>NC_091953.1:27089062-28289062 GCF_031021105.1 Erythrolamprus reginae | reverse complement strand
ATTAATAAATAATGCACACATCATACAGAAATAAATCATATGCAACAGATCTCAGTGCGCTCTTAAAAATATACCAGTAATTGCATCCTGTTACCACAGCTTTCATATTGATACCTACTGTCCCCAATTTATTTATTTATTATTATTTATTAATTAGATTTGTATGCCGCCCCTCTCCATAGACGTGGGGCGGCTAACAACAGTAAAAAGACAATATGAACAAATCTAATATTAAAAGTAAGGTAAAAAACCTCCAATTTAAGAAACCAATCATACATACAGACATACCATGCATAAATTTTATAAGCCTAGGGGGAAGGGAATATCTCAATTCCCCCATGCTTGACGACAGAGGTGGGCTTTAAGGAGCTTACGAAAGGCAAGGAGGGTGGGGGCAACTCTGATATCTGGGGGGAGTTGGTTCCAGAAGGTCAGGACCGCCACAGAGAAGGCTCTTCCCCTGGGTCCCGCCAAATGACATTGTTTAGTTGACGGGACCCGGAGAAGGCCAACTCTGTGGGACCTAACTGGTCGCTGGGATTCGTGCCTTATATGTCCTCTGGACATATCTCTTATCACTTACCACAAGCTAATATGACAACTATTTTATGAATAGGGAGGACCTGCAGCTGACCCATTTATCTAGAGCAGTGATGGCGAATCTTTTTCCCCTTGGATGTCGAAAGAGCGTGCATGCACGCTATCGCACATGCGCGAGTGCCCATGCCCATAATTCAATGCCTGGGGAGGGCGAAAACAGCTTCCCCCACCCTCCAGAGGCCTTCTAGAGGCTGGAAACAGCCTGTTTCCCAACTTCTGGTGAGCCCAGTAGACTTGTGTTTTGCTCTCCCCAGGCTCCAAAGTCTTCCCTGGAGCAGGGGGAGGGTAAAAACGTCCTCCCCCATCCACCGGAGGCTCTCTGGAAGTCAAAAATACCCTCCCAGAACCTCTGTGCAAGCCAAAAATCAGTTAGCCGGCACATACATGCATGTCGGAGCTGAGCTAGGGCAATGGCTTGCGTGCCAGCAGATATGGTTTTGTGTGCCACCTGTGACACCTATGCCATTGGTTCGCCATCACTGCTCTAGAGCGGTGTTTTTCAACCAGTGTGCCATGGCACACTAGTGTGCCGTGAAACATGGTCAGGTGTGCCGTGGGGAAATTAAACATGAGTCTCCATTCCTGCCAGGATATCCCTTTTGTGTTCATTGAAATAAGCCCAGATTTCACACTAAGTGAAAATAAATACATTTAGAAACTATATTATTAACTATATGTGTATTATGTACTGCATTATAGTGTCATTTTGGTTGGTGGTGTGCCCCAGGGTTTTGTAAATGTAAAAAATGTGCCGCGGCTCAAAAAAGGTTGAAAATCACTGCTCTAGAGTATTCACAAAGAAGAAAATGTAATTTAACAAACTCTTCACTTAAGAAAAAAAAGACAATATTCAATAGGTTAGTGTCTTAAATCTTCTGTCCCTTTAAATATTATGAGACTTTTGGGTTGCCAGAAAGATTACTATTCTCAGTCAGATGAGATGGAGTCCAAAGGGAAGGAATGTGTTGTAAGATTTCTAATGTAACAATTTAAAGCACTTTCTGGCCCAAGGTCTCTGTCTGAAGAGGCAAACATCTATTTATAGCTTTATAAAGATAGATGGTTCCTACAGGTTTACAGTACTCTGCCTTCAAGCCACTGTTCATGTTCCGTCTACTGCAGAGAATGTCAAGGAAAACAAGTACTACATGTGTTAACTGTAGGAGATATTTCTTGGTTGCAAGAGAAAAACGTTGTCCGTTGTGCCCCTAAGGCAGTATTTCCCAACCTTGGGAACTTGAAGATATTTGGACTTCAACTCCCAGAATTCCCCAGCCAGCATCCACTGGCTGGGGAATTCTGGGAGTTGAAGTCCAAATATCTTCAATTTCCCAAGGTTGGGAAACATTGCCCTAAGGTATGCTTGATATTAATTCTTGAACCCCATACACATCTAGCTTGAACCAGCTGTGGTCTTTGGGGTATTGTGGTCCATGCAAAATTTGGAAACAGACCTCTAGCATGGAGCAGGACCTGAAATAGGTCCTCCCCCTATCTGACCGACCCTACAAGCTGAAATTAGGAATTCCCAGAAGGCTACCTACCCAGGAGAATTCTGACTGATTTCTACAAGGAAGGGTGGATGGAGAAGCAGACTCCGAAACTCTAATGCCAAACCATGTCACCACAAAGAAAGAATAATTATGTCCAAGTTATTAGAATAGAGGTGGCACAGTGGATAGAGTGCAGTATTACAGGCCACTAAAGCTGACTGTAGATCTGCAGGTCAGCGGTTCAAATCTCATCACCGGCTCAAGGTTGACTCAGCCTTCCATCCTTCCGAGGTGGGTAAAATGAGGACCCGGATTGTGGGGGCAATATGCTGGATTCCATCCTCCCTCCATTATTCTAGTGCCGCCCCCGGAATCCAGGAAGTGATCACCTTGGCATCCTTAGCAACCTGCTGGTACACGTGACGTCAAAGCTCCGCCCCCGGAATCTCTTCGTGGGATTCCCCAGCTCTTTTTGCTTGTGACGCCGCAAGCAAAGGGAGGTCTTTTCATGTAAAAAATTTTTTTTATAATTTTTACATGAAAGGATACCGCAGCGGCGCCGCAAGCAAAGGGAGATCCTTTCACATAAAAATAAAAATATTTATTTTTACATGAAAAGACCTCCCTTTGCTTGCAGCGCTGCTGCGGCGTCTTTTGTAAAAATGAAAAATATTATTTTTACATGAAAGGACGCTGCAGCAGCGCTGCAAGCAAAGGGAGGTCCTTTCACATAAAAATAAAAAATATTATTTTTACGTGAAAGGATGCCGCAGCGGCACCGCAAGCAAAGAAAGATCCTTTCACGTAAAAATTAAAAAATATATTTTCACATGAAAGGACCTCCCTTTGCTTGCAGTGCCGCTGCGGCATCCTTTTTCGTAAAAATAAAAATAAATAAAAATAAAAAATCCGTAAAAATAAAAAACGATGGGATTCCGGGGATGGAGCTTTGGCGCCACGGACTGTTTGGGTTCGGGCGAACTTTGCGTGAACCCCAACACTGTTGGGTTCGCCCATCTCTAGTTATGGTCTCTGTTTCTTGTGCAACTGAATTTTGTAACAGATGTCCGTAGCAACATAATACTTAAGAAAGAAAATGGATACTTTTGTTAAATCATGCAGTCTCCCCGAAGGGGCTAAATTAAGACATTAAATGAAACAATGAAAAAAGTCATAGAGGTTACTTCTCAGAAAAAAATCCTGGATTCTAGCACTGCTCTGAATCACTGAAATTCAACAATTTTGATTTTATTGCATAGATATGGTAAAACTATTGTGGTTTGCAGTTCATGCAGTTCAGAATCACAAATGATGAGTATTCTCAAAGCTATGCACTAGAACACCATAGCTTCCAGTCCATCTTCCATAAATTTTTTATAAAGGGCCATGAATTTGGCTACAAATGCTTCCAGGTGATAAATAGCTTTGTTGCCCAGTTGTAATCGGTGCTCATAGAAAGCTGCCATTTGTGTAACTTCTCCTTTTAGTTGCCCATCACAGTTGTTCAGAAGTTCGGACAGAAGGCCCTAAAATAGATAACAAACAATAGTAGTTCAGAGATGGATAATTATATTCTTCTGAATGTATGAAACAAATGTAAAGCTTGGAATAAAACTGAGTTTGATTAAATTGTGGTACATTGGCCAAAATGTGCCAAAACGTACTTGCCTATACTCTGCCAGTAGCAGAGTATGCTAAATGTAGGACAGGTATTCTATAAGTTGGTAATTTATTTTATTATTTTATCTTATTTTTTAAAACTTGAGCAAAACTATAATGACTCAAGAAAGTCAATATTCATGGGCTCCTCTATTGAATATAGTATATGGAATATTGCAACTCTGAATGTATCAAAATAATTAAAAGATGTTATATTTATGATATTTATAAGAGAAATTAAAAGTATATAACAAATTTGAACAACTCTGATCTGATTTTGTGGAATAGAAATCTAACATATATGTCAAAAATGATGGCTTGGTGATATTTAAATTATTGCAAGTATGTATGAAAATAGGAATTCATAGACTGGCGGCAATAGCCCAATGAACTGTGCCAGTAAAAGAACCAGGTATGAGTTTGGGATTTAAATGTACAGTGGTCCCTCGATCATCGCGAGGGTTCCGTTCCAGGACCCCAAGCGATGATCGATTTTTCGCGAAGTAGCGGTACGGAAGTAAAAACACCATCTGCGCATGCGCAGATGGTGTTTTTACTTCCACCGCCCTTCGCCCCCCCACCCCGTTGCTCGCGCCTGGGGTTTCCCCGCGCGCGTGCCGCCCGCCCGCCCACGCTGTTGCTGGGGCCGCTTCCCAGCTGGGGAGCAGAGCTGGGATGTCCCCAAGCGCGCGCGCGTTGCTGGGGCCGCTTCCCAGCTGGGGAGCGGAGCTGGGGTTTCCCCAAGCGCGCGCATGTTGCTGGGGCCGCTCCCCAGCTGGGGAGCGGAGCTGGGGTTTCCCCAAGCGCGCGCGCGTTGCTGGGGCCGCTTCCCAGCTGGGGAGCGGCCCCAGCAACGCGCGCGCGCTTGGGGAAACCCCAGCTCCGCTCCCCAGCTGGGGAGCGGAGCTGGGGTGTCCCCGCGCGTGCCGCCCGCCCGCCCACGCCGTTGCTCGCGCCGCCGCTGGGGTCTTACCGGGGCAAGAGGGGGAAGACCCAGGGAAGCCGCCCAGCTTCCCAGCTGGGGAGCTCCACCATCTACGCATGCGTGGCCATAGAAAAAACGCACGCATGCGCAGATGGTGGAGTTTACTTCCAGGTTGAAAACTCGCGAAATAGCCCTTTCGCGATGCTCGAGGACGCGAAACTCGAGGGTTCACTGTACACTGTTATGAATGAATGACATCTGGGGGAAAAGTTATGCCCTTAACTAGCATGAATAGATTGGGACTGAGACAAAAAAATATATTTGACGTGTTTGTGCCATATGGAGACCAAGAATGAATTTGAAATTGAGTTAGAAAAAGGTCTACTTGAAATATACAAGTTCAGTATAGATATTCACATAATCACATGGCAAAGAGCTGAACTGAAAAACTTGACTAATTTGATGGTTTATGATGCATGATAAAATCTGTGAAGAATAAAAGGCTCTAAATATGGGTAAAAAAAATGATCTATGGGAAAAATGGGCATAAAACCAAAAGGAAACAATAGAAAGTACAGTTAATTAAGAAGACTAAGGAAAGAGAAAGTAGAAGTCTTTTCCATAAAACCAGATCAAAAGACAGGTTAATTTCCCAACAGAATGATTATAAAAAGGATGCGAATAGGAATCAGAATCTTAGAACAAAATGGAATGGATTATGTTAAAAAGTGTTGCAGAAGTGTATGAATATATGCTGACAGAAGCATGAAAAACTGCTTCTGTGGAATGATAAACTGAAAAGGGCAATAGATAAGGAAAAAACAAACTTACCCCAGAATGATTCCTGAAAAAAGAGGGTGATGATAATAAAGATACTACAGCATTTTCATTGTATTATTCCCATGTTGTTGTCCCTGTGCTATTGTTTGTTGCTTTTTGACCAGAAAGCAAAATTTGGAAAGTGCCGGTTTAAGCCGAACCGGTGAGATACAGATTTTTGCTTTTCAGCAGATTATTAAGTAAGGTATGAACCAAGAAAACATATTATACATGTGTTAATGATAAAGTGAATAAACCTGAACTGGGAATGTTTTATTTCTGGATTGCTGAATGAATATGAGTTGTATGCCAGTAGCACACAATCATGCACGACAATAAATTGAATGGTAGTTCACCAATAAACTAGGAGTGAAAGAAGAATGAAGACTAGGATACCTGCGAGACCGCCTTCTGACGCACGAATCCCAGTGACCGGTTAGGTCCCACAGAGTTGGTCTTCTCCGGGTCCCGTTGACTAAACAATGCTGTCTGGCGGGACCCAGGGGAAGAGCCTTCTCTGTGGTGGCTCCAACCCTCTGGAATCAGCTCCCTCCAGAGATTAGGACTGCCCCCACCCTCCTTGCCTTTCGTAAACTCCTCAAAACCCACCTCTGTCGTCAAGTGTGGGGGAACTCAGACATCTCCCCCTGCCTATGTAGTATTTGTGTATGATAGGATTGTATGTATGTTTTTATATATTGGGATTCCTTGTTTTTAGACTTTTAAATGTATTATTGTTATTTTTACATTTTAATTATTAGATTTGTCATCATGTACTGTTTTTATCATTGTTGTGAGCCGCCCCGAGTCTCCGGAGAGGGGCGGCATACAAGTCTAATGAATCATAATCAATCATAATCATCAATGTCCAGTATTCTTCTTGGTTATTTATTTGTAGATACACAAGCAAGATGTGGTGCTTCAACTAGCATTTTGGTTGAAGAAAGGAATGTGTGTGTATTCCTGTATGACGTTGATGCTATACAGTTGGTAAGAACCCAAATTACTCACAGTGAATGTAAAATATACTACATGATGCAATGAGTATTATGAATCTGAAAACTAATATACTAAAGATCAGGAGAGTTGTATTTCACAAAGAAAACAGCATGAATACTGCAAGGTTACACATAAACAATGAAAAATTAGACCTAATAAATGAATTTGTATAACATGGCAGAATGTTTACTAAGTCCAGGAAAAAGGAGAAATTTTAAAACATGAATATGTTGGTAGAAGAGTAGAGGATAGGATGTGTCTAAAATCTCAAAAAATGAGTTTGTATAAAAGTATGCTTCTGGTGACTTTGTTAAACAGAAGTTGGAACTAGATACAAAAACAAAACACTTGAACACAGCAGAAACAGGATACTTAAGAAGTATGGGGGTTAAAACAAATAGAAATATTAAAAAATCAAGGATGAATGGATGGATGATGAATGAAATGGATTAAATAACAAAAGTTGGAAGAACTTAAAACAGCTTTGTCCAGTTTAAATTTCTCATGCTGAATTGTCATAATCCACAATCTGTACATTCGTAGAGTGAACTGTTGAAGCTCTAGTCCAACATATGGATTCTTGGTTGGAGAAAGCTAAGAAATAATTGATAATCTTTACAATTATCCATGAGATTTTTTTCAATTTTAATAGCAAAATCTGATTTGATGCAAGAATATCAATACAGTGGTACCTCGAGATACGAGTTTAATTCGTTCCGGACCTGGGCTCTTAAGTCGAGCAGCTCTTATCTCGAACGACTTTTCCCCATAGGAATTAATGTAAATAATTTTAATTGGTTCCAGCCCTCAAAAAACTCACAAAGTTAGTCTAAATTATGCAGAAAGACATGTTTTTAATGAAGAAATGTACATGTACATATAAATGAATAATGAAGTTTCTTTCACTTAACTTGTAAACTTTCTTAAACTTTTAAATTTACATATGTTCAACTTCTCTGCCACCCAATCCTGTAGGACAGAGGTCCCCAACCCTTTTTGCACCAGGGACCGGCTTTAAGCGATCAAGAGAGGAATGGGTGAATGAATGGACGGAGGGTGGGAAGGAAGGAAGGAAAGAGGGAAGGGACAGGAACAGAGGAAGGAAGCAAGGAAACTTATGAAAGGGGAGAGTAAGAGAGGAATGAGTGAAGGGAGGGAGGGAGGGAAGAAGGTGGGAAGGAGAAAGAAAAGAAGAAATAGAGGAAGGGAAGGTAAAAGAGAGAAAGAAAAAGAGCAAGAAAGAAAGAAAGAAAGAAAGAAAGAAAGAAAGAAAGAAAGAAAGAAAGAAAGAAAGCAAGCAAGGGGGAAGGGACAGGAACAGAGGAAGGAAGCAAGGAAACTTATGAAAGGGGAGAGTAAGAGAGGAATGAGTGAAGGGAGGGAGGGAGGGAAGAAGGTGGGAAGGAGAAAGAAAAGAAGAAATAGAGGAAGGGAAGGTAAAAGAGAGAAAGAAAAAGAGCAAGAAAGAAAGCTGCAAGCACCCCCCCGAGCCCCCCAGGCCGGCTGCAACCTTTTAAAACACGCGCGCCGCTTCGCAGCTGTCTCCTGAAGCCGAACGCGGAAGTTAGCGTTTGGCTTCAGGAGACAGCTCCTTGGCGCTTGTATCTCGAATTTGGGCTTGTAAGTAGAACAAAAATATCTCTCCCCTCCCAGCTCTTATCTCGAGTTGCTCTTAAGTAGAGCAGCTCTTATGTCGGGGTTCCACTGTAGTTCTTTGAAGATATAAAAAATGCCCAAACTATTTATTCCAAACTTGATCCCTCTTGCTTTCCCACTATAATTTATGTTACCCTCAATTAGTAAACCAAATAGGAATGAATAAAGTAGTTACCTTTATTATAATATCTGCAGGAATACAATGAGTTAAAAGTTCATAAAGTCGCCCACGGACTTCAAATAGTCTATTGGAATAAAATTAAAATATTACCAAGCTACAATTTAACTCCAAAAAGTTTTAAGTTATTCAACCAATTTTTATATAATGACTTATTATGTTGCCTTCACACTCTATCACAAAATCTATTTTAAAAGATAATAACTATAATAATTCAATTATTAAGAAATAAATTTCTGCTCAGGGAATGCTCATATTTATCCCGCCCCCTTCTTTTAGAAACATATAAAAAGTTAAACTTCCCTCAAATTATAATTTTCTGCATCCTTATACTGTATCTACTAAAATATTTTTCTGTCTTCAACAGAAATAAATTTATTTGCTCACAACCCAAATGCTTCTTTTTGATCTTTCATTTCTGAAAGGATCATTTTATTTTATTTTTTCCTATTGGTGAAGAAAGAATAAAATGCAATCAAAGCAGATCAAACACAATATTTAAGGCTTGTCCTAGAATTAAAAATACAGATTTTAATGTTTTAAAAATTCTTCAGCATTACTACAACTGAATCCTAAACTGCATTATGAAAATCATAGTGCCCATGTAATCATTTAGGAGTAAAAATAAAGAATTCAAGTACAGTGGTACCTCGTCATATGAACTTAATTCGTTCCGTGATGAGGTTCATAAGTAGAAAAATTCATAAGATGAAACAATGTTTCCCATAGGAATCAATGTAAAAGCGAATAATGCGTGCAAGCCCATTAGGAAAATCCAAAACATTAAGGTTTTAAAAAAAAAAAAGCGGCGAACGGACAAAGTGGAGGCGAACGGAGTGGGGACAGAGGTGAGCCGAGGAAGCGGCGGGCGAGACCATCTCGCTGCCAAAATGTGTCTGTGGGAGCCCCGGTCATCCATCGCCCACCGCCCCCTCCTGCCAGAAGCCCACGAGGGGTCAAAGCCGGGTGTGGGGAAGGGTGGAATTTTCGGCTTCTGGATGGACAGGAAAGCCCAGAGCCGCCGCCTTAAGGCGACGGGGCAACCCAGGAAGTGCCAGGGAGCCTTGTCTGAGGCCGAAGCGCAGGTTCTTGCCACGGCCGGGATTCCCCACCTCAGGACTGCCAGTGCAAGCAAAAGGAGGCGGGGAATACCTGCGGGGATGGCAAGCAAATGGGAAATCCCGGCGGTGACAGTCACAAGGCAGGGGAATCCCTGCAGCAGTAAGAGAGCGCACACGCAGTAAGAGAGCCCACGCACAGTAAGAGAGCCCACGCACCTGGGCTTAGGTTCATAAGGTGAAAATGGTTCTTAAGAAGAGGCAAACAAATCTTAAACACCAGTTTCGTATCTCGAAAAGTTCGTATGAAGAGACGTTCAAAAGATGAGGTACCACTGTAGTTCCTTTTCACAGGTTCAAAGACTCAGCCTCCAGTCAAGGTGGTTTCAGACTGTTTTAACAACAAAAACAACGATCTTGGAAATTTTAAGAAATTTTTGCAAAGCCCTCTGGGATCATAACTTGAGAATCTCTATTCTAGTACATTGTAAGAAAGTAGCAGAAGGGTGTCCCAAAGGGTTTTCAAGATGTTTTCTTTGAAAATGTTTTTTCTTTCCTTTGAAGATGTTTCGTTTCTCATCCCAGAAGCTTCTTTAGCTCTGAGAAGCGAAACGTCTTCAAAGAAAAACCAGAAAGTCCAGTTGTCTCTTGAAAAAGGCACCCTTAGGACAACCATGACCTGGATGACTGAGGCTCTCCATTCAACAGGAGGGTGACAAAATTAGACTTGTTAAGAGTTCAATATAACCACTTTCCATTTCTCCAACATTTGCTTCCTAAATCAATGACAAACAATGGATCCCTTTATTACCAGGGGAGGGGGGATGTTTATGGCCCTTCATGGCATCGGACCACAATATCTCCGGGTCCGCCTTCTGCCGCAAGAATCCCAGCGACGGGTTAGGTCCCACAGAGTTGGCCTTCTCCGGGTCCCATCAACTAAAAAATGTCGTTTGGCGGAACCCAGAAGAGCCTTCTCTGTGGCGGCCCCGACCCTCTGCAACCACCTCCCCCCGGAGATCAGAACTGCCCCCACCCTCCTTGCCTTTCGTAAAGTTCTTAAGACCCATCTCTGCCGTCAGGCATGGGGGAACTGAGACATCTCCCCCGGGCCTATACAGTGTATACATGGTATGTTTGTGTGTATGCTTGCTTTTAATAATGGGGTTTTTAGTGTTTTTTAAATTATTCGATTTGTTCTTACATTGTTTTTGTTATTGTTTTATTTTGTTGTGAGCCGCCCCGAGTCTGCGGAGAGGGGCGGCATACAAATCTAATAAATAAATAAATAAATAAATAAATAAATAAATAAATAAATAAATAAATAAATAAATAAATAAATAAATAAATATTGTTGTGAGCCGCCCCGAGTCTACAGAGAGGGGCGGCATACAAATCTAATAAATAAATAAATGGTGACTAAAAAATAAATAAATCAGGAGGCTAGTATCATAAGCTTTCCAAAAAAATATTAGTTGGAAAGGAGCTATCAGATTCCTGACTGCATTCTGCAAATCTCTGGGATATCACTGAATACAGGTCGTCATTGACTTAAAACCACAGCTTGATGGATACCTCTGTCACTAAGCGAAGCAGTTGTTAAATGAGTCACATCTAATTTTACTCTCTTTTTTTTTTGTTGTGGCTATTGTGAATCTTGCTCCCCGCACTGATTCAGATTATCAGAAGCTCCTTGAGAAGATCACAAATGGTAATCACATGACCCTGGGAACACTGCAACATGGAAGTTGCCAAGCACCCAAATTTTGATCGCTCAATTAGGGGCACCCTATGATAGTCATAAGTGTGAGGACCAGCCACAAAGTCCCTTTCTTCAGAGCCGTCATTTACTTCAAACAGTTGCTAAACGAATTATCGAAAACCAAAGACTGCCTATTACAGCTTTTCTCTGCCTGGATATATTATTTATTTATTTTTATTTATTTATTTATTAGATTTGTATGCCGCCCCTCTCTGTAGACTCAGGGCCGCTCACAGCAATGATAAAAACAATATATAGTGACAAATCTGTTAAACTCTAAAATAACAATAATACATTTAAAAGTCTAAAAAACAAGAAACCCCAATATATAAAAAACATACATACAGTCATATCATACACAGAAAACTACATAGGCAGGGGGAGATGTTTCAGTTCCCCCACGTTTGACAACAGAGGTGGGTTTTAAGGAGTTTACCAAAGGCAAGGAGGGTGGGGGCAGTTCTAATCTCTGGAGGGAGCTGATTCCAGAGGGTCAGAGCTGCCACAGAGAAGGCTCTTCCTCTGGGTCCCGCCAACCGACATTGTTTAGTTGATGGGACCCGGAGAAGGCCCACTCTGTGGGACCTAACCGGTCGCTGGGATTCGTGCGGCAGAAGGCGGTCTCGTAGATACCCTGGTCCGGTGCCATGAAGGGCTTTATAGCTGATGACCAACACTTTGAATTGTGACAGGAAACTGATATTAGCTAGAATTATGAAAGCTGTAATCCAAACAGATTCAGAGAAAACTAGGCTGGGGAAATGTTGCAAACCTTTTCTTCCTCGGGTGCCAAAAAAGTGTGGGCATTTGCTATAGTGCATGCGTGAGTGCCCACATCCATAAGTAAAAATGCGGAAGTAAAAACACCATTTTTGGCTATGGACAGCCAAAAACTGTCCAAGGCTTTTCCAAGGCTGCGCAAGGAGCCAGGCTTGAAGTTGGGGGCGGAGAGCAACGAAAGTGCGAAGGCGGGCAAAGATTGTTTTGAATGTCGGCCGCCCCCCCAGCGCCTCCGACCCTCTCGCCGCTACCCCCCGCCCGCCCGATCCGCCCCTCTCACCGGCTTTCTTGGGGCACGGGTCCTCCTGCAGCAGCGCTGGCGGCTACGGCTTCTTGTCCTCCTCATCCGGCCGCTAGCCACTCTGCGCACTTTGAGAATGCCCGCCCCGCCCCTTTCGCAGTCCCTTAGCTGAGAGCGCTTTCGTCCCAGCTGTCAGCAAGGGGGCTGCAGGAGAGGCGGGGTAGGCGTTCTCACAGAGAGAGAGAGCAACAGACAGAGCGAGATAGAAAGGAGAGACAGACAGAGAGAGTGAGAAAGAGAGAGAGAAAGAGGGGGGGGAGTGGAAGGTAGAGAGAGAAAAAAATGATAGAAAAAAGGGGAGAAAAAAAGAGAAATGAGAATGATTGAAGCAGAGAATGACAGGAAAGAGAAAGAGAGAGAGAAGTGACTCTTGGTGATGACATATGACGTCATCGGGTGGGGAAAACCGTGGCATAGAAAAAAAACCGCGGAGTATTTTTTTAATTAATGTTTTTTGAAAAACCGTGGTATAGCCGTTTCGCAAAGTTTGAACCCGTGAAAATCGAGGGATCACTGCATACCATAAAACTGAGTCAAACAGAATCTACCTTTTGTTGCTGAATCTTTATAAATAGGCAAATAACTATCTAAAGTTGGTGTTCTTAAAATGCTGAAGAGAATAACAGTCTATTTTTAAAAGCATTAAGAATACATCAAAGTCCAAAACAGTCATTTAATCAGCTCTGCCTAAAGCCACATGTACAAAACCTCAAAATAATGTTCACATAGAAGAAAATCTATAGTTGTAATCAAATTGTATGTTTTCTTTTTCTACTAAACCATAACATCAACATTAAAAAATAATGGAGACCATTATAAACTTTTAATGGAAGCAGGCAGAAGACGTGACTCAAAGTATCTCCCATTTTCACCAAGGAGAATTCAAACTCTCCAAATTAATTATAAAATGCTGCCAATCTTTTCTGCAAATCCTATATACCTTAGAGCAGTGATTTTCAACCTTTTTTGAGCCGTGGCACATTTTTTACATTTACGAAACCCTAGGGCACATTGAGCAGGGGGGAGGGGGGCCACTAAAAAAAGTTTGGACAAAAAAATTCTCTCTCTCTCTCTTCCTCCCCTTCGCTCTATTTCTTTCTCCCTCCCTCTTTCTCTCCCTTCCTTCCTCTTTCTCTCCCTCCCTCCATCCCTCTTTCTTTCTCTCCCTTCCTTCCTTTCTTTTTTGCTCTTTCTCTCTCCCTTCCTACCTCCCTCTATGTCTTTCTCTCTCCTTCCCTCCCTCTCTCTCTCTCTCTCTCTTGCTTTCTTTCTCTTTCTCTCTCTCTCTTGCTTTCTTTCTCTCTCTCTCGCTCTTTCTCTCTTGCTTTCTCTCTTGCTTTCTCTCTCTGAGCTTCACGGCACACATGACCATGTCTCGCGGCACACTGGTTGAAAAACACTGCCTTAGAGGAAGAATAAGGTTTATACAGCACCCATTAGGCTAAAACATCACCCTTCAGCAATATTCTATCCCAAAGTTCAGTGCCTATGAACCTATGATTACAACACCAACCTACAAACATATGGCAACCAGTCCACCCTTTTCTTCTGTGAAAGGGGATCAGCATTATTGTATTAGTGATTTCTAGATGGAGGTTCTTCATTGCTCCAAACAATAAGCTTATTTTACAATAGCTTAATTGAATGTAGTCGTTCTGAGATTGGCTGCTACTATGAAATCAACTGTTGAACCTGTCAGAAGCAAAGAGGGTTCTAACTTCTAACAAATTGGAGAAGTAATGAAATACTCAAATCAGCCCAAAACAAAAGATCTAATAAAGTAACATAGCAGAAAGAAGATGCATACTTATAAAACTGAGTAAGAAAATATACAGAACTACCAGCATTAAAGCAACTACTGTGGAGCTGTTAAGAGAAATTAGTAGATATTGTTATCTACAGTCCTTTAACTGCTTAAAACATAGGAAAATGTATAATACAAGATTAGGCTCTTTATCAATGGAGCCCATTGTTTATTGTTCATTCTTTCCCAGAGTTTCTTTTCTGCATGAAAGAAGTACTAGAAAATTAAGAGACTCTGTGAGCAATTTGTTTTCAAAGTGGCTACATTCGAAATGAGCAAAGGCCACAAGCCACCGTATCTGATCCACTGATCCACTAGTACTTATTATCCACTTATAATTGGAACAGCAATTTAGGTTGCCAATTTCAGTTAAAGCATCCTTGGTAGATGATTTTTTTGAAAGTAAACCCACCAACACCTTGGGGGCAGGCCTTCCTGTGAAGCCTGTTCTACTTTTGATTTTTCTTTTTTTTTACATTTTACATTTTTAAAAAACAATTTTATTTGAAAAAGTACATGCTATATACTTTGGAGGAAATATAGGAGGAAGCATACTGCTTTCCTTTTTGCCTCTCGGCCCCTCTGGAGGCCATATCCAAGGCAGATAAATTTTTTATAGCCCACAAGCTATAATCTATATGTGCAACGTATTTTTTGCTGATAGTGAAAAGGAAGGGACACTGGTATAGATCTATTTCGAGCTTATTATGCTCTCATCAGCTAGCCATACCCTTGCCTGGATTTGAACCCGCAGACTCTGCCTTGCAAGGCAGTAGTTTTAACTCCTAGACCACAGGCTCTCCTCCCTTTGCTGAGAGACGAAAAGGAAAGCAGTATGCTTCTTTCCATATTTGGGTATACCAGGGTGATTCGACAGGAAAAAATATATATATCACTCTTCCCTGGTACAAGCTGAGACAGAGGAGAGCTGGTGGTCTAGAGGTTAAAACTACTGCCTTGCAAGGCAGAGTCTGCGGGTTCAAATCCTGGTAAGGGTAGGGCTAGCTGATGAGAGCATAATAAGATCGAAATAGATCTATACTAGTCTCCCTTCCTTTTCACTATCAGCAAAAAATATGTTGAACACGCACATACGCGTTTGTTTGTTTGTTTCTTTGTTTGTGTGTGTGTGTGTTTGTGTGTGTGTGTGTGCGCGCACACATTTATAGATGGATGGATGGATGGACAGATAGATAAATGCTTGCACCTATTGTTAAAAGTGACTGCACTCAAAGCTATAGCAGCATAGTCCAGGCAGGTATCCATCATTAGTGTTTGAACAGGTTTTATCAAACAAGTCAAAGAAGAGTAAAAATAAAATTAAAAAAATAGTTCATTTATGCTCCAGATTTGAAAAATGTTGACTATAAAAACAGGGAGTGTCTAATTAGTAGACTGGTTAGGCTAATGTGCCACTGTATTTTCATATAATCATGGTATTGAAAACTGCTTCAGGCCACCAGGTCCAAGCTTTTACTCAGCGCAGAAATAGGAGTTACAACATCCTCAACAGATGGCTAGTTAATCCTATTTGTACTCATCCAATAACAAAAGAGAGCCCACAACTTCTGTTTGTCTGTTTTTACCATTAGGATTGCATTTTCTACATCAATCTGCTTTTCTGTATCTTAAGTAAATTATCATCCATCCTGCACTGTGAATGACAGAACGGGTCTCAGTCTTGTTTGACAGATGCTCGACCTGTGATTTTATATTTCTATGTCCTCAACTGTATTTTCTCAGGGCAAAATATCCCCAGCTCCTTCAAACTCTCTATAGCAGTGTTTCCCAACCTTGGCGACTTGAAGATATTTGGACTTCAACTCCCAGAATTCCCCAGCCAGCGAACGCTGGCTGGGGAATTCTGGGAATTGAAGTCCAAATATCTTCAAGTCGCCAAGGTTGGGAAACACTGCTCTATAAGACATAATTTCAAGCTTCCAATCATCTTTTCTGCTCTTCTTTGAAATTATCCCACTTTTTCTGATGCTTTGGCATGTAAAATCAATTCTTTTCTTTAGTGTCAGAAAACATGTGTGTTGTATTTTGCAACCTGACATTTATCAATCTCATATATTATTTGCTGCACTCACTTACCTCTGGGGTGTCTGCTGACTGACAATAGCATTGGCTGTCTCTCTCAGATACATTTCCCAGTCAGCCTCAGAAATATCTTGATCAGGAGTGAAAGGAAGCCTGTGAGACAAGTAGGGAAGACTTGCTTAAGATTACTTTGGTGCTGTTTATTCCTCTCCGCGTCCATTTTTTTTAATAAAACAAAAACTTACTGCTGCACTCTGCACGCCTCACACATCAGAAGAGCCTTTCTGAGATTCCTCCCAGATTTTTCAGCAATTCTCCGAGCCAATTCTTGAGGAAGAGTCAGGCCTTCTTTCTTGCAAACGTTGGATAGAATGGCGCAGATCTAAATATTTGGTAAGACAAACATTAGTTTTGCAAACGTTAGCTTTATAAACGCTTGCATATCTCCGCATTAGTTGAGCAGGAGTAAACAAAAAGGAAAGTCCCTATTTAAAAAGGATATCAGTTTGGAGAAATTAGCAATGAAGTTCCGATTGCCCGGACTACACCTACGAGTTCCAGTCATGTATCTCTTCCTTGCCTTCTCTCACATATGCCTTAAATCAGAAGCCCTAGGTGTGATCTCTTCTGCTGTATCTGTTTTCACTGCTTCTGGCTCATAGAAAATAATTATACCCTGGACTTTTTACAGTACAAGAGACATAGAAATATTTTAAGCACTCCAGTTGGCTATTATTATTATTATTATTATTAGTAGTAGTAGTAGTAGTAGTATTAATATTATTAGTATTATTAGTATTAGTATTATTATTAATTAATTTATTTATTTTATTTATTTATTTAAATTTATATGCCGCCCCTCTCCGTAGACTCGGGGCGGCTCACAACAGTGATAGAAACAATGTATAATACAAATCTAATACAGTAATAAGAAGTTAAAAACCCATAAATTAAAAAACATGCACACAACACACCATACATAAATTATATAGGCCTGGGGAAGATATTTCAATTCCCCCATGCCTGACAGCAGAGGTGGGTTTTGAGAAGTTTACGAAAGGCGATTATTATTATTATTATTATTATTATTATTTTATTAGATTTGTATGCCGCCCCTCTCCGTAGACTCGGAACGGCTCACAACAACAAAACAGTACCCAATCCAATGATTAAAAACAATTTAAAACCCTTAATATAACAAACAGTCATACATCTCAGACAAACCATACATAAAACGGAATCAATTTCCCCATGCCTGATGGCAGAGGTGGGTTTTAAGGAGTTTGCAAAAGGCATGGAGGGTGGGGGCAATCCTAGTCTCCGGGGGGGAGTTGATTCCAGAGGGTTGGGGCCGCCACAGAGAAGGCTCTTTCCCTTGGGTCCCACCAGACGACATTATTTAGTCGACGGGACCCGGAGAAGGCCAACTCTGTGGGATCTAACCGGTCGCTGGGATTTGTGCGGCAGAAGGCGGCGCCGGAGATATTCTGGTCTGATGCCATTCAATGCCATTCAATTTCTGGATTAATCAATCCTATTTATCATAAGCCAAAGACAAACACACACTACCAACTAAGGGATTCAATGTCTGATAGAATTTAATCAAGGAACATTTCAATCTGGCACAATCTAATATCAGAGAAAAGAGCTGTGTTTGGGGGGTAGATTTTACCAGCACATGCTGACTATTTAGATCCCTCTATTTTAGAGATAAATTGGAAGATTATGCCCTCATGAAGATTTATAAGAATGGTGGTAACAAACAAGAAGATTATTCCCTGCCACTTTCAACTACTGTTTTGCCTCTAGGACCTCATCACATTCCTACTGAATAGACTGAATTCTTCCTATTCCAAACTTTTCCGAAAATATTACATTCCTCTCCATTTCTTTGAAGAAAACAAAGTAAGCATGAATCTAAGTTGTAAAAAAATCACATTCACATTTAGCAACAATCTTAAATATAGGCTAATTGGGTAAGCATAAATAGTCCAGACAAAGACAGTAAACAATTGCTAAATTTGCATGCTAAACTCCATGCAAATAACACTGACGGGGAAAAAGGGGGAAGCGATTCATCTTCATCAGGAACTTACATCTCCAATACTGGGAGCAGGGACTCGCACTGCAAGGCATCTACTCCTGATGGGTGCAATGACTTTTGATGTAGAATTGCAACAAAGAATTAACCTACAGGTGGCCATATACTTCTCCATTGTTCTTCGCAACGCATGCTGGGCATCCTTTGTAAGCTTGTCCACTTCCGTCAACAGCACCACTAAAAATAAATGAGCAATAAATTTTAGTTAAAATTCCCACAGTACAGTAATCCCTCGCTACTTGGCGGTTCATCTTTTGCGGATTCTCTACTTCACGGGTTTTCAAAGGGGGCTTCAATCCATTTAATCCATTGAAAATTTTAAATCCATTAAACATTCATAAAATTCTTCTACAGTACTACTGTACTCTATTAAAGAAACTGGTAGGATATCACATGTAGTTCCAGCTGAGAAACATTATACAGTGGAATCCCGACATAAGAGCTGCTCTACTTAAGAGCAACTCGAGATAAGAGCTGGGAGGGGAGAGATATTTTTGTTCTACTTACAAGCCCAAATTCGAGATACAAGCGCCAAGGAGCTGTCTCCTGAAGCCAAACGCTAACTTCCGCGTTCGGCTTCAGGAGACAGCTGCGAAGTGGCGCGCGTGTTTTAAAAGGTTGCAGCCGGCCTGGGGGGCTCGGGGGGGGGTGCTTGCAGCTTTCTTTCTTGCTCTTTTTCTTTCTCTCTTTTACCTTCCCTTCCTCTATTTCTTCTTTTCTTTCTCCTTACCTTCTTCCCTCCCTCCCTCCCTTCACTCATTCCTCTCTTACTCTCCCCTTTCATAAGTTTCCTTGCTTCCTTCCTCTGTTCCTGTCCCTTCCCCCTTTCTTTCTTTCTTTCTTTCTTTCTTTCTTTCTTGCTCTTTTTCTTTCTCTCTTTTACCTTCCCTTCCTCTATTTCTTCTTTTCTTTCTCCTTCCCACCTTCTTCCCTCCCTCCCTCCCTTCACTCATTCCTCTCTTACTCTCCCCTTTCATAAGTTTCCTTGCTTCCTTCCTCTGTTCCTGTCCCTTCCCTCTTTCCTTCCTTCCTTCCCACCCTCCGTCCATTCATTCACCCATTCCTCTCTTGATCGCTTAAAGCCGGTCCCTGGTGCAAAAAGGGTTGGGGACCTCTGTCCTACAGGATTGGGTGGCAGAGAAGTTGAACATATGTAAATTTAAAAGTTTAAGAAAGTTTACAAGTTAAGTGAAAGAAACTTCATTATTCATTTATATGTACATGTACATTTCTTCATTAAAAACATGTCTTTCTGCATAATTTAGACTAACTTTGTGAGTTTTTTGAGGGCTGGAACCAATTAAAATTATTTACATTAATTCCTATGGGGAAAAGTCGTTCGAGATAAGAGCTGCTCGACTTAAGAGCCCAGGTCCGGAACGAATTAAACTCGTATCTCGAGGTACCACTGTAGAATGATTGTTTAATGCAAAGGGTGGGTTTTAAAAGTCCAAATACTCGTTACATACATTAAAAATATCTTTCCTCTACTTCACGGAAATTCATTGGTCTTGGAACGCATCCCCCACGACGAGGGATTACTGTATATTATCTTAATTTTAGTACAGCTGAATTCAGTAGCTTTCCTACTCAGAAAACTATCTTTCTCCCGCATGCATCTATGAGATTGAGAACATGTTTTTCACCCCACAATTCCTATGAATATTCTAAACACATGGAAGTCCATCATATTTATCATCACAATTTCATTTCATTTATTCGATTTGTATGCCGCCCATCTCCGAAGACTCGGAGCAGCTCACAACACAAAACATGATACAAATCCAACAATAAAAAGCAATTTAAAACCCTACGTATAAAAAACAATCATACATCTCAGGCAAACCTTGCGTAAACCGGGAAACGGCCAGGGGGAGTCAATTCCCCCATGCCTGACGGCAGAGGTGGGTTTTGAGGAGTTTGAGAAAGGCAAGGAGATGGGGGCAATCCTAATCTCCAGGGGGAGTTGATTCCAGAGGGTCGGGGCCGCCACAGAGAAGGCTCTTCCCCTGGGTCCCACCAGACAACATTGTTTCGTCGACGGGACCTGGAGAAGGATAACTCTGTGGGACCTAACTGGTCGCTATGATTCATGCAGCAGAAGGCGGTCTCGGAGGTAACCTGGTCTGATGCCCATGAAGGGCTTTATAGGTCATAACCAACACTTTGAATTGTGACTGGAAACTGATCGGCAACCAATGCAGACTGCGGAGTGTTGGTGTGACATGGGCATACCTGGGGGAGCCCATGATAGCTCTCACAGCTGCATTCTGCACGATCTGAAGTTTCCGAACACTCTTCAAAGGTAGCCCCAATGAGAATGACACCCTCCCAAAAGAATCTGCATTACGTATATTGTTAAAGATACAAAATCATGGCACAAGTAAGCAGCTACAGACTCTTGAGGAAGGTCATCAGTGCTCATACAAAATGAGGTGGCAGACTTAATTGTGAAATAATTGTAATTTCAACGATGAATAAAAAATGAAGTGATCAAGTCTTAGAGTTTCTATTATGATTGAGAATTTTATGGCTTCACTCATCTCTTCATGCTCAAGAGGAACTGTCCAAAACACAAGCAGGTGATCTCTCATCCTCGGTTTATTCAGAAGGATTCCCTTGGACCAAGCTACATCTTTCAGCTGTGGCGAGGGGGGCGTTTGCCCAGGTTCGCCTGGTGCATCAGTTGCGGCCCTATCTGGACCTCACTGCTCACAGTCACTCATGCCCTTATCACTTGGAGGTTCGACTACTGTAATGCTCTCTACATGGGGCTACCTTTGAAAAGTGTTCGGAAACTTCAGATCGTGCAGAATGCAGCTGCAAGAGCTATCATGGGCTTTTCTAAATATGCCCATGTCACACCAACATTCCAGAGTCTGCACTGGTTGCCAATCAATTTCCGGTCACAATTCGAAGTGTTGGTTATGACCTATAAAGCCCTTCATGGCATCGGATCAGAATATCTCCGGGACCGCCTTCTGCCGCACGAATCCCAGCAACCGGTTAGGTCCCACAGAATTGGCCTTCTCCGGGTCCCGTCGACTAAGCAATGTCGTTTGGTGGGACCCAGGAGAAGAGCCTTCTCTGTGGCGGCCCCAACCCTCTGGAACCAGCTCCCCCCAGATATCAGAGTTGCCCCCACCCTCCTTGCCTTTCGAAATCTCTTTTAAATATTTTTAAACAGTAATTTAGATTTGTTGTACATTGTTTTTTCACTTTGTTGTGAGCCGCCCCGAGTCTGCAGAGAGGGACAGCATACAAATCTAAATAATAAATAAATAATAAATAAATAAATCTCCTTAAAACCCACCTCTGTCGTCAGGCATGGGGGAATTGAAATTTCCCTTCCCCCTAGGCTTATAGAATTTATACATGGTATGCTTGTATGTATGAGTGGTTCTTTAAATTGGGTTTTTTTAGATTATTTTTAATATTAGATTTTTTTACATTGTCTTTTATATTGTTAGCCGCCCCGAGTCTTCGGAGAGGGGTGGCATACAAATCTAATGAATGAATGAATGAATGAATGAATGAATGAATGAATGAATGAATAAATAAATAAATAAATAAATAAATAAATAAATAAAGCTGGCTGCCTTACTGGTTGCTAGGACAGCATGGTTTGCACTGTTTTGGTAATGCGTAGTTCACAATTTTCCTTATCCAAACTTCTTTCAACAACTCTTTTGACTGCCAATTGATTCTTGAGGATGCATTCTTGAAATCTTTATACTAGATGTTGTTCGAGGTCCCTGTTGGGTCATCTCTTGAGCGTTTTTTTATTGTTGTTTATAAGCTATGAAGTGAAGGTGCTGTAATAACTCACTAGTCTTTTAAATATATTTTTACATATGGAGAATTATTCTTTTTCTGGCTGAAGTGTGATTGGATGTGTGAATAATTTTTAATGAATGTGATAACTTACATTACACACTACTATATAATAGTTACACCTAATCAATTTCTGCTCAGGTCCTGAATAGGTTTGTAAAAATAATTTGCACAATTTATGTACAGACCTTTAAAATCACGTTGAGTATTTGTCTCAAGTTGCTGGGACTGCGCAACTGTCTTCAGCAACTCCTGTATTACAACTCGGTCACTGTTCCCTGCATCGCTAAAAATTAATATAAAAACGTATTTTTAAAAAACAAAGATTTTTCTATAACTTCCATAATCCCCAGAAAGTGTGACTAATAGAATGCTGAGAGTTGAAGTTCGGCAGCATAACTTTTCCTCATATTCTCATTTATGCAAAAATATAGTTGTAGGGAGTTAAATGAAGTTTTGGAGGGGAGGGGTACCTTTGAGTCAGTACAGAGATACCTTGTCTTACGAACTTAATTGGTTCTGGGACGAGGTTCGTAAGGTGAAAAGTTCGTAAGAGAATACAATGTTTCCCATAGGAATGAGTGAAAAAGCGATTAATGTGTGCAAGCTCAAAATTCACCCCTTTTGCCAGCCGAAGCGCACGTTTTTGCGCTGCTGGGATTCCCCTGCGGCTCCCCTCCATGGGAAACCCCACCTCCGGACTTCCATGTTTTTGCGATGCTGCAGGGGAAGCCCAGCATCGCAAAAATGGGCGCTTCGCTGGCAACGGAAGTCCAGAGGTGGGGTTTCCCAGCGAGGGAAGCCTCAGCGAAATCGTAGCATTGCAAAAACACCGAAGTCCTTGAAGCCCCACCTCCGGACTTGCAGTTTTCTTGATAAGATTTTGCAAGTAGGTTGCTATTGCCTTCTCCCTAGGACTTGGCCAAAATTACCCAGCTGGCTTTGTGCCTAAGGTAGGACTAGTCCCGTGATTGTCAACCTATGGCACACATGCCACAAGTGGTACATGGAGCCATATCTGCTGGCACGCAAACTGTTGCCCTAGCTTGGCTCCGGGGTGTATATGCACGCCCAAGTGATTTTCAGTTCAGAGGCTCTGGGAGGGCATTTTTGGCCTCCGGAGGGCTTCCAGGAGGAAGGGGGTGGCATTTTCGCTCTCCCCAGGCTTCAAGAAAGTCTCTGGAGCCTGGGGAGGGCAAAAACTACCGGGCCCACTGGAAATCAGGAAACAGGAAGTGTGAGGGGGTCATGTGCGCATGCACGGAGGTCAGGGCAGCATGGGTGGCATATGTGCATACATAGGGGGAACTGAAGGCCTAAAAGAGAACACCTGACTCAGGTGGTGCTTAATCCCAAGAAAACACACAGAGAACTCTTTCCCTTATGAAGTTCTTAACATAAGAATGGATTGTAAATGTAGACAAATGACCCAGCTGTCACTAACAGATGGAATATTCCAGAAACTTAAAGCTATACAGCAGACCTCTTTAGTTTCAAATAAACTATGGTATCAGATTGGACATTTTTATATGCATTATGTCTTGTTTTTCTCATTTTTCTCATTTCTTCTCTTGAAAATTACTTACTTTCAAAAATATCTGATGTTACAAAACATAAAATTCACAAGTTTTTTGCTTCACTGGTGATGATTGCTACATAATTTTCCTACAGAATTATATTCTTTAAATTCCAATAGGCTGTAGCTCCATTTGCAATAAAAATGTGTAACATTGTAAGTAAATTCAATAATTTTTGTCTAAATAAATTTTATTTCTTTTGTTATTTTTATTTATTTGTCCTATAAGGTCACACATTATTTTTTTCAATTTATACAACATAATCTTATGGGCAAATTAAATTACAATAATATCTTTTATAGAGTGTACAGTATATCTTTCGGTTTTCCATTCTCCCACATATTTTTTCCGATATTGCTTCAAAATTACTAGGAATGTTATTATATAAAATTTACTATTAGAATTGTTAACTTTTTAAAGTGAAATAAGTATCATTCAATACAATAATATTAATCAACTGCACCATTTGTAAAAGCCACAACTAACGTTGCATTTTCCTTAAACACTGCATTTTTCTGCACCAGAAACTAGATATTCAGAACGGATTACAAGCATACCTTGGATTAACTTCAAGATGGTAGTTGCTTGCAATAGTACTGATTTCAATTTTCTTTTTAGAAGGTGCCTGAAAAGAAATGATATTAAGCAAGATGAACTTTAGGAGATCAATACTAATGAGATGTAGCTCACATTATTGAACAAAAACAGTAGGGGTTTTTTTTTAATTCTTACATATCAAGCATGGTGTATTTTAAAGTAATTCTGCCTTTCGTTCCATTTTAGTTTGAAAAATGATAACCTTTTCTCTGCTTTTTATTGCTTGCATTAATTATATCTCTCTTCACTTCATAGGAACTGCCTCTGAATTTCAACGAGTTAGGTGAGAAAAGGGACTTAGAGCGGGGGTCGGCAAACTTAAACATTCAAAGAGCCATTTGGACCCATTTTCTATAGACAAAAAACCACTGGGAGCCACAAAACCTGGCTGAGCATGGCAACTCGACATAACTCACTCCCACCCAGTCACATGACAACCCCCCCCAGCCATGCCTGCCCTGCTGGTCATTAGGATAGAGAACTGGAAACCACAAAACCCCTTTCTCTCCCCCCTCTGTCTCTGTATCTCTCTCTCCCTCTCTACATTTCTCTATGGCTGTCTCCCCCTTTCCCTCTCTGTCTCCCTCTCTCTCTCTATCTCTGTCTTTCCCCCCTCTTTGTATCTCTGTCTCTCTCTCCCCCATCTCTCTGTATCTGTCTCTCTCTCTCCCTCTCTCTGCCTGAATACAGTGATAGCTTGTCTTACAAACCCCTCGTCATACAAACTTTTTGAGATACAAACCCGGGGTTTAAGATCTTTTTGCCTCTTCTTCCAAACTATTTTCACCTTACAAACCCAAGCCACCGCCACTGGGATGCCCCGCCTCCAGACTTCTGTTGTCAGCGAAGCGCCTGTTTTTGCACTGCTGGGATTCCCCTGAGGCTCCCCTCCATGGGAAACACCACCTCCGGACTTCCGTGTTTTTGCAATGCTGCAGGGGAATCCCAGCAGTGCAAAAACGGGCGATTCCCCTGCAACATCACAAAAACATGGAAGTCTGGAGGTGGGGTTTCCCATGGAGGGGAAACTCAGGGGAATCCCTGCAGTGCAAAAACGGGCGCTTCGGCTGGCAAAAGGGGTGAGTTTTGGACTTGCACGCATTAATCGCTTTTCCATTGATTCCTATGGAAAACATTGTTTCGTCTTACAAACGTTTCACCTTACAAACCTCATCCCGGAACCAATTAAGTTCATAAGACGAAGTATCACTGTATTTCTATGTATCTCTCTCCCCCTCTTCCCCTCTATATCTATATACCCTTAGATTATCTTATATAACCTTAGATTATCTACGATTGACCTATCCAGATTCCTAAGAGGTCAGTAAGGGGTGAGTACAAGTGCACTAGAGTGCCTTCTGTCCCCTGTCCTATTGCTCTCCTATATCTTTCTTCTATTCCTATATCTCTTCTTCTATTCTTTCATTGATATGTTCTATTACTATATCTTCTTTTCTATTTTCTTAGATATATTTTACTACGAGTATTTCCTCTATAACCTTCATCATGTATTTTACTATGTGTATATATATATATACATATATATACCCACTAAAACCCTCATTGTGTACTGGACAAAATAAATAAATAAAAAATAAATAATATTCATTCCTCTCCCCCCTTCTCTGTATCTGTCTCTCTCTCCCCCCCCCTCTGTATCTCTCCCCCTCTCCCTCTCTATCTCACCCTCCTTCCAGCACTTTATATAAACCAGCCCCTCTTTTACAATGATTTATAACAGTTCACGGCAGCACAGAAAAAAGGGATTTGTGACTGTTTTGCACACTTGTCTGTTGCAGAATCTGCCCATGATCAAAGTTCAGATGCTTAGCAACTAACATTTATGATAGTTGCAGTGTCCAGGGGTCTTATGATCCCCTTTTGTAACTTTCTGACAAACAAAATAAAAGGTAACACAAGATTCATTTAACAACATAACTGTAGTGATTCACTTAACAAGTGTGGCAAGAAAAATAATAAAATGGGGAAAATTCACTTAACTATTTCACTTAGTAACATAAATTTTGGGGTTAACTGCGGCCATAAGTAAAGGACTACCTGTATTGGTTCCATGCCAGAGCTTTGAAATTTTCTGAAGGTATATTTATCAAATGTGAAGCTATACTAGGAATATATATTTCCCTGGCTAAGCAACTTTCCAGACCTATGAATAGTAAAAAGAAGGCTAACAGATCTTAAAGAAAGCAAAATGAAACTGAGCATTAATAACAGTTCTCAAATAAATTATAACGGTACTGTATTATAAAATAAAATACAAATATATTCCAACAGCCTCACTAGATCAGATACTAGCAAGTATGACATGGGAATATGTTATAACTATTTGTGAAGAAAAACCTAATCACATATGCACATGAATGAAAACGATAAATGCTCAAGTTTTTTAGATTTCTAAAAGTACGTAAACTATGAAACACTCTTGATACATTAAGACAGCTTGATTTTGTCAGGCACAAAATTGAATAAAAATCTTTCTCGTTCTCAACTTCGCACAGAAGTAATTATTACTTTCATCAAGCGACTTCTGCAATAATTTAGGTATGCAACAAAAAAAATCATAATGCAAATGCATGATGCTTATATTGTTTTCAGCTTTCTGATATTTGTACAAGTAGCAATTTCATGGAATACAGCCTTAACGGACCCTGTCGCTACCTGATGGGTTTTCTTTCCTCTGATTCAAATAACTCCTCGGGCTTCCCAGGCATTGTTCTATGGGTATGTAGAACTAGAACACTAAAATCCTGGGTTTCAAATCACACCAATTATTAAATACTGGCTTGATTTTCCTAATTAAAATGAAAAGCATTCCAAATATGAAGTGACAGAAGGAATCTCTTTAATAATATATTTATTGATGGCTGCTTTACTCCCCAGGCTACTTACTAAGCAAAATAACTCATTCTGACTATTGAGGCATCTTTTTTTTAAAAAATATATATTTTTATGAAATTATCTGTGAGAAACCATTGGAAACTGTAAGGAACAGCACAATAAAGCTAGCCGATAAGGTCCCATAGAGTTGGCCTTCTCCGGGTCCCGTCGACCAAACAATGCCGTTTGGCGGGCCCCAGGGGAAGAGCCATCTCTGTGGTGGCCCCAACCCTCTGGAATCAACTCCCCCCAGAGATTAGAACGGCCCCCACTCTCCTTGTCTTTCGCAAATTACTCAAGACCCACCTTTATCGCTAAGCATGGGGGAGTTAAGATATTCTTTCCCCCGAGGCCATTACAAGTTATGCATGGTATGTTTGTTTGTGTGTATGTTTGGTTTTACTATAAGGGTTTTTAGTTGTTTTATAAATTGGATTGTTTGTTTTTTTTGAAAATAATTTTTATTAATTTACAAAGAAAATTATGTACAAAAGGAGGAAGGTACAACTTGGTTAACAACATTATGATAACATATACATATACTTGCGGTTATGCTATGATTGCTCTATTCAGCTATTTTGGTAAACAGATCCAAATCATCACCTATTGTGGTCAACGTAATATATCTCTGTAGTTCGTTATCCTTTGAGTCTTTTGAATCTTCCTCCCAGCCCCCTCCCCCCACTGAACTATAATAGTTCTAAAAGGTTTAGATTATTCGTTTGGGCGGCATATGGTTGCCGCGATTTTATTGTTGTTATATTTATATCAATATATATTTACAGTTGAGAAGAAATCGTATTGGATTGATCAAAGTATTCGTAATAGTCCGATATGATCCAATTATTAGAATTCTGAATAATTGGATTGTTATATACTGTTTTTTGGTCATTGTTGTTAGCCGCCCCGAGTCTGCAGAGAGGGGCGGCATACAAATCCAATCAATCAATCAATCAATCAATAATAATAATATCTGATTTCTTGATCGTAATTGCTTATTCAGAGTGAAACAGCACAAAGTATAAATTAGACTATGCCAGGCCAAATTATTTCCAGTATCAAACAGCTGAAGAAAGATAATACCACAAATCAATATTCTCCAACTAAATTTTCTGTAGAAGCAAAAGCCCACAGTAACATTGTCCACATGTTTGTCACGACAAATACAAACTACATTTTAATGGCAGACAATAACAACCCCACTATTTTCCACATTTGTTAGAAACTAATTGAAACAGAATGTTCTTTAGGACCTGCATTTTTAAAACAGCTTTGACAAAATGTGGTGCATTAAGCCCTCAACTTATTATGGCAATCGGGACATGAATTTCCATCACTAAGTGATGCGCCATAAAATGCAACCACACCACTTAACAGCAATTCCTGCAATTGACCAAGTCTCGTGGTTGTTAGACAAGGCCATTTTGCCTGTCAGCTTCCCCACAAAGTCAGTGGAGAAATCAGCAAGAGGTTGCAACTTGCAGGCAGATCACAAACAGGCCACCAAGCAGGTAAGTGGCTGCTGCTGGATGGAGAGGCACGAAGAGGTGAATGAGGATGTGAGAGAGTACAGCAAGATCTGGGGAGGCTGCGGGAAAAGCACGGTGAGGCCCAGAAAACATGTATAGTGGTACCTCATGATACGAACCCCTCGCCATACGAACAACCCGAGATACGAACCCAGGGTTCGGAAAAAAATTTTCCTCCACTTTATACTTCCTTCTCTGCTCAGCTCTTTCAAATGTATCTGATTAGAGCGGTTTACGTATCTTCAACACCTTGCCCAGCCTCTCCTAGGTGTACAAATAATCCTCAGCATAATGACCATTCATTCAGTGAGCATTCAAGGTTATGATGGCACTGAACAAATGGTGGTTAAGACCAGTTGTCGGAATTTTGGCTATCCTAGCATCTCACAGTCATATGATTGTGATCAGGACTTAGGACCAGTTGCAGTGTCCTGCAATCATGTGATTTCCATTTGCCACCTCCCCTTTCTTCGAAAATCGGTAAGAAAGCTGGCAGGAAAATTTGCAAATCATTGGGATAAGTCTCCACCATCTATGCATCCTTCTTTAGCCCCTCTGTGCTCGTGTTGTGCTGACCACTCATGTTCTACCTGAGTTTTGCCTTGCATCTCGTACATGCTTGTACAGTAATATCTCGTCTTACGAACCTAATTGGTTCCCGGGGGAGGTTCGTAAGGCGAAAAGTTCGTAAGACGAAACATTGTTTCCCAAAGGAAACAATGTAAAATGAATTAATGAGTGCAACGAAAAAACCCCGTAAAAAACCGCCGCCGCCTGGCTGTCACCTTTTGAAACAGCTGGGCGCTTCTCAGCGGCCTCCCGAACGCTGAACCCGGAAGTTCGGCAAAAGTTCAGGTTCGGGTGGCCGCCGAGAAGCCCCGTCGCCCTGCTGTCACCTTTTGAAACAGCCGGGGGGCTTCTCAGCATCCTCCTGAACCCGAACGCCAAACCTGAACTTCCGGGTTCGGCGTTCGGGAGGCCGCCGAGAAGCCCGGCTGTTTCAAAAGATGACAGCCGGGCGCCGGGGCTTCTCGGCAGCCACCTGAACCTGAACTTTTGCCGAACTTCCGGGTTCGGCATTGGGAGAACGCTGAGAAGCGCCCAGCTGTTTCAAAAGGTGACAGCCGGGCGACGGGGCTTCTCAGCGGCCACCCGAACCTGAACTTTTGCCAAACTTCCGGGTTCGGCATTGGGAGAACGCTGAGAAGCGCCCAGCTGTTTCAAAAGGTGACAGCCGGGCGACAGGGCTTCTCAGCGGCCACCCGAACCCGAACTTTTGCCAAACTTCTGGGTTTGGCATTGGGAGAACGCTGAGAAGCGCCCAGCTGTTTCAAAAGGGGACAACCAGGCGGCGGCGGTTTTTTGTGGGGTTTTTTCGTTGCACGCATTAATTCATTTTACATTGTTTCCTTTGGGAAACGTTTCGTCTTATGAACTTTTCGCCTTACGAACCTCCCCCGGGAACCAATTAGGTTCGTAAGACGAGGTGTTACTGTACAAGCATGTACGAGATGCAAGGCAAAACTCAGGTAGAACATGAGTGGTCAGCACAACACGAGGGTAGGCATAATTTATTTATTTTATTTATTTATTTATTTATTTGTTTTATTTATTTGCTTTGTATGCCGCCCCTCTCCATAGACTCGGGGCGGCTAACAACAGCAAAAAGACAATATGGACAAATCTAATATTAAAAGTAATGTAAAAAAAACCAATTTCAGAAACCAATCATACATACAGACATACCATGCATAAATTTTATAAGCCATGGGGGAAGGGAATATCTCAATTCCCCCATGCCTGACGACAGAGGTGGGTTTTAAGGAGCTTACGAAAGGCAAGGAGGGTGGGGGCAACTCTGATATCTGGGGGGAGTTGGTTCCAGAGGGTCGGGGCCGCCACAGAGAAGGCTCTTCCCCTGGGTCCCGCCAAACGACATTGTTTAGTCGACGGGACCCGGAGAAGGCCAACTCTGTGAGACCTAACTGGTCGCTGGGATTCGTGCGGCAGATGACGGTCCCGGAGATATTCTGGTCCGATGCAATGAAGGGCTTCAACATTAGACCCACTCCCCAAAAAATTAGGATTGGACTTATTATTGGGGTGGGCCGTGCTTTGGAGAAACATGGTATCAAATTATGGAGAAACAGATTTCAAATCGACAAGACAAAAATCTTCCTACTGGAAACAGCTGTTTCAGAAGTGAATAAAATGTGGTGGACTCTTTTGAAAAACGGATGCGAAAGTTAAATGGCCAATTCTCAAGTATGTTACAGTTGGAATTTTGTAGTGAGTAGGAAAATAGCTTTGCTGATTCCAAACTCCTATTCAACTGCATGGTTGATGACTTCCATGAAATGTGCTCTATCTGCCAATGTAAACCAGAAACGGCACATTTGGAACCGACTGCACATTTAGAAACTGCATATTGGCTTTGTATTGCCCATCACTTGAGTTACTATTCATTACCTGATGTCTGTCAAGTACATTCCCTAGGCATTGGACATTTCAAAAACAAAATGCTGCCATAAAAGCTAATATAAAATCAGAAATGTATTTGGAAAAAAAGTCTCAATGCAAAACCAAAGAGAGGAAGCAAATATTATATGCAAAAACTAAAACAATCAGGACATCACAAAGGATCGAGCAGAGGTTTAAATCTAACAGCAAAATAGTCTTATGGGTGAACAGATATCTTTAGAGTGATAATGTCAAAACAATCATCTTGCCATCTATATTAGGTTTTTTTACAGAGATAGCTTTAGGGCAGCCTGGCCCTTACTAAAATCCAGGTGTATTGGATTTCAACTGCTATAATTATAATCAGCATGACAATTATGGGAATTAAAGTCACACATATTTTGAAAAATATCAAGTTCAACAATATGGCTTTAGGAAAAGGGATGTTTAGTTTAGTTTAGTTTAGTTTAATCAGATTTGTATGCCGCCCCTCTCCGCAGACTCGGGGCGGCTCACAGCAATAACAATACAATGTAAAACAAATCTAATATTTAAGTTAATTTAAAAAACACCACAAATTAAAACCAATCATACATACTAGCGTAGCATGCATAAATTTTATAAGCCTAGGGGGAGGGAACATGTCAATTCCCCCATGCCTGACGACAGAGGTGGGTTTTAAGGAGCTTACAAAAGGCTAGGATGTGATGGAGGAGGTCTCAATCTCCGGGCCATGGCCCATTCAGAACCGGACCATAGAAGCAGCAGGCCAGTACACGTGTGTAGTACCATTTGAGTCCACAGAGGGCAGGCAAGCACACATGCACAGTTTTATTTGTATGAATGGCAGGCGTCCATGTCAACACTTGCATAAATGGAGCTGTGCATGCTCGCCCCACTGGTCACGAGGAAAGAGGGAATCCTCTTTCCCTCAGTCCAAAAAGCCGGAAAGGCTGGAGACTGATGTGATAGACTATAGCAGTGATGGCAAACCTATGGCACAGGTGCCACAGGTGGTACGCGGAGCCATATCTGCTGGCATGTGAGCTGTTGCCCTAGCTCAGCTCCAATGTGCATGTGTGTGCCGGCCAGCTGATTTTTGGCTCACACAGAGGTTCTGGGAGGGCAGTTTTGGCTCCCAGAGAGCCTCTGAAATACGAGCCTACTGGGCCCACCAGAAGTTGGGAAACACGGTGTTTCCAGCCTCCAGAGGGCCTCCAGGGGGGCAGAGGAAGCTATTTTCGCCCTCCCCAGCATTCATTCATTCATTCATTCATTTATTTGATTTGTATGCCACCCCTCTCCGAAGACTCGGGGCGGCTCACAACAGCAATAAAAACAATATAGCAGTGGAACAAATCTAATATTTTAATACATATAAAACCCTATCATTATTTAAAAACCAAACAGAACATTCATACAAAGTATAAAAAAGCCTGGGGGAAAGGTGTCTCAACTCCCCCATGCCTGGCGGTATAAGTGAGTCTTCAGTAGTTTACAAAAGACAGGAAGGGTGGGGGCAATTCTAATCTCCGGGGGGAGTTGGTTCCAGAGGGCCGGGGCCGCCACAGAGAAGGCTCTTCCCCTGGGGCCTGCCAAACAACATTGTTTAGTCGACAGGACCCGGAGAAGGCCAACTCTGTGGGACCTTATCAGTCGTGCGGTAGCACTCACACATGTGCGATAGCACACGTGCATACTCTTTTGGCAGTCCAGGGAAAAAAGGTTTGCCATCACTGGACTATAGTGAGGAAGTGGATTCTCAGAAGAGGGTGTCTTTCAGAAGAGTAAGAGGCAACGTAGCCTAATGATCATGTGTGAAAGAGTAAAGACAGTCCCTCTCTAATAGTTCACAGAGGTTATTTATGTTAGGTGTAGATAGTCTGGCAATATTTTGTCTACAGGTATGAAAACTATAAAGGCCTCAGTTTGGAATAATTGCTATGATACAAGTGATATCCAAATTTTGTTGAAGTATAACTCCCAACACCAAGCGCCAAAAGAGTAGGTTCTGGCAACAACAGCCATCCATTCATTTGGCTGTGGCTGTGGGTCTTGCCTCCCAAGGACAATTCCATCTGTCCGTCCATTACCCTGGGGGGGGGGAACTACTGACCCCCTCAGAGAGGGTTCGCAACTTGAGCGTCCTCCTTGATCCACAACTGACATTGGAACATCATCTTTCGGCTGTGGCGAGGAGGGCGTTTTCCCAGGTTCGCCTGGTGCACCAGTTGCGGCCCTATTTGGACAGGGAGTCATTGCTCACAGTCACTCATGCTCTCATCACCTCGAGGTTCGATTACTGCAACGCTCTCTACATGGGGCTACCTCTGAAAAGTGTTCGGAAACTTCAGATCGTGCAGAACGCAACTGCGAGAGCCATCGTGGCGCTTCCAAGATTCGCCCACGTTTCTTCAACACTCCATGGCTTGCATTGGCTGCCGATCAGTTTCCGGTCACAATTCAAAGTGTTGGTCATGACCTTTAAAGCCCTACATGGCAATGGACCAGATTACCTCCGGAACCGCCTGCTACCACACGAATCCCAATAAACAATGTAGTTTGGCGGGCCCCAGGGGAAGAGCCTTCTCTGTGGTGGCCCCAGCCCTCTGGAACCAACTCCCCCCGGAGATTAGAACTGCCCCCACCCTCCCTGTCTTTCGTAAACTACTCAAGACTCATTTATACTGCCAGGCATGGGGGAGTTGAGATAGCTCTTCCCCCTAGGCCATTACAAGTTATGCATGGTATGTTTGTGTGTATGTTTGGTTTTTATAATAAGGGTTTTTAGTTGTTTTTTTATTATTGGATTGTACATGTTGTGTTTATTATTGTTGTTAGCTGCCCCGAGTCTGCGGAGAGGGGCGGCATACAAATCCAATACATTATTATTATTATTATTATTATTATTATTATTATTATTATTATTATTATTTTTCTCTACAAAGAATGCTTTAAAAATAGTTGATGTCTACTACATATGTATCATTCTCTCACCAATTCTTTTCTAGGGGGAAAAATACCATAAAACTGTTCCTATCCCTATCTTGTCAGCTTCAGAATTCCTGGAAATGTTTTATTTCTCTTCCAGATAGGAGCGGTGGATATATTTTGATTGGCACAAAGAGCCATATAGGCTGATTAAAGCTCTAATAATTACGATGGACTCCCACTGGGCTAGCGGATGTATAGGTAGCTTCTTTTGGACTGATCATATTTTCTCTTTGTTCAAAGAAACCTGGGATAATTCATTTTCTTATGCAAATCAGTCACAAACGATTTCCAGTGAAAGCATGGGAAGCTAAACACGTCTCAGTGAAGAGTGGACACATGACAGGAGACTATAACCGTGGCAAAGGACAAGGGAGTAGGCTGGTTCTTTGGAACCTCCCACAGATAAGGAGACGACAGAATATCCCACACATAGGCAGAGATGACCACTCTTTGTGAGGAGACTACAAAATAGCCGTCTTCAGCAGGTCTGAGTGCTCGGAGACACATTAATCATCAAGCTTGCAATCTCAGCCAGTGCCATTAAAGGGTGCTAAATTCTTAATCTCACTTCTAATTACTTTTCGAAATTGCTTATTTAAATATCTTGATGCTGTTAAGAGGGCTTCAGAATGACAAATCTAAAAGGTATATATATTCCTGAACAAAATAAAGCTTAACTGCAAGTTAAAGAATTTTTAAAAATGGAAAAGGCTACACAAGATTTTGAACCTCCGGAACCGCCTTCTACCGCACGAATCCCAGCGGCCGATAAGGTCCCACAGAGTTGGCCTTCTCCGGGTCCCGTCGACCAAACAATGTCGTTTGGCGGGACCCAGGGGAAGAGCCTTCTCTGTGGCGGCCCCGACCCTCTGGAACCAACTCCCCCCGGAGATTAGAACGGCCCCCACCCTCTTGTCTTTCGCAAGTTACTAAAGACCCACCTGTATCGCCAGGCATCGGGGAACTAAGACATCTCCCCCAGGCTTTTTATATTTCATGTTTGGTATGTATGTGCTGTATGGTTTTTAATTGTTGGGGTTTTTATATATATATTATTATTAGATTTGTTCCATTGTTCCACTGTTTCTTATTACTATTGTGAGCCGCCCCGAGTCTTTGGAGAGGGGCGGCATACACATCTAATTAATAATAATAATAATAATAATAATAATAATAATAATAACAACAACAACAACAACAAAGGAAGTTCTAAATGAATTAAAGTTCTGAAAAAAATTGTAAAATTGAAACTTTTACTATAAGATATTGGAATTCACTATATAAAATTAAATAGTTTTTTTGTGAGTACCACAATTATTGTAGCAGCCTTGGTGGTACAGTGGTTAGAGTGCAGTACTTCAAGCTACTTCTGCTGATTACAGTCTGCCAGCAGTTTGGCAGATCAAATCTCAGTAGGCTCAAGGTTGACTGAGCCTTCCTTCCTTCCAAGATCGGTAAAATGAGAACCCAGATTGTTGGGGGCAATTGCTTACTCTCTGTAAACAGTTTAGAGAGGGCTGTAAAGAACTGTGGAGCAGTATATAAATCTAAATGCTATGCTAATGCTAAATGCTACCTTGACTACCACAAGTCATAAAGATGGGCTACAAGAATGGTGGAAGGTCTTAAGCATAAAACGTATCAGGAAAGACTTAATGAACTCAATCTGTATAGTCTGGACTGGAGGACAGAAGGAAAAGGGGGGACATGATCGAAACATTTAAAATATGTTAAAGGAGGGAAGTGTTTTTAATAGGAAAGTGAACACAAGAACAAGGGGACACAATCTGAAGTTAGTTGGGGGAAGATCAAAAGCAACATGAGAAAATATTATTTTACTGAAATAGTAGTAGATCCTTGGAATAAAGTTCCAGCAGACGTGGTAGATAAATCCACAGTAACTGAATTTAAACATGCCTGGGATAAACATATATCCATCCTAAGATAAAATACAGGAAATAGTATAAGGGCAGACTAGATGGACCATGAGGTCTTTTTCTGCCGTCAGACTTCTATGTTTCTATAATAGAGATAAAAAACCCTTTAAGGACTTTTTGTGACAGTTGGTGATTTATAGTTTTAAATAGAGAATGAATGGGGGAAGAAGAAATATTTGTTTGTATCACTATAGAGGGTGATGAATAAAATTTATTTTAATGTGATGAAGACTGGAAATAACTTCTTTATATTTTTTCTTATTCAATCTTTCCTTTTTCTAATTTTCTTTCTTTGCAATTTTTCCCTCAATTTAATTGTAACTGCCTCTGTTATTGCATTTAAAATATGTAAATAAGAAAAATTACATACAAAAGAAATGTATTTTGCATTTGTATTTATTAGATTTGTATGCCGCCCCTCTCCGAAGACTCGGGGTGACTAACAACAATATAAAAAAACAATGTAAGCAAATCTAATATTAAAAACAATCTAAAAAATCCCAATTTAAAGAACCACTCATACATACAAGCATACCATGTATAAATTCTATAAGCCTAGGGGGAAGGGAAATTTCAATTCCCCCATGCCTGACGACAGAGGTGGGTTTTAAGGAGCTTGTGAAAGGCAAGGAGGGTGGGGGCAACTCTGATATCTGGGGGGGAGCTGGTTCCAGAGGGCCGGGGAGAGAAGGCTCTTCTCCTGGGTCCCGCCAAACGACATTGCTTAGTCGACGGGACCCGGAGAAGGCCAGCTCTGTGGGACCTAACCGGTCGCTGGGATTCGTGCGGGGTCACGAAAAGCAGTAATCAAATGAATACAGATTTAAGACATATTCCACAAAGCATCTTGTAACCACTTCTCATTGATAAGCTGAAAATATTCTAACAATGGACCTGATAAGACTGATGCTTATTTTAAAAGCTCAACTTCTATATACAATTTCCTTGAACACTTAAAGAGATTTATTTTCAATATATTTCTTACTGTTATAGTTTGATGTTCAATCCTCAGTTTTTCTACTCCAGAACCGTACAGCTCTCTTAGTAAACACATTATTCTTGTCTTCTTTCCGGCTCCCGAAGGCCCATAAACTAAGAGATGAGGAAAATCACCACACTGAACCTGTCAAATGGAGCATACACGAAAATATTACTTTTATGTTTAGATTTCACTGTACAGAAAATGTGGTCACCTACTAGACATAATTTCCACCAAGCCTTCAGATGGTTTCAACTATATCTTGAAGATTACTGGTGCTTTATTCATAAGTCAAGGACATATTACTTATACCAGAAACCCAAATTTCCATTGGTAAACAAGGCAGATGTTATGTGAATCATACCTGATTTTATTATATATAATAATAATAATAATAATAATAATAATAATAATAATAATAATAATAATTTATTAGATTTGTATTCCGCCCCTCTCCGAAGACTCGGGGCGGCTCACAACAACGATAAAAACAATATTATACTGGCACAAATCTAATATTAAAAAAAACTAAAAACCCTATCATAATTAAAAACCAAACAGCACATACATACCAAACATAAATTATAATAAGCCTGGGGGAAAGGTGTCTCAAATCCCCCATGCCTGGCGGTATAGGTGGGTCTTAAGTATATATGTTTTTGCCACAATTGTTAACAATGACAATCATTAAATGTTGTACCACATGATTCTTGACAAATGTATCTTTTTCTTTTATGTACATTGAAAGCATATGCACCAAGACAAATTCCTTGTGTGTCCAATCACACTTGGCCAAAAAAAATTCTATTCTATTCTATTAAGCAAATCACTACTATTGTTAAGTGAACCTGGCTTCTCCCATTGATTTTATTTATTTACTTACTTACTTACTTACTTACTTACTTACTTACTTACTTACTTACTTACTTACTTACTTACTTACTTATTTAGTCCAATACACAATGAGGGTTTTAGTGGGTATATATCTATATACACATAGTAAAATACATGGCGAAGGTTATAGAGGAGATACTCATAGTAAAATATATCTAAGAAATAATAGAAAAGAAGGTATAGTAATAGAACATATGAATGAAAGAATAGAAGAAGAGATGTAGGGATAGAAGAAAAGTATAGGAGATATAGGAGAGCAATAGGACAGGGGACGGAAGGCACTCTAGTGCACTTGTATTCGCCCCTTACTTGTATTTTGCTTGTCAGAAGCCCTAGATGGTTGCAAATGACAATCCCAGGACCTTGAGATGAGACCTTGAGATTGGAAATACATGCCAGTTGCCAAAGTTTGATCATGCAACTGTGAGGATGCTGCAGCAACTGTAAGTGTGAGAACTGATCATAAGTCACTTTTTCAGTGCTGTTGTAACTTTGAATGGTCATTGTTCTGCCTGGGTCACTCCGGAAGCCAATAACAACCCAAAAAGAGAAGCCAGACACACCGGTAAAAGGCAAAGGCAGTTTATAAAATTCAAGAAAAACACAGGGAACAGAAAATGTCCTTACAAACAGGAAAACGCTGTATCTTCAAATATATCCACGAAGGCAAAAGTCCATGCAGCAATACAGGATTCTTGCTGCCAAGATGAGGCTGTAGATAGCAGACCTACACCTCCCACGGGTCTTCCAAACTGCTGGGCCACAAGCCAGGAACAGAGACGTCGAGAACAAAGCAGGACACCATAACTCCAACTGATAACACTCCACATGGCTTCAAGGGCTTGCCTGCCTTTTAAACTCTGCTAAGGAGGACCACACCCAAGCCCAGCTGTTCCTAATTCAGTGCTGATAATACTTCTTTAATTGCTCCTTTCTTTGATCTGAACGTCTCTGTCGCATGTCAATGACGGCTTGTGCTTCATCACCTAATGACTCCAAGCTACTGGCTGGGGAGAGCCCCCCCCCCCCCCCCGGGGCTCTCATGCTGTTCTCCTTCATCCCATTCCTGACTTTCCTCTCCCCCGTCCGACTGTTCAGCTCCCTCCTCTTCGCTGTCATCCTCCTCCGGGCATGGAGCCAGCAGAGACACAGCCGGTCCCTGAGCAGCCTCAGGCTGAACCACAACAGTCATTAAATAAATGGTTATAAATTGAGGACTATTTGTATAGAGTTCAAGAGGATAAGCCATTGTGAGGTGTCAATATATATTGCGAGTCCTAAGAGATTCCTGGCACGTCCACATCCTTGGGACTTTTGTGGAACAAAAATCAAAACAGGTATAGTAATATTGACAGATTTAGTAGATAAATTATAGCCCGCGTGGACTACAATAAATCAAATCTGAGAGTCGATGGATTAAAGTAGAGAAACAGCTTTCAAACGAAGTTACTTTTATTATGAAAATAAGAAAATATAGTTAATGCCTTTCAGAGGCATCTTCTATGCATGTTACATCGTTGAAGACAAAGAGAGAAGAGAGATTTTAAAATGGAGTTTTTCAAGGAGGAAATGATGAATGTATCATGTGGCAGGATTTTACATCATAATGAGGTGGAGCTTATACAATACACATTATTAACTATTTAATTACTGAATGACTTAGAATGTCTCTGGGGCTGTCAATATTCAGCATGACAGTTACAGTATGAAGTCAATTTTCAAGAAGCAATATACAGAATAGCTGAATCTCACAACTAGAGTTCAATAGCAGAATTTTTCTTTTTAAACCAAATTTGCCAGAATCATATACAGTGATCCCCCGCTCGTTGCGAGGGTTCCGTTCCAGGACCCCCCGCAACGAGCGGGTTTTCGCGAAGTAGCGCTGCGGAAGTAAAAACACCATCTGCGCATGTGCAGATGGTGTTTTTAACTTCCGCAGCGCTAGCGAGGAGCCGAAGATTGGGGGCGGCGCGGCTGTTTTAAAATGTCGCCGCCGGCATGGGGGGCTTCCTAGCAGCCCCCCAAACCCGGGTTGGGGGTCCGGGGGGTGCTGGCAAGCCCCCCATGCCGGCGGCGACGTTTTAAAACAGCCGCACCGCCCCCAATCTTCGGCTCCTCGCTAGCGAGTCCTGAAGCGAATTCGCTTCAGGACTCAGCTCGAAAGCGGCGAGAGCTAGCGCCAGCGAACGGCTTGTCCGCGCTCGCTCTCGCCGCTTTCCAGCTGAGTCCTGAAGCGAATTCGCTTCAGGACTCAGCTCGAAAGCGGCGAGAGCTAGCGCCAGCGAACGGCTTGTCCGCGCTCGCTCTCGCCGCTTTCGAACTGAGTCCTGAAGCGAATTCGCTTCAGGACTCAGCTCGAAAGCGGCGAGAGCTAGCGCCAGCGAACGGCTTGTCCGCGCTCGCTCTCGCCGCTTTCCAGCTGAGTCCTGAAGCGAATTTGCTTCAGGACTCAGCTCGAAAGCGGCGAGAGTGAGCGCCAGCGAACGGCTTGTCCGCGCTCGCTCTCGCCGCTTTCCAGCTGAGTCCTGAAGCGAATTCGCTTCAGGACTCAGCTGGAAAGCGGCGAGAATGAACGGCGTGGGCGGGCGAAGGGCGGGCGGCAGCGAGGAGTTTGCGTGGGCGGTGGGGAAACTCCTTGCTGATGCCCGCTGCTCGCCCTCCCGCCAGCAAGAGGGGGAAGACCCAGGGAAGCCGCCCAGCAGCTGATCTGCCGGGCGCCATCTACGCATCCGTGCCCATAGAAAAAAGGGCACGCATGCGCAGATGGTGTTTTGACTTCCGGGTTGAAAAATCGCAAATTACCCTGTTCGCAATGGTCGGGGACGCAATAACCGGGGGATTACTGTATAACACTCTCAAGCTAAATTCTAAGTAATTTAGTTGATGATGGCTTAAATGAACCAATAGCTTGCTTTAGCATAATGCAAGCTCTTATATTCCCATGAAAATTTATTCACAGGGCAAAACTATATTGGGCTTCATAACTGAGTGAAACATGGGGTAGTGTTTTGTTTTTTGGATTAGTAAATCCTGTGAACCCAGCCACTATGAACTGTAATGATCAAGGTTTCTGTTTTAGCATGTTTTATAGCCCAAATATTATCCATTTATTCAAAAATTCCTGGCTAACAAAGCCTTGATTTAATGTAAGCTGAAGACTAGGTTTAAAATAGGAAATTCAAATATCATAGCTCCCCACAAGGTACACTTTGAGGTTATTTAATTTGGACTGTGCCTTTTTATTTTCAGGCTGTTGTATAGAACTCAATTAAAACTAGGTTCACCAGATCTTACATTCTGATCTGTCTTAGTTCATAAAGGCCAAGAATGAGTTTTGTTTAAAATGGATTATTTTCATTCATAAGCAGTTTCATTTCATCCCTAGCTTTGCCAGAAAGCACTTTCAAATTTTATTCTGGAAGTATACGATGTGTTTATATTTCATCTTTGGCATGACACAATCTTGTATAGAGGCATCAAGTCAGGCATAAACAGTTATCCTGGGATGTATTACATCTCCATAAATAAGATTTGAAATACCATCTAGCATCAGAAGGATCAAGTCTAAGAGGAAGAAATGGCAAAGGGTAGTGAATAATTGCTACAATGAGAGATGCTGTAACTTAAGCCTGCCAAAAATATATATCTTCCAGTCCAAAAACCTTATACTTTCTAATTTAAAGGAGAACGTAAGTACGGTATAAATGTTCATAAATAAACCTTTTAAGAAAATATTTTATGTCTTGCTGAGATTAAAACATAAAGAGCACTTTCAAAATCCAAACCGTGAGATTTATTACAGAACGTTCAAAATCTTAACTGTAAAGTAAAACAAATCCCCATCTTCAAATACCGTAGTTCCTCATTTAACCATATTGGCCATAGTTCAAAATAAGAGTTCAGTTTTTACATTCCAATGGGAAATAAGCATATGGGAATTAAACATTAATACTGCATTATTCTAACATTTTATTTCTAATGGGCAATGAGTTGGATCTAAATATATCCACAACTCATGTTCCCTGCAGAGAAACTGTAATGTTATTAATAAATCACTATTTGATAACATGGCTGGGATACTTAAGAATATAAATGCTTGTCCATTCATCAGTACTATTAAACACAGCTCCGGGACTCTCAACATCTCTTTGAGGCCCCAAATTGGTGAAGCAAAAATATATGAAATAATTGAAATGTTGGCAAACTTGGGGATTTTCCAGTCACAATTCAAAGTGTTGGTTATGACCTATAAAGCCCTTCATGGCACCGGACCAGGATACCTGCGAGACCGCCTTCTGCCGCACGAATCCCAGCGACCGGTTCGGTCCCACAGAGTTGGCCTTCTTCGGGTCCCGTCGACTAAACAATGTCATCTGGCGGGACCCAGGGGAAGAGCCTTCTCTGTGGCGGCTCCGACCCTCTGGAACCAGCTCCCCCCTGAGATTAGGATTGCCCCCACCCTCCTTGCCTTTCGCAAACTCCTTAAAACCCACCTCTGCCATCAGGCATGGGGGAACTGAAACATCTCCCCCTTGCCCATGTTGTTCTGGTGTTTGATTGATTGTGTGCTTGTTTTTATATATTCTGGGGTTGTTTTTATGAATTTTTTAGCTTAAAATTGTAATTGGATTGGTGGGTATTGGATTTGTCACTATGTACTGTTTTGCCATTGTTGTGAGCCGCCCCGAGTCTGCGGAGAGGGGCGGCATATAAATCCAATAAATCTAATCTAATCTAAATTTTAAGACAAATATGCATGCAGATGGTTTTGGTAACCATTTCTCTTGTAAAATTATTATTATTATGATTTATTAGATTTGTATGCCACCCTCTCTGAAGACTGGAAGCGGCTCACAACAATACACAATACAAATTCAATTATTAAAAACAGAACAGTTAAAACCCTTAATTTAAAAACAATCATACAATGCAAACAAACCATACATAAAACGGGACGGCCGAGGGAAATCAATTTCCCCATGCCTAGCGGCAGAGGTGGGTTTTTAGTAGTTTGCGAAAGGCAAGGAGGGTGGGGGCAATCCTGATCTCCGGGGGGAGTTGGTTCCATAAGGCCGGGACCGCCACAGAGAAGGCTCTTCCCCTGGGTCCTGTCAGACGGCATTGTTTTGTCGACAGGACCCGGAGAAGGCCAACTCTGTGGGACCTAATCAGTTGCTGGGATTCGTGCTGCAGAAGGTGGTCCCTAAGGTATTCTGGTCCCATGCCATGAAGGACTTTATAGGTCATAACCAACACTTTGAATTGTGACCGGAAATTGATCGGCAACCAATGCAGACTGCGGAGTGTTGATGTGACATGGGCATATTTGGGAACGCCCATGATTGCTCTCACAGCTGCATTCTGCACGATCTGAAGTTTCTGAACACTCTTCAAAAATAGCCCCATGTAGAGAGCGAACAACCGCATCCCATCTAGTCCCTATCTCAATGTTTGACCCCATCTCAATGACCAAGATCTTGAACATGTCAAATCTTTGATACAGATTTGAAATCAACAAAAATAATAGTGTTATTTACACTCAAGGATGGAGAGCTTTGTGAGTTTCTGGGATTTTTTATTTGAATATGGACAGTTTTAAGTATTGGATTTAAACTTGTTTTTATGGAATTGTTTTTACCTCAACTTGTAACTCTTAATGGAACTATGTCTACATGGACAAAAAATACGCAGTGGGGTGCTCCAAGGTTATCTTGGGCCCAGTAATTTTCAAAAACTTCATGAAAAATTTAGATGAGGTGTCTAAATGCTAAAACATATGATGAACATGTCTAGTCTAGTGATGGAAAAGCTTTTCCGCACCGAGTGCCAAAAAGGGAGCACTTCACGTGCATGTTCATGGGCTGCGACCAGGAAGAGTAGTTGCCTGAGGGGCATGCGCAAACTGGAATATACTGGTCAGCTGGCGTGCGCCCATGCTCATGCCAGAAAATGAAAGGCCAGCTCTTCTGGTTTCCAGCACTGTGGCACATACAAAGGCCAGCTGATCATTGGATGCACATGTGCACCAGAAACCTGGAAGAGGAACAGGCAATGCTGCACGTGCCAGGCGACATGGCTCCACATGCCCCTTTGGGCACGCCTGCCACAGGTTCGCCATCACAGGTGTAGTCTAATGAAGAAAAGGAGGTGACATGATAGAAGTACTGGAGCAAATGTTGTTAGTGTGATTGCTGAATGAATGATAATGAATGTTTTAAAGGCAGAAGAATATTAAGAACTATTAAATATATTAATTGGATAACTACTGTTGTTTTTCGCTATATGTTGTGAGCCGCCCCGAGTCTACAGAGAGGGGCGGCATACAAGTCCAATTAATAGATTCGGGGTGGCACAGCAGGTAGAGTGCTGTACTGCAGGCCACTGAAGCTGACTGTAGATCTGAAGGTCAGCAGTTCAAATCTCATTACCGGCTCAAGGCTGACTCAGCCCTCCATCCTTCTGAGGTGGGTAAAATGAGGACCCAGATTGTGGGGGCAATATGCTGGCTCTGTTAAAAAGTGCTATTGCTAACATGTTGTAAGCCGCCCTGAGTCTAAGAAGAGCGGCATAAAAATTGAATAAATAAAATTAATTAATTAATTAATTAATTAATTAATTATAAATAAATAAATATTATAGCCAATACTTGTGAAACTGCCACAAAGGAGAGGACAATTTATTCTCCAAAACACCAGGGGGCAACACAAGAAGCAATGGATGGAAACATATCAAACAAACATCCCACCTAGAACCAATGAGAAATTTCCTGAAAGTGAGAATAAACAATGGAATGTCTTGCCCCCAGAAGTTATGGAAGCTTCATCACTGGTGCACTCACAATTTCTGGATTGATCTGTTTGTCTGTCTGTCTAATCTGTCTAATCTATCTATCTATCTATCTATCTATCTATCTATCTATCTATCTATCATCTACCTGCGTACAATACATTGCAATAATCCATCCAGAAAATTTCCAGAGCATAACTATTGAAAGATTGCTTCCAATAAGGTAAAATTGCTATAGATTCAGGTAGCCTCGGAGATGCAGAGTGCCTTTTACCAGTGGTATAAACAGAATTAATCTAAATCTTATCTAAATGTACTTCATAAAATCATCTACCACAATGTCCTACCTGTCAATGAATACTTCAACTTCAATCACAATACACGAGCACATAATACATTCAAACTCAATGTAAACCTCTCAAAACGTGACTGCAGAAAATACAACTTCAGCAAGAGTGATCAAAGCCTGGAATGCACTACCTGACTCTGTGGTTTCTTCCCCAAACCCCAAAAACTTTGACCTTAGATTGTCTAGTCGACCTCACCCCATTCCTAAGAGGTCTGTAAGGGGCATGCACAAGCACACTATTGTGCCTATCATCCCTGTCTTACTGTCCTATTATCTAAATTTACCTGTACCCACTTTGCTTTTGTTTATGTTTACATCAATACGTGCTATCTTGTACATATTTTGACAAAATAAAAATAAATAAAACCAACAGCATTCTCCAATTATGAACTTGTTTCTTTACAACACATAGGCAATGTGTTGTAACAACACATTTGCAAGAGTGTGATTGGACACACAAGGAATTTATCTTTGGTGTATGTGCTCTCAGTGTACATAAAAGAAAGAGATATATTTGTCAAGAATCCTGTGCTACAAAACTTAATGATTGTCATAGGGGTCAAATAAGCAATCAGGAAACAATCGATATTAATAAAAATCTTAGGATACAAGCAACAAGTTACAATCATACAGTCCTAGGTGGGAGGAAAAGGATGATAGGAACGATGAGAAAAAACTAGTAGAAAGGCAGGAACAGAAGGCACAATGGTGCGCTTGTGCACACCCCTTAAATTGGGCAACCGTAGCTGACTACCCAAAGCCACTGAAAGTCCGGGCGGCCCAAAAGGGTTGGATTCCCTTTGACTTCCCGCTACACACACACACACACACACACACAGAGGTTAAACACGCAGGTTTCTGTCTCTTGCACGTACAAACACGATGTTAACACGTGTCCTTTTTAGAGAGAAGACTTTGCAAGAAATCACTTCGTGACTTGGAAAAACGCCTGTTTTCCACTGAAAAGTGCACACACACACACCGGGAATAAAAGAATTTCCAAGGGCTAAAGAAATAGGCAGCAAAAGTGCAACAAAAGCGAGTTTGAAGAGGAAGGAGGAGCAAAGGGAGATGCACCCGGGGATGCCTAAATTGCAACGGGACATTATTTCTCCTCTTCCTTCCTTCCTCCCCAAGTAGGGGGGAAAAAGAGCCCGCCTCTCACCAGATTGCGAAGCTGCACCGCCTGCTCTCGGTGATAATCTACTTTGCAGAGCGAGGTCGGCCGGTATTTGTCCACCCAGAGGCTCATGGCTGCGATCCGCCGATCAAAAACCTAAACAGAGGGAAGCAAAGCTGAAAAAAGCGCGCGCGCTACCACGGCAAGACCGCCTGAATTCCCGCCCTATGTGGGGGATCCCAGCACCGGAATGGCGTAACAGCGCATGCGTTGTACTTGAGCTTTCGCCTTGGTTCGCCGGCGTTTATTGTTTCGCTTCAGCCTGTGCTTGCTGTTGTTTTGAGTACGGTGGCTGAGAGGGGAGAAAAGAAAAAAGACGCAAACTATCGCTTTTGGAATCTAAGGCTGGCGAATTACCGCGCTGCCCGTGAAGAGCACAGAAAAAGCAAAGGCGATGATGGAAAAATTCTTGCGATGCAAGGAATTCCTCCTTCGGTTTAAGGAATCCCTGTGATTGAAGGAGATTTTATTAAGCCTATGAATTAGGTTCACGGGCTTTATAGTGTAACCCATTTATCCGCGATTAATTGAATCGTGCTTTATTCATCCCAGTTTTCTTTTTACCAAACAAGTTTATTTATATGTGAACACAAGAACAAGAGGGCACAATCTGAGGTTAGTTGGGGGAAAGATTAGAAGTAATGTGAGAAAATATTATTTTACTGAAAGAGTAGTAGATGCTTGGAACAAACTTCCAGCAGACGTGGTTGATAAATCCACAGTAACTGAATTTAAACATGCCTGGGATAAACATATATCCATCCTATGATAAAATAAAGGAAATAGTATAAGGGCAGACTAGATGGACCATGACATATTAATTAAAAAATATTTGCGGTTTTTTCCCCTATACCATGGTTTTTCCTGCCCGATGATGTCATATGTCATCGCCAAACTTTCATCCGCCTTTAATAAATATTTTTTGAAATAAACTTTACTAAATAAACATGGTGAGTAATAATCTAAATGGTTGCTAAGGGAATGGGAAATTGTAATTTAGGGGTTTAAAGTGTTAAGGGAAGGCTTGTGATACTGTTCATAGCCAAAAAATAGTGTATTTACTTCCGCATCTCTACTTCGCGGAAATTCGATTTTCGCGGGCGTTCTCGGAACGCATCCCCCGCGAAAATCGAGGGAACACTGTATATTCATCCTAATATACATAGCAATTATTAATATAATATATTTAGGTGATAATTTCATCATTAGGACTGCAGATTTTTAATCAGTTTCATTATTGTGTTTTATATTTTGCTTTTGTGAATAGTCTTGAACCATTAATGAAGGTTGTTATCTGATATTTTAAAATTAAACCAGTTGTTATTTGATATTTTCCTCTCAGGGAGGAAGAGCCATTTAGCCTAACAAAACGTATTACTTGGGAAATGTATTATTAGCAACTATTTTTAGGTATTCACCCCACTTAGCAGTTTAAAACCATGCAGATGCAAGTAAATAAATAGGTACCATTTTAGTGGGAAAGTAACAGTGTTCTATGTACCTTAGGGTATAAGTCACGCTGGATGAACAAGGAAATGCCTTTGGACAATGCTGGCTCCCTCCGCTAAGAAACAGAAATGAGCACCACTCCCTAGAGTTAGATGCAACTAGATAGGGGAAAACTTTACCTTTAAAGAAAGATCCATAAGCTTCCTATCCCTATTTATTTAAATAGTAAATCTTATTCTGGGACATTCTTTGTCAAGTGGACCAGTGATTTTTGCAGCCTTATTTGAAAAGACACCATCACAAAAACAACATATACTGTATAATAGGGGGAAAACATGCTCTTTCTAATGAAATAAAAATGAAGATGATTGAAGGTGAGAAAACAGAGAGCTCTATTTCATCACCTGCAATCATCTTCATTAGAAAGAGCTAGGTTTTTTTTCTATCACTTTGTTTTCTCACCTTCAATCATCTTCATTTCATTAGAAAGCACCTTTTTTTCTATCATATATAGTGATACCTTGTCTTACAGACTTAATTGGTTCTGGGACGAGGTTGTTAAGGTGAAAAGTTTGTAAGACAAAACAATGTCTCTGATAGGAATCAATGAAAAAGCGATTAATGCATGCAAGCCCAAAATTCACCCCTTTTGCCAGCCGAAGCGCCCGTTTTTGCGCTGCTGGGATTCCCCTGAGGTTCCCCTCCATGGGAAACCCCATCTCCTGACTTCTGTGTTTTTGCGATGCTGCAGGGGAATCCCAGCATTGCAAAAACAAGCGCTTTGCTGGCAACGGAAGTCCGGAGGTGGGGTTTCCCAGCGAAGGGAGCTTCAATGAAATCGCAGCATTGCAAAAACACCGAAGTCCTCGAAACCCCACCTCCGGACCTCTGTTTTTGCGATGCTGCGATTTCACTGAGGGTCCCCTTGCTGGGAAACCCCACCTCCAGACTTCCGTTGCCATTGAAGCACCCATTTTTGCACTGCTGGGATTCCCCTGCAGCATCGCAAAAACACAGAAGTCCGGAGGTGGGATTTCCCATGGAGGGGAGCCTCAGGGGAATCCCAGCAGCACAAAAACGGATGCTTCACTGGCAACGGAAGTCCGGAGGCAGGGTATCCCAGTGGCGGTGGCTTGGGTGAAAATAGTTTGTAAGAAGAGGCAAAAAAATCTTAAACCCCGGATTTATATCTCGAAAAGTTTGTATGATGAGGCGTTTGTAAGACGAGGTATCACTGTATATTGTTTTTGTGATGGTTTCTTTTCAAATAAGGCTTCAATTTCACCTAGTCCATTTGACAAAGAGTGACCCTTCTGTCAATGAAAGTTACTCCGGAAAAGTCTATAATGTTTAATATTTGCTTACTTAGCAGGGTCAGCTCTCATTATTAAGGGCATAATTTGGCTGATTTAATTATTGCAGGTCTAAAAAGGACATGAAAATGATTAAAATGAAGTGTAAGGGATATTATTATCAAGTTGCATAGCACTGTTGACTTCCTTTATTTGCAGAGCAGAGGAAAAAGGTATATAGCTACTGCATCTTAAAGAACTATAATTATTCTTCACTAGTTCTAGAGATATTTGGGGTGCTATTAAGGTATAGCTCCAGTACATAATAGCCTTTAGATGTAAATACTGTATATTGAAAGATAATGACATTAGTCAATTGAAATTTATTTTAGAATAGGCTTATATAGGATACGAAAATCCATGTAAAGGCAAAACAAGCTTAGAAAATGAAATAGTTGCTGTTTTCAATTATTGTCTGGATGTTCTTAGTAATGATTTAATTATTGCAGGTCTAAAAAGGACATGAAAATGGTTAAAATGAAGTGTAAGGGATATTATTATCAAGTTGCATACCACTGTTGACTTCCTTTATTTGCAGAGCAGATGGAAAAGGGATATAGCTACCGTGTTTCCCCGAAAGTAAGACAGTGTCTTACTTTCTTTTTATCCCCAAAAGCCCCACTATGTCTTACTTTCGGGGTATGTCTTATATTGGAAAAAAATTGTCGAATTTTTTGTTTTAACCATAAAATTAACATTTAGACGCGGTGACGTATGGAGGGGGGGCGGCGCAGAAGTGGGCAGGAGGCGGCGCTCATTTGGATCAGACGGAGGCGGCAGACGCGGTGATGTATGGAGGGGGACGGCGCGGAAGTGGGCAGGAGGCGGCGCTCATTTGGATCAGACGGAGGCGGCAGACGCGGTGACGTATGGAGGGGGCGGCGCGGAAGTGGGCAGGAGGCGGCGCTCATTAAGATCAGAGGGAGGTGGCAGACACGGCGATGTATGGAGAGGGGGACAGTGCGGACGTGGGCAGGAGGCGGTGCGCAGCTAGATGAGAGGGAGGCGGCAATACCCCCGTGTTTCCCCGAAAGTAAGACATATGTCTTACTTTCGGGGTATGGCTTATATTAGCCGACCCCCCTGAAACCCCTGATACGTCTTACAATCGGGGGTGTCTTACTATCGGGGAAACAGGGTATTACATCTTAAAGAACTATAATTATTCTTCACTACCCTGTTTCCCCGAAAATAAGACGTACCCCGAAAGTAAGGCATGTCAGAGATTTTGCAGAATTTGCTAACATAAGGCACCCCCCGAAAATAAGGCGTAGTCAAGTTTACATACAGTACGGTGGAAAAACATACGGTACCATTCAAAGCTGTTCATAGCGGTACTGTAGTAATGTGGCGTCCCCTGCTGGCCCCTTCCATCGCTTTGTACCGTCCAGTACAGCAGACACAGTCTGCTGCTGTCTCACCGCCATTACAGTCTCCACTACAGTGCGTAGACTGTAGTTCCTCTGGTGGCCGGAAGCTGCAATAACAGGAGTATACTGTTGTACCATATAAGTGCCGTCGTTTGTGTGTGTGGATGCCATACTGACAGGTACCATACCGTAATCAGTGAACCGTACGGTACACTTTCTTTGGGGGTGTCAGCTTTTCTGCCTGTGAATTTGTCTTATTTGAGAAATATAAGGCACCCCCCCGAAAATAAGACGTAGTGAAGGCATGCAGCCTCCTTCAGTGGGTCGCCCTCTAGGAAGGCACAGCATGCCATGATTTGTCACATCAGAATGAAATGACAGAGAGAATGTTTTCTTGGAGGACGACCTCAGATCAATAAAGGTCTCTCCTATTTATTGTGTTTTCACAGTTCTGACATGTGATACAGAATAACCAATTCGCGAACGTCACATACATTAAGCCAGCACCATATAAAGCAAACTTCTCTTGTGGCTTCCCTAAAGATAATTAACGGAAGCTACAATCTTTGCCCCCTTCCTGGAATGTGTTTTTACCGGTGATTAACAAAGGAATGTGTAAGGCATATATTTCTTTATCATGATTCTGCAGGATGCTTGCTCAGCCTGGACTTTGGTGCCTGCCTTTCCATAGAGGAAGAATAAATATCTTATCCAGCACATAATTTAGGCCTAGAATATCACTCTCCAGTAATATTTTATTTCCAAATTCCAGTGCTTATAAACCTATGATTACAACAACGTAGCACAACTTTTGGAGCAAAAATTAATATAAGACAGTGTCTTATTTTCGGGGAAACACTACCGTTCTAAAGATATTTGGAGTGCTATTAAGATGTATCTCCAATAGATATAGCTTTTACATGTAAATACTGTATATTGAAAGATAATATATTAGTCAATTAAAACTTCTTTTAGAATAGACATATTAGATGTAGGATACAAAAATACACGTAAAAACAAAACAAGTGTAGAAAATGAAATTGTTGCTGTTTTCAATTAGTATCTGGATCTTCTTAGTCCAAAATAACTGTGGTAATAGGTTCTTTCTCTACAATACCAAGTAGTGCATTTTACCTACAGGAGCAGAGGATAGAAGCCAAATACATTGCCAGAGAAAGAAAAGAAAAAGAAAACCAGAATGATATTCCTCAGTTTTAACACATACCGTAGCTATGTGGATGACTAAGACGTGGGGAATATGGTGAAAAGATTAAAGTATACAGTTTGCATTTTGAAAGCCATGTTAACTCCAAATATAACAATGTTCTCTTGAACTATAGAGAAAGGCAGAATGCAAAATTAATGCCTCATGAATCAGTAAGAGGCATAAGTAATGCTCTGTGGCAGCCAAGAAAGACCTCTGAGACAGGACTCTCAGCTTTATTGGAGAGTTAATTGGCTATGTTCAAAATAGGCCTTTTGTTCACACAGTCTATTCTTGTGAAGAAAAGGCAGCAGTGTCACCTCAGGGCACTTCCCTAGTACTGGTGGGTGATATCTGTATGGACCTACAAGATCTGGTTGGAAAAAATTGGATAACCACTGTTGTGGTTAGCTCTGGCCCAGCTCCTGCCCCAAGGACTGTGGATGTGGGGGAGATATCCACATGCCGCAGGCCTGTTTTGCTCCCGGTGGAATCTGCTGATGAAGGCTCCTCTGACCAAGAAGACATGAGTGACAGGGAGGAGGAGAGTGTGGCAGACAGCTCAGAAGGAGATCAATTTTCTCTCTCCTCCTTGGATTCGGAACAAGAGTTAATGATACAGCCACGCATGCGGAGAGCGATGCATAGGCAGCAACAACTGAGAGATTATTATCAAAGAAAATGAGGCCACCTGTGGTTGGGTGGGGCTGTGGTAATTAGTGAGGCTGCTATAAAGAGCAGCGTGTGGGTTTGGCCATTGTGGAGGATTATCTGATCGTTGTGTTTCGTGCCTGCCTTGCTGACTTCGACCTTGGTATGTTGATTTTTCCCCGCTTTGAAACTAAAGCAGAGCAAAGGGTGTTTCACTTTGTAAAAGAAGAAGGGCTGTGAATTGCCTCACAGCTGCAAGCTAAGTATCTCAGAACTGATAAGGGACTTGTACAAATTACCAGTTTGTTTGGAGACGAGTGCTTTTTGCTATACAAAAAGAGGGCTTAGTTTAAGTGAATTTTCATTATAAAGAACATTGTTTTGAATTTTCAAACGTGTGTGTGTCTGAAATTTGTACCTGTGAATTTTTGGGAGGATTCTACCAGAGAGCCCGACAGAACAACCACTAGATCAGGGGTCCTCAAACTATGGCCCAGGGGACGCAGATGTCCCGTCGAAGCCATTAATCCAGCCGGTGCAGGACCAAGAGGCTGCTCCACCTACATCACCCCACCACCCGCCAGCTTCCACCTGCCAGCTGAGCACAGGAATTACCTTTGCAAGCTCCATGGGATGGAACTGGAATGTAAGGTCAACATTATTGGGCTGCAGAGTGCTTCTGGAGGTGGGGGGGTGAAATGGGTCTGTTTTGGCCTCTCCCACCTTCAGGCCAAAAATGTGGCACGCGGAGGCCTCCTGAGTCATCGCATCTCAGACATCAACACCCTTGAAAATGTCCAAAGATACTTCACCAGAAGAGCCCTTCAGTCCTCCACTCGAAATAGAATACCCTACGAGACTAGACTTTCAATCCTGGGCCTAGAAAGCCCAGAACTAAGATGCCTTAAACAGCATCTAAGTATTGCCCACGGGATCATATGCTGCAACGTCCTGCCTCTCGGCGACTACTTCAGCTTCAACCACAACAACACAAGAGCATACAACAGATTTAAACTTAATATTAACCGCTCCAAACTTGACTGTAAAAAATATGACTTCAGTAACCGAGTTGTCGAAGCATGGAACTCATTACCGGACTCCATAGTGTCATCCCAAAACCCCCAACACTTTACCCTTAGATTATCTACGGTTGACCTATCCAGATTCCTAAGAGGTCAGTAAGGGGCAAGTACAAGTGCACTAGAGTGCCTTCCGTCCCCTGTCCTATTGCTCTCCTACATCTCCTATACCTTTCTTCTATTCCTATATCTCTTCTTCTATTCTTTCATTGATATGTTCTATTACTATATCTTCTTTTCTATTATTTCTTAGATATATTTTACTAGGAGTATCTCCTCTATAACCTTCATCATGTATTTTACTATGTGTATATATATATATTTATATATATACCCACTAAAACCCTCATTGTGTATTGGACAAAATAAATAAATAAATGTTCCCCATTTTTCACCACTCCCCACCTCCAGAAATTAGACAAAGTGAGAGACAAAATAAATAAATATATAAAATAAATAAATAAGGATGGAGGGAAAAAGAAACACACAAACACACACATACACCCAGAGAGAGAGACATGTTGATTGTAAGCTCCATGGAGCTGAGAAGAATTGCTGCAAAACTGAGTTTCCTGAAGTGAACCACTAGATTCTTAAACAACTGAAAAAAACGATCTAGTAAAAAGAAAAGTCAACCAAAAGAGCAACAGGCAACCAAAAGCAAATAAAACATCCCCAGGAGCAAAATAAATCAAAGTTTAATTTGTGTTCATTATTTAATGGACTGCTAAATTGGCCAGTCCACCTAGCCATGTCCAACCAGCCGGTCCAGCCTTCCAACAGTTTGCGGGACCATGAATTGGCTCTGTTTAAAAAAATTTAAGGACCCCTGCACTAGATGGAAGTAAAGGATAGAATTTTATGTATCTCTGCTGCCGTCTAAAAGTTGCCCTAATCAGTATACCCCAAGGCTAGTTGCTGTTCTTTCCTATACAGTGATACCTTGTCTTACAAATGCCTCGTCATACAAACTTTTCGAGATACAAACCCGGGGTTTAAGATTTTTTTGCCTCTTCTTACAAACTATTTTCACCTTACAAACCCACCGCTGCCGCTGGGATGCCCCGCCTCCGGACTTCCGTTGCCAGCGAAGCACCCGTTTTTGCACTGCTGGGATTCCCAAGAGGCTCCCCTCCCTGGGAAACTCCACCTCTGGACTTCTGTGTTTTTGTGATGCTGCAGGAGAATCCCAGCAATGCAAAAACGGGTGCTTCGCTGGCAATGGAAGTCTGGAGGTGGGGTTTCCCAGCAAGGGGAGCCTCAGTGAAATTGCAGCATTGCAAAAACACAGAGGTCCGGAGATGGGGTTTCGAGGATTTTGGTGTTTTTGTGATGCTGTGAATTCACTGATGCTCCCTTCGCTGGGAAACCCCACCCCTGGACTTCCGTTGCCAGCGAAGCACTTGTTTTTCCGGTGCTGGGATTCCCCTGCTGGGATTCCCCTGCAGCATCGCAAAAACACAGATGTCCGGAGGTGGGGTTTCCTATGGAGGGGAACCTCAGGGGAATCCCAGCAGCGCAAAAATGGGCGCTTCGGCTGGCAAAAGAGGTGAATTTTGGGCTTGGATGCATTAATCGCTTTTCCATTGATTCCTATGGGAAACACTGTTTCGTCTTACAAACTTTTCACCTTAAGAACCTCATCCCGGAACCAATTAAGTTTGTAAGACAAGGTATCACTGTAGATGGAAAGTGGGAAAAGAATACTGTACTTCTGTTCACCACACTGCAATAAGCAATTGCCAAGTAATTTTGTGAGTGCAGCAGACCACAAGTCAAAATTGTGGTATCAGGGGGTTGCTATTCTTGCCTCAGACTGTATTTATGTCACTGGAGCCAACTATGTGTTCATAACATGCTTACTTCTCACTTCTCAGCACTTCTGTCTTGCATCTTAATGCATTTCATGTAAAAGATATTTTTGTGGAAAATGTATGAGCCTATCATGGTGCAACAATATTGGTCTTTCTTGATAGTTTGGTCTCAGTCAGCTGTCAGTTCAGTTCGGAGTGTCTTTGCCCTCATGTCCCGATGGTTGCATCGCTTCAAGGTTCCTAATTACGAAAGAAAAAATATGCCCTTATAATTGACACATGGTTACACTGCTGTCAGACTGATGTCATTTCAATGAGGGATACAATGAAAAAGAGAGACGGTGACTACATGAGGCAGGTCTATGTTTTAATAGGTCAGGATTCCAACTTCTGACCAAGGAAGGAAGCAGCCACGAGCCAAACTTCTATTTTTGTTTGCTAATGAAATGAAGACAAAGGGTTAAACTGTAGAGTAAAAGAATCCTTCCATAGGATATGAATTTATTATCTAGAAAGATTGTCCTATGAAAAATACTGTATGTTTGCCTAGACCAGTGATGGTGAACCTATGGCAAATATGCCATAGGTGCAGGAGCAGGCTACCATTCCCGGCCCTACCGGAACGGGCTGGGAATGCGTCCCCGCTCCCACCTTCTTGTGCGCGCACACATGAGCACGATTTCCGGGTTTTTCCGCTTCAGTGAATGCGCAAAAGCGAAATAACCCGGAAATGGGCAAACAAGTAAGTGCCCGCTTGCTGCTGCCCGCCGCCATTTGTTCCTCCATTGCCTGCTTTGCCGCTGTTTGCCTTGCTCGCTTCTCGCTCTTGGGGCAAACGGTGGCAGCACTGGCAGTGGGGGGTGTCACGCTGAATATTGACAGCCTCAGAGACATTCAGTAATTAAATAGTTAACTGTGTGTGTTTCATTAAGATCCTCCTATTATGATGTAATATCCTGCCTTTTCTAACATCACATCCTCCTTCTTTACTCTCTTTCTTCTCTCTCTACATACCTCTACAATGTGAAGACGTGTTTTATTACTTTGTCCCTCCGACATGTTTGTTTTGTACTTTTATAATAAAAAGAAATCTTGTTTTGAAGACAAATGAATGGGCTCTCTTCCATCACCCCCGCGGTGGGTTAATGTTCTAACGGACATTAATCACTCCGACCGTGACAGGGGGAGCCAGCGCAAGAGGCAAGCAAGGGGCTTGAGGCAGGGGAAGGCAGTGCTCACAGCGGGGCAGGGCAGGCGTAGGTCCGCGGAAGCACTGGTGGCGCATGCATGCCCGGCATCGCCACCGGAGTCAGGTTATGCGCTACATTGCTGCCACCGGAACCGTATTCCCCACCGTTTAGGGTCGGGTCCACCACTGCATAGGTGGCACATGAAGCCATATCTCAGGACATGTGAGGCGTTGCCATATGTCAGCTCCAGCGTCACTGGCCAGTTGATTTTCAGCCTTTTTTTTCGCCACTTTTGCTCCCCCCAGGGTTCAGGAAAGCCTCCTGAAACCAGAGGATGCCAAGAAATGGCCCACCGGAAGGCCAACCGGAAGTTTGGAAATGAAACGGAAGTGGAGCTGCCCTATTACTTACCTTCAGATAGTTACAAACAGGCTTGCACAGCTTGGCCCATTTCTTCTGCAGCCGCAAAGCTTTCCTGAAGGCCTCTGTAGCTCCGGATCAATCCAAATCGATCGGTTTTTTGGCATCCCCAGGCTTCAGGAGGCTTTCCTGAACCCTGCAGAGAGCAAAAATCAGCCCAATGGGCCTACTGGAAGTCCGGAGGCTTCAGTGAGGCCTGTGAGCATGCACGTACAGGAGGGAGAGGGGAGGTGATACGCTTGCACAGGGGAGGGCATTGCATTATGGGTGTGGGCATCATGTGCATGCACACCCTTTTAGTACCCGAGCCAAAAAAAGTTTGCCATCACTGGCCTAGACAATGGGGAGCAGAATTAATATCAAAAATATGACTAAAATTTACATTAGATTCAGTCTACAATACACAATAAAGTTTCAGATAACTCTTGTGTCTATTCATTAGTTGTTGTTGTTATTATTATTATTATTATTATTATTATTATTATTATTAATTAGATTTGTATGCAGCCCCTCTCCGCAGACTTGGGGCGGCTCACAACAACAATAAAAACAATTTATTTATTTTATTTATTTATTTATTCATTTGTCCAATACACAAATACATAGGAAGAAAAATAGACGTGATAATATAAAAGAGGGTGAAAGTGAACTTAGAGAGAGGATATATGAAAGGAAGAGAATATATAAGATAGGTGAAAGAAAGGAAAGATAATTGGACAGGGGACGAAAGGCACTCCAGTGCACTGGCCTTGTCAAACTATGTCCACAAATCTAATAATTTAAAACACTAAAAACCCCTTATTAAAAGCAAACATACACACAAACTTACCATGCATAAACTGTATAGGTCTGAGGGAGATGTCTCAATTCCCCCCTGCTTGATGGCAGAGGTGGGTTTTAAGGAGTTTACGAAAGGCAAGGAGGGTGGAGGCAGTTCTAATCTCCGGGGGGAGCTGGTTCCAGAGGGTCGGGGCCGCCACAGAGAAGGCTCTTCCCCTGGGTCCCACCAGACGACATTGTTTAGTCGATGGGACCCGGAGAAGGCCAACTCTGTGGGACCTAACTGTTCAAAGTTACAGTAATGTTGGTAGTGCAGTAGAATTGTAACAAAATCTCCAAAAACCTCCTGTGGTCTGCTTGCTCCTGCCTTAAGTAAATTTTCTCCATTTGCAAATGTTTTTATTTCTTTTCACCACAACAGGATAAACAAACAGGACCAGTTATCTGTCAGAGCTTTCAGGATTTCAATTTCTGAGGACATAATCCCATATGTTTCTTATCTACCTACTGGGAAAAGAGTTCAGACTCAGAAGAACTTGGACTTGATTATGAAGAAGCAATTCTTGATATATTTCATTAGCTAAATTAATTATTCCTATTATATATCATAAGGCCACCCAACTCCATTGTGAGTTCTCAATTGCTATAAACTTCAACCTTTTCACTATCCTACTTAGTACAAATCTTAAGAAATCTTAAGAAATATATATATTACTACATGTCTATTTTTTCCTATGTATTTGTGTATTGGACAAATGAATAAATAAATAAAATAAATCCTGCTGATTACTGAAAACATTTGAAAGCATCTCATCTGCTAACTTGGTACCTATATAAAATTGGACTTAAACATAGGTAACTCTGTGCTTCAAAGACTCTAGGACCAATTTCAACTAAAAAATGGGATTATAATGGCCACATTAGTAATCATAGCATTGAACTGTGCTGTGAATAGTTCAAATGTATTGAAATCATGAATTCATGCCTACAGATTTGCGTTAAGAGAAAAACAATCCTGTGCCAAATTTTCCTTTTAAATTTGTCATATGTTCCAGTAATAAGAATAGGTTGTTATTTATATTGCAATTGGAGGAGTTGCATAAAAGGAATACAGTATAAGAGAAGGAATTGTAATATACATTCTGAACTTTAGATTTGTTGACATCTCAGGGCTTTACACATAAAGGTATGCATTAATGTTAGGAAAAAATAGAGAACTGCACTGAATTGAATTCATTTACAATTTCAGAGAGGTTGCCAACATTCATTGTAAAGGCATACTGAAATTAAAAAGAAAAGGAAATTACAAACAACTACCAGTGGGCAATTAAATAAATGTAGACTTCAATAACAAATATGAATAATGAAATAATGGTTTATTTTACCTAACAGAAACATCTTTGCTTAACTTATATTTGTAAATAAACTCATATAATAAAAATGTCATAATTTTCTATCGAACTATTTTGCCAAATAGAACGAAAAATAGAAAATACTACCCTGGGACAGCTGTCATTGCCTAGAGAAATCAACAGGCAAAATTATCCAATTATCCATTGTTATAATTAAAAGAGACATCCCAACAGGCTTTATGAATCAATAGTTACATGTTACAATGTATATAGCATATAACACACACACACCACTGCCCTGCCAGGGTTGTTGGGCTATTTATTTATTTATTAGATTTGTATGCCGCCCCTCTCCATAGACTCGGGGCGGCTCACAACACAATAAAAACAGTTCCTGACAAATCTAATAATTTACAATTTAAAATTTAAAATAGTTTAAAAAAACCAATTTTTAAGCAGACATACCTACAAACATACCATACATAAATTATATAGGCCCGGGGGAGATATCTCAGTTCCCCCATGCCTGACGACAAAGGTGGGTTTTAAGGAGTTTGCAAAAGGCAAGGAGGGTAGGGGCAGTTCTAATCTCTGGGGGGAGCTGGTTCCAGAGAGTCGGGGCCACCACAGAGAAGGCTCTTCCCCTGAGGCCCGCCAACCGACATTGTTTTGTTGACAGGATCCGGAGAAGGCCCACTCTGTGGGACCTAATTGGTCGCTGGGATTCGTGCAGCAGAAGGCAGTCTCAGAGATATTCTGGTCCAATGCCATGAAGGGCTTTATAAGTCATAACCAACACTTTGAATTGTGACCGGAAATTGATCGGCAACCAATGCAGACTGCGGAGTGTTGGTGTAACATGGGCAAACCTGGGGAAGCCCATGACTGCTCTCGCAGCTGCATTCTGCACGATCTGAAGTTTCCGAACACTTTTCAAAGGTAGCCCCATGTAGAGAGCGTTACAGTAGTCGAACCTCGAGGTGATGAGGGCATGAGTGACTGTGAGCTGTGAGTCCCGGTCCAAATAGGGCCGCAAATGGTGCACCAGGCGAACCTGGGCAAACGTCCCCCTCACCACAGCTGAAAGATGGTTCTCTAATGTGAGCTGTGGATCGAGGAGGACGCCCAAGTTGCGGACCCTCTCTGAGGGGGTCAATAATTCCCCCCCAGGGTGATGGACGGACAGATGGAATTGTCCTTGGGAGGCAAAACCCACAGCCACTCTGTCTTATCCAGGTTGAGCTTGAGTCTGTTGACACCCATCCATCCTCATTATGGTATTGTTCTCTGCTTGATTGTTTGTCTAGTGTTAATCCCTGCTTATCTGAATGTTGGATGCTGGAGATAGTGTATTCTGATCTTGTAGGTTTCCCTTTTAGCTTTTTTATTGTGTCTTTTGAATGGTGAGTAACTAAGATTTATTTCTAAGTGCCTATTTATGGCTGATTTTTCTGAATGGGATAAGAAAAAATAGAATAGCACACTACCCTTCCTAAATATTCTCATCAACTGAAGAAACTATGGCAAATTAGAAATACAAGTGTATTGAATAACAAATTGCACTAGTTAAGGGTTCCATTACCAAACCTACCAAAAAATGAAGTTGTTTAAGGACAATGTTCTGGTGAGCACTTCAGCAACCCAAGGTACCAAAAGAAGAGACAACAAAAACCAACTGCTTATACAATATACTCCAACAAAATGGATAGCAACACAACTTTGTCAAAAAGTGCCTGACTTACTCATTTTACTATAGCAAAATCAATACAAGCTATTAAAAGAGCAGCACTGCTATTAATCAGAAACATTTCAGAATCAGCCAACAGACTATTGCAACCACAGGGCATCATCACGGTAGCACACAAATCGACTACAACGCCTCCAAAACATCCTAAGTAAACCAAGAGACCCAGTAGCCTAAGGAGTCATGTACACCATACAGTGAGGAATGTAACCTCCACTATGTAGGACAGACAGAAATCTAGTAGAACATATCCATGAACACCAAATAGCAGCCTGTGATTGATCCTAAGCTGCATAAACAGGGGAATACACTCCAAGACCAGGGAAGTCTTAATACCACTCTACTACGCCCTGGTCCGACCACACCTGGAGTATTGTATTCAGTTCTGGTCACCACACTTCAAAAGAGACATTGAAACTCTGGAGAAGGTGCAAAAAAAGAGCAACCAAGATGATTAAGGGACTAGAAACCAAGACTTACGAAGCGAGACTGAGGGAACTTGGCATGGATAGCCTAGAGAAAAGGAGGGCCAGAGCAGACATGATAGCAGTCTACAAGTATACGAGGGGATGTCACAGAGAGGAGGGGATCACTTTATTCTCCAGGGCACCAGAGGGCCGGATGAGGAACAACGGCTGGAAGCTGACCAAGGAGAGATTCAACATGGAGATAAGGAGGAACTTCCTGACGGTCAGAGCGATCAACCAATGGAACAACCTACCAGCGGACGTTGTGAACTTCAACACTCTGGACATTTTTAAGAGAAGATTGAACTGCCACTTGACTGGTGTGCTATAGGGTTCCTGCTTGGGCAGGGGGTTGGACTTGATGGTCTTCATGGTCCCTTTCAACTCTAACAATAAATAAATAAATAAATTGATTGGTTGATTGATTGATTGATTTAATGTTTATGCCGCCCTTCTCCTTAGACTCAGGGCGGCTTACAACATGTTAGCAATAGCACTTTTTAACAGAGTCAGAATATTGCCCCCATAATCCAGGTCCTCATTTTACCCACCTAGGAAGGATGGAAGGCTGAGTCAACCTTGAGTCGGTGATGAGATCTGAAACACTGACCTACAGATCTACAGTCAGCTTCAGTAGCCTGCAGTACAGCACTCTACCTACTGCGCCACCCTGGTTCTGTAATGCCCCCCTCCCCCACCTCATCCCGTCGGAGCCTGAATCTGCAGAGGAAGACAAGCCAGAACTGGAACCAAGGGAGATTGAGGAGGCAGCTTCCTAACAATGAGGGGAGGTACTGGCCAAGTCAGGCCAGGGCCTTTCAGGATTGGGACGGCTTGTAGGCAGGGAGGAACAGAGGCAGGTTGACCAAGAGAGGCTAAGCAGTGAACATGGGAGACTGAGCTCAGATGATGAGCAAGGACCACCTCCTCCTGATCCTCGAGCATGGGGAGAAAGGAACAGCGCAGGCTGATCCGACCACTCGGGAGGAGAGTGCCCCGCCCCTCTTCACAAGGCACACCTGGGGACTGAAACTTAAGGAGACGCTGCAGGGAAGGGCATTTGTCAGGAACAAATGCTGAATTCATGGAATGTTGTATGCTGTTTTATTTATATATTTGTTATTGTACATATTGGTGGTATACAAAGATATAACAATGTTTATATACATGATACTAGTAAGAGAGAAACATTAGGATACGCTGTTGCTTTTGCCGATGTTACATGAACTTCTTGCTTCCTGGATTAATTGCCTTGTTCCTTTGCTTTCTGGACTCATTGATTTATAGATTTTTTTTGCTTTGAATCCATTGTGTTCACAGTGTTGTACTGGACTACTTGCAGCCATGTGTATGTGTTTGTGTGAGAGAGAGAGAGAGAGAGAGGGAGGGAGGGAGAGAGAGAGAGAGACAGAGAGAGAAATTATTTGCTCTGGGACTTGCCAGAAACATGGAAGCGTTGGTGGGAAAGTTGGAGCAATAAAGGAGCAGTTTGAACTATCAGCTGGCTGGGTTGCCTGTGTGCTGTGCCTGGGCCATCACACAGTCAGAAGACATGATGAAAGTGCTTTAATCTCACAACACATGGCCAGAGTCAATTATAGATTCAGTTGGGGGATTGAGCAATCTAGACCACATTCACTTTTTAAAAAACCCAACACCCAATAATATCAGGTAAACAAACAAGCAGAAAACAGTACCCTGTTCAAGGAACTATCAAGAAGAAAATCATTGCACTACCGACACTGGGATGCAAACTACTGTATGTAAACAGAGAGCAAATCATTCACTTACACTGATTATATTTCTTAGTCGGATAATGAAACATCTACAAAAAAACAAACCAGCTTACAGAGCACCAATGATTCCACAGAATTATTATTATTATTATTATTATTATTATTATTATTATTATTATTATTATTTATTGGATTTTGTATGCCGCCCCTCTCTGCAGACTCGGGGCGGCTAACAACAATGATAAAAACAACATGTAACAATCCAATTTAATAAAACAACTAAAAACCCTTATTATAAAAACCAAACATACACACAAACATACCATGCATAACTTGTAATGGCCATGGGGAAGGAATATCCTAACTCCCCCATGCCTGGCAACAAAGGTGGGTCTTGAGTAATTTGCAAAAGACAAGGAGGGTGGGGGCCATTCTAATCTCTGGGGGGAGTTGATTCCAGAGGGCCGGGGCCGCCACAGAGAAGGCTCTTCCCCTGGGGCCCGCCAAACGACATTGTTTGGTTGACAGGACCCGGAGAAGGCCAACTCTGTGGGACCTTATCGGCCGCTGGGATTCGTGCGGTAGAAGGCAGTTCCGGATGTATTCTGGCCCAATGCCATGTAGGGCTTTAAAGGCCATTACCAACACTTTGAATTGTGACCTGAAACCGATCGGCAGCCAGTGCAGGCCACGGAGTGTTGCAGAAACGAGGGCGAATCTAGGAAGCCCCACAATGGCTCTCGTGGCCGCATTCTGCACGATCTGAAGTTTTCAAAGGTAGCCCCATGTAGAGAGCGTTGCAGTAATCGAACCTCGAGGTGATGAGGGCATGAGTGACTGTGAGCAATGATTTCCTGTAAACCCTATGCAAATTGTCCTGATAATAAATGCTGCTAATGCTATGAGACCGAACACATGAGACTATATTGTTTGGTGCTTTTCTTCCCAATTCTTTGCAATAATTGATAGAAATTATCTAGCCACAAGATGGCATAGTTCTCCGTGTTCTGCTTCAGTGCCCGATTCCAACTATCCCAACATAATAAATAGCAGTAACAACATCATCTGATCTTCATTAAATATACTCCATCTAGTTGTTTCCATGCTATATCGATTGTTTTATTAATATGATTAAATTTTGCTTAAAAACTAAATAATATGTCCAAGCATTATATATCCGAGCATAATTTTCCTAACTGAACAGGAAATTAATTCTGTAGCTTTTTAAGTTGATTATACATTTATCATGCAGGCTGCACAAAATTTAGGCAAAAATTGCCAGTCGCTTAAGGAAATCAACCACTAATTTAAAACTTGAGAGGGGCACAAGCACAGAGTGTTTAGTTCCATCAAGCATCTCTACATGTAATTTCAATAAACAGTATTATTAAAAGTGTACAGGTTTTTAAAGCTGTATAAAATATACTGTGTGTTAATAAATAGGCAAAGACTATGTAAGAACTAGTTCAAATATTGCTGACTGCGGTAAGCAAACTCCTACACTACACTGGGCCACTATGTATATTTCTTATTGTTCTTGTTTTACAGTAGATTCTGGGACAGTAAAATTCTCCTACTTTGTTTGTTTGTTTGCTTGCTAGTTTGTTTGTCAAAATGTGTACGAGTTCATAGGTATTGGTATAAACATAAACAAAAGCAAAGTAGGTATAGGTAAATTTGGACAATAGGACAGTAGGACAGGGATGGTAAGCACTTTGATGCACTTATACACATCCCTTACAGACCTCTTAGAATGGGGTGAGATCAACTGTAGACAGTCTAAGATTAAAGTTTTTGGGATTTGGAGAAGGAACCACAGAGTCAGGTAGTGCATTTCATGTGGCTGAAGTCGTATTTTTTGCAGTCGGGTTTTGAGCAGTTTACATTGAGTTTGAATCTATTTTGTGTGCGTTCTTGTGGTTTAAACCAGTCACATGACCTTTAACCCACCCCCCAGTCACATGATCAAGCCACTCCCACATGGTCACATGGCTGGAAAATCACCCCTACAAAATAAGCCACGGCCACAGTCTTTTTATTTATTTATTTATTTTTATTTATTTATTCATTTGTCCAATACACAAATGCATAGGAAGAAAAATAGACATGTGATAATATAAAAGAGGGTGAAAGTGGACTTAGAGGAGAGGATATATGAAAGGAAGAGAATATATAGGATAGTTGAAAGAAAGGAAAGACAATTGGACAGGGGACAAAAGGCACACCAGTGCACTTATGTACGCCCCTTACTGGCCTCTTAGGAACCTGGAGAGGTCAATCGTGGAGAGTCTAAGGGAGAAGTGTTGGGGGTTAGGGGTTGACACAATTGAGTCCGGTAATGAGTTCCACGCTTCGATAACTCGTTGTTGAAATCATATTTTTTACAGTCAAGTTTGGCGCGGTTCATATTAAGTTTGAATCTGTTGCGTGCTCTTGTGTTATTGCGGTTGAAGCTGAGGTAGTCATTGACTGGTAGGACATTGCAGCATATGATCTTGAGGGCAATACTCAAATCGTGTTTTAGGTGCCGTAGTTCTAGACTTTCTAGGCCCAGGATTGTTAGTCTATTTTCATAGGATATTCTATTTCGAGTAGAGGAGTGAAGGGCTCTTCTGGTGAAATATCTTTGGACATTTTCAAGGGTGTTGAGGTCTGAGATGTGGTATGGATTCCAGACAGATGAGCAGTAGTCTAGGATGGGTCTGGCAAAAGTTTTGTAGGCTCTTGTGAGTAGAGTGAGATTGCCTGAGCAGAAGCTGCGTAGGATCAGGTTAACAACTCTAGAGGCTTTTTTGGTAGTAAAAAATTTGCAGCACTTCACTGGAAGGAGGGAACGTCTCTATTCTTCTGAAAATAAATCAAACTGTATAGAGTGAAATGAGACAACTCGGCCGCAGCCAATTCTTCACAGTCCATATCAAATTGACTATCAGTCCTCCAGTCAGACAAAATCAAAACAGAAACAAAAAGAGGAGTGAAGAGGCACTCCTTGCTTGACATTGCTCCTCCAAAAACCCCACCTCTAGCCCCATTTCCAAAACCTGCATACAGTGAAGGGCTACCAAAATTTTTACTACCACACTGTGGGCGTGGCTTATGCAGGACGCCCTGCATTTTCTTTCAACATCTTTCAGTGCAAACTGGGTGCTCTGGGGTGGTGCTCCATTTTCGCTACCCCACTGCGTTCCCCTTCGTTCAGGCAGTAGCCCACCTCTGCCTACATATCAAGAAAATGGATGTAATTTATTCTGTGTATGTGTGTGACACTGTATGTGACTATAGACTGTATGTAACCCTAGACTAACAATCCTGGGCCTAGAAAGCCTAGAACTACGGTGCCTAAAACACGATTTGAGTATTACCCACAAGATCATATGCTGCAATGTCCTACCAGTCAATGACTACTTCAGCTTCAACCGCAATAACACAAGAGCACGCAACAGATTCAAACTTAATATGAACCGCGCCAAACTTGACTGTAAAAAATATGATTTCAACAATCGAGTTATCAAAGCGTGGAACTCATTACCGGACTCAATTGTGTCAACCCCTAACCCCCAACACTTCTCCCTTAGACTCTCCACGATTGACCTCTCCAGGTTCCTAAGAGGCCAGTAAGGGGCGTACATAAGTGCACTGGTGTGCCTTTCGTCCCCTGTCCAATTGTCTTTCCTTTCTTTCACCTATCTTATATATTCTCTTCCTTTCATATATCCTCTCCTCTAAGTTCACTTTCACCCTCTTTTATATTATCACATGTCTATTTTTCTTCCTATGTATTTGTGTATTGGACAAATGAATAAATAAATAAATAATATATATATATATATATATATATATATATGTATGTATGTATGTGTATGTATGTATGTATGTATGTATGTATATATATGTGTGTGTGTGTGTGTGTGTGTGTGTGTGTGTGTTTTATATACCGGTATATATTCTCTTTCTGACCTAAAGCATCCAGCATAGATAAAACCTCTTTTTATTTGGTTGTTGCAAAACCAGCTAGCTGTGTTTAGACTTGATCATTTACCCTTCTTTATCATCTTTATAGTCCTTGTGGGATGATGACATTCAGATCTGATTACAAACCTGCTGTAAATGAGAGACATGAAACATTTCTTAATCATTGACGTTCTTTACTTTTACGCTAAGGAAACAGGTTTATAGAAGAAAATGGAGCAAGAAAGTAATTCATGAATGTTAAATGATGTAGAATAAAGCCTCCAAAGGCTGTAATTTAAAATGACAGAAACATTAGTTTTGAAATAGGTAACATTTATCAACCCAAGTATGTGGATGCATACTTTTATAGGTTGTTTTCTTTGACAGAATTTACACTTTGATCTCTTGAGACACAACCAATCGTTTTTGTCTACCATATTTATTTATTTATTTATTTATTTATTTATTCCAATATACAATGAAGATTTAGTGGGTATATATCTATATACACATAGTAAAATACATGATGAAGGTTATAGAGGAGATACTCATAGTAAAATATATCTAAGAAATAATAGAAAAGAAGGTATAGTAATAGAACATATCAATGAAAGAATAGAAGAAGAGATATAGGAATAGGAGAAAGGAATAGGAGATATAGGAGAGCAACAGGACAGGGGATGGAAGGCACTCTAGTGCACTTGTACTCACCCCTTACTGACCTCTTAGGAATCTGGATAGGTCAACCGTAGATAATCTAAGGGTAAAGTGTTGGGGGTTTGGGGATGACACTATGGAGTCCGGTAATGAGTTCCACGCTTCGACAACTCGGTTACTGAAGTCATATTTTTTACAGTCAAGTTTGGAGTGGTTAATATTAAGTTTAAATCTGTTGTGTGCTCTTGTGTTGTTGTGGTTGAAGCTGAAGTAGTCGCCGACAGGCAGGACATTGCAGCATATGATCTTGTGGGCAATAGTTAGATCTTGTTTAAGGCGTCTTAGTTCTAAACTTTCTAGGCCCAGGATCCTACCTTGCGCCAGGATCCTGTGAGAATATTTAAAAATAAACAGCAGTGTGAAGGAAGATACTGTACATTTTACTGCAGCACAAAAGATTGGGCTGCTTTATTTTCTGTGTGTACTTGATGATATTTTATTGACAAATTTTAGGGATATTCTTTTGATACAAACAACGCTGTATATTTCTTTCAAAAGTTGTGTTTCTGCTTGACTCGGCACATTTCAGAAATTTAAAAAACTAGCAGGGAGAAGTGTTATAAATACATAGCAGATACTTTCGTGACATCTCTAATATCCTACATTTTTACCAGAGTTCTAGCAGTTCTGATAATTATCACTTCCCCAGATAAAAGAATTGTACTTGGCCAAAATACACAGTTACATTTGTTCTTCATTGGAGAGATGCTCTTCTCATGTGAATTGTGCAGCGCAAGCACTAAGCCATAATGTGCTTGATTTAGTTTTGTTTTATGATTATATGTAAACTTGACCACATTTGCAAATCTTGGTTGATGATTAACTATACTGTGCAAACATTGATAATTGGTTTACCCAATAGCGGTTGTGGTTTAGCAATGTTTTAACAAGTCAGGTTTGCCAGTTTGTAAACCTAGCCACAGTTATGTCTTGCCTTCTTAGTAACAATTGTTATACACCTAGCATTTCAATAAACACTGAGGTTGCAACCCGTATGGGAATCATTTCATTCTGAAGAAAGAGAGAGGAAAAATAGCTTTGGAGCTGTTATATAAGCCTCTTATGTTTGGATGTTAAATGGGTGGAGAGTATACAGCTGCCACTTCTAAAGACTTTTAAGATCTTACCATTGGCCCCCAAGTTTGCATGTCTATGAATTATCTCTACACAAGACTAACAGAAATGCATGGTTAGCATTTAATGTAAGATCTAGAAAAGGAATTCTTGATCTCGGAATGTGCAGATATATGTAGCATCTTTCATAGGCTATTGTTAATAAAAGGAATTAAACTCCTGAAACGCCGAGGCACTTGGGGCGGTGACCAGTGGGAGTGGCTGCTGTCTTGGGAGGAGCGCCCAGCAGAAGCTTTAAGAACGTGCTGGAGGGAGCCTGTTGGTGTCAGCTGCAAAGCCAAAAGACTCCTGAAACGCCGAGGCACTTGGGGCGGTGACCAGTGGGAGTGGCTGCTGTCTTGGGGAGAGCGCCCAGCAGAAGCTTTAAGAACGTGCTGGAGGGAGCCTGTTGCCGTCAGCTGCAAAGCCAAGAGACTCCTGAAACGCCGAGGCACTTGGGGCGGTGGCCAGTGGGAGTGGCTGCTGTCTTGGGGGGGGGCGCCCAGCAGAAGCTTTAAGAACGTGCTGGAGGGAGCCTGTTGGTGTCAGCTGCAAAGCCAAAAGAAAATGCCTGAAAACACTGAGGCACTTGGGGCGGTGGCCAGTGGGAGTGGCTGCTTTCTTGGGGGGGGCGCCCAACAGAGGCTTTAAGAACGTGGAGCTACGAAGGGGCGATGGAGATAGAGATGTTATCAAGTGGGACTGAGGACTACTGGAGATTGCCCAGGGCACCTGATGGAAACTGGAGCCCCCAGAGAGGAAGAACTTGGGACATTCTCAATCGAGGCAAAGAGACAGAATTTTTACAGTACTGGTCACCGATCTTGACCAGTCCTAGAAAAACCAAACTGTATTTAGACCCTGTGTCCCAATGGACAATTGATCATACCATCAAACAAAATTAATTGAGAGAGAGAGAGAGAGAGAGAGAGAGAGAGAGAGAATTTCTTAAAAGGTTCTTAAGCCTGTATTTTTATCTTATATTTTATATACTTATATTTTTAATGTTTTAGTGTTTTAAATTGTTATTAACTGCTATTTTACACTGTTACTAATTTAATTGACTTTTAACATAATTGGGGTTCTAAAGTAATGGATGACTGGGATAAATATACTTGTGGGTATGAGTGGAATGACTGGTATGATTGGGTGGGTGGGGGTGGGTGGGGTTATGGTATGGATGAGTTGAGTGATAGTAGTGTGAATGATAGGTCTGGCCCACCTGACGCTCGGGAGACAGGAGAGGAAGGGGCACTGATCTCTGGGGTAGCAGGGGGTCGGAATATCCCTGTGTTGCTGGGGAGAGGCAGTTATGGCGGGGGCCACAGAGTTAGCCGTTCCAGGGGAACGAGGGATCGTTGCGTAATAATGGTCCCGTGTTCTGGCTCTGTGAGCCCAATCTTGGGTACTGGTGGTGAGTGTAACTCTGGCCCTGGGCTCAAGTTGCTGCTGCTTAATGCCAGATCGGTGGTAAATAAAGCTCTCCTCATCCGGGATTTGATCCTGGATGAGGAGGCCGACCTGGCATGTATTACTGAAACCTGGCTGGGCCCAGAGGGAGGTGTTCCTCTCTCTGAAATTTGCCCAGCCGGGTTTCAGATATGGCATCAACCTCGACCCCAGGGAAGGGGGGGAGGAGTGGCTATTATAGCCAGGGAGAGCCTTTGCCTGCGTAGACTCATTGCTCTGGAAATTGCAGGTTGCAAGTCTCTCTTGATGAAGTTGGACTTAGGGGTTCAGGTGGGCTTATTTCTCACGTACCTGCCTCCCAGCTGCGTGTCAAAAGCCCTGTCTGTGCTACTCGAGGAGGTAGCCGGGTTGGCGGTGGAGTTCCCCGGACTCATTGTCCTGGGGGACTTCAACCTGCCGTCACTCGGCGAAACCTCTGGGTTGGCACAGGAGTTCATGGCCACCATGACAGCCATGGACCTGACTCAAGTAGTGCAGGGTCCGACTCACGAGGGAGGGCACGCACCTGACATGGTATTCCTTTCCGAGCAATTGAGTAATGGTCTGAGACTAAGGGGCTTAGAAGTGTTGCCTTTGTCATGGTCAGACCATTTTCTACTACGGCTCGACTTCCTGGCTCCAATCCTTCCCCGCAGGGAGGCGGAACCAATGAAGATGTTCCGCCCCAGACGCCTGATGGACCCAGAGGGCTTTCAGACGGCGCTTGGGGTTATTCCAGAGGCACTCGTCCACAGTTCGGCGGAGTCTCTCACGGAGGCCTGGAACAGGGCTGCGGTGGAGGCTGTTGACCGGATTGCGCCTTTGCGATCTCTCCGTGGCGTTAGACCCCGTAGAGCCCCATGGTTCAACGAGGTGCTCCGGGAGTTGAAACGCCAAAAGAGACGTCTAGAGAAGCGATGGAGGGAGAGTAGGTCTGAATCTGATCGAACATTTGTAAGAGCTTTTATTAAGACTTACAAAGTGGCCCTCAAGGTGGCAAGATGCGCGTACCATGCCGCTTTGATTGCATCAGCGGAATCCCGCCCGGCCGCTTTGTTTAGGGTGACCCGCTCCCTTCTCAACCAGGGGGGAGTTGGGGAGCCCTTGCAGAGTAATGCCCAGGATTTTAACACGTTTTTCGCTGATAAAGTCGCTCAGATCCGGGCCGACCTCGACTCCAATTGTAAAACAGAGTCGACTGACAACGAGTCAGTTGAGGTGACTGGGGCACGTACTTGTCCACCTGTCTGGGAAGAGTTTGATCTGGTGACACCTGATGAAGTGGACAAGGCCATTGGAGCTGTGAGTTCCGCCACCTGTTTACTGGATCCGTGTCCCTCCTGGTTGGTTTCGACCAGCAGGGAGGTGACACGGAGCTGGGCCCAGGAGATTACCAATGCTTCCTTGGGGAGGGGAGTTTTTCCAACACTATAAAAAAGCGCTCGTGCGCCCCCTCCTCAAGAAGCCCTCCCTGGACCCAGCCGTACTTAATAACTATCGTCCAGTCTCCAACCTTCCCTTTATGGGGAAGGTTGTTGAGAAGGTGGTGGCACTCCAGCTCCAGCGGTCCTTGGAAGAGGCCGATTATCTAGGTCCCCAGCAGTCGGGTTTCAGGCCCGGTTACAGCACGGAAACCGCTTTGGTCGCGTTGATGGATGATCTCTGGCGGGCCCGGGACAGGGTTTTATCCTCTGTCCTGGTGCTCCTTGACCTCTCAGCGGCTTTCGATACCATCGACCATGGTATCCTTCTGCACCGGCTGGAGGGGTTGGGGGTGGGAGGCACTGTCCTCCAGTGGTTCTCCTCCTACCTCTCTGGCCGGTCGCAGTCGGTGTTAGTGGGGGGTCAGAGGTCGGCTCCTAGGTCTCTCCCTTGTGGGGTGCCTCAGGGGTCGGTCCTCCCCCCCCCCTGCTATTTAACATCTACATGAAACCGCTGGGCGAGATCATCCAAGGACATGGGGTGAGGTATCATCAATATGGTGATGATACCCAGCTCTACATCTCCATCCCATGCCCAGTCAACGAAGCGGTGGAAGTGATGTGCCGGTGCCTGGAGGCTGTTGGAGCCTGGATGGGTGTCAACAGACTCAAACTCAACCCGGATAAGACGGAGTGGCTGTGGATTTTGCCTCCCACCTGTCCGTCCATTACCCTGGGGGGGGGAATTATTGACCCCCTCAGAGAGGGTCCGCAACTTGGGTGTCCTCCTCGATCCACAGCTCACATTAGAAAACCATCTCTCAGCTGTGGCGAGGGGGGCGTTTGCCCAGGTTCGCCTGGTGCACCAGTTGCGGCCCTATCTGGACCGGGACTCATTGCTCACAGTCACTCGTTCGACTACTGTAATGCTCTCTACATGGGGCTACCTTTGAAAAGTGTTCGGAAACTTCAGATCGTGCAGAATGCAGCTGCGAGAGCTGTCATGGGCTTACCTAGGTATGCCCATATTTCACCATCACTCCGCAGTCTGCATTGGCTGCCGATCAGTTTCCGGTCACAATTCAAAGTGTTGGTTATGACCTTTAAAGCCCTTCATGGCATTGGACCAGAATACCTCCGAGACCGCCTCCTGCCGCACGAATCCCAGCGACCGATTATGTCCCAGAGAGTGGGCCTTCTCCGGGTCCCGTCAACTAAACAATGTCGGTTGGCGGGCCCCAGGGGAAGAGCCTTCTCTGTGGCGGCACCGGCCCTCTGGAACCAGCTCCCCCCGGAGATTAGAACTGCCCCTACTCTTCCTGCCTTCCGTAAACTCCTTAAAACCCACCTTTGCCGTCAGGCATGGGGGAACTGAAACATCTCCCCCTGGGCATGTTTAATTTATACATGGTATGCTTGTGTGCGTGTCTGTTAGTATATGGGGTTTTTTAAATCTTCAAATATTTTAAATTTAGTCGGATTATTTATGATTTGTTCCACTTGTTGTGAGCCGCCCCGAGTCTTCGGAGAGGGGCGGCATACAAATCCAAATAATAAATTAATTAATTAATTAATTAACACTTCTCAAATAACATCTTTTGGAGTTTACTAGAAAAGGCTGCCAACTATCTCTGGATGAATTAGGATTTGCCTGCGCTTTAGATTGGATATAGCCACAGTATCACTGTGGATGTCTAATCAAGAAAAATAATGTTTTAACACAAAGCTGCCTTACATTGTGTTCTGTCGGGCTCTCTGGTAGACTCCTCCCACAAATTCACAGGTACAAATTTCACACACACGTTTGAAAATTCAAAACAATGTTCTTTATAATGAAAATTCACTTAAACCAAGCCCTCTTCTGGTATAGCAAAGAGCACTCGTCTCCAAACAAACTGGTAATTTGTACAAGTTCCTTATCAGTTCTTGAAGCCCAGTATGAAGTTTCCAGAGGCTGTTTTGATCATCCTGAAATTATATTTCCTACCAGTTCCTTTTCTAAAGCTTACCAACAGCACATTGGGTATGCTACTTGTGTCCCGATGATAAATGTTTGATGGTGAAGGAATGATTCTGTTTTTGGTAAGGACAATCTATAAATATTCTAAACGCTGACAAAGATGTTATCAAGATACATGGACTTCTACTTGTGTACTGAAGTTTTTCTAGTTTTGTAAATACCTTTTCCAAGTGTGAAGATTCAACTGTATTATATTAAATACAATTTTTCTTAATCCCATCAGTAGAATTTCACCTTGTAGTGACACCATATTTCATTGCCATTTTCAACTACGCCATTCCAGTGGATCGATCAGATCTAGTTAGACTTTTCTGGGTGAAAGAGCAGAAGCAGTGAAGCAGAGTGCAGTTTGTCACTCTTTCATCTTAATCTTAATCTCTCTTTAATCACAGTGCAACTCCAGACTCCGAATACATTGCAAGAATGGATGGAAATAAAGATTAGTGTTATCACAAAAACCAAACAGACTTACAATAGGAATGGTCAGAATGCAATGATGTTACAAAGTTCAATCAGGCAAAATTGTAGGCTGAGCGAATGAGCCATAATCAAGGGCTTTTAGGGGGTTTTTTTTTTGTTTTTTTTAATAAAAAGTTTTTATTTACAAGTATACAAAACATAAAAGACAATAATAACAGTTGATAATTGATACCAGGTACATTACAATATGTCTGAATATAAAAATATAACAATCAATAAACATATAGACTTACAAAGAAAGGATAGAGAGAGAGTAGAGAGAAGAAGAAAGGAAAAGAAAAAGAGGCGAAGCAAAAGAGAGGAGAAAAAAAAGAAAGAAAGAGAAGAGTGGGCGAGTGTACAGTGGAGCTGTGTTAAGAATATGAACTAGTTTTAAATTTTTTAGCTCATTACCTTAGATCAAGATTTGTAGTATAGATAGGTAGAAGCAAGCGTTGAATAAATCACGGTATAGAGATTTTGGAACTAAAAGTTAAATTTCATATTTATATATCTAATATCTCTTACAGCTATTGGAGAAAAAAGGAAAGGTTTTATACCAGATTTGTATCTGATCTAATATATACAGATCATTCCATTGTTTAAGCAGATTGTTCTCTTTTTTTTAACCACTTGTAGAAGGGATCCCAACAATTGTTAAATGAAGACTCGGTTTCATTTCTAACTGCCATGGTTAATTTGGTCATTTCTGCACAATATTTGATTTTCTTTACTATTGCATCTTCTGGGGGTATATCTTCATTTTTCCACCACTGTGCGAAGGTTAGTCTAGCTGCAGTGGTTAGATGGATAATTAGGTAAGGGCTTTTAGTTTTATAGTTTTACTTTTCAAGGTAAAAATAGATCCCAAAGTCAGTTGCCAATATGAATGCAATTTAATATCCCTAAAAACAAGGGGATAATTCTTTGAATATAGTATTTTTAGTTCACTAATAGTAGAACTAGTATTATTTTTTGTTCCCCTTTTTTATTGACATGGAATTGTATTTGTAGGCTAAACACTGTTTACAAAAGCATGGCTCTATGATAAATAGAATGAAATATACTCATACAAGCAAAAGAAAGGGAAGGAGTAGATCATATAACATATTCCCATACACACTATCAAGCTAAAGGCGTCATTAACCTTGAACCTTGCTCCTGGTCAGAAGACATTTCAAGCTTTTCACTTTTTCTAGGGAAGAATTTAACCAAAACCTCATAATCTTTTTGGCCTGCAAAGTCAGGTATTAGCAGAGATCTACTGATGTTAATTTTGCCAGCTTCTTCCAGGACAAGTCTGGTCACTATTGGAAGACTCATCTTATTTATTTTATTTATTTATTAGATTTGTACGCCGCCCCTCTCCGAAGACTCGGGGCGGCTCACAACAATAATAGAAACAATATAACAGTGAAACAAATCTAATATTAAAAATAAAACATATATAAAACCCCAGCAATTAAAACCATACAACACATACATACCAAACATAAAATATAAAAGCCTGGGGGAGGGTGTCTCAGTTCCCCCATGCCTGGCGATATAGGTGGGTCTTGAGTAATTTGCGAAAGACAAGGAGGGTGGGGGCTGTTCTAATCTCTGGGGGGAGTTGATTCCAGAGGGCCGGGGCCGCCACAGAGAAGGCTCTTCCCCTGGGGCCCACCAAACAACCCGGAGAAGGCCAACTCTGTGGGATCTTATCGGCCACTGGGATTCGTGCAGTAGAAGGCGGTTCCGGAGGTATTCTGGTCCAATGCCATGTAGGGCTTTAAAGGTCATTACCAACACTTTGAATTGTGACCGGAAACTGATCGGCAGCCAATGCGGGCCACAGAGTGTTGTAGAAACGTGGGCGAATCTAGGGAGCCCCAAGATGGCTCTCGCGGCCGCATTCTGCACGATCTGAAGTTTCCGAACACTTTTCAAGGGTAGCCCCCATGTAGAGAGCGTCTTTCTAGTTTTTGTCTAGATAATTCTATAGCCTTTCTTCAGTTACGTTGAGCATCTTAGAAACATAGAAACATAGAAGTCTGACGGCAGAAAAAGACCTCATGGTCCATCTAGTCTGCCCTTATACGATTTTCTGTATTTTATCTTAGGATGGTTGTTTATCCCAGGCATGTTTAAATTCAGTTACTGTGGATTTATCTACCACGTCTGCTGGAAGTTTGTTCCAAGGATCTACTACTCTTTCAGTAAAATAATATTTTCTCACGTTGCTTTTGATCTTTCCCCCAACTAACTTCAGATTGTGTCCCCTTGTTCTTGTGTTCACTTTCCTATTAAAAACACTTCCCTCCTGGACCTTATTTAACCCTTTAACATATTTAAATGTTTCAATCATGTCCCCCCTTTCCCTTCTGTCCTCCAGACTATACAGATTGAGTTCATTAAGTCTTTCCTGATACGTTTTATGCTTAAGACCTTCTACCATTCTTGTAGCCCATCTTTGGACCCGTTCAATTTTGTTGAAATCTTCAATTGCAAATAGGTCACATTCAGAAGTTGAGTGGGCATTTGGATTCATCTTTTGTAAGCAAGGACAGCAGATATCAGCCAAAACAAAATACAAGTTATTTACTGAATAGAAATAGCCACCACTCTATTTTTCATTTTCCAATTTTTATTCATGAGGCAGAACTACCAGAGCAAGTGTTTCAGGTTACATATTTTATTCTAAATTACTTATTATATAACTGATATAAATTAATCACTTTAGAAAAATGTTCCATATCGATGAGAAATCTGTTTTTCCATTACATGCATAAATACAAATTACCTGTTGTACACATAATGTAATACTTTCACAGAGTGGAAAATATATTGCATTAAAGTGACTTGCTTTCCTTCTGAAGGGTTTCCAGTGTTGATGCATGCAAACAGGCTCCCAGCCTTTTTACCTTGTTATCGTTTATATCTATTTGTTATATAAAGCGCCTGAGGGCAATCAAGGAAATCTACCGCTACAAATTCATGTACTGGTTGCAGGAGTCTCAGAATTATCTGTTTGGCCTCAGCAAGAAGGAAGTTGTGGATGACATTAGGAATGATTATGTAGCCCGACTCCCACCCCCAAACACTTTCCCCCACACAGCATCTGGAACCTTTAATTTCTCTATTGAATTTTAGTTTCCTGTCTGTTCTGTCCAGAGGACAGCTAGGCCTTGTACCCGCCCCATATTCTTTGGGCGGGAAAATACTGCAAGGTGATTGGTTGGCTCAGCCTGGCAGCCCGGGATATATATAGCTGCCAGGCACGGCCATGTTGTTGTTGTCTTGTTCCCTTTCTGTGAACCGTTACCTTCTGTTCTAATAAAAAGAACCGTTACTTACTCAGAGAGTCTGCAGTTGATTCTTGTAAGGATTTAACACTGTCACTTTGGGATAGAAATAAAATGGAATCTGTATTGTGGTTCTAGGATATTTATATATTTTTTTAAAATACCATCTTCCCAAAAGATTGATAAAGGAATTGAAAAGGAAAAAAAAGGAAAAGAAAAAAAAGAAAAGAAAAGGAAAAAGAAACAGAAATAAATTCCTCAAATATTATCAGTCCCTTCAAAATTCATCTAATACAGTGGTTCTCAACCTTTCTAATGCCGCATCCCCTTAACACAGTTCCTCATGTTTGTTTAACAATCAAGAAGAATCAGAATTCTATAATGTATGGCAAAAGGTATATATTTGGTGGGAAATAAAGTAAAAGGGATAACTTTGTTGTTATGCTACTTTAAATATATTTGAGCTAGTAGTTTTATTGTATTATGTAGATTCCTTTTTTCTTCTCTTATTTTATTTATTTTAGTTTGAGTTAATGCATAATTTAAGAATTTCTATATACGTTTTTATAAATTTTTAGATGTGCTTTTTATTCTTTACTTATTATGTTATAATTAATACTTTTACACACTTTATAGATGACGTTAAACAATGATAAGATTTTTCTTTCTTTTTTTTCTTTTTAATGTAAAGGTGACTTCTATCTTGAGCGACTGTAGCTCCACTGTGTGTTATATGTTATGTGTGTCATGTTTGTTTACGCAAATTAATAAAAAATATTTTTTAAAAAATAGTTCCTCATGTTGTGGTGACCCCCAACCATAAGTCTAGTGCCAATTCTCCCAACAGAGCTTTAAGCGGATTGGCAGGAAGGTCAGAGGGATGCCCTCACTGTAAATGCCTGATTGGTTGGATTGTAAAAATATGTTCCAAGGTGCCAAAATAGAATCTTTAGTTCCTAACAGTATGGGAAATTTGTTTTTTCCCCATGGTCTTAGGTGACCCCTGTGAAATGGCCAATCGACCCCCAAAGGGGTCCCAACCCCCAGGTTGAGAACCACTGATCTAATAGATCCCTGTTATGAAAATTTGGTGTGTATTTTGTCTTTATGGAACACATATAGTTGGTGGGGAGCGCAGGTTGGGAGGGATTTCTCTCTAGCATCCTAGATCTACTTGCTTTTATACACAAACTGCTCAAGATTACAATTCTATCTTACTCCAAGATTCTTTAATAGTGAAATATATAATGTAATTATTATAACAACATTTTAGACATGATAGTTTCTGTCAAATACAGGTAATCCTTGACTTTCAATGGGTCACTTAGTGAACATTCAAAGTTATGACAGATCCTCCAAAAGCTACTAATTTCAGAATTACAATGGAAGCACCCAAACACAGTCACGTTTGTTTTTTGAGCACTTGGCAACCAGCTCACCTTTATGGCCATTTGCAGTGTCCCAAAGTCATGCGGTCGTGATTTCTGAAGTTTTTTGCTGGTTTCCAACATTTGTTTCACAAACATAAGAACAAGGGTCAATCTGAGGTTAGTTGGGGAAAGATTAGAAGCAACATGAGGAAATATTATTTTACTGAAAGAGTAGTAGATGCTTGGAACAAGCTTCCAGCAGACTTGGTTGGTAAATCCACAGTAACTGAATTTAAACATGCCTGGGATAAACATATATCCATCCTAAGATAAAATACAGGAAATAGTACAAGGACAGACTAGATGGACCATGAGGTCTTTTTCTGCTGTCAATCTTCTATGTTTCTATGTTTCCAGTTTCTGCCAAGGAAAATGGATTTCAGAACCACTGCATTTTCTTAACAACTGCCACAAAAAATCCTGCCATTAGTTAAAATCAGGCGGCAGTCCGGTGGTGATCCACTTACCCATCACAGCAACTTACAACCATTACTCTGAACTCAAATATAGTAATAAATCTAGGACTACCTAGGGATATGTTTAAGTCTGGCACACCGAACTGTACAGAAGAAATGGATAAATAAAGAGACTTCTAGATTTTTTAAAACTAGTTTAACATACAATATACTTCAGTCAACAACGAATATTCCATATAATAGCCCAGGAATGTATTTAAAGTGCATTTAATTCACTTAGGAGAGTGTTTTTCAAACTTGGCAACTTCAAAAATATGTGGCCTTCCCCAACCAGCATGGGAGCTGAAGTGTACATATCTTAAAGTTGTCAAGCTTGAAAAATTGATAGAGCCCTGGTGATACAGAAATTAGAATGCAGTTCTGCAGGCTAACTCACTGCACACTCCAGGAGTTCAATTCCGAGCAGTTCAAGGTTGACTCAGTCTTCCATCCTTCCAAAGTCAGTAAAATGAGGATCCAGATTATTGGGGGCAATATGCTAACTCTGTAAATCTATATTGTATAGAAGCCTAAGTGCTATTGCTATTTAGAGAACAAAAAAAAATCCTGTTAAATGTGATAGGACGCATTTTTCTGTAAAGATAAACATGATTGCACTATTACTTTATAAGAATGCAAAATAAGGGTAAGAACATTTTTTTAAAAAATAGTAGAATGTAGTGCAGAAATTAATTTTCAAAGTACAAACTCAACAGCTGCTCTGATTATTTATTTCCTAATTTGATTAGGGGGCATACTAAATTTTGCATCTTATCAAATACTTAAGCACCCTAGCATCAATACAGGAGCACTATGCCAGCTGTTGTAAATTTTTGGCTGTGGTGCAAGTATGATGTGCCAAGTCAACATGGACAGTAGATAAGGATGAAAAATGACAGTTATGTCAAAGACAAAATGACAACCATATGGTGCCAATATTATGTTAACATTTTGTGTCTGAAACATTATTTGGTTAGGTTTAATTTGACTGTGCCACATTTACAGACAATTTAATTATTGTGTGATTTTATACCCAATTAACTTTGATCTTCCGTATTGTAGCAATTCTGGACAATTTAACAGGAATGACTATTCTAACAAAGCTGGATTGATATGCAAAGAAAAAATACAGATGTAGAACGGATATTTGCTACCCGAGACCTCTGTTGTTTTGTACATTTTTTTACATTAACTATTTTTAATGTGGAAAACTATTGTACTTTGGGTTCATACAATAGTATTTTAATAATACTTTTTCAGACATTGAAGATGTCTATTCTCTACTTTGATTAAGGGTAGTATGAACAACAGTTTGGGTTTCATGTTAAAGTGCAAGAGGGAGTATTGATAACCAATACTGCATATTGAAGCACCAAGGAAAATAACTAGAACAAGAATAATTTCCAATTTATAATCTTAAAACATTTAACAACTCAATCTTAAGAATGGACACTATTTGGGTGCAAGCAAGCCAGTAGATTGCTAGCAATAATAGATAGTAGAAGGAGTAAATGAACCAAGCAATGAACAGCTCTAAAAGTTTCTTCAGGTCTGAAACTGTGAGAGCTAAATTTTTGTACAGAGTTATGAATGTATATGTATTCCCTTTAATGTTACCCGGTTCCTTCAGCAAATCCATGTAGAAGGCACTTTTAAGGATCTTCACCCATTGAGCCTGTTGTGCTGCAGAAGATTTAGAAATATGACCAATAAGCTTTTAATTATAGAATTAGGAACCCTGGGAACACTATTGAAACCCACGTACAGTGGTACCTCTACTTACAAACTTAATTCGTTCCGTGACCAGGTTCTTAAATAGAAAAGTTTGTAAGAAGCAGCAATTTTTCCCATAGGAATTAATGTAAAAGCAAATAATGTGTGCGATTGGGGAAACCACAGGGAAGGTGGAGGCCCTGTTTCCTCCCAAGAGATTCCTAGAGAGGCCCATTTTACAAACATTACTAATGTAACAACTGCAGAGATTCACTTAACAAATGTGGCAAGAAAGTCTTAAAATGGGGTAAAACTCACTTAACAAATTTCTCACTTAGCAACATACATTTTGGGCTCAGTTGTGGTCATAAGTTGAGGATGACCTGTACAATTATTAGTAATGGTATCTAATGACATAAATGCAGGTGTAGCATGTTTTTATCAGACTCACAATATGGCTATGGAAATGAAATTTCTGAGAATTTGGGGGTCTATACTATTTTCTGACTCATCACAAAGATTTGTCTTTACTGTTACTTCACATATTTCTCTTCCCAAAATGCTATTGGGTTCTTATCTCTGCAGTGCTTAGGGATGAGATCATTTCCAGGAGTTTAGCTGTCTCGCCAACCAATACATACTTTCCTGCAGTATGTGTCTGTATATGTTCACCGTCACTGCATCCTTAGTTACAGCACCTGTCACTATGACTGTAGCATTACACACCATTTTAGTCTCCCAATTTATAGAGGCAAGGAGACTAGGAGACCATGAACATTAAGAAGCAACAAATTGCTCCTGGGATTTAAAGAGTGAAACAGAAAGAGAGAATGTGGCTATATCTACTCAAAACACAATGTACAGTATTTCTTCAGTATTATGTTCCAGGTCAGTGATGGCAAACCTTTTTTTCCTCAGGTGCCGAAAGAGCGTATGCGCACACTATCGCACATGTGTGAGTGCCCACACCCATAATTCAATGCCTGGGGAGGGCAAAAAAAGCTTCCTCACCCCTCGGAGGCCCTCTGGAGGCCGGAAACAGCCTATTTCCCAATTTCTGGTGGGCCCACTAGGCTCATGTTTCACCCTGCCCAGGCTCCAAAGGTCCCACAGAGTGAATCTTCTCCAGGTCCCGTCAACTAAAGAATGTCACTTGGCGGGACCCAGGGGAAGAGCCTTCTCTGTGGCGGCCCCGGCCCTCTGGAACCAACTCCCCCCAAAGATTAGAATTGCCCCCACCCTCCTTGCCTTTCGTAAGCTGCTTAAAACCCACCTCTGCCATCAGGCATGGGGGAATTGAGACCTTCTTCCCCCTAGGCCTTTACAATTCTATGCATGGTATGTATGTATGTATGTTTGGTTTTTTATATTAATGGGTTTTTAATTGTTTCTAGCATCAGACTACTATTGTACACTGCTTTATTGTTGCTGTTAGCCGCCCCGAGTCTCCGGAGAGGGGCGGCATACAAATCCAATAAATAAATAAAATAAATAAAAACGCCATCCCCCATCCCCCCCCGGAGGCTCTCTGGAAGCCAAAAACGCCTTCCCAGAGCCTCTGTGCAAGGCAAAAAACAGCTGGCCGACACACACATGCACGTTGGAGCTCAGCCAGGGCAACAGCTGGAGTACCAGAAGATGTGGCTCTGCGTGCCACCTGTGGCACCCATGCCATAGGTTCACCATTGCTGTTCCAGGTTAAAGCAATTTGACTTTATTTAGCCACTTTGCAAAATTTTACATGACTATGATGATACAATATGCAAGGTCTGCATACCTGGATCACTACTGTTGTTCTTCTGTCTAGTGCCATGATTTTATTTATTTATTTATTTATTAGATTTGTATGCCGCCCCTCTCCCAAGACTCGGGGCGGCTAACAACAATAAAAAGACAATGTAAACAAATCTAATATTAAAAATAATCTTAAAAAACCCAATTTAAAGAACCACTCATACATACAAGCATACCATGTATAAATTCTATAAGCCTAGGGGAAAGGGAAATGATGGCGAAGTGTTGCTCTACATCAGCTTTAGTGCTTATGTATGTGCTGGCCAGCTGATTTTCGGCCTTGGGGAAGGCTGTTTCCACCCCCACCCACCCCCAAGACTTCAGGCGGCTTCCACGAAGCCTTCGAAGGGCGAAAAATCTCCACCAGGTAAACCAGAACTCGGTTTTTCCAAAGTTCTGGTTTGTCCATTGGGCCATTTTTCACACTCCAGAGACTTCAGGGAAGCCTGAGGATGAAAAACAGCCTGACATCTTTTTGTGGCTTTTTCTCCCCACTCCCATTCTCAGCTATGCAATGAGTTGGATAGTCCTCTCTTTTGGGTGGGAATCCTATTTGTCCCAATCAAAATGAGTAGGGCTTGCATTTCATATTTTAAGTTCCATTAAATGTGAAGTTCCATTAAACACACTGAATATCCTTAACAGTGCTTCTCTTAATCATCAAGATGACAGCAAGTATAAATTTAGTCATCTTTTCCCACTAATTTTATCTAAATTTTCTTTCCATGGTGTGATGTTCCAAGGGTAATGCTATTATGATTTAATTTGCTTTTTATATTCCCGTATAGTTTCCATTATCATTCAGCACATCACTTTCCTACTCTCTTTTTTTCTAGCCTTTCAAGATTATTGTAGATATAAATGATACTGCTTTGATCATTTTTCCAGGCTCTATCATCCGTCGGATTGTCTGTTCTTTTGTAGTTTAAAAAAAAAATCAATTGTTGATAACATCCCAAAACTAATGCCAGAGAGAAGACAGATTATATTTTGTTGAATTACAAGGCCATACAGAGCACTTGTTTTTGTGAACATTTATAAACCTTAGTAATTTAAGAACTATTAATTTTAACAACATAGGCAAAAAAACAAATGTTTACAAGAGAAAAAAGGTTGATCCTTATTAGGAACCTGAATTTGCATTTTAAATGTAATTGTCTTGCCAGTCTACTCCTGTGTGGTTGTTATAGTCAAGATAATTTTCACTAGATTGCAAAACAAAAATTAGTAAAATCATGCTTTGATGTAGTCTGCATCAGCACGTTTTAACTCGCTCATTCCCTATAATTGCCAATCAGAACAAGTATTGTCAACGCTGCTGGGCTGAATGCTGAATGCAACATTATTTATAAACAGTTAAGTGCAGAAAAGTACAATCTAAATTCAAGTATAAGCCATTTGCAAACCTAAAAATACCTACTGTACAATTTTTGGAATCTAGAAGAGTAAATATTCTTAGGCTACTACTTATGTCACCACTCAAAGGAATAATCTTCTGCCGTGCAGCCGCAAGAGCAGTCTTGGGCCTTCCAAGGTATGCCCATGTCTCTCCAGCACTCCGCAAACTGCTTTGGTTGTCAATTGATTTTCGAACACAATTCAAAGTGTTGGTGATGACCTATAAAGCCCTACATGGCATTGAACCAGATTACTTCAGATCGTGCAGAATGCAGCCGCGAGAGCCATCGTGGGGCTTCCAAGATTCGCCCATGTTTCCTCAACACTCCGCGGCTTGCATTGGCTGCCGATCAGTTTCCGGTCACAATTCAAAGTGTTGGTCATGACCTTTAAAGCCCTACATGGCTTTGGACCAGACTACCTCCGGAACCGCCTGCTACCGCACGAATCCCAGCGACCGATAAAGTCCCACAGAGTTGGCTTTCTCCGGGTCCCGTTGACTAAACAATGTCGTTTGGCGGGCCCCAGGGGAAGAGGCTTCTCTGTGGCGGCCCCGGCCCTCTGGAACCAACTCCCCACGGAGATTAGAATTGCCCCCACCCTCCCTGTCTTTCGTAAACTACTCAAGTCTCATTTATACCACCAGGCATGGGGGAGTTGAGATATTCCTTCCCCAAAGGCCATTACAAGTTATGCATGGTATGTTTGTGTGTATGTTTGGTTTTATAATAAGGGTTTTTAGTTGTTTTATTATTGGATTGTCACATGCTGTTTTTATCATTGTTGTTAGCCGCCCCGAGTCTACAGAGAGGGGCGGCATACAAATCCAATAAATAATAATAATAATAATAATAATCATCATCATCATCATCATCATCTACGGGACCACATTCTGCCGCATGAATCTCATCATCCCGTTAGGTCCCACAGAGTCGGCCTTCTCCAGGTCCCGTCAGCGAGACAATGTCGCTTGGCGGGACCTAGGGGAAGAGCCTTCTCTATGGGGGCCCTGGCTCTCTGGAATCAACTCCCCCCAGCGATTCGTACTGCCCCAACCCTCCTTGCTTTTCATAAGAAATAAAGTCGGCTTGTATATCCTGTGCCTTTACGGCCAATAAGTATAATTGCACAGTATGTATAACTATATAGAATTTAAAAAAAACAATTCTCAATATCTTCTAAAGAATACATCAGGTTGGTTCTGCCAATCTGGTTTTATTACCATCACCACCATCCAATTCAGTAAACATGTTTAAAACATAAGAATAAGTCTATATAGTCCAGCTATAATATCTCTGATTTTATAACCCAGAAATGCCAGCTCTTACCATATTTTTTGGAGTATGACACACCTTTTGCCCTCCTAAAAGAGGCTAAAAATTTGGCTGTGCTGTAAATTTGTGAACAGCTTTCCAAGAAGATAAGACAACTGTTCTTCTATATTTTCTTGCCTCTGCGGATTTGGAAAGGGCAAGGGATAATGAACAAGATTACTTAGGTCTTGGCTGGTGCCCAGGAAACCAGCCACTGACAAGAATCAACTCAGCATCAGTTGAATGAAAATTGAGAAAATCTTCATAGGGAATAATAAATTGTGTTTCTGTGCCTCTTGAATGGCATTATAACAATTCAATAATTTTATCCATATTTTACTTGCTCTGTGCTTAATGTTATATGGGTATAATTTGAATGTGTTTTTGACACAAATAAAGAAAGAACATATATTTAAAAAACAAATCAGAATGCTAAAAGTGTAAGGTGTTCCTGAGCTTTTATGGGATAAAAGGACTTTTTAAAGAAACCGTGCAAGTAGTAGAGAAGGAATAGAGGAACACATTGCAATCTCAGAAGCAATCTGGAAAGCTGCACAAGACAATTTTTAATTTATTAATTTAATTTAATGTATTAAATTTATAAGCCACCTGACTCCTAAAGGACCTAAACCACTCCATTCCTTCTAAAACCAATGAATAAATCCCATAAAGGTTACAGTTACAATGTATTGTACTTTCAATAGCAAGCCTTTTAAATTAAATACAGTATATGTGATATACAATTCCAGACCATTTATTTATTGGATGTATGTCCTACTTTTTGTCCAAGAGCTTACACAATAGCATTACTTTCAATTTTACCTGTAACAAACTCCTTGTGGGGTAGATTTAACTGAGAGCTAATGCCTGGCCTAACATTTCTTAGCTTACCTCAGTTTGTATTTAAATGTTTTGAAATACCGCTCTGTCTAAAGAGTTATATGTTCTATTTTTTGCAACGTAGACTTCAATATCTTTTCCTAATTGTAAGCCCATGCAGCCCAATCTGTATAAGGTCTGCGGAGTCTGCGGAGAGGGGCGGCATACAAGTCCAATAAATAATAATAATAATAAATAATAATTCTCTAGGAGAGTTTTTCCCATTACCTAGACCAGGGGTAGGCAAAGTTGACTCTTCTATGACTTGTGGACTTCAACTCGCAGAATTCCTGAGCTAGCATGATTGGGTCAGGAATTCTGGGAGTTGAAGTCTACCAGTCATAGAATACCCAGGGGCGGCCTACTGCCCGGATGGGGGAGGAAAGCAGTGGGGTAGCAAAAATGGAGCTCCACCCCAGAGCACCCAATTTGCACTGAAAGATTTATTTATTTTTATTTATTCATTTGTCCAATACACAATACATATGGAAGAGAATAGACATGAAGTAATATATATAAAGATAATATGTAAAAATAGAGAAGATATATGAAAGGAAGAAAATATATATGATATATGAGATAAAGGAAAGACAATTGGACAGGGGACGAAAGGCACACCAGTGCACTTATGTACGCCCCTTACTGACCTCTTAGGAACCTGGAGAGGTCAATCGTGGATAGTCTTTAAGGGAGAAATGTTGGGGGTTAGGGGTTGACACTATTGAGTCCGGTAATGAGTTCCACGCTTCGACAACTCGATTGCTAAAGTCATATTTTTTACAGTTAAGTTTGGAGCGCTTAATATTAAGTTTGAATTTGTTGCGTGCTCGTGTTGTTGCGGTTGAAGCTGAAGTAGTCATTGACCGGTAGGACGTTGCAGCATATGATCTTGTGGGCAATACTTAAATCGTGTTTTAGGCGCCATAGTTCTAAGCTTTCTAGACCCAGGATTGTTAGTCTATTTTCGTAGGGTATTCTGTTTCGAGTAGAGGAGTGAAGGGCTCTTCTGTTGAAAGAAAATGCAGGATGTCCTGCATAGGCCACGCCCACAGTGTGAAAATTTTGGTAACCCTTCACTGCCAAGACCGTATTGGTACAGATGCTACATAACTCCTATTTTATGTCTTCTGATATGATCAATAAAGCTTGCTAAATTGTAAAGTTTGCACATGACTTTTCATTCAGTCTACTCAAAATGCCATTTAATTTGACTGAAAATGCCATTTAATTTGATTTGCTCAAATTCTGATAGAAACTATTGTTATGTTTGACTTCGGAAGTAAAACAGAGAGGATATAAGAGCCTGAGGAGGTATGAAGTGTTATATTTTAGAAGCCATTCTTCCTCTGGAGCATATTTGTTCCTTTCCTTCTGTCTTTTTTAAAAAATAATAATTTGGCCAGTACTTGCAGAAGACTGTTCTAGCCTCAGGGATTCTTCTCACACACTCTTCTGTTGACAGAGACCTGAGGAACAAGCATGAACCTCTGTTAAAGATCTACTCAACTCCCATTCTGTGCTGCTCCAGCATTAAGAAGGTATTCTACTGGCTGAGTTCCTGCTATTTATATTCATGGAAAAATTGCAGAACGGCACAGGTAAAACTATGCACAATAAATACATTTCTATATTCTTATTTTTTCTATATATTTTATTTGGTTTACAATGACATGTTGTAAGTAATTATACTATTAAAGTAACTAGAAAATGTGAATGAAAACATAATCATGACCTTTTTATTAAAAACAATATACTTATTCTTCTATATATTGTTTTTAAGGTTTTTCAGTTCAAACATGATTAATAAATTTAGCAATGACTTAAATGAATTAAAATAATATTCTATCATTAAAACATTTTAAAAATGCGGTAAATACTGTATATACAACATCATTTACAAAAATAGAAAGAAAAAAACTAATTGGCTTGCCTTTGGAAAAAGTGGAAAAATATACATTACGGCTATACTAGTTTTTTGAAATATACTCTTATGATGAAATATTCTAGTGTCTTCGGGTATTATTCAGCACTTTACAGTGTATAATTGAAATTTGGAAAATGTAACAAGCTAAAATTGGGCATTAATATAATAAGTTCACATTATTAGGCAGTCGTGCAACTGTGTGTCTATTTTGTAAATTGTGCAGTTATAACCTGAAACTATGCCTACTACTATCTATATATGTAATACTCTACTTTCTATGCAGTATCCACCTCACAATTAAAGAATTCATTAACATAGTAAGATGTTTAAGTTTTATTTTGAACTGTTTTTGTATAGTTAGTATAAACCAGTGCAATTTTTAAATCTTTATTGAGGTGCACTGCAAACATTTCTGGAATCCTTTAAGCTATTTCAATTGCTTTAGAAGCATTCATATTTCAAAACTCAGGACACCGTGTTTTAACTAATAAAACATCAGGCTTCCTGTACTTTTCCATAGGATAATCAGGCAAATGCATAAAGGGCTTGGAACACACATTACCCATAATGTATGTTTTCTGTAGCATATAGTATATAATATATAATATATAATATATAATAATTGTGTTTCCCGTTTGAGGGCTGCATATAAACATTATGTTCCCAAAACAACAAATCATCACTTGATGAAATAAGAAGAAATGAACTCAGCCGTTCCTCTTTCTTTTCCATGACAAATGCAAAAAGGTACCCCACAAACAGCCTACTCATATTCAAACCAGGAGTGAAATCCAGCAGGTTTTCACAGGTTCTGGAGAACTGGTAGCGGAAATTTCGAGTAGTTTGGAAACCTGGAAAATACCACCTCTGGTTGGACCCAGAGTTGGGTGGGAATTGAAATTTTGCAATATCCTTCCCCCAGAACTAGGGAGGGAATCGGAATTTTGGAATACAGTGTTCCCTCGATTTTCACGGGGGATGCGTTCCAAGACCGCCCGCGAAAGTCGAATTTCCGCGAAGTAGAGATGCGGAAGTAAATACACCATTTTTGGCTATGGACAGTATCACAAGCCATCCCTTAACACTTTAAACCCCTAAATTACCATTTCCCATTCCCTTAACAACAATTTACTCACCATTATTACTGGTATTCACCATTGAATAAGACACTTAGTAATCCTGATATTTATAAACATAATTATGAATTAACAATAATTATTTTTTTTGTTATTTATTTGCAAAAATTATTAGTTTGGCGATGATGTATGACATCATCGGTTGGGAAAAAACGTGATATAAAAAACCCCCCGCAAAGTATTTTTTAATTAATATTTTTTGAAAAACCGTGGTATAGGCTATTCGCGAAGTTTGAACCCGCGAAAATCGAGGGAACACTGTATCCTTCCTCTGTAGTGGGGTGTGAATGGAGATTTTGCAGTAACCTTCCTCTGCCACATCTACCAAGCCAGGCCCACCAAACTACACCACACAATGCTCACCAAGCCACACCCAAAAAATTGGTAGATTTGGATTTCACCACTGGTTCAAACTAAACTACTACAGTTTAATTTTGATATTGTGACATTACAACCAAGAAAAGTAGTTTCCTGGCTGTAATATCACAGGGAGCGAACAAATCATGGTCCTGCAGCCAGGCATATAAATTAAGGAAGGGAAGAGAAAAGCAGGTAAGCTTTGAGAAATTAGCTGGCACAGGAATTATTAAATTAAAACTCAATCTATATGAACTATCATTCAATAATTTTACTGCACTTAAATAATTCACGAGGCATTGCCTGAACAGTGGGAAGTCAGACTATTTTTCTGCTAGTTTTTCCATAATATCTCCCTACGGTAGTTCCAGGAAATGAAATCCAAAATATGTAGATAATAATAATAATTATTATTATTATTATTATTATTATTATTATTATTTTAAAAGAAAGTATGGACCATCGACATCGCAATCCCAGGAGACAGCAGAATTCAGGAGAAGCAGCTAGAGAAATTAGTGAAATACAAAGATCTAAAAATCGAGCTGCAACGACTCTGGCATAAGCCAGTGAAAGTGGTCCCAGTGGTACTTGGCACGCTGGGCGCAGTACCAAAAGATCTCAGCAGACATTTGAAAACCATCGGAATTGACAAAATCTCCATCTGTCAATTGCAAAAGGCCGCTTTACTGGGATCGGCAAACATAATTCGCCGCTACATCACGCAGTCCTACGTGCTTGGGAAGCGCCCGACTGGTGATGAAATACGAAATCCAGCATAGTGATCTCGTTTGCTGTGTTGTACTGACATAATAATTTATTAGATTTGTGTGCCGCCTCTCTCCGAGGACTCGGAGATGGTACCAGGCTTCCTACTCCTGGCTCACACAATTTACACAAAGCACAAAAATGTAATTTGATTTTAAATAAGCCATAACAGTGATGCTAAAAGCTAAAAACATAGTTTCAATAGTAGTTCCAATAGTTCCAAAACAGTCATAGAGTCTTTTCAGAAGTGTTCACGGAAGCCAAATGTGTATTACAAATTGTATTCTGTTCTGAAAAAAGGTTTAAAGCATCTAGGTAATTTAATCTTTTTGGTAAAAATAGATTCCAAGATCTACCTAAAAGCTTGACATTCCAACTTATAAATTGAAATAAAAATGTTCATTAGAAGTATAAAACATAGAAACATTTTTTACATTATTTTTGCACTATTTTTAATTTCAGGAATAACAAGTATTGGATACTTCTCATACTAAGAAGATTCTACTATATAAGAATTTATTATTCCTATGACATTTAAAAATGAAGTAAAATGTTTTCCTAATGGATTAGTTTTATAAGAATGGAAGCTCAACAATTCAATCAGATACTACTGTCTCTTTTTTTTGGCTTGCTGACACTGACTAGCTCCTTGAATCTTCTGATAAAATAAAGGACAAAACAACTGTGGAAATCCAGGCCAGTTTTTGAAAATGTGTTCAAGTCCTTCACGTATATCTCATTTCACACATGGCGAGATGGCTTTGGCATTTGCTACAGCTACTGACCACTTGTACGATGAAGAGCCTGAAGCAACACGACAAGATAGTGGATTATTATTTGTTGCAAATTATAAGAACACAAACGGCTCAGCACCCAGCATTTCTCATATTCATCCTAATCCAAGATCAGATGAGCAAGAAGATAGAATGTGTGAAATCACTATATTTAAAGGGCCGACAGTCTCTTCAAACTTTAGAGCTAGAATTAACTCTGAAATTCAAATTGATAAGGTGACACGGCCAGAAATTTCTTCAACAGAAGATCATGAGGATAAGGCACATGAAGATGTTTTCACAGAATTACCAATGAGTGGGGTAATTTTAGAAAGTCAGACTAAAGTGAATATTTCTCAAAGAAAGCAGCTTAATTATGGCTGCAACCTTAGTACACATAACTTCTCAATCTTTTGTGACAAAGATTCCGGGAAGAAGAAACTGAAAGAAAAACATCTACAGGTAAGATGACATGAGCCATAATGGCATTTCATTTTAGTTACTGTGCATGCTTTAGAATTTTTTTTAATCTATACAAGCATTGATACAGTAATAAGAAAGATGAAAATATAATGTTACCTGTGTTTCTCTCCCCCCAATCTTCCGTATCTCTCTCTCTCTCCCTCAATGTCTCCCTCTCTGTATCGCTCTCACTCTGTCTTTACCACCTCTCTCCTCCCTCTCTGTATGTCTCATCTGTATGTCTCTCTCCCCCATCTCTGATTCTGATATGAGGCATCAAGTAGGCTGTGAGACACTATAGCAGTACCTTTAGCATGCTTCACAATGGAGGAGATGGGGTCCCCTCCTTCTCCAGGAGTCCATTATGACACGGAGCCACAATTTGATCTTGTCCCACTTGTCCCTAGCAACAGGATGTGGCTTATAACTCATCCACATAGAGATAACAAGACATAGAAACATAGAAACATAGAAGACTGACGGCAGAAAAAGACCTCATGGTCCATCTAGTCTGCCCTTATACTATTTCCTGTATTTTATCTTACAATGGATATATGTTTATCCCAGGCATATTTAAATTCAGTTACTGTGGATTTATCTACCACGTCTGCTGGAAGTTTGTTCCAGGGATCTATTACTGTTTCAGTAAAATAATATTTTCTCACGTTGCTTTTGATCTTTCCCCCAACTAACTTCAGATTGTGTCCCCTTGTTCTTGTGTTCACTTTCCTTTTAAAAACACTTCCCTCCTGAACCTTATTTAACCCCTTAACATATTTAAATGTTTCGATCATGTCCCCCCTTTTCCTTCTGTCCTCCAGACTATACAGATTGAGTTCATGAAGTCTTTCCTGATACGTTTTATGCTTAAGACCTTCCACCATTCTTGTAGCCCGTCTTTGGACCCGTTCAATTTTGTCAATATCTTTTTGTAGGACTTAACAAACATTAAGTCTCCTGAAAGCTAAGACGAGGAAATAGGACAAAGTGTATGTAGCGCTTGGTTTCACTGTCTCTATAATTCAATCCTGCACTTGCCCCTAGCAACAGGATGTGGCTTATAACTCCGAGACCAAAGCGGCGGGAGGCGAGGGCTGCCTTGAGCCAAATGTGGCATGAAGGCAAACATAGGGCTGCTTTGCTCCTGCACTAAGTCTCCGGCCATCACCTTGCAAGGAGAGCTAGGCACTCTTAGGCAAGGAGTGACTGGTAGGAGAGGGAAAAGGGCAGGGCATGCTGCTCCAGAGATGTAAGTTGCACACACCCCGACCATGAGGATGCTTCAGCAATTATGTGTGAAAAACAGTCATGTCCCTTTTTATTGTGCTGTTGTAACTTCGAATGGCCACTAAATCAATGATTGTAAGTTGAGAATTACCTTTATATCAGTAAAACAGATGTTTCGTTCTTTTCCTTCTAGGACTAACCTGATAGTCCTAGATAGCAAGAGTTAGATTCTATTATAGGCAGAGATGGATTGCTACTCAGTAGCATGAATTATCTACTTCAAACAACTGATCCAGAAGAGAAGCAAATCATCCATTTCCCACTGCCTCCAGCCATCAATAATCCTGCTTGTTCACCTCTGACCCCACACAATTTCAACTTGGAATTGCCACTGGTAGCTAGTTATAAGGATTATATAAACAAGAACTCTTCCCCAAAGGAAGGTGAGATGGTCCCAAGGAATGCCTGTTTAAAAAAATTCAAAAATTATTCCTGTTAAATATTTCAATATTACCAGTATTTGTCATCCACATCATAGCAACTGTGCTGGTTCTTTGGAACCAGTTTGTCTAACTGTTCTAAACTAAGACCCCAGGTTTATCAGAATGACATAAAATGAAGATAAATGATTGAGATGCCAAGCAGCGTCTTCAGTGTTCCAGTTAACATAATTACAAAAATATAATCCTGTTTATAGAGATTTCTTTAAGGTGAAGAAACATCTGGAGAGAAGTGTAGGTCACTGTTAGAGGTCACACCTGGCATGTATTTTTTTAAAAAAAAACCTCAGCTGTCAACCCTGGTGCTGTATTATTGAATACCTGTAAATGATCACTCATTTTCCAAGAGGGAGGGGGAAGAGGGAGGGAGAGGGCGATAAAGAGAGATGAGAGATAGATATAGAGGGAGATAGATAGAGAGGGAGTTACCTATTTCCAGGGGTGGACTGCTGCCTGGACAGGGGGGAACGCAGTGGGGTAGCGAAAATGGAGCTCCAATCCAGAGCACCCAATTTGCACTGAAAGATGTTGAAAGAAAATGCCGGGCATCCTGCATTATTATTATTATTATTATTATTATTATTATTATTATTATTATTAATTGGATTTGTATGCCTCCCCTCTCCGTAGACTCGGGGCGGCTAACAACAGTAATAAAAACAGCATGTAAATCCAATACTAAAACAACTAAAAAACCCTTATTATAAAACCAAACATCCATACAAACAAACATACCATGCATAAATTGTAAAGGCCTAGGGGGAAAGAATATCTCAGTTCCCCCATGCCTGACGGCAGAGGTGGGTTTTAAGGAGCTTACAAAAAGCGAGGAGGGTGGGGTCAATTCTAATCTCTGGGGGGAGTTGGTTCCAGAGGGCCGGGGCCGCAACAGAAAAGGCTTTTCCCCCGGGCCCCGCCAAACGACATTGTTTTGTTGCCGGGACCCGGAGAAGGCCTACTTTGTGGGACCTAACTGGTCGCTGGGATTCGTGCGGCAGAAGGCGGTCTCGTAGATACCCTGGTCCGGTGCCGTGAAGGCCACGCCCACAGTGTGGTAGTAAAAATTTTGCTAGCCCTTCACTGTCTATTTCGCATAGAAAACACAGAGCTACAAAACTTGGGTTGGCGTGGCTGCTGGTGATGTGAGTGGGTGGGAATGAGTGACATTAATACAATTGAAGGAGTCCAGAAATACTTCACAAGAAGAATCCTCCACGCAACAAATTACCTTACTCCTCCAGACTTCAATTACTATGTTTAAAAAATTCACAGCTACGGCGCCTCTAAACTGATTTAACTGTTGTTCATAAAATCATACATCACAATGTACTCCCTGTTGGCGACTACTTCACCTTTAACAACAACACAAGAGCATGCAATAGATACAAACTAAATGTAAATCGCTCCAAACTAGACTGCAGAAAATACGATTTCAGCAATAGAGTGGTCAACACCTAGAATTCACTACCGGACTCTGTTGTTCCTTCCCTCAATCTCAAAATCTTCAACCTTACATTTCTAAGAGGTCTGTAAGGAGTGTGCAGAAGTGCCCCTTTGTGCCTACCATTCCTGCCCTAATGTCTTTTTTTATCTTTTCTATCTCTACTTTATACTTATATTATGTTAAACATACTACAATACAATACTATCATTTGTATGACAAATAAATAAAATAAATAAAATAAATAAAATAAATAAAATAAATAAAATAAATAAAATAAATAAAATAAATAAATAAAATAAATAAAATAAATAAAATAAATAAAATAAATAAAATAAATAAAATAAATAAAATAAATAAAATAAATAAAATAAATAAAATGAAATAAATGAAATAAATAAAATAAATAAAATAAATAAAATAAATAAAATAAATAAAATAAATAAAATAAATGAAATAAATAAATAAATAAAATAATAAATAAAATAATAAATAAAATAAATAAAATAATAAATAAAATAAACAAAATAAATAAATAAAATAAATAAAATAAATAAATAAATAAATGAAATAAATGAAATAAATAAATAAATAAAATAAATTGAGATGGTCATGTCCACCCAGTGTTTTGTTTTCTGTGAGAAACAGGCCCAAATGGCTCTTTGAGGGTTTAAGATTGTTGACCCATACCCTAGCTCCATGATGGCAAATCAGGAGTGGCATGCAGAACCCTCTCTGCAGACAAGTGCAACATCACCAGCTGCTCTTCTAGTTTCCAGTTGGTCTTTGCAGATGCCAGAGTGCTGGAAAATGGCCTGAAAACCGCCCAGAAAATGACCAAAACCAGGCTGTTTTGAGGGCCGTTTTCCGGTCCTTTTCAAGCTGTTTTTCAGACCATTTCCAGGCTGATTTCTAGGCATGTGCACACCGGGCAGCTGGTCTTCGGGTTTTTGATGCTCCAGCATGCGTACACACCTCTGCATGCACAGGCATTCCAGTTTGGGCACTTGGTGCTGAAAAGTTTCACCATCACTGCCCTAGAATCATTGAGTCTGTCATCTGCACCTCTATAACTGTCTGGTTTGGTGCTGCAACCAACAGGACCGACACAGACTCCAGGGGAGAATCAGAACTGCAGAAAAAACAATTGCTGCCAACCTGCCAACCTTCCATTGAGGACCTGTATACTGTACGAGTAAAAAAAAGGGCCGTGAAAATATTTACTGACCCCTCGCATCGTGGACACAAACTGTTTCAACTCCTACCCTCAAAACGTCGCTACAGAGCACTGCACACCAAGACAACTAGACACAAGAACATTTTTTCCCCGAACACCATCACTCTACTAAACAAATAATTCCCTTAACACTGTCAAACTTTTTACTAAGTCTGCACATCTATTTCTACTAGTTTTTTCTCATCATTCCTATCACCCATCTCCTCCCACTTAGGACTGTATGACTGTAGCTTGTCGCTTGTATCCTAAGATTTTTATTAATATTGTTTCTTCATTGCTTATTTGACCCCATGACAATCATTAAGTGTTGTAGCACATGATTCTTGACAAAAGCATCTTTTCCTTTTATGTACGCTGAGAGCATACTCACCAAGACAAATTCCTTGTGTGTCCAATCACACTTGGCCAATTCTATTCTAGTCTAGTCCAACTCGCATTACTTGATTATAGGAAGGGATATATTAATCCACCCCAGCAACATAACTTTAGGGTTATTTTTAATTTAAAAATATAAAACATTTAAAACCAGGAAATAGAACTGAGAAAATTAAACATGTACTGTGAATATAAACTGTTTCTTACAAAGGGAAAATACTTCCAGGATTAAAATTACACAGGCTGTGTATGTATGGGAACAAGGGAGAGGTGGCCTGAAGAGTAGAGGATTTATAGGAAACTTTAGGTACTGGAGTATGACGTATTGTTCAATTTAAATTCAATTATGTATAACTGAACTTAACCTAACAAAATCCAGGAATGAAAATGCTTATTATACATATATTGACTTTCTAGTTAAATCAGACAACTAAACACTGAATTATTTCCTGTTAATTTGTGAGAATTCCCTCAACATCTGCTCAGATTTTCAGATGTGTCAATTAGCATAAAAGCTTGCTTGACACCATACACTCAAACAAATAGGAAACATGGCTTCAATGCTTTTTCTCCCAACATATTTATAAAATAATCACCAACTACATAAAATACTTTGACTGTTACACAATGTACCAGATGACTAAACAGTTCGCCTAGAATAGTCATCAAAGTTAAAAGCTTCTCCTAAATTAAGAACCTTTGACACTATTTTCCTATAAATCAAAGTGCTACTTACATTGTTTATCTTTTCCCACATTTAGCATGAAGCCAGGCCAATCTTCCTTTTTTTTTCTTAATTCAGGTTTCAGTCTTCTTGTTCAGAGTAAATTATTATTATTTTTCCTTTATACGCATACAGATCCTTATTATATTTGCTGCTGCATTAAATTCTCTTCCTCACAAGTACAGTGTTCCCTCTATTTTCGCGGGTTCGAACTTTGCGAAAAGTCCATACCACGGTTTGTCAAAAATATTAATTAAGAAATACTTTGCGGTTTTCCCCCCCTATACCACGGTTTTTCCTGCCCGATGACATCATATATCATCACCAAACTTTTGTCCACTTTTAATTAATATTTTTTTTAATAAACTTTAATAAAGAAACATAGTGAGTAATAATCTAAATGGTTGCTAAAGGAATGGGAAATTGCAATTTAGGGGTTTAAAGTGTAAAGGGAAGGCTTGTGATACTGTTCATAGCCAAAAATAGTGTATTTACTTCCGCATCTCTAATTCGCGGAAATTCAACTTTCACGGGCAGTCTCGGTCGGAACGCATCCCCTGTGAAAATCGAGGGAACACTGTAAACAAAATCCATACAAGAAATGTCAAAGTCAATTAACTTTAAGTTGCTATATTATGTAAATAAATAATGGTATTTAGAATATAATTTAATGTTCTCTGTCAATAATTTTATTTATTAAATGCAGGGGTCGACAAAGTTGTTCAGAATCTAGGAGCCAGCCAAAAAATTTAGGAGCCAGAATTTTTTTTAAGCAAACTTGGTTTTTTGCCGAGTCTCCACCTGACATCGCTTTCACCCCCTCCCCCCCGGCGCAGGCCTGGCTCCGCCGAGCCGGCTCTGCTGTACTCCCGTCGGGATCCGAGGGGAGACTGTTAGTCAGAAACCGAAACAGAGAAGAAGGAAAGGGAGACCGGGCCGGGGACGCGGGTGAGGGGGGGAGGGGGGAGGAGGGGTTACTGGTCGGAAGTCACCGCGCACGCGGCCGGAGGAGGAATGAACAAAACCTCACGCCGGGAGGGGAGGGGCTTCCGCTTCTCTCCGAAGGCGGGTGAGCGGCCAAGATCGGAGCGTCTGTGTGCGGTGGGGGGGAGTGAAGGGGTTCGAGTAGGAGGCGGAATGGAGGCAAGGGGGGGAGGGAGAGACGCACGCAAGCGCAGGGGACGCTGGGAAAGCAGCTCGCTCCGAGGTTGATGGGCGGAGCTACGGAAGCCAAGATGTACCATTTCTGGGCGTAAACACAAGGCGGGAAAAATATACTGTATACCAGTGTTTCCCAACCTTTTTTGAGCCGCGGCACATTATTCATATTTTCAAAATCCTGGGGAACACTGAAGGGGGGCGGGGCGGGCTAAAGAAAAGTTTGGACAAAAAAACCCTCTCTCTTCCTCCCTTTCGCTCTATTTCTCCCTCTTTCTCTCTTTTCCTTCCTTCCCTTCTCTCTCTCCATTCCTTTCTTTCTTTCTTCCTCTCTTTTTTTCTCTCTTTCTCTCTCCCTCCTTCCCTTCCTCTATGTCTTTCTCTCTCCCTTGCTCTCTCTCTCTGTCTCTCTTGCTATCTCTTTCTTGCTTTTCTCTCTCTCTCTTGCTCTCTCTCTCTCTTTCACTGTCTTGCTATATGTCTCTTTCTTTCTCTTTGCCTCTCTTGCTATCTCTCTTTCTTTCTCTCTCTTTCTCTCTCTCTGTCTCTCTTTCTTTCTCTTTCTCTCTCTCTCTGCCTCTCTTGCTAAGTCTCTTTTTCTCTTGCTATGTCTCTTTCTTTCTCTCTCTCTCTGCCTCTCTTGCTATGTCTCTCTTTCTCTCTCTCTTTCTCTATCTCTCTTTCTCTTTCTCTGCCTCTCTTTCTTGCTCTGTCTCTCTTTCTCTGCCTCTCTTGCTATGTCTCTCTTTCTTTCTCTCTCTCTCTCAGCTGACTGCAAGCGGGAGCCCTGACGGCGGCAGCTGGACGTGCTGCTGGACACCGTATATGCCAGGCCCGCAGCGCCAGCAGCACGTCCAACCGCCACCGTCAGGGCTCCCGCTTGCAGTCAGCTGAGAGAGAGAGAGAGCTCCCTCTCGCCGCCGACATCTCCCTGCGACTGCCTGCGGCCGCTGCGGCCACCCCCCCCCCGCTCCCATCGCCAGTGCCCTCCCGCCGGGCCACAAAGGACACTTGCCGCAGGTCCAACCGCCACCGTCAGGGCTCCCGCTTGCAGTCAGCTGAGAGAGAGAGAGCTCCCTCTCGCCGCCAACATCTTCTCGCGACTGCCTGCGGCTGCTGCGGCTGCCCCCCCCGCTCCCAACGCCAGTGCCCTCCCGCGGGGCCACAAAGGACACTTGCCGTGGATGACAGAGAAGCTCCAGCTGGGCGGGGCGCTGCCGGTACTTCCGTCCCGGGGCTCCCGCTCGCAGCTGTCCCCCGGCTCCTGCTCGATGCCGCGGTTTTCGGTGCTCTCCTGCTGGGCTCCAAAGAAGGAAGGCGGGAAAAAGGCTTTTTCCCGCCTTCCTTCTTTGGAGCCCAGCAGGAGAGCGCCGAAAACCGCGGCATCGAGCAGGAGCCGGGGGACAGCTGCGAGCGGGAGCCCCGGGACGGAAGTACCGGCAGCGCCCCGCCCAGCCGGAGCTTGGCGGCACACCTGGCCATGTCTCGCGGCACACCGGTGTGCCGCGGCACACCGGTTGGGAAACGCTGCTGTATACATACAGTACAGCAGGCAACATTTTCTAGGCGCCAGACAACATTTTCTAGGCGCCACTGGCGACCAGGCGCCTGGGTTTGTCGAACCTTGATTAAATGTATACACCACTCATTCTCCTGATAAAGGGACTGGTGTGCTGCAGTAACCAAACGAAATACTGAAGATATTTCTAAGTTTCAAATATCAAAGAAGACATTTGCTATCTCTTTTTCCTCTGATGTGAGGAAAGATAGCTAAAGCTGCATAATTGCTTTGAAGAATAAACTGCTTATTTACGAGAACATGCTTGCTCAGTTATCAGTGACATACCAATCATAAATGAATTTAAGGGAAACAGGATGTCCCATGGTTCAAGATGAATAAACAGGCAGGGTTCAACATTAATAGCCATTGCTTAAGCTTTCTTATTTGCACTCCAAAATCAGTGAGAAAGGGTATCTAATAATAGTTAATAATAATAGTTTTTCCATAACTAATAATAGTTTTCCCGGTAATTAAAGGCCACATTCTGCATTTAGAGTTCAAGGAATTTTTCCTATTATTTTTCTAGCATGCAGAAGCATTTAAGAGAAGTTTGTGGTGAACTGTTGTTAAGTACTCATCTTCATTTATAATCAAATTCGAAAGAAAGTACACTTTCTGAAGGAGTTGTGAATAGCTATGAGTTAAAATAGCAGGTTTCTAATTACAGTGGTACCTCTACTTAAGAATGCCTCTTCTTAAGAACTTTTTTAGATAAGAACCAGGTGTTCAAGATTTTTTTGCCTCTTCTTAAGAACCATTTTCTACTTAAGAACCCCAGCCTGGAAAAATTTCCAAGGAAATTTGAGAGCGGCACGAAGGCCTGGCCAGTTTCCTGCCATTCCCCCTTTAATCCTGGCCATCTCCGGCTTTTCTGGGCTTCCAGAGGAGCCTTTCAATAGTGCTTAAGGAGGCTTTGGCAGTCCAGAGCGAACAAAGCATTTTCCTTTCTCTGGGTGCTTGGAGAGGGAATAAACCTCTGCCAGAGCCCTGAGAAAAGAAACACTCCCTTCGCTCTGGGCAGCCCAGAGCGAATGGTGCGTTTTCCTTTCTCTGGGCGCTTGGAGAGGGAATAAACCACTTCAGTGTGGTGACTCCCTTGCGCTGCCTCCCATACACCCGGCGCGAAGTTGCCCCCCGGAGAGTCTGGCCGTGGAAAGGCAAAAGGGGGCACTTCGCCCCGGCCAGATCAACTCGGCTTCAACAAAACTAAGGAGTCATCACAGTGAAGGAAAGACACCAGTTACAAAGTGAGCGAGCGAGAAAAGAGGGGAGCCCTTCAGCATGGGAAGGAAGAGGAAGCAGGTAGCAGCAGCCACCTTTCGGTCAAAGGAGTGGGAGGTTCCCCCCTCTTGCCTATCTGGGTTTCTCTCTCTGGCGCAGTGCATGGGAGGCAGCCTCGTGCTGGGTGTATGGGAGGTGCATGCACCTCGCCACCTCAGAGTCGCTCTTTTTTTTTAAGCCCTAAAGTTTTGGATTTTTTTGGTTCCCTTCACCTCACTTCTTCCTTCGGCAATGACTGTCCTCCTCCTCCTCCCACCCAAATTCCGAGCTTTTATTTCTTTCCTAAAGGGCTAGCACACATTATTTGCTTTTACATTGATTCCTATGGGGAAAATTGCTTCTACTTACAAACTTTTCTACTTAAGAACCTGGTCACAGAACGAATTAAGTCCTTAAGTAGAGGTACCACTGTAACTTTATTTCTTATAATATAACAGTTCTTCTACAATGTAGACACACTTTTGGAATGACTGATTCTGTAGAATTACTTTGTGATAGCTCTAAATAGTTCTACATTGAAGTTATTCACTCAGTTCTGTAAATTACACTAATATTTTATTATTATACATCAGACCTGGGCCTTTGGCCGGCTTTCGGCCTTTTAAAGTGCCTTTCCAGCCTGCATGAGAGGTAGGTAGATAGGTCAGTTGATAGAAAGAAAATTAATAGTTTAGGAGAATCAGTTTAATCCAGCCAGATTTAAATGGGGTCTTCTTGTATTCTTTCATTACCAGGATTTAATGTTTTTTTTCACCATTTACATAAATGCGGAATAGATTTCAGAGGTGCCACCTACTGGATAAGAAATTCATGATTTCAGTAAGTTTCAAATTCCCTAGGAGTCAATTCCTCCTCAGACTCTTAATCATATTGGAAAATTCTGATCCAAAGTGATTAAAAGTTAATCATAATAAAATTCCAAAAGACATCTGAAGTTTTATCCATACTTTATATAACATTTTTAAAAACCTCCCTTTCTACGATCCTATAGTTCAGTGATTTTCAACCTTTCTCATGCCGCAACCCCTTAATACAATTCCTCATATTGTGTTGACCCCCAACCATAAGTATAGCACCAATTCTCCCCACAGAGCTTTAAGCTGATTGGCAGGAAGGTCAGAGGGACACCCCCATTATAAACGTCTGATTGGTTGGATTGTAAAAATATGTTCCAAGGCACCAGAATAGAAGCTTTAGTTCCTAACATCATGGGAAATTTGTCTTTTCCCATGGTCTTAGGCGACCCCTGTGAAATGGTCGTTCGACCCCCCCCAAAGGGGTCCCAACTCCTAGGTTGACAACCACTGTTATAGTTCATATTCAGGGTAGAAGTTGGGTAACTGGATGGAGCTGAGTGTTTGCTGGCATTTTTCTTAGTGTTTCTAATGTTATCTAGAAGCTAGCACAGTATTTTGTATTGTTTATTATATCTGTTTCTTTTTAAATAAGGGGTTTTTAATGACTTTTAATTATTAGATTTGTTATATAATGTACTATTATTGTTGTGAGCCGCCCCGAGTCTACGGAGAGGGGCAGCATATAAATCTAATTAATAATAATAATAATAATAATAATAATAATAATAATAATAATAATAATAATAAAAATAATAATCTAACATAAACAACACAAAATACAGTACCAGATGTTAGGCAACATTAGAAGTTGAAAGAAAAATGAAGTTTTGTAAGTAAAGACATTTCATCTGTCCAACTGATCGAACAATAAAAATCACAAAAATCTTATCATACGTTTTAATTTCACATAGACTCTCTTCCCTGTTTTATCATTACTACTATTAAAGTCCTGATTTCCAGGATTTTAGAATAATCAAAGAAAGTATCCTCAGATTCAGGGCAGAAAGAGAAATTGGATTTTAAATAGCACTTCACATAACCCTATAGAAGTCTATGGAAACAATTATCACCATGTCTAAAGCAGTGTTTCCCAACCTTGACGAAGATATTTGGACTTCAACTCCCAGAATTCCCCAGCCAGCAAATGCTGGCTGGGGAATTCTGGGAGTTGAAGTCCAAATATCTTCAAGTTGCCAAGGTTGGGAAACACTGGTCTAAAGGTTACAATATACACAGAGAATAGCTGTATTAATGACTATAAGACATTATAGGATCTTTATAGTTCAAGGCAGAATACCACTGAGTACCATCTGCAGGGCAAGAGTTAAACCATTTGTCTTATATTTTGCAGTGTTGCATCCGTAGGAAATTATCCTTTCATCCTGAAATGTTCAAATGAAAATAGCATTCCACATTTTCATTTTATTTTATCCTTCTTCACTGCACTCCCACAATAATCATATCTTTCTATATTTATGATTACTCCAATCACATATGCAAAATGCAATACCATCAATCTTGAATTACATTACAATAAATCATTTTTTTAAAGTTTGGTATCCATAATCCTTCCAATGCTGCCTCCTTTACATTTGACATCTGGACAAAAATACTCAAATTTCTTATATGACATTTAAAAGCTATTAGCTAATACACTTTTTAGGCGGTTTCTATTCTAATCACATCTAGTCATTTAGGCCAGAGGTCCCCAACCGCCGGTCCGCGGACCGGGACCGGGCCGTTGGGGTTTTCCAGCCGGTCCGCGGCGTCGGAGACCCAAAGCCCATGTGGAGGAAGACGGAGCCAAGCGGGGCCACCCGGAGACCTTTTCCCGTCTTCTTCTCCTCGCTCGCTCCCCTCATAGCCAGCAGCCCCGCTCGCGGGGGGATGCCCGTTCGTAGCTACCAGCCCGCCAAGCGTCGAGGGGGCTTCCGAGGCTGAAGGGAAGAGCCGGAATGCCCTTCCCGGGTTTAGATTGCTTGCTGTTGGGGAAAACGGAGGAGGCGGCGGCGGCGGTGGGGCGCGATCGCCTACTTTCTGGAGCGAGGAGAAAAGAACCGCCGCCTCCTCCGTTTTCCCCAACAGCAAGCAATCTAAACCCGGGAAGGGCATTCCGGCTCTTCCCTTCAGCCTCGGAAGCCCCCTCGACGCTTGGCGGGCTGGTAGCTACGAACGGGCATCCCCCCGCGAGCGGGGCTGCTGGCTGTGAGGGGAGCGAGCGAGGAGAAGAAGACGGGAAAAGGTCTCCGGGTGGCCCCGCTTGGCTCCGTCTCCCTCCACACAGGATGGGCTTTGGGTCTCCGACGCCCTCGCCCGTTCCCTCAGGAGCGATGAGTGGGACGTCTTCTTCTCCTCGCTCGCTCCCCTCATAACCATCCCTCCAGCGTCGAGGGGGCTTCTGAGGCTGAAGGGAAGCGCCGGAATGCCCTTCCCGCGTTTAGATTGCTTGCCGTTGGGGGAAACGGAGGAGGCGGCGGCGGTGGGGCGCGATCGCCAAGTTTCTGGAGCAGATAGGCTTTGAGTTTTTGGCTGGGGGGGGAGAAGTAGGACCTTCCTAAGTTCCCCCCCCAGTCAAAATCACAAAGCCAGGCAGCCCCCAGCCGCCAAAGGAGCCTCCTCATTCTCCCTGCCCTGTGGAGAAGTGTGGAGGGCTGCGTCACTAAGCTCCACCCCTCCATAACCCCACCCCCATATGACCAAAGCCCCCCCCACCGGGCCGTAGAAAACTCGTCTAACTTAAAGCCGGTCCCTGGTGCTAAAAAGGTTGGGGACCTCTGATTTAGGCCATAGTGCTTCACTCTTCTCCATATACAGTATCCTTAATATCAATTTTCATGTGTATTTCTTACCCCTACTTTTATACTAATTGCCCTTTCATAGAAAAAAAAATAAGAAAAAAGAGCAAAAATTTCCAGTCACACCCACTAGTTCTTAAATTTTACCTAACCCTTACAGGGATCAAGGGGGGAAAATCCGAATAATACGTCACATATGTCTCATTAAAGCAAATTAACAAACCCAATTAATAATAGTTCCTTTTAGTAGGTAAATTAAAAAATAAAAAGGAAGAAAAAGAAAAGACGAGAAGAGAAAAAGAATGGAATAATTCCGGTATATCTAAGCAGCAGTTGAGTTGGGAAATGCAAAATATGGGATCGCAGCCTAAAATCCAATTGCGTTACCTTATATTTTTCCCACCACGGGGTATTCTAACTACCTCTTACGTAAACGTGACGTAAGCTTACGTAGGGCTCCACAGGAGGCGCGCGTTCCCCCATCCGCAGGAAGTACGCATGCGCTGGAATTGGTTAAAGAGAGAAGCCGGTCGCCAGATGGCACTGCAGCCTCAATAAGCCACAAGCGGGGCGCCGCGTGCTCGCTCCCGTCCATTGATATCAGCGCATGCGCACCAACACGCTTGAATCCGTTCTTGCGGAGGGAGGGGACAAAAAAGGCGGCGCGGCACTCGGCTGGGGGGAAAAAAGGACGAGGTGTGCGCGTGCGCAGTCAGGCGATTCGCTGTTCTTGGTTTGTAGGGCGGTGTCCTCGAAGGGAACGCGAGAAGGATGGAAGCGGTATTTGCTACGCGCTGTTATTGATTTTATTGTTGCATTAGCAGAAAATGCGAAGGTCACACACACATACAGAGAGAGAGAGAGACTCGGATGGGTTAGCGGATTCCTAATGTATTTATTCATATATAATGTTATATATTACCTAACTTCCACAGATAGATAGCTTAGAACAAAACAATATGCAAAATTAAAAGAATGACAGCATAATTTTTAAGTCAATACTGTACAGCTCAAAATATCTATTTTCCACCCAATGAGGTGCAATAAATTATTGGCGGTTTGTATGTTTCATCAGGATATAAACGTTTTTGCTGGTTGCTGTTGGGAAGAAAAAGAATATACAGAATATAAATATACATAATATAAAGAATATATGTATTTGTGCTTTAGATGTAGACAATGTGTTTAAGGGAAATGGACGATATGGCGTAAACGGTTTCGGGAGTTTTAAATATTTTTTTCCGCTGTTTATTTTTGCAATATTTTCAAAACTACATATTTACATTTAAAGTCTGAAAAATGTGTGACAGACGCATTACATTCGGAACATAACAATTGCTCCAAAAGACATTACATAACTAAACTGGCAAAGCAACATTCAAGACTTTTATCCATTGTTTTACTTATTTTAATTGATTTAATATGGCTGGAGCTTTCTAGTTTAGCTTTTAGCAACTTCCAATAATCTGCAATAGACATAACAATGATAATCTCCCAAGAGTACTTTTATTTATTTTTAATTTTATTTTTGTCATACAAATATAGTATTGTAGTGTGTTTAACATAATATAAGTATCAAGTATAAATAAATAAAGTAAAATATAAATAAAATATAAGTATACTTGGGCTTCACGGTCTCGCTTGACTCATGAACACACTCATTTCAGCCAGTGGAAGTTCTAAGAATGTCTTGCAGTTGTTTATTCAAACCATAGATCCAGTCCAAAGCCAAAAATGTCAAACAGTTATTGATTATGAAAATATACATTCATTCATTATATCTGCACCCAATTAAATCCAAAGAAAAGGGAGGTGGGGAAACTGCAAAGTTTTATTTAAATGTTTTAATTTTAAAAACTTTACTTTGGGAGAGAGGGGAAATCATTTGCAAAACTCCAAATTATAATGAATTTGTTTTCCAAAGAGCTATCTTGATGCCAACAGGAACACCCATTTCTACTTTTGTTGCTCCCTGCCTTTCGTAAACTCCTTAAGACCCACCTCTGCCGTCAGGAATGGGGGAACTAAAACATCTCCCCCTTGCCCATGTTGTTTTGCCGTTGGTTGATTGATTGACTGTGCCTGTTTTTTATATATATTGGGATTGTTTTATGAAATTACTAATTTTAAATTGTAATTAGATTGGTGGGCATTGGATTTGTTATTGTGTACTGTTTTTTAATTATTGTTGTGAGTCGCCCCGAGTTTGCGGAGAGGGGCGGCATATAAATCCAATAAATCTAATCTAATCTAATCTTTGTAGTTGGTGAATTGAATCAGGGAGATTGTTTTGTGTAAAGTGGTCTAAATAACACATACGGTACTACAGAGAATTAAAGATTTTTTTCATACATTGTCACAATAAAACAATGGGGCTAATTTGTAATCTAGTATTTACTACATACATACAATCCTTTCAACTGAAGAACTTATTATAGTATTTATTTAATTTATTTTTTTGTATGCCGCCCTTCTCCATAGACTCGGGGCAGCTAACAACAGTAATAAAACAACATATAACAAATCTAATATTTAAAATAACTGAAAACCCTTATTAAAAACCAAACATACACACAAATATACCATGCATAAATTGTATAGGCCTGGGGGGAATGAATATCTCAATTCCCCCATGCCTGACGACAGAGGTGGATTTTGAAGGTGAGGGCAATTCTGATCTCTGGGGGGAGCTGATTCCAGAGGGTTGGGGCCGCCACAGAGAAGGCTCTTCCCCTGGGTCCCGCCAAACGACATTGTTTAGTCGACGGGACCTGGAGAAGGCCAACTCTGTGGGACCTAACTGGTCGCTGGGATTCGTGCAGCAGAAGGCGGTCCCGTAGATATTCTAGTCCGATGCCATGAAGGGCTTTATAAGTATATCTTAAGTAGATTCTAGTCTTTTTAGAAACCTGAAGGTTTACTAGTATAATCAACTTTATCAACAAAGTCACAGGCACTCTTCAATTTTCAATCTATTGTATTTTGGGCAGAATCTTGAGTTTGTAAAATATTTATCAGTCTTGTCAAATCTAAAAAAAACCCCAAAAATCAGATCTCTAGCCTTCCCATATTAATTCAGCAGGGGCAGATCGATGAATAAGGGATAATATGATTGCAGTAGAGTTTTAACTGTTTCTAAAGAGAATTGGACCTATTTTTTTTTTTAAAGAAGAGGATTTTTTCTAGGAGATTTTGTATAATGATGGTGGTCTCAAATACTTGGAATTCAAACATAATCATAATATTTTCACCTAAAGAAAAATGAAGACAAGCATAGAAGAGAGTTCATGAGCACTTGGTGTGCAGGGGAATCAAATTTTCATCTTGGGAATCTACAAAAGAAGCAGAATCTTTGAAAAATTTAGCAAATACTATAACAATTTTTTAAAGAGATCCAAATTTTTTCCAATACTACATAGCAAAATTAGTCAATCCAAGTGCAAGCAAATTTGGGATACCCACAGTAACAAAGACACTGAAGGTGAATATAACTAAACTCAGTATGATTTCTTTTGAGTAAATGTGCATTGGATTGTGTTAGAATGGAAGATAGCATTCAAAAAATGTCAAGGTAATAAAATGTTGACTATGTTGCACGTGTGGTTTTTTTTTTTACAATATTGTATTCCTCTTGTTAATTCTTAGCTGGAACTCTGGGTAGGAGAAGTTCAGACATCATTTTAATTATTGCAGTTTGGATGATGGCAGGTCAATTGAAGTCCATAGGGACATGATTTCATTAGATTCAAATTGAAGTGCATTAACAATAGAAAAGGTAAAGATGGGGAACCCTAAATAACTCATTCTCTGTCAAGTCAGAGCTTTTTTTTTAATTGTTTGGTTGACATCTTTGTAACATCTGTCAACACTAGTGTCTTTGAAGACAACCTGATAATGAAATTCATTGTTGCCTGTCAAAATCTGTGTTAAAGAAATGGCACTTTGCTGCAGGCTCTGGAAACAGAAGGAAAAGAACTAAATGCATTAAAATTCAAACTTTGCAATATCTGATATAAGTAGAAGTATTGAGCAAGGGCTGGACACTTTTTTAAACGCAGAAGGGTATCTGCTTTCCACTCTGAGGGCTGCCAGATTTAGATGATGTTTGGATGTCAAAATATTAAACTGACAATAATCCCATAGAAAATCAAGTTAGCCATGCCTGTAGTGGGTACCTCCCTCCCTGCACACCACGCTAATCGTATTGCAGCAACTTTGCATTTACTAGCATGCTATTTTACTATTTGTTTTAAGAAACGAGGGAGATTTTTTTCCCAGCCTTCTATAGTAAAAAACAGAAAGAGAACAACAAAGATGCTATTACAAGTGTTGTTCCATATTGTGGTTGACCCATACACATAGCATAATAATGGTTTTCTTCTATTCCTATATCTCTTCTATTCTTTCATTGATATGTTCTATTCCTATATCTTCTCTTCTTTCTTAGATATATTTTACTATGTGTATATCCTCTATAACCTTCATCATGTATTTTACTATGTGTATACCCACTAAAACCCTCATTGTGTATTGGCCAAAATTCAATCAATAAAAAAAAAAATAAACAATGCTTTATAATTCAAGGGTGTCAAACTGGCGGTCTGCAAGCTGGATGTACTACATGCAGGCCATACCCACCCCAGCCTTGCAAAGGGGGGAAATGTTGCAATATGTCACGTGACGGCAACATGATGCCATGAGTTTGACACCCATGCTTTATATGGAGGCAATATTTGGAGTGGTGCATTCATATAAAACTAAACCATTCAAGGTAACAGGAATTGTGATTTTATTGCTTTTCTTATATCTCTTTTATGTGTAATCATTACATCTTAACAGTTGCCTTCCTGTTCAGATTTGCTGTTGTTCTGAAGCAGGTGTGCAAGAGTAAGACTTCCTAACATTGTCAAAAATGTAAGAAAGAACCAGTAATTATCGGCAGCCCTATAGATAAAGGCTGAAATAGAGGACCAAGTTGCTGATGGTTATACTAGTCAAGTACTATAGTCCAGTGATGGCGAACCTGTGACACCGGTGCCACAGGTGGCACGCAAAGCCATATCTGTTGGCACGTGAGCTGTTGCCCTAGCTTTGTCCAACATGCATGTGTATGCCAGCCAGCTGATTTTTGACTCGCACAGAGGCTCTGGGAAGGCATTTTTGGCTTCCAGAGAACCTCCAGAGGGATAGGGCAGGGCGTTTTTACCCTACTATTATCACAGATAATCCCCACTCGGTTAAAGACCTTGGTATACTAATAACAAAAGATTTAAGTGCCAAAGCCCATTGCAAAAACATAGCCAAGAAGGCTTCAAGAGTTGTAAATCTAATCCTATGTAGCTTCTGCTCTGGTAATCTCACACTGCTTACCAGACCTTACAAAACTTTTGCCAGACCCATCCTCGAATACAGCTCATCTGTTTGGAACCCATATCGCATCTCAGACATTGACACCCTTGAAAATGTCCAACGATACTTCACCAGAAGAGCCCTACACTCATTCCACTCAAAACAGAATACCCTACGAGACTAGAGTTTCAATCCTGGGCCTAGAAAGCCTAGAACTAAGACGCCTTAAACAAGATCTAAGTATTGCCCACAAGATCATATGCTGCAACGTCCTGCCTATCAGCGACTACGTCAGCTTCAACCACAACAACACAAGAGCACACAACAGATTTAAACTTAATATTAGCTGCTTCAAACTTGACTGTAAAATATATAACTTCAGTAACCGAGTTGTCGAAGCGTGGAACTCATTACCAGACTCCATTGTGTCATCCCCAAACCCCCAACACTTTACCCTTAGATTATCCACGGTTGACCTATCCAGATTCCTAAGAGGTCAGTAAGGGGCGAGTACAAGTGCACTAGAGTGCCTTCCATCCCCTGTCCTATTGCTCTCCTACTCCGGCTCCAGGAAAGCTAGAGTAGGGTAAAAACACCTCCCATCCTTGGGGAGGGAGAAACACGAACCTACTGGGCCCACCAGAAGTTGGGAAACAGGCCATTTCCAGCCTCCAGAAGGCTTCCGGGGGAGGGGGGGAGCTGTTTGAATTATGGGTGTGGGCACTTGGGCATGTGCATTTGTGCACCCATGCTCTTTTGGCACCCAAGGAAAAAAAGATTCGCCATCACAGCTATAGTCATTTCACAGTTAACAGAAAACTGTTTGTGCAGCTTCTTTGCTTAATATTCTGCCCATTACACCTCATTGGCTCCAATTAACACTATTGCCAATTTGTGAAAGATGCTGTGTAAGTGATCACAATAATAAATTCAAGTGGGGGAAATACTTACTGAAAACAATTTTTTTATATAAGCAAATTGATCCTCTTAAATTTATTTTAAGAAAGGGCTTGTTGTTACTTGTGGATCTTAAAGGGAGAAAACGGCAGCGGTTGCCCTTTCCAATTTACCACCACGGATTGCATGTTTGCACTTGCAGATGCCAATTTTAATTTCAGAACTTTTAAAGATTTCATTGATTGATTGATTGGATTTGTATGCCGCCCCTCTCTGGAGACTCGGGGCAACTAACAGCAATAATAAGACAGCATACAATAATAATCCAATAATAAAAACAATTAAAAACCCATTAATATAAAAACCAAACAAACATACAGACATACCATGCATAAAATTGTAAAGGCCTAGGGGGAAAGAGTATCTCAATTCCCCCATGCCTGGCGGCAGAGGTGGGTTTTAAGTAGCTTACGAAAGGCAAGGAAGGTGGGGGCAATTCTAATCTCTGGGGGGAGTTGGTTCCAGAGGAACACAGAGAAGGCTCTTCCCCTGGGTCCTGCCAAGCGGCATTGTTTAGTTGACGGGACCCGGAGAAGACCCACTCTGTGGGACCTAACTGGTCGCTGGGATTCGTGCAGCAGAAGGCGGTCCTTGAGATAATCTGGTCCGGTGCCATGAAGGGCTTTATAGGTCATAACCAACACTTTGAATTGTGACCGGAAACTGATCGGCAACCAATGCAGACTGCGGAGTGTTGGTGTAACATGGGCATATTTGGGAAAGCCCATGATTGCTCTCGCAGCTGCATTCTGCACGATCTGAAGTTTCCGAACACTTTTCAAAGGTAGCCCCATGTAGAGAGCGTTACATTAGTCGAGCCTCGAGGTGATGAGGGCATGAGTGACTGTGAGCAGTGACTCCCGGTCCAAATAGGGTCGCAACTGGTGCACCAGGCGAACCTGGGCAAACGCCCCCCCTCGCCACAGCTGAAAGATGTTTCTCTAATGTGAGCTGTGGATTGAGGAGGACGCCCAAGTTGCAAACCCTCTCTGAGGGGGTCAATGATTCTCCCCCCAGGGTAATGGACAGACAGATGGAATTGTCCTTGGGAAGCAAGACCCACAGCCACTCTGTCTTGTCTGGGTTGAGTTTGAGTTTGTTGACACCCATCCAGGCCCCAACAGCTCCCAGGCACCAACATGTCCATGGGGACTTCTTTTTGCCAATTCTCAGCTCCACTTGAGTATTCAATCAACGCTGCTGCGAGAGCTATCATGTGCATTCCCAGATATGCCCATGTTTCGTCATCACTTCGCAGCCTGCACTGGCTGCCAATCAGTTTTCGGTCACAATTCAAAGTGTTGGTTATGACCTATAAAGCCATACATGGCATCGGACCAGAATACCTCCGGGACCGCCTGCTGCTGCACGAATCCCAGCAACCGACTAGGTCCCACAGAGTTGGCCTTCTCCGGGTCCTGTCGATGAAACAATGCCGTCTGGCAGGACCCGGGTGAAGAGCCTTCTCTGTGGCGGCCCCGGCCCTCTAGAATCAGTTCCCCCCCGAAGATTAGGATTGCCCCCACCCTCCTTGCCTTTCACAAACTTTTGAAAACTCATCTATATCACCAGGCATGGAGGAATTGATATATCCTCAGCTGCCTTGACTTTATGTATGGTATGTTTGGGTTGTTTTTAATAGGGGTTTTTTAAAACTGTTTTTAACATTAGATTTGTATATGATGTTTTATTTGTTGTGAGCCGCTCCAAGTCCTCAGAGAGGGGTGGCATACAAATCTAATAAATAATAATAATAATAATAATTATTATTATTATTATTATTATTAATGTCTGTGTCCCAAAAAAGGTGATGCCTTCTGCCTTAAAAATATGGGAACAGCAATATTCCTAATAGCTAAAGATACTAAAGAGAAGGAAAAAGATGTGAAAATCTTTTCTTCACTTTAAATGGTTATTCAGATTTTTACAGTCCTGATATGATATGTTTGAAGGACCACTGTTTTAACATGGAAACATAGAAACATAGAAGATTGACGGCAGAAAAAGACCTCATGGTCCATCTAGTCTGCCTTTATACTATTTCCTGTATTTTAACTTAGGATGGATATATGTTTATCCCAGGCATGTTTAAATTCAGTTACTGTGGATTTACCAACCACATCTGCTGGAAGTTTGTTCCAAGCAAACTCTTTCAGTAAAATAATATTTTCTCACGTTGCTTCTGGTCTTTCCCCCAACCAACCTCAGATTGTGCCCCTTGTTCTTGTGTTCACTTTCCTATTAAAAACACTTCCCTCCTGAACTTTATTTAGCCCTTTATTTAAATGTTTAGATCATGTCCTTCCTTTCCCTTTTGTCCTCCAGACTATACAGATTGAGTTCATTAAGTCTTTCCTGATAAGTTTTATACTTAAGACATTCCACCATTTTTGTAGCCCGTCTTTGGACCCATTCAATTTTATCAATATCTTTTTGTAGGTGAGGTCTCCAGAGCTGAACACAGTATTCCAAATCTGGTCTCACCATCACTCTATAGAGTGGGATCGCAATTTCACTCTTCCTGATTGTCATACCTCTAGCTATGCAACCAAGCATTCTACTCACTTTCCCTACCGCCTGACTGCACTGTTCGCCCATTTTGAGACTGTCAGAAATCACTACCCCTAAATTCTTCTCTTCTGAAGTTTTTGCTAACACAGAACAGCCAATAAAATACTGCAGTTTCCATTGCTTTGACCACTTATCTAGTAAAGCTAAATCACTTGCCATATTACAGATGCCTCACGGAAAATCAACCCTATTTTAATGAATGAGAAATCTAATTACGTATTTTTTCATGTCTTTTCACCATCTCTGCTATCTTTTCCAAATCTCTAATCCAGACAGCTTCTTGAAGCAAATTTTTTAATTCATTCCTTCAGTCACATTCATTTCATAGAACAAAGGAAAGTGTTAGGGCTTAGATTACCTGGCAAGCATAGAATTCTTCCTGCTTCAAAATAACATTGATCCTTTTAACTATGGGTAAAACTAACAGTAAAAATGTCATGACTGACTGGCTTATGCATCAGCAATTGTTGTTAGCAGAGAGTCATTTGGTCCAAAAACACTAATAAGAAGAGAGGATGCTATAGCTGTTCTGTCTTCCGCTTCTGTATTTATAGCTGATACCACAATGCTTTTTAATTACAAAAGATGATGAGGGCAGCCTCTAAAACCAATTATTCTACAAATGCTCACCCGTTCTTGCCACAATCCTGCAATTCATGTTGAAATTTATGGTCAGTTTTCATATACTTCCTGCAGCATTCTTCACAGTACAACCACAGGTTATGTGCTAAATAAGGTTATGCAGCAAAAATGATAAGGCTTCAGAATGATTCCTTTTAAAAGGGGAGTGATGGTTCATTTAATAAATTACTTTGGCTTTGGGCAACTTGCTAAACCTATATATCAAGGCTTCCAAGGGCTTGGTTCAGAAACAATCTACTTCATCAGAAGGTTCTGGGAATTTCCATGCTTTGCAACTGTAGTGTACTGAAAAATTCCAGTTCTCTGAACCAAAAAAGCTTTCTTTCAATCGTCTTCTTTGAACAGCTTGCTTTGAACACTAGATTTTTCTTTGAGTAACTATTGCTCTTCTAAATGAGCTTTCTTTGAACACTTTTGCATCACTGACCTTGAAATCTCTTCCAGAATTGAGCTGCAAAATATTCTCTCTCCTGCTTTAAGCGTATGAAATAACCATAGAGAAATCATTATTTGTACACTTTTTGTTGGACTGTATAGAAAATAACCATTTAGGAGCTTGTAAGACAGAGTGCAAGCCTGTGGGGAGGAATACATTTGCTATACAGTGTTCCCTCAGTTTTCACGGGTTTTTCAAAAAATATTAATTAAAAAATACTTTGCGGTTTTTTTCCTATACCACGGTTTTTCCCACCCGATGACGTCATACACCATCGCCAAACTAATAATTTTTGCAAATAAATAACAAAAATAATAATTATTGTTAATAAATAATTATGTTTATAAATATCAGGATTACTAAGTGTTTTATTCAATGGTGAATACCAGTAATAATGGTGAATAAATGGTTGTTAAGGGAATGGGAAATGGTAATTTAGGGGTTTAAAATGTTAAGGGAAGGCTTGTGATACTGTCCATAGCCAAAAATGGTGTATTTACTTCCGTATCTCTACTTCGTGGAAATTCGACTTTTGCGGGCAGTCTTAGAATGCATCCCCCGCGAAAATCGAGGGAACACTGTACAAGACACATTATTGCAAGGTAAACCGAAGTAACAATATTCCTATTTCTAGTACTGAAAAGTTTGTCTAGCTACCTGAATTTGTTAATAAACTAACAAGAGCCTTGTTAGATTTCAGAAGTGACAGATATATTTTGTAGTGCATAATTGTGCATAGTGTCTAGAAGTGCTTTGTATTGCTAATCAAAATAATTTGGCTTCATTCACTCATTCCTGGTGCAGCTGTTGAGCTAAAAGGCTATATAGATCACCGGCAGGACAGGAGTAGAGAATCTGGAAAGAGCAAAGGAGGAGGTTTAAACCTTTATGTGAACTAAAGCTAGTATATCAATATAAAGACTGTAGATAGCCACTGTTCCATGGATCTGGAGTATATGATTCTTAAATGTAGACCCATATATCTTCCATGGGAGTTCAGCGTGGTTTTGATTACTGCAATCTATATCCCACCTGATGCCTTGGGATTCTTGCACCAGTTGCGGCCCTATTTGGACAGGGAGTCATTGCTCACAGTCACTTATGCCCTCATCACCTCGAGGTTCGATTACTGCAACGCTCTCTACATGGGGCTACCTTTGAAAAGTGTTCGGAAACTTCAGATCGTGCAGAATGCGGCCACGAGAGCCATCGTGGGGCTTCCTAGATTCGCCCACGTTTCTGCAACACTCCGTGGCCTGCACTGGCTGCCGATCAGTTTCCAGTCACAATTCAAAGTGTTGGTTATGACCTTTAAAGCCCTACATTACATTGGATCAGAGTACCTCCGGAACCGCATGCTACCGCACGAATCCCAGCGACCGATAAGGTCTCAGAGAGTTTATTTATTATTTTTATTTATTACTTAGATTTGTATGCCGCCCCTCTCCGAAGACTCCGAAGTTGGCCTTCTCTGGGTCCTGTCGACTAAACAATGTCGTTTGGCGGGACCTAGGGGAAGAGCCTTCTCTGTGGTGGCCCCGGCCCTCTGGAATCAACTCCCCCCGGAGATTAGAACTGCCCCCACCCTTCTTGTCTTTAGTAAATTACTCAAGACCCACCTATATCGCCAGGCATGGGGGAACTGAGACACCTCCCCCAGGCTTTTATATTTTATGTCTGGTATGTATGTGTTGTTTGGTTTTAAATGATGGGGTTTTATATGGTTTTTTTCTCTTAATATTAGATTTGTTCCACTGTAACATTGTTTTTATCATTATTGTGAGCCGACCCGAGTCTTCGGAGAGGGGCGGCATACAAATCTAATAAATTATTATTATTATTATTATTATTATTATTATTATTATTATTATTATGATGTATGGTTTATGTGGGTTGTATGATTGTTTTTTATTATAAGGGTTTTAAATACTGTTTTTAATATTGGATTTGTATTCTGTATATTGCATGTTGCGAGCCACTCTGAGTCTCCGGAGAGGGGCGGCATACAAATCTAATTAATAGTAATAATAATAATAATAATAATAATAATTATTATTATTATTATTATTATTATTATTATTATTATTATTATTATTATTATTTCCAGTCTCTGGAGGCTACAGGGAGGCCCAAAACGGGGCGCAGGAGCAGTTGTGTGCAGGGGTTGCACACTCATGTGAAAGGAGGGGGTCACACATGCACAGGGATGTGTGGTGCCGGAGCATTGAATTACGGATGTGGGCACGCGATTGCATGTGCACGCCCTCTTTTGGCACGGAGGAAAAAAAGGTTTGTCATCACTAGTAGAGAATATCCATTATATTATCATAACTCGACAACTACAAACATATCATACAAAAATGATTTAAAGGCACGTTAAAAGTATAACTATTGATAAATATGTTAATTATAATTTTATCCCAGTTTCTGAAAAATATTGTCTGCCAAAGAAAGTTCAGATTATTATTTTTTAAAGTAGCAGTTATTTCAATTTCTACAGTAAAAATTAGTTTTGGCAGCTGGCATAGAGTATTCTTTCTGACAGGGAAGTACACAGCAAGTTCCCTGCAGCTGTTTTGGAACAATTGATCCCTCTCTTGTCGTGTTGTTTTCTAGGAAGCAAAAAAGGAAATCTCCCAGCAGATTTTGGTTTTCTGACTATACACAAAAAGATATATAGATATATATTCAAATGTTATTTCAAATGTGTATTTGACATTGAATCAAATGCACGATTTCATTTAATAGTTCTAACCTTTACCTTTTGAACATAACCACAAGGGAGAGGAAGAGGCATAAGGAGAAATTCAAATGTCTCATCATCATAGCAGCACAAGTTAAAATTGCAGTTCACATATTTACATATAATACGCAATTACCTCTGGGAAGTGTTTACTTTCAAAACAAGCTTCTGTGTAGGCCTCTCTTTTCCCTTTGCAAAATAAACATGAAATAACAGCGCAAAACATTTACATATGAAATTGGCATTGCCTCTTCATAAATGAAACTATGCCTTTATTATCCTGTTTATAATTGAATATGAGTATGGTGATTTACCACAACCAAATCATGTTGCATTGGACATAGAAATGAATCTTTGTCTACAACTGTGATTCTCAACTTTTAAAGGGAGCCCCTTTAAATACCTTTCGTGGGCAAGATTTAACTCAAGATTTAAATCATAACATTTCTTCCTACTTGGTCTGTTGTGTAGATGTTTGGGTGGTTCAGGTTGGGGAATTTCTGGTGGATTGGGCATCCTGGTGTGGTTGGTTTTTGTTTTGTTTTGGATTGGATTGTTATGTGTGTGTTGGGACTGGTCTTTAGGCATCATCCTAGGTCTTGAAAGCTTAGAAATACGATGCCTAAAACACGATCTCAGTATTGCCCACAAGATCATATGCTGCAACGTTCTACCTGTCAGTGACTACTTCAGCTTCAATCGCATAGTATTGAAGTGTGTGTGTTGCTCAAAATTACAGGTGTTTTGTCCTCATTTTCCCTTCTCACCTGACTAAGACTTGTGCAGGTATGCCCAGCTGGATAGAAGAACCTAGCTGACCTCAGCTAGGGCTGGACCTGGTTAGTTCTTGACAGGGAAACAGACAAGAATTATTAATCATTTTAAAACTTTAATTCATTAAAAATATTATTATTCTAGAGACACTGAGAATCATATGCTGCAACATCCTGCCTGTCAACAACTACTTCAGCTTCAACCGCAATAACACAAGAGCATGCAACAGATTCAAACTTAATATTAACCGCTCCAAACTTGACTGTAAAAAATATGACTTCAGCAACCGAGTTGTCGAAGCGTGGAACTCATTACCTGACTCAGTAGTGTCAACCCCTAACCCCCAACATTTTTCCCTTAGACTATCCACGATTGACCTCTCCAGGTTCCTTAGAGGTCAGTAAGGGGCGTGCATAAGTGCACCAGTGTGCCTTCTGTCCCCTGTCCAATTGTCTCTCCTTATCTCATTTGTCTTTTCTTCCGTTCAAATATGTTCACCTATACTTTTATATCTTCTATTCTTTTCTTTATTTATATTACTACATATCTATACTCTTCAATGTGTATTACGTATTTCAATAAATAAATAAATAAAATAAAATCATGTGAATTTCGTTGTATGGGTATGCTGTGTATATACATACAAGCAATGACAATAAAGTATTCATTTATTTATTTATTTATTCAAGCCTTCCCAGGCACCCACCAGGGGTCCATTGACCACAAGCTGGGATCCACTGATCTATAAACTACACGGTCTGGTTCAGGCTAAATTCAATATATCTATCTTGAGATTAAAATGTAAAACTGATTTAGGTAGAAGAGATTATTAAGGTCTGTTTTGCAACCCAACAATACAGACACAGACTTCATAGTATAATTAGAATGGCAGAAACAACAGACACAAGTCAAAAAGTGGGCTGTGAAAATATTTACATACCCCGCACATCCTGGACACAAACTGTTTTGACTCCTACGCTCAAAATGACGCTATAGAGCACTGCACACAAGAACAATTAGACACAAGAACAGTTTTTTTCCTGAATGTCATCACTCTGCTAAACAAATAATTCCTTCAAAACTGTCAAAACTATTTACTAAGTTTGCATTACTATTAATCTTCTCATCATTCTCACCACTCATTTCCAACAAATGACTGACTGTTTGTAACTTTGTGGCTTCTATCCTTACAATTTATATTGAATGATTCCTAATATGATTTGATTGCTTATATGTGCCCAGACTATAGTTAAGTGTTGTACCTTATGATTCTTGACAAATTAATCTTTTCTTTTATGCACACTGAGAGCATGTGCCCCAAGACATTCCTTGTGTGTCCAATCACATTTGGCCGATAAAATTCTTTTCTATTCTGTTCTGTTCCATTTTATTTATCCCTCTTAATTCTTTTTGTCCTCTTACTCCTCCTCCTAACACTAATACGAGAATAACTTTATAATAGCTAGAAATGGAATTAACCACAGAATAGAATAGAATAGAATAGAATAGAATATCTATTAATTAGATCTGCATTTTTCTTCCACTGGAATCGCTAAAGTGGAGTCTGATGTTAGCAATATAAACTTATTTTAACAAAAGCAGTATGAAAGCTAGTACAGAAGAAGGGAAAAGTAGTATAGAAGCATGGAAAGTTTAAAAAACCCAGAAATTAAAAATAGAACTAAAATGAAACTAAAAACTTTAGGAATAGGGTAGAGAAAAGTAATAGTTTTACTCAGGAAAATACTTAGTAATTAATTTAAAGCTTTGAAGAATTGTTCAAAGGACAGGTATATGAGTGTATTACAGCCTTTCTTCCTTTCTTCTCTCAAACTAGCAGCTGTCCTTTATGGTTGAGGAGGAATCAGCTCAGATGGAGCCTCTAGATATGTATCTCAACATAACCAAAGTGATAGCTTACAGTATGTTCATCAGTGAACAAAGTGACCTTAGATCAGAACAGTTATAAACAAAAGTATGAATATTTCATGAATTTAGGAAGGGAAAAAAATCCTCAAGTGCAAATCCTCATGTTTCTGCATATTTATTTTATTTTATTGCACATCTTTAAACCCAATTTATAAAGAAATGTGAATGCCTCTATGTTGATTAAAAGTGGAAGAACTGGATTTGGAATTCAAGAGGACCCTCCTCTTCTGGGATTCCTTTTAATAAAAGGCATAAACAGATGGCGAGAGAATGGTGCACATGTCATTGGTTGGGGGAGACACTCTGTCAAACAATGCTAATTTGATTAAGTTGCTTTTTGCTTCTGCCCTCTTTATCCTGAGCTGCTCAAAAACGCGCCCCAAAGCTCACATTTCTCAACAATTAGACAGAATTGAATGGAAGAAAAAAAATAGTATTATCCTGGTTTCTGACATCAATCTGAATAGTAAAACTGATTTTTATTATTACTGCTTTACCAGAAGATATGTGAAGGCTGAGGAGCCACTGTTATCCATTTATTCATTCACTCATTCATTTATTAAATACAGTGATACCTCGTCTTACAAACGCCTCGTCATACAAACTTTTCAAGATACAAACCCAGGGTTTAAGATTTTTTTGCCGCCTCTTACAAACTATTTTCACCTTACAAACCCACTGCCGCCGCTGGGATGCTCCGCCTCCGGACTTCCGTTGCCAGCGAAGCACCCGTTTTTGCACTGCTGGGATTCCCCTGAGGCTCCCCTTCATGGGAAACCCCACCTCCGGACGTCCGTGTTTTTGTGATACTGTAGGGGAATCCCAGCAGTGCAAAAACGGGTGCTTCGGCTGGCAAAAGGGGTGAATTTTGGACTTGCACGCATTAATCGCTTTTCCATTGAATCCTATGGGAAACATTGTTTCATCTTACAAACTTTTCACCTTAAGAACCTTGTCCCGGAACGAATTAAGTTTGTAAGACAAGGTATCACTGTACTCTCTTCATACTATACCTCACCCCAGTGATAGGTTTCTACTGGTACGTCACGGAGCTCCATTCCAATCAAAGTGCCCCGCGATTTGTGCAATTTACATGTGATGGCTCCGGTGCTGTTTTTGCTTGTCTGTCGCACGACACCATCTTTTTGGGGAGGGGACATTTGCACGCATGCAATTTTGGTGACTTTTTGCTTTTGCACATGCGCAGAGGTAAAAAAAAAATCACCAAAATCACACACACGTGAGCATCCCCTTGCAAGATTTCAGCACTTTTTTGCTTCGTGCACATGCCTGGAAGCAAAATCGTGTGAGAGGTGTTTATTTATTTATTTATTATTTATTTATTGGATTTGTATGCCGCCCCTCTCCATAGACTCGGGGCGGCTAACAACAATGATAAAAACAGCATGTAACAATCCAATTAATAAAACAACTAAAAACCATTATTATAAAACCAAACATACACACAAACAAACATACCATGCATAACTTGTAATGGCCTAGGGGAAGGAATATCCTAACTCCACCATGCCTGGCGGCATAAGTGAGTCTTGAGTAGTTTGCGAAAGACAGGGAGGGTGGGGGCAATTCTAATCTCCGGGGGGAGTTGGTTCCAGAGGGCCGGGGCCGCCACAGAGAAGGAGCTTCCCCTGGGGCCAGCCAAACGACATTGTTTAGTCGACGGGACCCGGTGTTGTGGTTGGCTTGGGCCCAGCTCCTGCCCCAGGGAATGGGGAGGTGGATGCAGGGGGAAAATCAACATGTCACAGGCCTGTGTTATTGCTGACAGAATCAGTTCAGGGTTTAGTTTCTTCGGACGACGAAGAAGGTGGGAGTGACTAGGCAGAGGAGGGCTTGGCACACAAGCCAGGCAGTCAATCTCCCTTATATTCCATTGATTCAGATGATGACATTTTGTACCCACGCAAGCACAGAATTATTCGTAGAAGAGACCAAGTAAGAACATATTACAGGAAATAAGGGAGGCCACCTGTGTTAGGGCGGGGCTCCAGTAATTAGGGCTGCTGTTATAAATAGCAGCATGTGGCTTTGGCCGTTGTGGAAGAATATCTTATCGGAGTTCGTCAGGAATCTTGTGTTGCTGGACTTTGTTGCTTTTTCACGCCTTTGAAACCAAAGCAGAGCAACGTGTGTGTGTGTGTGTCTCACTTCGTTGGAAGAAGAAGGGGTGTGAAGTTTCTTCAGAGCTGCTAGCTAAGTACTTAATGACTGCTTAAGGGAAATTGTACAGACTACCCGATTGTCTTGGGAAGAGTGCTCTTTGCAATACAAAAAGAGTGCTTTGTTTATTTTGAATTTTGGGATAAAGAACATAGTTTTGAATTTTCAAACGTGTGTGTCTGAAATTTGTACCCTTGAATTTTCAGGAGGCTCCTATCAGAGAGCCTGGCAGAACGTACACTTTATATAGTAGATAATCAGGAGTAGGCTACTGCCCGGACAGGGTGTAGAGAAAATGGAGCTCCACACAAGAGCACCCAATTTGCACTGAAAGATGTTAAAAGAAAATGCATAAGCCACGCCCACAGTGTGGTAGTAAAAATGTTGGTAGCCCATCAGTGCTTACACCCAAGCAAATAGTAAGATGTTGTTTTGTTGTTTCAGTAGTTGTCTACAGTATAATACATGTTACAAACAGACTTCAGAAGAAGGCTCAGTGCCCTTACGCCATACTCCCCTGCTTGAGTGAAGAAGACGTCCAAAAATAAATTTGATGAGATATCTACAGGTGGAGCTCAGTGGGCATTGTTTCCATTGGGATTGGGACATCCTACAACTCATCTAATGGTCTCCACCCAAGTAGAAAACAAAGTTAGGTATACATTGCAATTTCTCTTCTAAATTAGATGTTATATAGCCTGCACAGTATAGTAATGAAATGCATGTGATCTTGGATTGTGGTTTTTTTTTCTTTTCTTGGCAAGACATTAAATAAAAACAAGAAATTCCAGATTGCTGTAAAGGATCACCTGGGGCCAGGAACTTTTTAATTGCCCTGGGATGAGGAGTTTTTGTTATTCTGTTTTGTTGCTTGCTAAAAATAATCTTTCCCCAGCTGATTTTTCTTTTTTGCATGAAAAAACAGAGGGATGATTTTTTAATAGGAAACCTGTTAGAATAAATGAATTATATTTTTTTCTTTCCAGTCCACCATGTTCCAATGTAGATCCTAAGTTGCAATCTTTAATATGTTTAATGGAGAAAAACCTTGTGACATATTGATTGCCCTTTAGTTACAGAAAAAGAAATGGAATATGCTATACTTGAAGCTGATTGGCTCCTATGATCCAAAATTCTTTAGTCTTGCTAGTTCATCTTGGCTAATCCACCCAGGGTTAATGGGTTCAAGATTGATTCAGCCTTCCATCCTTCTGTGTGCTGCTTGGAGAGTCCAAGCATAGGTTTCAAATAATCTTATTTGGCCAGAAACTGAGTTGAAAATTCTTTGACCACACCTCTTCCTCCGGTTGAGCACCAGTTTTTTCAACTCAGTCGGCCTAGAGAGACATAGATTTAGTTGTTCCTTAATTATTGCATTCCATTGGATTAGGCAACCCAACAAGACTGACACAGATTTCAGAGGATAATCAGAACTGTCGAAAAAACAATTGCTGCCAATCTGCCTTCCACTGAGGACCTGTATACTGCACGAGTCAAAAAGAAGTCTATGAAAATATTTATTGACCCCTCACATCCTGGACACAAACTGTTTCAACTCCTACCCTCAAAACATCGCTATAGAGCAACACACACCAAGACAATTAGACACAATAACAGTTTTTTCCCAAAAGCCATCACTCTGCTAAACAAATAATTCCTCAACATTGTCAAACTATTTAGTAATTCTGCACTACTGTTACTACTAGTTTTTTCTCATCATTCCTATTGTCCATCTCCTCCCACTTATGACTGTATGACTGTAACTTGTTGCTTGAATCCTTCAGATTTTTTAATTAATATTGATTGTTTTCTGATTGCTTATTTGACCCCATGATGACAATCATTAAGTGTTGCACCTCATGATTCTTGAAAAATGTATATTTTCTTTTATGTACACTGGGAGCATATGCACCAAAGAAAAATTCCTTGTGTGTCCAATCACTCTTGGCCAATAAAGTATTGAATTCTATTCTATTCTATTCTATTCATTTGGAAACTCCATAAAAGTAAATTTAATATCTAAAAAAATTGGTTATCTGGCTTGGAAGTGACTTGGAAGTGTTGGGCTTGTTGCCTCCATGCCCAGAGCAGCACCAAGATTGTGGCTAGAGCCGCCATTGCTGTGTGGTCAGCTGGAGAGCAAGACAAGGCAGCTGAAGCCGCAGAAAAGCACAGCTGGCTTCAGTTCAAGCTTGGCTGGCAGCGCGGTGCTAAAAGCGATTCTAGGAAACTGCACTGATAGGAAGAGCTGTTAGCGGCCATTTGGGGGGCGGATTCTATTAGCAGTAGTTCTACTTGCTTTTCCCCAATCAGCAGATGGATGGATGTTCTCAGCCCAAGAGAGCTAGAACAGGTGAGAAAGGACCTTCATCCCGGTCCAAAGCCTCACATTCCAAATGAAAATCATCTGCTGCTGACAGAGGGTAGACAATTATAAGGTTACAAAAAGGTCCAGGATTGATTTTAAAATTGTAACAGGATCCCACAAGGAAATCCTGTGGTTTTTGTTAGTTGTGCTGCCCTCAATTAATGATTACACAGCAAGGATACCAAACACTTATTAAATGAATTTATGAATCCAATTCTAAATATTTTCAATTTTCAGTTTTAAGTCAAGGTCATTGCAAGTTTAAAACCGAGATAACTCTATCTGCACCAATCTATCAAAAAGCAATATCAGAAAAGACAAAGATTTGAAAATACTGTATTACAAAAAAATTATAATAAGTAGTAATGATTATACAGTATAATAGTTTCATTTAAAGTATTTTGCTATAAACTGCTAAAATTTTCATTGTGGGTCAAGCTCCCAGACAGAAACATGATGAACTAATTCTACTTTATTATAAGGCTACTCTAAACCAATCTTACAAGTCTGAAAAGCACTACCACTTTTAATGTACAGTGGTACCTCTACCTAAAAACGTCTCTACTTACGAACTGGAAAAGGCAGGGAGAAGCCTCCATGAGGCCTCTCTAGGAATCTCCTGGGAGGAAACAGGGCCAGAAAGAGCGGGGAGAAACCTCTGTGGGGCCTCTAGGAATCTCTTGGGAGAAAGCAGGGCTGGAAAAGGCGGGGAGAAGCCTCCATGGGGCCTCTCTAGGAATCTCCTGGGAGGAAACAGGGCCAGAAAAAGTGGGGAGAAACCTCTGTGGGGCCTCTAGGAATCTCCTGGGGGAAAGCAGGGCCGGAAAAGGCAGGGAGAAGCCTCCGTGGGGCCTCTCTAGGAATCTCCTGGGAGAAAGCAGGGCCGGAAAAGGCAGGGAGAAGCCTCCGTGGGGCCTCTCTAGGAATCTCCTGGGAGGAAACAGGGCCTCCACCCTCCCTATGGTTTAGATTCCTGTATTGTCTGACTCTTTTTTAAACAGCATCTTTTCCCCCATGGATTTGGGAAGAAAATACAAATACAACTTTACTTGTTTTTGTACTGCAACTCTCTTGATCTAAATATTATGTTATACCATAGTTGTTTTTATCCATGGTTTAAAGAAACCATAGTTATTTTCACATCACATTAAGCCATAAATCCTAGTTAAAGAACCAAAATAGCTTGATTTTTCCCCCATATCTGTGATTTTTGTCTATCTAGTATTTCTTTCAAACTATTACTATTTACATGTGGCCCCAAACGTATTGATTCTGAGAGAATGCAGCATTGAAGGGAGGTTACTGGCTTTAACTGAGTTTAATGCAGTGTTGGAAAGACTCATGTTTTGTATTTCTCTCAGAAAGGCTTTGCAGGGTGATACAGACCTGTAAAGCCAGTTCCAACTAAAGAAACTCGCTAACAGCTAACATCCAGGCTTATAATTCCTTGAAATGTCTTTTGTTTTAATACTTCTCTCTCTGAAGCAAGACAATGTGCTGCCTTTTTAGATGATTCATCAAAAATAATGTTTCTTTTTATATCCCATTTCCCTGATACCCTCTCAAGGAGGCAAGCATTCTTGTGCTTTAGCAATAAATCACAACGGGTGCTTCTGGGATTTGATTATACTGATTACCCATCTGTTGAGAATTCAGTACATCCCCTCTTCATTATATATTTACTGTGGGGATACTTATTCTATCAATTACTATCTGGTTGTTTCCCCATGTGGTTTCAATCATTTCATAAAAATGCTAAATTTCTTGTCTTAGACATAGACATTTCCAAGGTTTGAACAGAAGCAATGTGTAAAATTAAATTTTGTTTCTCATGACCACATCAGCAGATGTGTAATGTCTAGGGAAACAAGAAATCATTATTTATATATATACCGGTAAGTTCCCAATAAGTGCAGTTCTTTCCAAAATAAACAGATGTTGGGGGATTTTGGGTATGTGCACATACTAGAGACAAGGAGAAGAATAGTACAGTATATGCAGTGCTAACAAAGATGATATTATCTCTCAATTAAAAAATTATGTGCAGCTTAATTGTATTTTTCTATTAAACTTCTTCAAGTATTATGTGATGCGTCCTTAGAAATATCAAGGTGATTTTTATTGCTTCCATTCACAAAAGACAGCTTTTTAAAGTCAGATTGTTATTGAATTGTGCATTTTGCCCTCATATTTTGTATGTATGAAAACTTTTATCTGGGAAGGAATAACATTTTACATAATTTGAGTATAGATAAGGAAGTAAGAATATAATTAAACTTAGCCAAGTAAATAAAATTGATATTGGTTTCCCAAAAAACTTCTTTTTAAGTCTGTGATTTTTTTTCTCTTCCCCTCTCTTCATCTTCACCATTTCAATTAAACATAGATAAATTCTGGAATACTAAGAGATATAGCGTGCCTTTACAGATGATCACCACTCTGATTATAAATACTTTCTTAGTGAGCCTCACCAGTTGAAGGTTGACTTTCTATCCTTCCAAGGTCAGTAAAATGAGGACCCAGATTGTTGAGGGCAATATGCTGACACTATAAACCGCTTAGAGAGGGCTGTAAAGCACTGTGAAACAGTATATAGCTAAGTGCTGTTGCTATTTTATTTGTTTGTTTGTTTGTTTATTTATTTTGTCCAATACACAATGAGGGTTTTAGTGGATATATATCTATACACACATAGTAAAACACATGATGAAGGTTATAGAGGAGATACTCATAGTAAAATATATTTAAGAGATAATAGAAAAGAAGATATAGTAATAGAACATATCAATGAAAGAATAGAAGAAATATAAGAATAGAAGAAAGGTATAGGAGATATAGGAGAGCAATAGGACAGGGGACGGAAGGCACTCTAGTGCACTTGTACTCGCCCCTTACTGACCTCTTAGGAATCTGGATAGGTCAACCGTAGATAATCTATGGGTAAAGTGTTGATAAGGAATAATTACTATCCTTAAGGAACAGAAATCTCAGCTTTCTTTTGGTACATGGTACTGTACTAGTGTTTAGGTGCATGTAATACTGGAAAGGACATTACAGTGATCCCCCGATCATTGCGAGGGTTCCGTTCCAGGACCCCCTGCAATGAGCGGGTTTTCGCGAAGTAGAGCTGCGGAAGTAAAAACACCATCTGCGCATGTGCAGATGGTGTTTTTACTTCTGCCGCAGCAGCGAGGCTTCTCCGCTGACTCCTGGCGAACTTCCCCGCTTTAGGAGTCAGCGGAGAAGCGGCGCACCTGTTTTAAAACGATCGGAGCCGGCCTCGGGGGGCTTTCCAGCAACCCCCGAGCCCGGGTTGGGGGCTCGGGGGTTGCTGGAAAGCCCCCCCAGGCCGGCTGCGACGTTTTAAAACACGCGCGCCGCTTCGCAGCTGTCTCCTGAAGCCGAAGGCGGAAGTTAGCGTTCGGCTTCAGGAGACAGCTGCGAAGCGGCGTGCGTGTTTTAAAAGGTTGCAGCCAGCCTGGGGGGCTCGGGGGGGGCTGGCAAGCCCCCCAGGCCGGCTGCGACGTTTTAAAACACCCGCGCCGCTTCGCAGCTGTCTCCTGAAGCCGAACGCGGAAGTTAGCGAACGGCGGGTGGCCGGGCGAAGGGCGGGCGAGCGGCGAACGGCGGGTGGCCGGGCGGGCGAGCGGGTGCTGGGGGGGGGCTTCGCCCTCCCACCAGCAAGAGGGGGAAGACCCAGGGAAGCCGCCCAGCAGCTGATCTGCCCGGCGCCATCTACGCATGCGTGCCCATAGAAAAAAGGGCACGCATGCGCAGATGGTGTTTTGACTTCCGGGTTGAAAAATCGCAAATTAGCCTGTTCGCAATGGTCGGGAACGCAATAACCGGGGGATCACTGTATAATAATTCAGTTCTAAATGATGATCAATAATGTTTTGTTGATCATGTAATCCAGGACTGGTTCTTTTTGGCTCTCAAAAGTTTTGCTGATTTTCAGTTCTTAATGTCCTCAAAATAATGGGTAGTTTGCTATGATTCAATTACATCTGGTAGGCTACATTTCCTTCCTAGGCTCTTCGTAATTTGGGCTTCTTGTATACTACAGAAGTTGTACCTTCAATTTGGGTCAGTTTGGTTGGTCCATGCTAGGCTTGCCTTACATGGAAGCCTTGCTTCTGTGATTCTACCTTTCCAATGCATGGGATGGGAAATTGCAGATGTTATAAATAAAATGTCAGGCCTGGAAGCCATTTGGGGCATTGGAGGGGGGATTGTATGGAGATGGGGAGATACATAGTCATAATAATATTCCTTTCTCTGAGCGTCAAGGTCACTGTGTCCTGCACCTGGAGGAGTGTGGCTGGGAGTCATCTCCAGTTGGGATGGTGCATTGAGTGGATCATATGGACATGTGAGTGTAGGGGAAGGGACTTGGACTTTCTTTTGGATGGAGAAAACCTAGAAGGTTTCAGATTCGTGTTTTCCTAGATGTGCCAATATGATATCTCTAATAAAAATGGAACTCCGAGTCTCCGGAGAGGGGCGGCATACAAATCGAATAAATAATAATAATAACAATAACAACAACAACAATAATAATAATATAATAACAATAATAACAATAATAATAACTGAGGAATGCCTAACCTCAGATAATAATAATAATAATAATAATAATAATAATAATAACAACAACAGCAACAACAACAATAATAATAACTTTGAGGAATGCCTAGCCTCGGAGTCTTCTTTCGTTGAGGGTGTTACTTGGAACCCTGACACAGAAGCTGAAAAATTCAGAGAAGGAGTGAATGCAACTTGTGCAATCAATTCTTTCCCAACAGTTACAATGCAGATCATAGATTACGCAGATATGTTTAACCAAACTACAGGTTTAACCAGAAATGTATCTCTGTCAAGCACATGCCTGCCCAGAATGACTATAGCAGCAGTGAGACATCTTTTTAAAGAAGTATGGATGAGAAGGGATCATCAGTCTTTCCTACTTTCCTACCCCAAGTTATCTTCAGTAAATCTTTCCTTGAATAATGCTAGGAGAATATCATGCGCGTAGACATCTTCATAAACATGCAATTTATGACAATTCTTCTTTGCGTGACAAATATACTGAGTTTTAACAGTATAAATTGGGAATCGTCATAATTGGGGGTTATACCCAGCTCCCAAAATGCATATTTATGAATGTCAGAACGAACACAAAACCAAGTCAGAACATTGTAAGTCAAACAATACCTGCCAGCAATTTACCCTTCTTATTGGTGGTGTTTTTTGAAAGATCAACCTACTAGCTCAGTGATGGCGAACCTTCTTTTCCTCGGGTGCCGAAAGAGTGTGTGTGCATGCTATCGCGCATGTATGGGTGCCTACACCTAAAATTCAATGCTTGGGAAGGGCAAAAACTGCTCTCCCCCCCCCGGAGGCCCTCTGGAGGTCGAAACAGCCTGCTTCCCAACTTCTGGTGGGTCCAGTAAGCTTGTGTTTCCCTGGAGCCGGGAGAGGGTAAAAATGCCCTCCCTTGTCCCCCCAGAGGCTTTCTGGAAGGCTAAAACACCCTCCCAGAGCCTCTGCGCGAGCCCAAAATCAGCTGACTGGCACACATATGTACGTTACAGGTGAGCAAAGGCAATGGCTCGCATGCCAGCAGATATGGCTCCCTGTGGCACCTATGCCATAGGTTCGCCATCACTGTACTAGCTTCTATACAACACAGTGGTTCTACTCATCTTGGAATTGTTCTTTCATATTAAGGACTATCTAATTCACGATATGAAATGTTTATTTATTTATTTTTCAAATTTATAAGCCGCCCCTCTCCTGATGGACTCAGGGTGGCGCCCAAGAGCAAAATGAATACAATACCCCAACGTGCATACAATGAAAATGAATACAAAATTTAAAACCCAGTATAAAGCAAGCATACAACCATCACTCATTCATACTACTGGTTGGAGTAGAAAGTCATCGCTCAAGGAAATAACCATCACTCATTCATACTACTGGTTGGAGTAGAAAGTCATCGCTCAAGGAAATAACCATCGTCATTCCTACTACTGGTTGGAGTAGAAAGTCATCGCTCAAGGAAATACCAGGTCACATGTCACAATATATTATTATTATCATTATTATTTATTGGATTTGTATGCTGCCCCTCTCTGCAGACTTGGGGCGGCTAACAACAATGATAAACAATGAAGAGCCAGGGTGGCGCAGCAGGTAGAGTGCTGTACTGCAGGCCACTGAAGCTGATTGTAGATCTGAAGGTCAGCGGTTCAAATCTCATCACCGGCTCAAGGTTGACTCAGCCTTCCATCCTTCCGAGGTGGGTAAAATGAGGACCTGGATTGTGGGGGCAATAGCCTTGCTCTGTTAAAAAAGTGCTATTGCTAACATGTTGTAAGCCGCCCTGAGTCTAAGGAGAAGAGCGGCATAAAAATTGAATAAATAAATAAATAAATAACAACATGTAACAATCCAATTTAATAAAACAACTAAAAACCCTTATTATAAAAACCAAACATACACACAAACATACCATACATAACTTGCAATGGCCATGGGGAAGGAATATCGTAACTCCCCCATGCCTGGCAACAAAGGTGGGTCTTGAGTAATTTGCGAAAGACAAGGAGGGTGGGGGCCGTTGTAATCTCTGGGGGGAGTTGATTCCAGAGGGCCGGGGCTGCCACAGAGAAGGCTCTTCCCCTGGGGCCCACCAAACGACATTGTTTGGTCGACGGGACCCGGAGAAGGCCAACTCTGTGGGACCTTATCGGCTGCTGGGCCAATAAGTATCCCCAGTCAGGAATTTAGCATGCAGCTTTTCCTGTATCATAGCTGTCTCAAGATGTAAAACACAAAAGGAAAATAAGTTGGTGAAATGCAGATACATCACCAATGGTCAAAGCGTATTATCTTTCCTATAAACAAAAAGGTTGCTGTGACTATTAATTTAGTGAAAACAAGTACGATATTTATACGTTGTGTTAAGGCATATTAGGATTTACTTGTTGTTGGCTCAGCATCTGCTATGAGTCCTGCCTTTGTAGCTTACGATTTAATGCCTTATATTAACCCAGCCAAATATGTACAGCATGTGAAGGCGCTGGCTTGTTCCAACCTGAAAATGGAAGCTTTATATTTCCATTCTTGATGTGCGAAAGAGAAGAAAAGAGGAATAGGAAGCATGTATGATGTAAGGCTCATCATGACCTATTCTGGAAGACCACACAGTAAAATCCATATGTAGAATAACTGTCTTCTGCTGGTTACAGCATCCTATTGTTGGTCTCAGATGAAATATATTTGCACTTCTTTGAATGAAGACATTCCGAGCATTTGATGATGCTGGAATATTTCATCTTTTTAAATCCTGTTTTTCCTGAGCTCTTAGATTTCTGCATTGTGATGAGATTTATAACCACCATAAAGGGCTCTGATGTAAGTCTCACTTATGTTGTCACAGGACATCAGAATGTTGCCAGAATTCTGCAGTCATCACTTGACTGTTCTACTCAGGCCATCTGCTCACTTATAGCCACGAACAATGATAGCTGTCGTGTTGCGTCTTCCAGTTGCTCCTTTGCCTTTGGAAGAGCAGCCATCACCAACTCTGCTCATTTTCTGCCACCATTGCTGTCTGGTGTTTGATTCCACCAAATTCCATAGACGGGCTTATGTCCATTGCACTGCTTTTCCACCATTGCTATTCTCCCTCCCACCAGCATCTCTTCCCTCATTATCTATCCCTTTCATTTCATACATCATATAACACCCACTACCTTCCTAAACCTTATTCTTCTTAAAAGACAATCTGCTTCCTCCCTCTCTTCCTAACAAAACATCAGCTACAGATGCTTAGAGAAAGAAAATATCTAGATACCTCGTATCAGGATTCTTGCTCCAGCCATGGGACAAAACCAGTAATGATTGCACTGATGGATGACTTTTTCAAGACCCAGAGGTAAGGACTTCTGATATCTCCGGGACCGCCTTCTGCCGCATGAATCCCAGCGACCGGTTAGGTCCCACAGAGTTGGCCTTCTCCGGGTCCCGTCGATTAAGCAATGTCATTTGGCGGGACCCAGGAGAAGAGCCTTCTCTGTGGCGGCCCCGACCCTCTGGAACCAGCTCCCCCCAGATATCAGAGTTGCCCCCACCCTCTTTGCCTTTCGCAAGCTCCTTAAAACCCACCTCTGTCGTCAGGCATGGGGGAATTGAAATTTCCCTTCCCCCTAGGCTTATAGAATTTATACATGGTATGCTTGTATGTATGAGTGGTTCTTTAAATTGGTTTTTTTTTAGATTATTTTTAATATTAGATTTGTTTACATTGTCTTTTTATATTGTTGTTAGCCGCCCCGAGTCTTTGGAGAGGGGCGGCATACAAATCTAATTAATAAAATAAAATAAAATAAAATATTTAGAAAATACTTCAATCAAGAAACTGCCAAAGAGCCATCAGCAAACAGCCCAAATAATCTCTAAAACTACCCCCACCAACACAGACAAGAAAGTCACCAGAATTTATTCATTTGTTTTGTTTCTTTGTTTGTTAGATTTCTATGCCACCCTTCTCCTCAGATTCAGGGAGGCTCACAAGAAGAAAAAATACAACATCTAGAAATCTAAATCTAAAAGTGATGTTTAGTAATGTTTTTATTGTTTTTATCATTTTTTACTGTATTGTATTTATAACTATTGTTAGCCACTCAGAGTCCGTCTGGAGTGAGCGGCATATAAATGCAAGCAAGCAAACAACGAACGAACAAACAAACAAACAAATCCTAAAATCCCAATTTCTTAAAAAAACCAATTTCTTAAAAGCCACAATTTCTTAAAAACCAGTCACTCACATTCACCCAATCATGCGTATAAATTCATTCATTGGCCAGGGCTGGATGTTAAACTTAGTGGGCCCAAGCCTGTCGGCAGAGGTGGGTCTTTAAAATCTTACGGAAGGCGAGGAGGGTGGGAGTGGTATGAATCACTGGAGGGAGTTGATTCCACAGGGCCGGGGCCACCACAGAGAATGTTCTTCCTGTAGGCCCCACCAGGGGACACTGTCTAGCTGATGGGACCCAGAGTGGGCCAATTCTGTGGGACCTGACCAGCCGCTGGGATACGTGAGGCAGAAGACAGTCCCGTATCCCGTATTGCTATCAGAATAAGTGGATAGCAAACAGTACTCTTTACTAACACTGATAATGTTACCGAGTTTGAGTAATGAAATGTCCACAAGAAAACAAGCAAGCTCAGAGAGCACTGAGGATCCCTCTTTTCAACCCTGAGCTACAAATATTCTCCTTTATTGGTACTTTTGGTATCACCATACCATCAACCCTTTGCATTCCTAAAGAACTGAGAGTTGGGAGTATTGTTATGGAATAATTTTGCTTCTATCTAAGTGATCGTCCTTTCTGGTAGTCATTGGGGAAAAGTGGTCAAGCCCACGTTTGTCTCAGTGTGGAACAGTGTACCACAGGATTTGGTTCTCTTCCCTATAAAGTAGTACCTCTACTTAAGAACTTAATTCGTTCCATGACCAGGTTCTTAAATAGAAGCGTTCTTAAGAAGAAGCAATTTTTCCCATAGGAATCAATGTAAAAGCAAATAATTCATGCAAGCCCATTAGGAAAAAAATAAAAGCTCAGAATTTGGGTGGGAGGAGGAGGAGGAAGATGAAGAGGAGGAGAGTCGCTGCCAAAGGAAGAAGGTGAGGTGAGGGGAATCAAAAAAATCCAAAATTTTAAGGCTTAAAAAACAACAACTCTGAGGCGGCAAGGAGGAGCACGTGCCTCCAATACACTTGGTGTGAGGCTGCCTCCCATGCACTGGCTGCTGCTGCTGCTACCTGCTGCCTCTTCCTTCCCATGCTGAAGGGCTCCCCTCTCCCCTCTCCTCTCGCTCACTCGCTTTTTAGCTGGTGCCTTTCCTTCATTGTGGTGACTCCTTGGCTGCCCAGAGCGAAGGGACTGTTTCTTTTCTCTGGGCCCTGGCAGAGGTTTATTCCCTGTCCAAGCACCCAGAAAAAGGAAAATGCTTCGTTTGCTCTGCACTGCCAAAGCCTCCTTAAGCGCCACCAAAACGCTCCTCTGGCAGCCCAGAAAAGCCCAAGATTGTTGGGATTAAAGGGAGAATGGCAGGAAACTGGCCGGGCCTTCATCCCACTCTCAAATTTCCTGGGAAATTTTTCCAGGCTCAGGTTCTTAAGCAGAAAATGGTTCTTAAGAAGAGGCAAAAAAATCTTGAACACCTGGTTCTTATCTAGAAAAGTTCTTAAGTAGAGGCTTTCTTAAGTAGAGCTACCACTGTATAATATAAAACTGTGAGAAGCCATGCATTGGTTAGATTTGTTCAGATCTCTAAATACCTGATCTCTTGTTCAGATCTCTAACTATACCATTCCCACCCCAGTCTGGACCCATGATGTAGAAATTTACAGTAGATTGTAAGGGACTGCATCGGAGAAACAAATTCAACCAAACAAGAAACCAAGGTAAAGATGTCATTCACCCATGAATGTCTTGGGTATCTGAAACATTGGTCTTAGTAGTTGCTTTAAGTGGATTCACATTCTAATGAAAGAGTTGATTAGTGACTTGAGAAATTTTTCAAATTGAAACTCCTGTTTCACAGCAGATGGAGGCCATGGCTGGGAAGCCTTTGCCAGCTTTTACTGCTGGCACCAATTATAGCCTTCCTGGAAAGGTTTTGGCAAAAAATAAACCATGCTGAGATCAGTACAAGATTGATGATGGCGAAGGTGACTTTGAAGAGAACCTGCTAACTGATGAAGAATGGACAGACAAAGTAAGGGGCGTGCATAAGTGCACCAGTGTGCCTTCCGTCCCCTGTCCAATTGTCTCTCCTTATCTCATTTATCTTTTCTTCCTTTCAAATTTGTTCACCTATACTTTTATATATTTTCTTCTATTCGTTTCTTTAGTTATAATACTACATATCTATTCTCTTCAATGTGTATTATGTATTGGACTGAATGAATGAATGAATGAATGAATGAATGAATGAATGAATGAATGAATGAATAAATTCCTAGACCAGAAATTTTAGTAAAGTCATCATTTTATATTGGTTACCAGTAGGTTTCTGAGCTCAATTTGAAGTGCTGGTTAAAACCATATACAGTGTGGTGCCAGGTTACATAAAGAAGCACTTCACCAAAATTGATTCTGCTTATCCAGCCATCAAATGAAATCTTATTGAATTTCCACCCACTCTACCATGAAATAAAAGTGGTATTGATCAGAAGAAAAATCAGACTTTTACTATGGAATATGTTTTCATCAGAGATGCATATAAACCTTATTTTCCCAACACTCTGGAAATTACTTAAAACTAGTCTTTCAAAAGGATAAAACCTCTATAAGTACCAGTCTTGTTTTCCTTCGGTTTGTTTTTGTTTTTAACTGATTACTACTTTTAAAGTGTCTACCGTCTGTGAATTCGAGTGGCTGCCCAAAAATAAAGCAATCACATTTTATCATTAAATGTTGGTGCTGCCTTAGAGGTTAGGCACCACAGTCTGTCCCATCAGCCAAAGATGCATGACATCATTACTAACTAAGCTAAACTCTGACCTAGGTTAGAGAGCCAAAGGAAGTATGGTCAGGAAGTGAAGCGTTTGTGAGTCATGTCATGGGAATATGTGTAGCGAGCCATTCCTGATACAGTTCAGCCAAACCACAATGTTGATGTTGGACGATTTACTATGGGAACTATAAGTACAATCCTGACCCTTAGCATTTTATTTTTATTTACACGTATGGTAACATGGTTTTTCTTAGAAGATCTTCTCTTTTTTCATGGCCTCAGACTTTATTTATTTAACTGTGGTTATTAAAACAAAAGACCCTAAGGACTATAATGGCATATGTACCAGGAGAATCAACATTTTTCAGAGAACTTCTCCTGTTTTCTATACTATAAATATGCCATATATTTTTTCCAGGAAGCCTAATTTTGTGATAATTACTTCTTGGTGAGCTCATATCTTCATGTTGTTTTAAAATTATTTTAAACTGATTTTCATATTAACAATATAATCATTAAACATCCACACAACACATAACAGTGTGTTCAGGGTTTTAAGTGCCCACCACCAAATAACATTCATATGCCTCCACCAAAATGTGGGCATAATTTCTATGTACCATTTTAACTCAAGAGCAATATATCTATTTACATATTTTAAAGTAATTCTAATTTATTCTTTATACCTTGGTTTCGAATTCTACTAACGATATATCCTCTTACCTTGTCCCATCGTCCCATCAGGTCCCGCAGGTTAGTTTCATTGGCTGAATTCATCCTCTTATCCATAATCTCAAATTGAATATGATCCACCATGTATCGATACCAATTTTGTATTGTCCATTGTGTCGCATCCTTCTAGCCTAGGACTATTATCACCTGAGCACTTTCTATCACTGCTTCCTTGCTCATATCTTCATGTTGATCTTTGTCAAATTTTGCAATTAGCAATAGCAATAACATTTAGACATATACTCCTTCATAGTGCTTTTACAGCCCTCTCTAAGCAGTTTACAGAATCAGCATATTGCTCCCAATATCTGTCTCCTCGTTTTACCCACATCAGAAGGATGGAAGGCTGAGTCAACCTTGAGCCGGTGGTGAGATTTGAATGGCTGGACTGCAGCCAGCATGGCTTAGGACCAGATTACTTATGGGACCATCTCCTGCCTCATATATCCCAGTGGCCGGTCAGATCCCACAGAGTCGGCCTTCTACAGGTCTCGTCAGCCAAGCAATGTTATCTGGCGAGGCCTAGGGGAAGGGCCTTCAATGTGGCGGCTCCGGTCCTTTGGAATCAGCAGCGATTTGCACTGCCCCCATCCTCTTGGCCTTTCAAAAGGTTTTAAAAACACACCTTTTCTGGCAAGCCTGGGGCCGTTGAGCACTGACATTGTGCTCCAACTGATAGTATGACTGATTTGATGAATTTGGTTGAATGGTTTTAACTGTCTGGGGTTTTAGACTTAGGTTTTATGTTTAGGTTTCATAAATTTTGTGTTTTGTATCCAATTTTATCTTGTAAGCAACCCTGAGTCTGCTGGAGAAGGGTGGCCTAGAAATTCAGATAGATAAATAGACAGATGATAGATAGATAGATAGATAGATAGATAGATAGATAGATAGATAGATAGATAGATAGATAGATAGCAGTTAGCTGAAGTAGCCTGCAGTGCTGCACTCTAACCACTGCGCCACCCCGGCTCTTAGAATTAAATACACATGGCGGTGTTTTGAAATATTGGTGTCTGTAAAATTGATTTTAAGTATCCAAATTCAATTAAGAATTTTTGTTTGTATTTGCTATTTTGGTTTAGAATATTTCTCCAAGTTCATTAACTCTGCAAATTAATTAAATATTCTATTGTCTAATCCAATACCGTGTAGACTGCAGCATTATCAAAAAGTAAATGTAATTAGTTTTTATTTATTTGAGAAATTTGAATTTCATCTTTCCTCTAAGAATTGAAGGTGGCATGCATATTATTCTCGCCTCAATTTTCTTTACTCACAAGAACAGCCTGGAAAGTAAGCTGGGCTGAGAGATAGCAGCTATCCCAAAGTCACCCCTTGTGAATTTCTATGGCTGCGAGTGGTTTTGAATATAGATTTCCTCAATCTTAGATCCAAATGGGGCGGACACATAAATGTTACTATCATTTCACATTGAACACCAATGGTTTTGTTGTGGTTAGCTCTGGCCCAGCTCCTGCCCCAAGGAATGGGCAGGTGGATGTGGGGTTTTTGCTCCCAATGGAATCTGCCGATGAAGCCTCCTCTGACCAAGGAAGCATGAGTGACAGGGAAGAGGTGAGTTTGGCAGACAGCCCAGGAGGAGATCAATCATCAGTATCATCCCTGGATTCTGAACAAGAATTAATGACACATCCACACATGCGTAGAGTGATGCATAGGAGACAACAACTGAAGGATTATTACAAGAGAAAATGAAGCCACCTGTGGTTGGGTGGGGCTGCTGTAATTAGTGCTATAGATAAAAGTGCAGCTTAGTGTTTTAGCCTCATGGCAGTTTATCTGATTCATTGTTTCGTCAAGTTCGTGGTTTTTGTGCTGTTTAAGCTTGTGTGTGGACTCTCTGGACTTTAGATTTGGACTCAATTTCCCAGTTATTGGGTGAGCAGTTGGATTGCGTTTAACCTGTGCCTTGTGTGTACCAGAAAATCCCATTGACATTTAAAACGGGAGCTGTTTCTGTTTTTCTGTTCATAAAAACTTTTGGGTTTTCCTTTTATCGTGTGGTGTGTGTCTTCCTGGACTAATTACCCTGTAATTACGGGCAGTTGAAACATGCTGGCAGAACAGGTTTATTATTAAAACACTGTATTCTTCAAAGATCATTGCCATCATACAAGATACATATCTATATAGGCTTTATTAGCATTTTTAGAGAAAAAAATCATCATAGAAAAGGTAAAAAGTAGCAGATTCATAAAATAAGTCAATCATTTACCATGGATGTTTTGTGAATAGCCAATTCCATCAATATGCCAACTATTTTGTAAAAATGTCCATATCTGTTCTCACCATTTCAGATGTGTCTCTCTGAGAACTCCTCTAGCTGAAGTATGAGCTGCCTCTCCATTTTCCTTTCCCTGCATATATATACACTGCTCAAAAAAATAAAGGGAACACTTAAACAACAGGATATAACTCCAACTAAATCAAACCTCTGTGAAATCAAACTGTCCACTTAGGAAGCAACACTGATTGACAATCAATTTCATTTTGTTGTTAGCGCATTCAACTTTGTACAGAACAAAGTATTCAATGAGAATATTTCATTCATTCAGGTCTAGGATGTGTTATTTGAGTGCTTCCTTTATTTATTTTTTGAATAGTATATATATTTATTTAGTTTTATTTTTTAATTCATTTTGTCCAATACAAATTGAAAGTTAAAGAGAATAAAAACGTGTAGTAGTAAATATCAGGGAAGGGATAGAAGAAGAGATATGAGACTAGAATACATCAATGAAGAGTAGAGGAAAGGATATATGAATGGGAGAAAAGATATATAAAATATAGGAGAGACAATTGGACAGGGGACGGAAGGCACACTAGTGCACTTATGCTCGCCCCATGACTGACCTCTAAGGAATCTGGAGAAGTCAACTGTGGAAAGTCTAAGGGAAAAATGTTGGGGGTTGGGGGTTGGCACCACGGAGTCTGGTAATGAGTTCCACACTTCAACAACTTGATTGCTAAAGTCATATTTTTTACAGTCAACTTTGGAGCAGTTGGTATTAAGTTTGAACCTGTTGCGTGCTCTTGTGTTATTGTGGTTGAAGCTGAAGTAGTTGTTGACAGGCAGGATGTTGCAGCATATGATCTTGTGGGCAATACTTAGATCATGTTTAAGGCGTCGTAGTTCTAAGCTTTCTAGACCCAGTATTGTAAGTCTAGTTTCGTAGGGTATTCTGTTTCAAGTGGTGGAGTGAAGGGCTCTTCTGGTGAAGTATCGTTGGACTTTTCTAGGGTGTTGATGTCCTAAATTCGGTGTGGGTTCCAGACAGGTGAGCTGTATTTGAGGATGGGTCTGGCGAAATATATGCATATATATACGGTATATATATGCATTCCTTTTTTCTCAATACATGCTTTGATGGGACCTTCATGAACTCAACTGAATACTTGCATGAAATATGAGGCTTTCATGAACTCTAGTTGAGACAGTAATAGAGGGGGGAAATGCCTTCCTCGTTTAAAGCGTATAGGGGCAGCCAATTTGAGGGAATGGGGAGAAAAAAACCAAGCCCTTTCTTGAAAAATTCTCTATTCATCAGAGAAAGCTAATGAAAAGAATATAGTCTACAGCAGCTCAGATTGGAAGGCGTATAACCACAGAAAGGAGAAGAGGAAAGGCAATGCACCCACAAGACCCACAAGTATAGAGTTCTCAAGAAAATGGGAACTATTGAAAATCAGAAAAAAATGTGAAAGGAACATAGGGAGTAACTCTTCCGTGGTCAACGTTTGCTGATTCACACTTCACACTGAAGAAACTATTGACTGAATTAATATATTGACCCAAGGCTAAGCTAATATGTTTCTTGTTTTTGACTTTTCATTTTATGAGACATAGCCATTGAGGTTTGTAAGGGGCATGGTGTTTTTAGATGTTGTATAAATAAATCTAATACCTAGTAGAAATTTATCACCACCACCACTTGATATCTCTGTACAGTCTAATAAGATTAACTTTATCTATAATGGGGGCCACATACAGTCTTTTAACCATAAGGCAGCTTTTTGCTCCAAACATCGTATACGCCTAAATTCTCCAAAAACTGTGCAGTTGAATTTTAATTTGACAGAGAGTGCATGTTGAATGAGTTTATGTTAAAATGATTATACATGTGTTGCATTGGCAATAACATATAATAACAATAACAATAACAACAACAATAATAATAATAATAATAATAACAACAATAAAAATAATAACAGTTGGAAGGGACCTTGGAGGTTTTCTAGTCCAACCCCCTTCTTAGGCAGGAAACCTTCAGATAGATGGTTATCCAACATCTGCTTAAACATTTCCAATGTTGGGGCATTCACAACTTCTGGTGGCAAGCTGTTCCACTGATCAGTTCTGACTGTCAGGAAATTTATCCTTAGTTCTAAGTTACTTCTCTCCTTGTTTAGTTTCCACGCGTTGTTTCTTGTTCTACCCCTAGGTGCTTTAGAGAATAGGTTGACTCTTCTTTGTGGCAACCCAAGATATTGGAATGCTGCTATCGTGTCTCCCCAGGTCCTTCTTTTCATTAAACTAGCCATACCCTGTTCCTGCAACCGTTCTTCATGTGTTTTAGCCTCCAGACACCTTATTGTCTTTGTCACTTTTCTCTGCACTTTTTCTAGAGTCTCAATATCCTTTTTGCATCATGGCGACAATGATTGGGATAAATGTTGTGAATGAATTTATTAAAACTAGTGTAACAAAAATAGCGTAAGTTCAGTGTCAAAGAATCAAAAAGCTCAGGTTGGCAGATCAACTATAGATTTGGACCCCAATCCTTGTTACAATTCAGTTCTTAGCTTTTTTGGTCCCAAAAAATTCTTACCTATCTAAATTGCAGAAAGATTGTAAAATTTCTGTTCTGGTTGTTTATTCTCAACAAAAGTCATACACTTAAGTCTACAACATTTGGAGTCACCAAATCCAAATGAGATTAACATGGCAGCAATTTTTGCATCTTGTGTGATCTAAAACTTTACAGTTCACATAAGATAGCTCTATCAAACTATTATTTATGCAGTGATATTTTTTTTGGAGAGTTAAATCAAAGTCGTTTGAATTCAGTAGGATTTGTAGTTGATAATCCTGATTAGTTATAAATACATAAAGTCACTCCGACTTTGAGTCTTATTATTTGCTCAAAGCAATATGCTGTTAAAATTCTGATACAGACATTAAGTGATTTTATGATGCCTTCTTGACAGTAAGCATTTTTTAAAACAAGGACCACTTAATGCATCGGGTATTTTGATATCATCCCTCTTCATTTTTCATTTGGATGTATAATGCTAATTTATAACTGATATATTTTGTTTCCAGTTCGACATGATGGGTGAATTTAAGCATGATTTATAAGTACTGTAGTAATCTGTGAATTGTTTGTAGCGTATTTCCTGAAAAGGAACATGATCATGAATTTAAGATACTCCTCCCATAAAAAGAAGAATTTGTTAGGTGGGGAGTGCATGCACTCATAAATATGGATGGGTAAACACAATAAGGAAGGAGTGGCAAAATGTGTGTAATAATGACATCCTTGTGTCCTGATATATCTATGTTGTACTTTCAAGTTAATGATATTCAAAGATAGCTGCAGGTTGTATATAATATGTTGTTACTGTGCTACCCATTACATCAGAGGCCAAAGTTGTTAGGGGCTGTCACTTCTTTTTACTTTCATACCCAGAGGTGGGTTCCTCCCAGTTTGGACTGGTTCTCCCTAACCTGTAGCAACACACTGATGACATCACAGAACCAGATTAGTCGGTGCCGATCTGTAGAGGCCACCATCTTTTTTCTTTTAATTTTTTTTTAAATTTATTTATTTGGGGGAATTTTTTCCTGGTTTTTTTCTTCTGCACATGCACAGAAGTTTCTGGCATTGCACATGCATCACCACCTTGTTTTTGGCTTTTTTGGGGGGGGTGGATTTTTTTTATACTGTGCATGCCACACAGCTCAGGAGGAAGCAAACCGGCAGTGAGATAAGTTAGAACCCACCTCTGTATATCCATAACCAGGGGTGAAATCCTGCAGATTCTGACAGGTTCTGGAGAACCAGTAGCAGAAATTTTGAGTAATTTGGAGAACCAGCAAATACCACTTCTGTCTGGCCCCAGAGTAGGGTGGGAAGTGCACTGATGTGCCTATCGTCCCCTGTCCAATTGTCTTTCCTTAACTCATATATCATATATATTCTCTCCCTCTCATCTACTCTTCTTTTACTTTCTATCGTTATATATATTACTTAATGCCTATTCTCTTCCATATGTATTGTATATTGGACAAAGAATACATAAATAAATAAAATAAGTATCCTTCCTCTGCCACACCCACCAAGCCACACCCACAGAACTGGTTCACACAAAGCAAAGAGGAGTAGGAATGGAGATTTTGCAGTATCCTTCCCCTGCCACGCCCACCAAGCCACACCCACAGAACCAGTAGTAAAAAAAGTTGGATTCCACCACTGCCCATAACTTGGGAGTTTTGTATACCTATTTATCTGTCTGACCAGGCATCAAACAAATATGGCTAGTATTGGTCTTACAATGATAATGTGTATGAGCTGAGGATGAAAGGACAAAAAGTATGAAAAGATATTCTGCATGCCTTCTGCAGTATATCCATTTTTTAAAAAGTGGTTTAAATCTCTCATCTTGCCAAGGCTTGCTGTGCTAAATCTATCTAGCAAAAAAATGGATGGTTTGTTTAATTTGTCTAAGATAGACTTGATTTTTTTAAAGCCAAGGAGAAAATACAGTGTTTTCTCAGAAATGGTTTTTAAATTGCCTCTGTCATTTTCAGATACAGAATTTTGTTAAAATGAACCAGCTCAGTACCTTTTGCTCCCTTGGGAAGCAGCTGAGTGACGGAATAATTTTATAGCACTCTGCAATGCAGATAATGTTCGTTTCTTTCTATCATTTTTTTTAAGTGCAGTCAAATAACCTTGCTGGAAAGCATTCAAGAGCCCTTCTAGGTATTCATCAGTGTTTCCATTCTAAACAACTCTTGATTTGTTTTGTGGTATTACATGTTTTAAGCAATTGATATTGTGGAAATGAAAATAGACTAACATTTTTGCAAGGCTAATGTTCATGTGCTGGTTGAATATTTTGAATGCAATAACAGAAAACTCCAATAAGAAACTTGAATTTTGCATATCCAGGACTTAAAGTCACTCGTTGCTGTTTTAATGTAAATCATCTAAATATAAAATATTATTTATTGTTATGGTTGGTCACATAGTCAGTTAGGTGATTTCTTCCTAAGGGGTAGGCAAATGCTGTTTATTATTTCTGTATTAAAGATTAAGAGATCATTAGTTAAAGAGTCCACACTCTTGATGATATAAATGCACTTTGGCTGCATTTGTATATTACATTAAGGCAGGATTTTAACCATGGTTATTAAATAAATTACACACAATGCTAAGTCACACTGAGTGGGTTGTTTGCATAAAGCAAATACTGTAAATTATGACTTAGTATCATATTTGAACTCAGCTAATATTCTTATTTCTACCTATGATCCAGTACTTGTAATCAGTTGCAGCTTTCATCATCTTCTATCGTCATTAAGGCAATGGCATAGTATTACATCATCCTGCACTGTTGCTTAGTTTTAGCAATAAATATCATGCATTCTGTTTCAAAACCTGTTGTGTCCTTTCTATTTTCTACTTACAATGTTGGAAGCATTTCTCTCAAGACTAATATCAATGGAAAAGTAAGGATTAACCTCTTACCTAACCATCACATCACTTTATCATCCCATCACATACCTGCAAGTGACTTTTAGCTCTTTAATATCATACTAATTCCCCCAACATAAATGTCATATTCCTACTGGCTCTCAAAATTTTGGCAAAATTGACATCCAGAACAAACACGTTCAAAATGGAAGGCAGCTATTGTTGTTGCTCTTCTGTTATTTCAGTAAACATGACTGGCAAATAGGCTCGGTATTTTAATGCATGGCCTTCTGCTACTTATTTTAATGGTATCTAGGAAAATTAAGAGTAGATGAAATCCTATGCCTTATCTCTAAATAGCAGTTGAGACACTGAACTAGAAAACAATTACAGCTGCATAGTTTTGTGTGTGTGTGTTGCTCAAAATTACAGGTGTTTTGTCCTCATTTTCCCTTCTCACCTGACTAAGCTATCTTATGTGAACTGTAAAGTTTTAGATGACCACACAAGATGCAAAAATTGCTGCCATGTTAATCTCATTTGGATTTGGTGACTCCAAATGTTGTAGACTTAAGTGTATGACTTTTGTTGAGAATAAACAACCAGAACAGAAATTTTACAATCTTTCTGCAATTTAGATAGGTAAGAATTTTTTGGGATAAAAAAAAATCCTATGCCTTATCTCTAAATAGCAGTTGAGACACTGAACTAGAAAACAATTACAGCTGCATAGTTTTGTGTGTGTGTGTGTTGCTCAAAATTACAGGTGTTTTGTCCTCATTTTCCCTTCTCACCTGACTAAGACTTGTGCAGGTATGCCCAGCTGGATAGCAGAACCTAGCTGACCTCAGCTAGGGCTGGACCTGGTTAGTTCTTGAGAGGGAAGCAGACAAGAATTATTAATCATTTTAAAACTTTAATTCATTAAAAATATTATTATTCTAGAGACACTGAGAATTCGATGACAAAGGCAAATGATAATACTGTACATAATTGCAAGAAAATTATGTGATTGATTGATTGATTGATTGATTGATTAGATTTAAGTTACCAAAGTCAACCTTAGGGAAAAAAGTCTTTAATTTAGACATGTGTATTTATTGTGGTTTAGATTAAATACATAACATATATAACAGAATAGATGAAATGGTAATATCCATACATGTTTGTTATGATATTGTATACTGTAATAATATGCATATTATTTCTATGTATAAACAAGCATTTTGATCATCTTTTAAAAAGAAATAAATGATTTTTAACTCCAGGACAGTGAGGACGAACTTTTTTTTCCTCGGGTGCCAAAAAGCGTGGGTACATGCTATTGCGCATGTGTGAGTGCCCACACCCATGATTCAATGCCTGGGGAGGGTGAAAACAGCTTCCCCCGCCCCCCTACAGGCTGGAAATGGCCTGTTTCCCAACTTCTGCTGGGCCCAGTATGCTCATGTTTTGCCCTCTCCATGCTCCAAAGGCTTCCCTGGAGCCGGGGGGGGGGAACGCCCTTCCCCATCCCTCCAGAGCCTCTCTGGAAACCAAAAAGGCCCCCCCTCGAGCCTCTGTGCAAGCCAAAAATCAGCTAGCCGGCATACATATGCACATTAAAGCTGAGCTAGGACAACAGCTCACGTGCCAGCAGAAATGGCTCTGTGTGCCACCTGTGGGCACCCGTGCCATAGGATTGCCATCACTGCTCTGGGATTTGTGAACTTACCCAAAGTGCTTCTCTTTAAATCTTTTGCATTCAAATCCAAATATTCTCAATTATTATTTCATTTATGGTGTTTGTATGGCTGGCCAACTCTTACTAGTGACCTAATTAGAATCAAGCAAAATTAGAAACAAGCAAACACGCCCCACAACATACCCCCCAGTACCCAAGGATGTAATGTTAAATATTAACCTTCAATAATAGCAAAACGTATCTCACACCGACCTAAATGCCTTGGGGAACAGCCAAGCCTTCAATGCCTTATGAAATGCTAACAGGGTTGGATTCATCCGATTCAGTGGTGCTGCCACTGAGAAGGCATGACTCCAGGATTCAACAAGATGACACTGTAATAGAAGGGCTCTGCAGCATGCCCTCTCTGCTAACTTGGTGGAACAGGCAGAAACAATAGGAAAATGCAATCCTGAAAGCAGCTTGTTTCTAAGCCATGGAGGGCACTAAAAGATTCAAAACCTGTGATCATCTGGAATGAGAGCTGTAAGTTTTCTTAGAGACACAGTGAACAATGCTATGGAATAGCCTCACATTGGCAACATTACAATCCATAAGTGAAGGATGTTAAAATTCTTTGGTCTTTCATTTTGAAGAAGATGCCTTGCTTTATGATGCTATGATCTCTTGATATGAACTTGACAGTGGTGTAGAGGAAGGTGTTGTTTTGTTCCCAGTACGTGGTTTAATACAACCACTGGACGTTTACCTTGAAATGGTTTTTTTACCCATGAGTTTAAGCAAATTTAGTTTAATTTAAGCAAAACAAAATGGTTTGCTAACTTAGAACACTACTTCTTTTTTTAAACAGATCCTGCCTCAGGTGTTGGATAGAGGAAAAGCAGGTAAGAAGCACTGATGCAGTGAGGATATACTTTTTGGGACAGTTCTTAGGTAAATTGCTTATTTGACAACTTGGAAAACACTGTGAAAATTAGCATACGAGGGATATTCCAGGTAATTTGGAGTATTGGTTTTGATGGAGTTTATCAAAGCAACTCTTGTACTTGATTATATTGATAATGGGAAATTTGGCTATATTTTGTCAAAGATTAATGAAATAAAACACATTTTGGGCTACTACTTTAATGTTTCTAATCCCTTACAATAAGACTTAGTTAAGTTCATCTAAATACTGTAATTATTTATTTTTGAAATACATATACACTAATCATGTGATTGGCTTGATTTTAGCACACTGGGTGAATCTAGCCAATTATAGTTTATTAAGTCAAATCACAAACTTTAGAAGACAATTTTTGGAAGAAGTAAATGCCTCTTCTTCCAAGGATTCACAGATATTTCTTCTTCCAGTTGCACCCATTAATCATGTCAAAAAAAGTTGGGATAGTAAATATTGGACAGTAAAGAATAATTTGCCAATATCCTTGTGAGTTTCTGGAAGAAAATATATCCAGTATATCATGGATCATGTTCCAGGAATAAATAACCTTAAAACAAAATCCTGCCATAGCAATGAAAAAAACTGAATTTTTATTTTCTGAAAGCTACTTGCAATTCATGGGCTGTTGTTCAAAGACCATAGATTGATAGCATCTAAAAGTGTCAAGAAACGTATATCAGAAAATAAATGTGAGAGGCACTGTTGAGCTGAAAAATATGAAAAGAAAACTTATCCGTTTTTCCCGAATAAAATTAAATGGCAAACAATACATTTCAAAGTAATGTAGAGAACAGAAAGCACCCACTTGGTTAACTAGTAAAATAATGGTGGCACAACTAACAAAAGATTTAAACGTTACCTAATTATTGCCACTAATCTGAAAAGCCATGTTAATCTGATCATGTTTAAAAATTATTGTTTTTCAAGGTATGGCATGTTGCATATGTCAGAAAATGATTTCAAATTCACTGAAACTATAAATTTCAGATAAATTATAACTATCATTTTAATGACTGCATTTTCCCATAATGTTAAATCAAGATTTAAGTTTTTTTTCTTAAAAAGACATGTTAGAATGATTCTTTCAGATAAATAAAAGTTTATCTAGCAAATTCTACAGCTCATTTCCTTCTACCGATATCGCTGACAGTATTCATTTGATATATAATATTTCTAGTAGCAGTAAGAAATTATTGCCCACTGAACTTGTAGGAATGCCTTTTTCCCCTTTATGTACAAAGTGAATTTTTTGCATGCTTTTTGTATGCAGGACTGCAAGTTTCCCATGTTTATGGTAAGCCTTTTTTCTTTGTGTCGTGCATTTCTTTAATTTTTTTTTACCCTTGTCAATATTTTGTGGTTTTTTTCTCCATTTTTTTAAAAAAATCCTCTACATCACATACAAATTAATATGCATATGCCTTAAAATATTAAAATACAGTTGTACATTTTATCAATCATTCAAAAATCTCTTATTCTGCCTTTATATCAACAATCATCAGTCTGCCCTCCCTTTCCCCCATTGCACTCCCCTCCCTCCCTCTCTCTCTCTCTCTCTCTCTCTCTCTCTCTCTCTCTCTCTCTCTATATATATATATATATATATATATATATATATATATATAACACACACACATATATATATAACACACACACATATATATATATATAACATGATATATATCATGTTTTTTTGCTGAATTTGAAAATTAAGGGAGACTAGGATAGATCTATTTCGGCCTTATTTTGGCCTCATCAGCTAGCCATACCCACTGGGACTTGAACCTGCAACCTTTGCCTTGTAAGGCAGAGAATTAACCTCTAGGCTACAGTATCCAACCCTTTCAGCTCTGTACCAGGGAATGGTTAAATTTTGTGTCGAATCACCCTGGTATATTGAAGGAACATCACAGCTCCTTTTTTGCCTCTCGGCCCAACCCAGGACCATTTCCAAGGCACTTAATTTTATTGATAGCCGACAATTCTATCTTTATGTGTCACATGTTTTTTTGCTGAATTTGAAAATTAAGGAAGACTAGGATAGATCTATTTCGGCCTTATTTTGGCATCATCAGCTAGCCATACCCACTGAGACACCTTTACAGGGATTTGATCCGGCAGCTATATATATATATATGTATATGTGTGTATGTATGTATGTATATATGTATATATATACATATATATACGAAATCTACGAAAACAAATATGTATATATGTGTATGTATATATATATATGTATGTGTGTGTGTGTGTGTGTGTGTATCACATGTTTTTGCTGAATTTTTAAAATTAAGGGAGACTAGGATAGTGCTATTTCGGCCGTGTTCTGGCCTCATCAGCTAGCCATACCCTTACTGGGAGCAGATCCTGGGGCCTCTGCCTTGTAAGGCAGAGAATTAACCTCTAGGCCACCAGATTCTGAGTAGTTCGGAGAACTTGTAAATACCACCTCTGATTGGCCATGTCCCCATCTATTTTCTGCCTCCTGAACCCCAGCTGAACAGGATGAAATGGGGATTTTGAGTATCCTTCCCCTGGAGTGGGGTGAGAATGGAGATTTTACAATATCCTTCCCCTGCTACGCCCACGAAGCCATACCCACAGAACTTTTCAAACATTTTCAACCTTACCACTGGTGTTTGTGCATTGTTTTAGGAATGGCGTTATAAGAGTTCTTAGGATATTTTTCTCATACATGGTTATGATGGTTTTAGAAGTTTTTGTAAGCACATGTTTGGGTTTATGTGTTTAATAGAACATTGTTTGCAGAGTTTGGGTGAATTAGGAGAGATTTCTGTATTTTGCTTCAATACATTTTTCTTATTACTAGTTCCCTTTTGTTGTGCAGTGTGGGAGAAATTGTCATTTGGCACTTTGAATTCAGATCCCTTTCTCTGCCTTATGCATGGAACCAGCTGCATATAGAAACAATATTGTATATTACAGAAAAACAATGTGGAACTCAGGAAATATGGACAAGTGCAATTTAACATGAGGATTGATCCCCTTTTGGGGGTTTTCTGATCTATTGAGTTAAGGATCTGAAATCTAATTTATCAGACAACATGAAACCATTCCAAGTTTTGTTCATTATTCAGGGTAACTTTTATTGTGAAAGAGAGATGAAAGAGGATTTGATTCATAGTACAGTATTATAGAAATGTAAATCCTCTCAATCTAAAAATATGTGAATTGCCTTAGAAATAGATTATCAATGCTAGAACAAATTGAAGGTTAAAAAGCATTTGCAGTTTAGCTAGTACAGATGCTGATCCCTGTTGATCACATTTCAGAAAGATGGAACTTCTAATCCATCAGGTCACAAAGGAATGATTTATTTGAATCAAGTTTCACCCAGGCTTGGGCTAATTACCAGAGGACTTTAGTGTTTAAGTGAATGGCTGAATTAATTCATATGATTAGGACCATCTCTGCTGAGCAAGATTAAATTAGAAGGTCTGAGGTACATGCAAACAAATTGGCTTTGGGGAGAGAATATGTAGCCGTACATCTGTGTGGACTGGTGAGGCACTTGATTGGGTTAACAAATAGTACAAAACTCTTAATGTAAACTAACAGTGGATTTTTAGACTACTTTGTTATTTCAACAGACTAGTTTAAACGTAACAACAGCCATAACAAATCTCACTCTACTCACAAGAGCCTACAAAACTTTTGCCAGACCCATCCTAGACTACTGCTCATCTGTCTGGAACCCATATCACATCTCAGACATCAACACCCTTGAAAACGTCCAAAGATATTTCACCAGAAGAGCCCTTCACTCCTCCACTCGAAACAGAATATCCTACGAAAATAGACTAACAATCCTGGGCCTTGAAAGCCTAGAACTACGGCACCTAAAACACGATTTGAGTACAGTGATCCCCCGGTTATTGCGTCCCCAACCATTGCGAACAGGGTAATTTGCGATTGTTGAACCCGGAAGTCAAAACACCATCTACGCATGCGTGCCCTTTTTTTCTATGGGCACGCATGCGTAGATGGGGCCCGGCAGATCAGCTGCTGGGCGGCTTCCCTGGGTCTTCCCCCTCTTGCTGGCGGGAGGGCGAGCAGCGGGCATCAGCAAGGAGTTTCCCCACCGCCCACGCAAACTCCTCGCTGCCGCCCGCCCTTCGCCCGCCCACGCCGTTCATTCTCGCCGCTTTCGAGCTGAGTCCTGAAGCGAATTCGCTCCAGGACTCAGCTCGAAAGCGCCGAGAGCCAGCGGGGACAAGCCGTTCGCTGGCGCTGGCTCTCGGCGCTTTTGAGCTGAGTCCTGAAGCGAATTCGCTCCAGGACTCAGCTCGAAAGCGCCAAGAGCCAGCACCAGCGAACGGCTTGTCCGCCGCCTGCCTGCCCGCTAGCGAGGAGCCGAAGATTGGGGGCGGCGCGGCTGTTTTAAAATGTCGCCGCCGGCATGGGGGGCTTGCCAGCACCCCCCGGACCCCCAACCCGGGTTTGGGGGGCTGCTAGGAAGCCCCCCATGCCGGCGGCGACGTTTTAAAACAGCCGCGCCGCCCCCAATCTTCGGCTCCTCGCTAGCGCTGCGGGAGTAAAAACACCATCTGCACATGCGCAGATGGTGTTTTTACTTCCGCAGCGCTACTTCGCGAAAACCCGCTCGTTGCGGGGGGTCCTGGAACGGAACCCTCACAACGAGCGGGGGATCACTGTATTACCCACAAGATCATATGCTGCAACGTCCTACCAGTCAATGGCTACTTCAGCTTCAACCGCAATAACACAAGAGCACGCAACAGATTCAAACTTAACACGAACGGCGTCAAACTTGACTGTAAAAAATATGATTTCAACAATCGAGTTATCGAAGCATGGAACTCATTACCGGACTCAATTGTGTCAACCCCTAACCCCCAACACTTCTCCCTTAGACTCTCCACGATTTACCTCTCCAGGTTCCTAAGAGGCCAGTAAGGGGCGTACATAAGTGCACTGGTGTGCCTTTCGTCCCCTGTCCAATTATCTTTCCTTTCTTTCATCTATCTTATATATTCTCTTCCTTTCATATATCCTCTCCTCTAAGTTCACTTTCACCCTCTTTTATATTATCACATGTCTATTTTTCTTCCTATGTATTTGTGTATTGGACAAATTAATAAAGGTAAAGATAAAGTTTAAAAAAACAGATTTAAGGAACCCATCTCAAACTATGTCTTTAAATTTGTTTTGTTTTTTTGCCTAAATTGAGTTTAGTTTTCTGTCTGAACCAGTTTCAGGTATTTACACCAATCAGAGTTGGCCTAATTGTGGTTTAGTACTCATAGGTCATATTAATGCCACATTAAACAGAAATATTGTAGAAAGTTAAGGGTTAACCCTATCTGCAATTTATACTTGGCAATATCATATTTGGGATATCACTTTTAGTAGCTAGAAAGGATGTATTTGAAAAAAGGGTCACAGAAAATGGAAACTCGATTCTAGAAAGCTAAGTGTGCTTGGAATAATTATTTCTTGGGTTTTTTAAGAGGTTTTTTTTTTTGAGACATGTACCTATACCTGTTGTTCTTGGCTTATAATCATTTGTTTATCGACTGTTCTAAGTTACAATAGCAGTAGAAAACAGTGTCTTATGAGCGGTCCTCACACTTGCAGCACTTCCAGTGTTTCATGATAAAAATTTAGACATTTGGCAACTGACACGTAATTTATGACAGCTGCATCATCCGATACTATGTGATTGCTATTTGTGCCTTTCATCCGATACTATGTGATTGCTATTTGTGCCTTTCTAGCCAGCTTCTGACAAGAACAGTCAATGGAAGAAGACAAAATAGTTTAACAACTGCATGGTTCACTTAGCAACTGCTGTGATTCATTTAACCATGGCAAAAAAAAAACCCATAGTTGAGTGTGACTTACTTAATAACCACCTTACTTAGCAAAAAAAAAAATTATGGTCCAAATTATCTATAATAAATCCAGGACTACCTATAGTGAATGAGTCCTCCAGTTCGAAACTGCTGAGAACTTTTATCTAATACAGTGTTCCCTCGATTTTTGCGGGTTCGAACTTCGCGAATAGCCTATACCACGGTTTTTCAAAAAATATTAATTAAAAAATACTTTGCGATTTTTTTCCTATACCACGGTTTTTTCCACCCAATGACGCCATATGTCATCGCCAAACTAATAATTTTTACAAATAAATAACAACAAAAATAATTATTGTTAATAAATAATTATGTTTATAAATATCAGGATCACTAAGTGTCTTATTCAATGGTGATTACCAATAATAATGGTGAGTAAATGGTTGTTAAGGGAATGGGAAATGGTAATTTAGGGGTTTAAAGTGTTAAGGGAAGGCTTGTGATACTGTCCATAGCCAAAAATGGTGTATTTACTTCCGCATCTCTACTTCTAATACCAATTCATCCAATACATAACACAATTAATCAGGTAATACTTTATGTTAAGAGTTGTTTAATTTTAAAAAAAATTAGATAATCTTAGAAAAGGTATTGTACTTTTATAATTACAGTATGGGGAAGTGATTACTTCTTTTCAGAAAATGGCTATTACAATCCATATTGTACAGCCGTGGTGGCACGGTACTTAAAATGCAATACTGCAGGCTACTTTTGCTGATTGCCAGCAGTCTGAAATTTGGCAGTTCGATTCTCACCAGTTTAAGGTTGACTCAACCTTCCATCGTTCTGAGATCAGTAAAATGAGGAGCCAGATTCTTGAGGGCAATATGCTGACTTTGTAAACTGCTTAGAGAGGGCTGTAAAACACGGTGAAGTGGTATATGTAAGTCTAAATGCTATTGCTATTGCTACCAGTATATGCACTACAGTATTTGTATAAAGAAAGGTTATTTATTTATTTATTTATTTATTTTTGTAGTTCTCTGCACATTCATGCAGTTTAATCTGTTAATTAAAAGTAATTGATTCAATGTCTTTAGTTAGGTATTTTCAATTTATTATTAATAGATTTAATAATAGTGAAATCATTCACTATTAATAGTGAAAGTCATGTAGCGAAATACTGTATATGGTTAAGAAGAAATGAAAGATCCTCATGAGTACGGTAAATATCTTTTCTTGAGCAGCAGCTAGTTTCAATTTGAAAACTATTTACATAGCTAAAGTCAGGTCTCACCAGAGTAAGAAGTCTGAGGATTGAGACCAGAATCCCTTCTGTGCTTTCTATATAAAACCACTCCCATGTGGTTAGAATAAGTTTGCCAAGTTAGTTCAGTATTGTCTTCTCATTTTCTGTAAAGTGAAATGTGCTTCTCTTTGTAGAGCATCCTGCCTTGTTTGTATTTCATTCAGCTTTTAAAAATAAATCAGCATGCTTAGCATGCCATTTCTTGGACAGTCCAAAAGATCTTCCAATCTATCACAATACTTTGTATGTTTTCTAAGAAAAGCTGCAGCTGCACATATTATATAGCCATTCCCATTCCTCAGGGAAATCTTTTATAGTATTCTTCGAATTAATGGAAAGGTGGCTTCGCACTTGAAATTGATTTTATTTCAAAACAGAAGTCCATTAATGCAATACTGGAACGTCAAATCAATTAGTTAAAAGTGTATATGTGTCCTAAGTAATGATTTGGCCTATGCTTCTTAACAATTACATAAATTATGTCTATATTCTGTGTTTCTTTCAAGAGCTCAAGGTAGCTTACAAGCAGACCTCTCGCAATTTTGTTCTCATAGCACTTTGTAAGGTAGTTTGAGCTGTGAGAAAGTGACTATTCATTGACTTTCCGTGGCTAAAATTACACTTCAAACTGGGTTTCCCTGGTCTGGTACAATATTTTAGCTACCTAAGCCTAACTTAACAACTGTATCATAATGCTTCTCAAAGTTTAACAAATGTATAGATATAATAGTTTATGTCAGATTTTCATTTTCAGTCATGGATGCTAATAGGTGATACATTGCTTCCAATTATATATCTTGTATTATAAGAACACTGTAGCACAATATATGGCTCGCTAGATTTGTACATCCTAGTGACTCAATGTATTATGTGGAACATTTACTTGAAAAAGAATCCGTTGATTTCTTAATATTTGCTCATTGCATTTACATCCAACATATTCTCTGAGAACTCAGCATATGGTACATAATGGTCTATTTAATATTATCCCCACAATAACTTTCTTGTTAGTTTCTGCTTGTTTAGTGAAATAATAAACTGTCCAATTATACATTGGAGATTAGTATGGTGTATTTATTTTTTCCTTTTTTATTTGAACAAACAGATTTTTAGAAAGTGAAAGACACAACCATAGAATTAAAATCACAACTAAGAAAAAAACATTATAGAAAGACTTATTAATACAGTACTTTCTCTCCTTACTTTCCATTATCTCAGGAACCGCCTTCTGCCGCACGAATCCCAGCGGCCAGTTAGGTCCCACAGAGTGGGTCTTCTCCGGGTCCCGTCAACGAAACAATGCCACTTGGCGGGACCCAGGAGAAGAGCCTTCTCTGTGGCGGCCCCGGCCCTCTGGAACCAACTCCCCCCAGAGATTAGAACTGCCCCTACCCTCCTTGCCTTTCGTAAGCTACTCAAAACCCACCTCTGCCGCCAGTCATGGGGGAATTAACACTTCTTCTCCCCCTAGGCTGATACAACTGTATGTATGGTATGTTTGTACGTATGCTGGTTTTATATATTAAGGGGTTTTAAGTTAGTTTTTAGTATTGGATTTTTACTGTACATTGTTCATGACTGTTGTTAGCCGCCCCGAGTTTTCGGAGAGGGGCAGCATATAAATCCAATAAATGAAATGAAATGAAATGAAATTGGTTTCCCAATTGCTCATCTAAATATTATTTTACGTTGAACATTGAAGGTTAATTACTAATAACTGTTGTATTAATTTCATATCATATAACTCTTTTCTAATAAACCACATTCTAAATGTATAATTGTGCCTTGCTGTGTGATGTGTAGTATATAAAGGAGCCATCCCTGCTTACATTTGATAAGTCTCCTGTTACAGAGATATATATTCTGGGAGTTGAAATCCACACACCTTAAATTTGCGGAGGCTGAGAAGCACTGACATAAACTGTTGTTCCCAAGGAAAGACAAGTAGTGAAAAGATCCAGCAGACATACATCTTAGAATATATACAATGTGTCTTGGGAATGTTATTAAAAATAAAACACAAAAGGCCATTCAGTAAAATGTATTACTGTTTTAGTTTCTAGTATGGCATTCAAACATTTTCTGTAGATTGACTTCCTCTCTAAGGTATTTCTTCAGCAGCAAAGGAAATATGCTCAACCCTAAGGCATTTACTTGAAAGGCTTTGGGTTTTATTTATATATTTCATACATTTTGATCTTAAAATTGCAGGGAGAATAATGTTTTCTTTTACATTTACCTGAAGCTTTATTTTCCTTGCTCTCAGTAGAACGAATACTAAAATTCACATTGATTTGCAATAAGTACAATCTGTCTATTCTACTACTCAGATTTATACCACATGGGTGTTCCAAGAACTCATAACCCATTGAAATTACTTGGTTTGTATAAAATGAATAATCTATCTGATGATGCCAAAAAACAGTTCCTGTCTTTTTGGCAGAAAAATAAGCATCTACCTGTAGATAACTCTCACACACTTTTCCTGAAAAATAATACCCCCATTAAAATAAAAAATACATGAAAAGATACAAGTTTGGACCAGGAACTGAAGCTAAATACCATGCTATCTATTTTCATTGCTGTTTCGGAAAAGTGGGAGGAGAGGAAGGAGAGAGAGTGGAACAGCTACTGTTAAGATTTCCAGATCTGTTTTTCCATTATGGGCTACTTGAACGCTAGTGTGAGTTTTGCCTCTCTGTTTTTCCCACAGTCAGTAAGACTTATCTGACAATGGAGTTAGTGTCAGCTGTCCAAAACAGACTGGGAGATACATTCCTTTCACCACTGCCATTGCTTATCATCAACACACTCATTTTTTAAACTCCAGTAAATTTACAGGCATATAAGATCTGCCTTTTTTTTTTTTGCTACTCCTGTTGCTGGTTTCTGCCTTCACTATATCTCCACAAAATTTTAGGGAATTGCAGAGCACTTGAATTAGATTCAAAGAGCCTACTGTAAAAGGTGAACAGGTGATCTAATATAGTAACACATTTAGGGTATGAAATATACAACATAAACAATGTAGGTAGTCTTCAACTTACAACCACAGTTGAGCAGGTAGAAAATCCCATTGCTAAACAAGGATGCAGTTAAGTGAGTTCTTTTTGCCATAGTTGTTAAGCAAATGACTGCGGTGGTTCAATGAATTGTATTGTTGTTAAGTGAATCTGGCTTCCCCTATTGACTTTGCTTGCTGGAAGCCAGCTGGGAAAGTTGCAAATGGCAATCACATGGCCCCCAGGATTCTGCAATCATTGAGTATACTGTACTTTCGAGGTGCCAAGTGCCCAAATTTTGATCACATGACCATGGAGATGATGTGATGGTCGTAAGTGTGAAAATTGATTGTAAGTCACCATTTGACTGCAGTTGTAACTTCAAACGCCACCTAATGAATAATTGTAAGTCAAGGACTATCTGTAATACATTTAATAAACAAATGTTTATGAATTTATAGTTATTCTATCTATCTATCTATCTATCTATCTATCTATCTATCTATCTATCTATCTATCTATCATCTATCTATCTGACTTGTATGCCGCTCAATCTTGAAGGACCCAGGGTGGTTTACAACAATATAAATTACAAAAAAAAAAGACCCTTCCAAAAGAAGTCAAATGTACAATATAAAACAATAAAACCCCAATTAAAACCCATAGCTAACCTATCCAGTCAGCAGGCCTACATAGCATTCATACAATTTGGCCATGATAGTTGTTAATTCACAGATTAACAACTTTTTACACAGTTGTTAAATGACAACAGAACTTTAAGAGGTTCTGCTGGATTTATATGTCAGAGATTTGCATGAAGCTACAGTATATTGTCAAAAAGAAGATAGAACTTTCTTTCATTTAGGATCCATAGTGTGACCCACATTCTTGTGGTACCGATACAACTGTCTTGCCAGAATAGCAACAGTGTTCTGACTCTCACTGCTGTTTAACAGAGAGTAGTCCTTTCTGGTGAATGGGGGTATTATTCTGAAACTAAATTGCACGGCTTGTTATTCCTAAAGCAGGGATGAAATTTATTTTATTTTATTTATTTTATTAGATTTATAGACCGCTCTTCTCCTCAAGTACTCAGGACAGCTCACCAGCATAAAATAGACACAATAACAATAAATAGGATTAAAAACCTTAGAAAAAGCATAAAACTCAAAGTAAAAACAACAACCATTCCTCTTTCATACTAATGGCCGAAGCAAAAATATCACTCAGAGCCCCCAGGCCTGCTGGCATAGATGTGTTTTTAATGCCTTTCGAAAGGCAAGGAGAGTGGAGATGGTGCGGATATCAGAGGGGAATTGGTTCCAGAGGGTCGGGGCCACAACAGAGAAGGTCCTCCCCCATGGACCTGCCAGTTGGGGGAAATGGGAAAAATGGAATAGAAATGGAATAGAATTTCTTTTCTTTGCCACTTGTTTTATATCTAATATCTTATTAAATGATTTGCTTCATTCCAGAAGTATGTACCAAGAAAGGGCAGTACATTCAGTGATAAAAGGAAAAATACTCTCAGTTGGAGACATAGAAACATGTTGTCAACCTGCAAACAAGAGTTAAGTAAGATGGGCAGTCAATAAATTTGATAAGCAAGCAAACTACTGCCAGAAGGAACTTCCTTCAGTGATTTTTTAAGAAATATAACTCACATTTTATTTGTAGAGCTGGTATCTCTGTTCAAGAAATAGCTTTCCTTCGATCTTTCCAGAATTCTCTTTCTGTCATTTGAAGTAAGCCAACTAACGTGCTCAAGTCTTAATTGGAGCAGGCCATTAAGCATGCAACTGAAGCACAATACAGCGTTCTCAGCTAAGCCTTAAAACACTGAGATTACATTTCTTTTTTGCAGACTTGTTAATATAACAGAGGCATTGATATTTCCTGCTGACTATAAACAATGAAATGCTTTTAAAGCTAATGGAATACATATGTTGGAGTCTACTAAAAATGTTAGAGGAAAAGACTTTTAGAGATACCAAAAAAAACATTTTGATCCTTCCATGGTGCATTTAGAGTTAATTAACTGGGTTTTCTTTTTATGAAGACTTTGATTTTTCTTGTATTTTTATTTTTGTTTTATATATATATATATATATATATATATATATATATATATATATATATATATATATATATATATATATAAACAAAAATAGAAATACAAGAAAAATCAAGGTCTTCATAAAAAGAAAACCCAGTATATATATTTCTCAAAAAATAAAGTGAACACTCAAATAGCACATCCTAGATCTGAATGAAATGTTCTAATTGAATACTTTGTTCTGTACAAAGTTGAATCTGCACAACAGCAAGTGAAATTGATTGTCAATCAGTGTTGCTTCCTAAGTGGACAGTTTGATTTCACAGAAGTTTGATTTGCTTGGAGTTACATTGTGATGTATGTATGTATGTATGTATGTATGTATGTATGTATGTATGTATGTACGTATGTACGTAGAGTTCAAACTGCAGGGATAATTTGTCTTCAGACCTAATTCTGAATTACATGTCTAGGGTGTGTTTTCCCCCAACATATTTGGACTGCGCCAAATTAGAATAAAGCACTAAGCTTATACCTGGATATTTGCTAGGTGGTGACATCTGTTGCACTTCAGATTCACCTGACACACTCTCCAGTTTGTTGCCCTAGATTAGAACATCCAATATCAGTTGCTGGGTGTATTGTGACATCACCTGTATGTTCCAGGCAACAATGGAACTTGCCAGGCAATAATGCTTTTGTCATTCTGATTAATGGATCAAGATTTTGAGGATACTGCTGAACCCAGCATCTCTTTTTATACTAGGTTTGGAAGGCAAGTGAGTTTCTGTGTGCTTCCAATAATGTGAATTTCAAAGATTCTGTTTAAGGTCATAATGGGATTAATTAGAAGATTCCATTATATTGTTTAAGGAAGAAGAGACAGACAGGTAGCTATGTGGAAAATGATTTGTCAGCTTGCATGAATTTTGGAAAGGAGAAAAGTTTCAGGTCAGGAAGTTTCAATTCCTGTGTAGTTTTTCCACAGATGTAGCTTATCTGGAATTTTGAGATATTTGAATCACCCTACCCATTCTTGAAAGTTGGACTGTCTAGAAGTCTTAGGATGTCCTGCTGAAATACAGGTAGTCTTCGACCTATGGCCACAATTGGGACCAGAATTACCCTTGCTAAACAAGGGAGTTGTTAAGTGAGTCAAATCCAATTTTGTGACCTTTGCTACCAGAGTACTGTATTTAAGTGAATCAGGCAGTCTCTAAGCTTCCTCCACTAACATTGTTTCTTGGAAGTTGACTTGGAAAGTCAAAATGGTAATCACCTGATCCTGGGACACTGCAATTATTGTAAATATATGTGTGGTAAAGTGCCCATATTTTGACCACATGATTGTGGGGATGCTGCAAAAGTCACAAGTTGTATTTTTTTTAAAGTGCCATTATAATTTTGAAGAGTCGCTAAACAAATGGTTGTAAGTGAAGGACTACCTGCATCAAAGGACGAAGTATCAGCAACAATGTTTGTCCTACCATTTTACCAGGCAGGAGATCCTCTTTCTTGAATCCAGTACTAGATTGTTCTTTGGGGACTGAAATGGGATGAAGAGGCCATTTTAGCAGCCCTGCTAAAATGCCTTGCTTCCAGCCTGTTTCCTGCAAGGACTGGTTGGCAAAAAAGCATGAGTCTTTTTTCTTTTCTTTTTGTAAACTGACAATAAATGTACATCAAGTGAAAGATGATTAAATCTTGCCCATGTTTGCAGACAGAAAATTGGACTATAAAATAAGTAACTTTTACAGCAAACATCCAGCAGTAGCAATGTTGTCACCAAAATATATGAGCATCTATCACCTCCTACTTGCCCTTTTATAAAGTGTATATTTCAGGTTCATAAATTGATATTGTGTTGTACTATTTGTCATATATATGGGATGCTGTTCATTTTGCCAAAATATAGTTTTGTGCCTTAGACACTAAAGGGATCCCACTGGCTTGCAATGTGTTTCACAACTATTATTTCTTAATCTTGAACTCGTCACTACCTTCCCAGATTGTTATAAGGTAAAGTTTCATGAATAAAAACTGGAATAAATAGCATAGTTTTTCATCACTTACAGAGATGTTGATATTCCTTGCAGCACACAAACTAATCTTTTAAGAACTTAAATGTCTCCTTAAGAATCTTAGTTTTCCAGGAAAATACCAGATTTACTCAAGACATAACTTGATGGAATATATTACTAAATTGTGGTCTCTAAAACTTGTGTGGTCCTAATGTTACTAATGTAGTGGTTAAAAAATAGTTTTCCGATCTGTGCCTGGACAAAGGCCTAGAAGATTCCGTAATAAAACATGACATTTTTCCTACCATCCAGTTAGCAGTTTCAGGGGTAGCCTCCTGTAGAACAAATCAATGATCATGCTTCTAGATTATGAAGATTACAAACAGACCAGTAACATTTAGTCTGCTACATTAATTGATTAAAGCTGTTGACCAGTTATAAAGTTTCTCCTTTTACATCATCGTCATCACTGAAACTCTTGAGCAAACTATAGCTGTGAAAAGAAAATGTATTTATTTGTATCTCTCAAATTAAGGACACAAAAATATAACAAGAATTTGTTTGAGTCTGAGGAATAGGGCGGCATAGAAATCAAACAAACAAACAAACAAGCAATGAGCCCAATCACATATACATAGACACAAGTAGTCCTAATTTAATAATAGTAATTGGGACTGGAATTTCTAATTTCTTAAGAGAGATTGCTGCTAAGGAACGTAATCAGAAAGCAGAAGATCATATGATTACATTGCTTAAGAATGGCAATCCCAGAAGTTCCTGTTGTTAAGTTTAAAAGTTAAGTGAAAACATGGAAATTTCCTTCCAGCATCCCACAAGCAAAATCAAAGTTGGGCCAGAGGCCAAAGTTGGGAACTATGTATTTTCCACTTTCTGACACCCTAGAAAGCTGGCTTTAAAAAGGGTTTTGCGAACTTCATGCCTTTACCACTGTTTTAGAATTCCATCCTCCACTATCAAGGCTTGTGCTGAGCATTAAATTGGGCTCAAAACAAGTCTGCTGAACACACAGGGATGGGTTCCACTTACCTTCACCACTGGTTCATATCGCGACATTTTGCATGCGTCCCCACATGTGGGGGCAGGCAGGAGGGCACTTTTTCAAGCAGCAGCAGAGGAAAAGACTTCCAAACAGTAGAAAATTTGAAAAAAATTCCCCCAAAAAATGGCACCCATGGACAAGCACTGACCAAACCAGATCTGTGATGCCATTGTGACATCACTAGCAGGTCGCTACCAGTTCGGGTGACCCTGTACGAACCGGGAGGAACTCACCCCTGTGAAAAACATGCTTGGAAGTTGGCATGGACACTCTTTCCCCATTTTTTCTATGCTTAATAAACTAGGATATCCCTCCCCATAAAAGCTCAACATCTCATTCCTGTACCACTGTCCTCATTAATAGATGTTTTCCTGCATGTTAAAAACATCAGGGAGGAAAGCAGATTCTGAGGGCTTAACCAATCGTTTTACTTAGCATGCCTTTTACACCTGAAACCAGGAGATTTTGTTTAGAGGTAGTTTGATTTAGTGATTAAGGCATCAACCAGGCTAGAAAGCAGGAAATTATGAATTCTAGTCTCTTTTAGCCATGAAAACCAGCTGGGTGACTTGAGCTTGTCATTCTTCCAGCCCAACTCACCTCACAGGATTGTCTGGGAGAAAACAAAATGAAGAAGATATGTTGGATATGCTTGCTGCCTGGAGTTATTTGTAACAAATAATAATGGCTGGAAACAAACAAAAGAATCACCATCTGATAGCAAGCCAAAAACAGAAGCAACAGATGCAGGATAAGGATCACCAATGGGGGCAGCTAATTATAGGCTTGGTATGGTTATCTATTTACTCAAGGATGATGGATAATACTTTAACATGGCAATAAGGTAAGGACAATAGTATAATTTCTTGATTTGTATCCTAAGATTGAATCTTGAGAATCAACTTGACTTTTAAGAAAAGCATGAACCAATTCCACCAGCAATTAATTCCACAAGATCTTTCTGTTCCACAAGACATTTCCTGAGTTTCTTGTTATTTTAGATGGGTTGTTGCTTCCAGAATATTTGTAATTGGGTGCTTGCACGTATGGCCAGAAAGGGCTGTAGACCTCTCACTTAAATATAGGACCAGGCTCTTCCCTCTTCGACCTCTGGGTGGTTTGTGTCTTGAATCTTGAATTTGGGGAACCAAAGAAGCTTCTTCGATGAAAAGCTAAATGCCTTCTCTAATAGTAGAGATGTGACACTAAAGAATATAATTAATAATATATGATTAGCTTGTTTAATATAAAATTTATTAGAACTAAAACACTCAAGGGAAGGTTCACAGGAAGCGAGAGGAAGTAGGTGGAGAGGGTAGAGGTGGGGTGGAGAGGAAGGAAGGATGGAGAGAGAAAGGGTACAGAAGGTAAATGGGAGAGATGGAGAGAGTAAGAGGGGAGTGAGAAAGAGAAACATGAACACAGACTGCTAATTTATTAACATGATAGAGATGCTGATGTGAATACTGTATAAAAGAGACCAGCTAGAAAGATGTAATAATATACACTGCTCAAAAAAATAAAATAAACACAACCTAGATCTGAATGAAATATTCTCATTGAATACTTTGTTCTGTACAAAGTTGAATGTGCTGACAACAAAATGAAATTGATTGTCAATCAGTGTTGCTTCCTAAGTGGAAAGTGCCATATATTTATTTTCAAAAGTCAAGTCCAGTTGCCTTTTGAAAAGCACCTTTGGCAGTTTAGGGACCTTTCTAACCGAGTAGGAAGCCTCAAAGTCTGAAGTTTGGTTGCCAAGGCGGGTCCCACGCTCGAGCGGAGCTCTCAGCCCGGCAGGAGGAGAGAGTTTCGGATTGGAAGCGGCACGAGGCCTCCCGCTTAAAAGGAAAAGGACCCCGGGCCGCTGTGGCGTTGACCCCCTTCGGGATGGGGGGGAGAGAGGCGGTTTCCTCAAGACGCGCTGGAAAGAAGCGACCCGAGGGCGCAACCAAGAAGAGGCGAAGAAGCGGAGAAGTGTACTGAGGAGCCCAGCCCCGCCGCACATCTACCCGGCGCCCTGGCGGGACTCCAGAGCTCAGGCCAGCCGCCAAAAAAAAAAAAAAAAAACCCCAGCCGCGAAGGAAGCTCGCCGCCAATCTCCGTTGCCTCGAATTCGGCGTCGAGGATTGCTCTGAGGTGGGCTTGAGCGTCTCCGGGGGACTCGGTAGCAGAACCGGCGCGTCGGGCATATATGCGAAGGCTAGGATGAGCTGGAGGAGGCGAGCTGCCCAAGCCCAGCTCCGGAGGACTTTCAGCGAGCAGCTCCGGGACTCCACGGCCAAAGCTTGGGATTTGCTTTGGAAAAGCCTGGGCGAGAGGCGGCTGGCAGGTCAGTCGTGGGGCGTTGGGTGTCAGTCCGCTGCTCCTTTAACCTGCGGGACGAGGCGGCCCAAACGCCCGCAATAAGCCTCAGGCGGAGCCGCCGTGCGCCCTAAGGTCGCGTGACCTTGTTTCTTTTCCCGCGTCCCTTGCGTTGGGGTCCTTTCCTGCGCCGTTTGGGGTTTTGTTTTGGGTTTTTTTTACCTCATGCGCTTTGGAGGGTGTTGTTTTTTTTACCTCACGCGGTTTGGGGGTTGTTGTTTTTACCTCACGCGGTTTGGGTGTTGTTTTTGTTGTTTTACCTCACGCGGTTTGGGGTTGTGTGGTTTTTTTTACCTCACCTGCCACGGGGATTTCCTTTGAGGGGCTTCGGCTTTGGCCGTCTTGAAAACTGTCCAGAAACCCGGGCAGTGGATCCAACTGGGCCAGTCGAATTAGCCAATAGCGCTTCGATTTATATACCGCTTCAGGGTGCTTTTTTCTCTAAGCCAGGGCTTGGCAAAGTTGGCTCGTCCATGACATGTGGATTTCAACTCCCAGAATTCCCGAACTAGCGTGATGGGCTCAGGAATTCTGGGAGTTGAAGTCCACATGTCATAGAAGAGCCAACTTTGCCTACCCCTTACACCGAGCCGGCACGTGGCAGCCTCTTCGCCTGGGTGCGGGGAGGGAGTCAGGTTGAAGTTGTAAGTCTTGGCTGAGACGTTATAGGGCTCCCCGTCGCTGGCGTGTTACAAGCGGTGGTACTGTACTGTACTCCTCGCTGCTCCGACATGGACGGGTTAGAAATCTAGCAGTGGGTTTTTAAGACATCCTGGATTCTTGGGCAGTAGTAGTAAGGTAAATCTTGGGTTAGTCCCTTTATTATTACGATATTTTTCCTCGATTCGAAGGGTTTATTTACTACCTGTGGACATGACATGTCTGTTTTATATACACTGCTAAAGAAAAAATACATGGAACATTTAAACAACACAATATAACTCCAAGTAAATCAAACTTCTGTGAAATCAAACTGTCCACTTAGGGAGCAACACTGATCGACAATCAATTTCACATGCTGTGGTACACATTCAACTTTGTACAGAACAAAGCATTCAATGAGAATATTTCATTCATTCAGATCTAGGATGTGTTCTTTGAGTGTTCCCTTTATTTTTTTTGAGCAGTATATATGTGTGTGTTTAAGGAATCTGCTACTTTCCTCTGGTCTTGTTTTTTTTACCTCCTAATACTTGTATGCTAGAATGCTCAACATCCAGACTTTGGCAGCACTTCTCCCCCCATTAGAAATGTTCCTTAAAAGGCATGAAGCTGCTGCTCACCAAAAAAGGTGCAACCAGACTAATAATAATGATAATCATCATTATTATTATCTCTTATTCATTAAATACAAATTCACTCAATTGAGCATTTAAAAAGTGTCACAAGTGCCACTGACTGGTGCTAAGGGTTGATACGGGTTGCTGCCAACGTCCTAGGTATAAACCTAGTGTTTTCTTAAAATATACTGCTCCAAAAAATAAAGCGAACACTCAAATAACACATCCTAGATTTGAATGAATGAAATATTCTCATTGAATACTTTGTTCTGTACAAAGTTGAATATGCACAACAGCATGTAAAATTGATTGTCATTGTTGCTTCCTAAGTAGACAGTTTGATTTCACAGAAGTTTGATTTAATTGGAGTTATATTGTGTTGTTTAAGTGTTCCCTTTATTTTTTTGAGCAGTGTATATAATGTTCTGAGTAGTGCAGTTTTTTGCAGTTCCACAGATGTTATTGCAGGAAGCTGCAATTTCTTGATGTGTTTTGTGAAATTCTTGGACATGGTACCAAGTGCCTCAGTGACAATGGATATCACTGTTACATGTTTCATTCACAGCCGTGTACTTGTAATGGCCAGTTCCTGTTTTTAATTTTTTTATTAGTTGTTGTTGTTGTTATTATTATTATCATCACAAAAAACAGTAATACACAGCAAATGAGATTTATATGCTGAATTTCATATCATAATATCACAAGTCAAGCACTTCCTATTGTTGTTGTTGTTGTTATTATTATTTACCATAGCTTTTCTCCAATAATCTAGGCTGGACTCTGTATGCACTCTGGCTATTCATTTTCTTTTGGAGGGAATTCAGACAACATCACAAGGCACTTTTTAAACCATCTGTCCCAGAATTTGAGTAATATTAGTAGAAAATATATAGTCATTACATAAAGATGATCACATTCTGAAAAATATTGTTGATGGGTAATGTCTGTGTAGCCACAGCAGTTAAGAATAAAGTTGGATAAGTCTCTATATATCCATGAAACATAACATTGGACTTGTGATATGTTTTTGCCTATGTTAAATTATTTGCTTTAGTTGACAATCTTGAATTCCTGATCATCCGTCACCCAACACGTGGATTATGCACTTGTGTAATGCCCTGTTCTAAACCTTCTGTACTTTAGGATTGTTTGTTTGGGACCCTACCCATGTATATCACTGAGTAGGAAGAGCTGCTGAACCAACTTACGTTTGTTTTTGAAACTTCACAGATCAACACACTTATCCTTGGGCTTCTTGTTCTATAAAATTTTTGTCCTTTTCTATCTTAACTATACAGTACTGCAGTTAATCTCTTTGACTGATCCAACTTTATTTGTCTTTTTTATTAAAAAAAATTCAAACTTTCTGCTTCCAAATCAAAGTTTCTCTTTCCTTTCAGCCTGTGGTATTTGTTCTTTAGATAGTTGCAGACAGACATGACAAAATAATCTGTTTCTTGTTTTGCAAGTTTGCATAAACTAGAAGTAGGCGAAATATCATAACCTAAATATATAGATGAGTTAATGAAATCAAAATACAGTAATCCCTTGCTAGTTTGCGGTTAATCTTTTACGGATTCGCTACTTCACGGGTTTTCAAATGGGGCTTAAATCCATTAAATCCATTAAAAATTTTAAATCCATTAAAATTCTTCTACAGTACTACTGTACTCTATTAAAGAAACTGGTAGGATATCACATATAGTTCCAGCTGAGGAACATTATAGAATGACTGTTTAATGCAAAGGGTGGATTTTAAAAGTCCAAATACTCGTTAAATACATAAAACAATATCTTTCCCCTACTTCACGGAAATTCGTTTTTCATGGGTGGTCTTGGAGCGCATCCCCTGTGAAAAACGAGGGATCACTGTATATTAAATCGGTATCTTCCTAGTAAAGGAAATTTCCCAGTCAGACAAGGAAAAGAGTCTTGTCAACATTTTAAAAATAGTCACTACTTTGGATCATGATGGGATGAGTGGGAACAGAAGGAAGGGGCCTAGAATGGAGTAGCTTACATTATTCAGAGCCATTGTATTTCCCCCCCCCCTCATTTGGGTCATTTTCAAACTTGATCTTTCTTTTGCTGGCTTTGGCTCCATTTGTTCAGTTCCAGCGCAGAGGTTTTTTTGGGTCACAGACCAGAATAATCCTGACCCTTGTTACATCATTTATTTTCAAAGTTTATATTGGATTAAAACACATAAGATTCGTTGGATAAGACTTAGTCTGAGTAGATTTACACTGACCCAATGGTGATTACCAAATTGTTGTTTACAATTGGGTATTTTTGTCCTGCTCCAGCTCAAACAACTCTTGGCAGTTTACATAGTTTAGAATAAAAGCATAATGAACACTTCCTAAAAAACCCTTAAAAGTAAACATGGGTGCCTGATTATTATAGCAACCCAACAAACTCCATCGCCAAATGACCATTCAAATAAAATAGCCTTTACTGCCTTATATAAAACCAATGGAAGCAAGCTATTCCCCAGCATTCAAGGACTCTGCCCTTAGATCCATTTTCTCTTGACTTCTCATAGGGACTGGACCTTCAGCATTCCTTCACTACAAGCGTGTACATGCTGGACAGATTCTTCTGGAGAAGACAGTCCCCAAGGTATCCTGGAGAAATTTTAATACATATGCTACTTAGGTTTACAAATGAACCTCTGTATGATCTGCTTTAGATTCTTTCCCGGAATCATCTTCAGATTGATTAATCAAGTAGTTTTTTGTATTCTCCTTGTATCCTCTTTGCCTGTACTTTACCAATTTTGGTACTTTACCAATTTTGTATATATACTGCTCCAAAAAAAAAAATAAAGGGAACACTCAAATAACATATCCTAGATCTGAATGAATGAAATATTCTCATTGAATACTTTGTTCCGTACAGAGTTGAATGTGCACAACAGCATGTGAAATTGATTGTCAATCAGCGTTGCTTCCTAAGTGGACAGTTTGATTTCACAGAAGTTTGATTTACTTGGAGTTATATTGTGTTGTTTAAGTGTTCCCTTTATTTTTTTTGAGCAGTGTATGTGTGTGTGCAGTGTGTGTGTGTGTGTGTGCAGTATATGTACAGTATTTTTCCATCTATAAGCAATCCCATGTATAGGAACACCCCCCCCCAACGCATACTTTTTTTACCCAAAATTCAGAGGTCAATATTTTAAGCAATCAGAAGTTTAGCTCGTGAGGCTAGTTTGCAGAGATAAGGTATCGGCAGTTTTGCAACCGCAGTTCTTTTCTCGACCCCGTGTATAAGACCCTCTTATTTTTAGGTACCGTATATACTCGAGTATAAGCCGACCCGAGTATAAGCCGAGGCACCAATTTTTGCCACAAAAACTGGGAAAACGTATTGACCCGAGTATAAGCCGAGGTTAGAAAATGCAGTGGCTACTGGTAACTTATAAAAATGGAAAACAATAAAATTACATTAATTGAGACATGTTAGAATATTTATTTTAAAGAAAACCAGTAAACTAGCTCTGTAAATTTAAAAGAGGGTAAACAAATTAACAATATTAACAATAAATTAAAAAGTAAAAAAAGTAGCTCGATCAGGAACAAAGCTAAAACCTAAGAGTTAAAATCCTTCAAAACTGGATTCCTTCTCATCATTAATTGGATTTACATTATTGTTCTGTTTTTATATATGCTGTGAGCCACCCTGAGTCCTTGGAGAAGGATTGCATACAAATCCAATTAAATAAATAAACAAACAAACAAACAAATAAATAAGTGTATCCAAATAAGAGCTTCAGCATTAGCTGCTGTGAGGTTATCAGCATAGAAAACCAAATAGATAGATAGATAGATAGATAGATAGATAGATAGATATAGATAGAAAGATAGATAGACAGACAGAAAAATAGATAGATAGATAGAAATAGATACAGATAGATAGATAGATAGATAGATATAGATAGAAAGATAGATAGACAGACAGACAGACATAGAAAAATAGATAGATAGCTAGATAGATAGATAGATAGATAGATAGATAGATAGAAATAGATACAGATAGATAGATAGATAGAAAGAAAGAAAAATAGATAGATAGAAAAATAGATAGATAGAAATAGATACAGATAGATAGATAGATGATAGATAGATAGACAGATAGATATAGATAGAAAGATAGATAGACAGACAGACAGATAGAAAAATAGATAGATAGAAAGATAGACAGATAGAAAAAGAATTCCTGTCTAGCTCTGCCTCATAATACATTATTAGATCCTATCCAAGCAAGGACAGCAACTACCACAAAATACCATTTTTTAAACAGTTTAAATCCTTTCAAAGGAGGGGGAGGAGAATCTGACAGCGGGGGGCCTTTTTAATCCGACTAAAGGCAATGCAGAGAGAGCAAGGAATAGTTACTCACCATTACTTTTTTCCCCTCTCGGTTGGAGCAAATGGCTGCCTCCTTTGCTTGAGCTAGGGAGAGGAACTACGGGGTGCGAGAGGAGACAAAAGCTGGTGCCTCCTTGCTCTGGCTCAAGCAATGGCGCCCTCATGTGGTGACTTTGTCAATGACCCGAGTATAAGCCGAGGCTGTGTTTTTCAGCCCATTTTTTGGGCTGAAAAACTCGGCTTATACTCGAGTATAATATTTAAAGAAAAAGTATCATCTTATATAGTACACGGAAAAATATGGTATGTATCTTCACAACACTTTCTTGAGTTGAACTTGTTTCTTTTGATACCTTTTAGGTTTTTTCTTTTTCATTGGAATGATATGTAGCTATACTTCTCTTTTTTTAGAAAGTCCTGCCCAGTTTCCTTTCAAATTTGCTTCTCCTTCTCCCTGAATGGAAAGCGTACTACTTTCAAACTAAATTTATTGGTTCCTTGGTTTCACACATTACATATTCATTGTTGCACTGAATTTTAATTTCATAGTTAATATAATAATAATAATAATTATTATTATTATAATTTATTAGATTTGTATGCTGCCCCTCTCCGAAGACTCGGGGCAGCTCACAACAATAGTGAACAATATATGACAAATCCAATAATTAAAAAACTATCTAAAAACCCTTATAATTAAAAATAACCACAAAACCCCATCATACCATACATAAATCTTATTAGCAAGGTGATACATCAGTTACCCCATGCCTAGCGACATAGGTGGGTTTTCAGAGACTTATGAAAGGCGAGGAGGGTGGGGGCAGTTCTAATCTCCGGGGGGAGTTGATTCCAGAGGGTCAGGGCTGCCACAGAGAAGGTTTTTCCCCTGGGTCCCACCAGATGACATTGTTTAGTCGATGGGACCCGGAGAAGACCAACTCGGTGGGACTTAATTGGCCGCTGGGATTCGTGCAGCAGAAGATGGTCCCTAAGGTATTCCGGTCCAATGCCATGTAGGGCTTTATAGGTCATTACCAGCACTTTGAATTGTGACCGGAAACTGATCGGCAGCCAATGCAAGCCACGGAGTGTTGACGAGACATGGGCATATCTAGGAAAGCCCATGATTGCTCTTGCGGCCGTGTTCTGCACAATCTGGAGTTTCCGAACACTCTTCAGAGGTAGCCCCATGTAGAGAGCGTTGCAGTAGTTGAACCTTGAGGTGATGAGGGCATGAATGACTGAGCAAAGACTTCCTGTCCAAATAGAGTCGCAACTGGTGCACCAGGCAAACCTGTGCAAACGCCCTCCTCGCCACAACCGAAATATGGTGTTCTAAAGTTAGTTGTGGATCGAGGACGCCCAAGTTGCGAACTCTCTCCGAGGGGGTCAGCAATTCCCCCCCGCGGGTAATGGACGGACAGATGGAACTGTCCTTGGGACGCAGAACCCACAGCCACTCCATCTTGTCAGGGTTGAGCTTGAGCCTGTTGACACCCATCCAGACACCCATCCAGACCCTAACAGCCTTCCACTGCTTCGCCGACTGGACTTGGGGTGGAGATGTATAACTGGGTATCAGCGTACTGATGATACCTCACCCCATGCCCTTGGATGATCTCACCCCCATGCCCTTGGATGATCTCACCCAGCGGTTTCATGTAGATATTGGATAGCAGCGGGGAGAGGACCGACTCCTGAGGCACCCCTCAGAGGTCGATCTCTGACCCCCCCACTAACACCGACTGCGACCGATGGGAGAGGTAGAACCACCATAAAACAGTGCCTCCCACTACCAACCCCTCCAGCCGGCACAGAAGGATACCGTGGTTGATGGTATCGAAAGCCGCTGAGAGGTCAAGAAGCACCAGGACAGAGGATAAAACCCTGTCCCGGGCCCGCCAGAGATCATCCATCAGCGTGACCAAAGCAGTTTCTGTGCTGTAGCCGGGCCTGAATCCTGACTACTGAGGGCCTAGATAAGTTCAAGTCATTCCAGTCATGTTATATTTAAACATGAGTCAACTATTGTTAAATGTAATTTGAGCCCTTAGCTTAATTGTCAGAAACTTTATACATACACAAATAGATATTTAGAATACATTTCTGTGAAAATATCCTTAGGACATACATACATTTTATGGTAAATTAACAAAATACTCTTTTATTTAATTTAAAAAATATAATTAAAAAAAACCCTTTACTCATATATAAAAAAATTATCTAGTAAATACAGGTAGTCCTCGACTCATGACCACAATGGAGCCCAAAATATATGTTGCTAAGTGAGACATTTGTTAAGTGAATTTTGCCCCATTTTATGACCTTTCTTTCCACAGTTGTTAGATGAATCCCTGCAGTTGTTACATTAGAACCATAGTTGTTAAGTGAATATACATATTTTTCAGAGTATAAGATACATCGGAGTATAAGACACACCTCATTTTGGGGGGAGGAAAACAAGGGGGGGGGGAAATTCTGCCTCTGCCTCCCAGAAATTTGCCTCCCAGCAAGCAGCAAACAGCAAACAGATAATATACACTGTCTGCTGTGTATTTCTGTGCATTTGTATCTGACCCATAGAAATAGAAAATAATTGGAGAAATGTATATTAATGCCAGAAATTTTTCTTAAATGTAGTCACACTAACGCCTCTCAATTATTTAAATAGATCTTCTCCAAACATAACTAAGTCTAGGATTTAACTCAGCTGCATTATCTTAATACATAACAGGACACTGTTACATTTGAGATTATACAGTAGTTTTACAGATATTTAAAATTAATGTGGTTTTCTGAAAGTATAGTTATTCTTTGCTATTTAAAAGAAGATACAACACCACTGGACCTCTTCAGATCAATCATTTATTTTAAAAAGCTTCTTAATTTTGTTGTCTAGAACAATAATAAAGCAGCCATTAAAAATAACTAATAATTTGAAAATTCTACAGACATTTATAGTTATTGACTTACCTCCTTACATCCAGTTCAGCAGAAAATAAAAATCTCTTTCCCACCAATGAGTCGGGAAGCTGATTATGAGTTGCTTGGTTTAACAGACTCTGTTCTGTTTGCTGCAGGGAGGTAAAATGCTGGGAGGCAGAGGCCAAAGGAGGGGGGGCTTCTTTTGTGGGGGTAAAAAGGTGCGTCTATACTCTGAAAAATACAGTAATTTTCCTATTGACTTCGCTTGTTAGAAGGTTGCAAAAGATGATCACATGACTCCAGGATACTGCAATAGTCATAAATATGAGTCAGATGCCACACATCTGAATTTTTATTGCATGACCATGCGGGATGCCATAGCAGCCACAATTGTGAAAGAAGGTCATAAGTCACATTTTTCGGTACTATTGTAACTTTGAACAGTCACTAAATGAACTGTTGTAAGTCAAAGGCTACCTGTACTGAGAAGTTGTCACTCTTTTAGATATGGTTAAGGTAAAGACATAAGCACAAATTAGCCATTTTTCAATGACTGGCAAATTATCCAGTGTTACATCAAAAAAAATGTTTTCACATCACTATAAAAATAATCCTCAAATTATGGCTACATTTGGGACTGGAATTTGCATCATAATTTTTTGTTGTCGTAACTTAAATCATCACATGACTGGACCCATTTTACAACCATTTTTACCATTGTTGTAAGTCGAGTCACACAGTCATAAGTAGAAATCCAGATTAACCATTTGTGTTTTTGTGCCAGAAACAGGCAAAATAAACTCTAATTTGATCATGTGGTTGCAGGATGCGCTAATTGGTTATAAATGTGAGCCAGTTGCCAATCATTTGAACTGTGATCAGATTATTGCAGAGTTGTAACTGACTTTTTCAGAGGCCACGGTTAATTTGAACTGTCACTAAGCAAATGATGTTCAGTCAAGGATTACCTGTACTGCCGAGACTGCACAGTTACTAGGGTATTATGGTCCAGTTGTGGTTGCCACAATATAAGATGGATATTGAGAAGTTAAAAAGAGTCAGAGGAGAATGATAAAAATGATGAGAGGATTGGAAGCTAAATCACACAAGGAATAGATTTTTTTAACAAGCGGAGTATATTTAGCCTGAAAAAGGTGATAGGGCTGTGATGGTGAACCTATGGCACGCGTGCCACAGACGGCACATGGAGCCCTATCAGAGGTCACATGAGCCATTGCCCTATGTCAGCTCCATCACACATGCGCGCTAGCCAGCTGATTTTCGGCCTTGAGGAAGGCCATTTTGCCCTCTGGAGGCTTCAGGAAGCTTCCTGGAGTACAAAAAACAGCCCACTGGGCAAACTGGAAGTTCAGAAAATTGACTTTTGCTTTCACCATTGTGCTGTTTTTCACACTCCAGAGGCTTTAGAGAAGCTTCCTGAAGCCCCTGGAGTGAGAAAAACAGCACAATAGGCAAACCTGAAGTGCTGCACTGGCTACCAATTAGTCTCCGGTCACAATTCAAGGTTTTGGTTATTATCTATAAAGCCCTACATGGCTTAGGACCAGACTATTTACAGGACCATCTCCTGCCGCATACCTCCCAGGGACCAATAAGATCACACAGGATGGGCCTTCTCCAGGTCCCGTTGACTAAGCAATGCAGGTTGCTTAGCGGGACCATGGGGGAGGGCCTTCTCTGTGGCTGCCCCAGCTCTATGGAATCAACTCCCCCCCCCATGTCTGTACTGCTCCCACCATACTGGTGTTCCGAAAGGCTGTGAAGACCTGTCTTTGCTGGCAGACCTGGGACCTGTGATTACTACTATCTGTCACGGACAAATTGTGTTGAATGGCATGTCTGTGTATATTTGAATGGTTTATTTTGGGTGGTTTTTTTTTAAATAATTGGGTGTTTTATTGCTTTGGTGACTAACATTTGACTTCTTTTTATTGTATTGTATTTTTTTATATTGTTGGGATTGGGCGGCATGGAAGTCGAATGAATGAATCAATGAATCAATGAATCAATGAATCCATTTTTCTGAACTTCAGTTTGGAGGCTTGGCCATTTTTTCACTGTCCCAGGCTTCAGTGAGGCTTGTGTGCATGTGCGGGGACAGGGGGAATGGGGAATTGTGCGCATGTGCAGGGGCAGCATGGGAGTACACATGCTTGGGGGAGGAGGCAGTGGATGTGGACCTGTGCACAGACACACCACCCTTTTGGCACATGAACCAAAAAAGGTCGCCATCACTGCTATAAGGGTTAGATGTTAGCAGTCTTAAAATACTTGAGGGGTTAGGGTGAGCAACGTGGATTGATTTTCTGTAAGTCCCAAGAATAGAAAGAACATGAACCAAAGACTAGAATCTTTGCATAGGGAGATCCACACTAAAAAAAAAGGAAGAATTTCCTAACCATGAAAGCGATTGAACAATGGAACAGCCTGTCTTCTGGATTTGTGAATGTTCCAACACTGGAGATTTTCAAGCAAAAGTTGGATGGGCATTTGTCTGAGATGGTATGAGGCTTTTTCAACTTGAAACTTCTTTACTTTAAACTAAGCCATTGAAACTATTCTGATTGCATTGATTTCAAACTGGCAGGACTGAGGCTACATCCAAGAAGATGATTTGTTCATTATTTCTCCTCCCTTTGAAGCTGTTTGTGATTGATAGGTTTGGCATCAACCCTGCTTTCCAAGTTCTGTTTTTGTTTTCTTTCATTAAAAAGACTTTAATTACAAAAATGGGGAAATCTTCCAAATAAGATAATACATGTGAAAGGGTAGTGGGGGGAAGCATGGCAGATGCTGTAGATAGTTTTTGAAAAGATTATTGCTTGTTGATGTAGATGATTTCTGAAGATGTAGATCAAGGTGAAAGGTCACACTTTTCACTTAAGCAGGAAAGCATTTAGTGTTATAACGTTATCAATTGATTTTTATGAATTCTATTAAATACATGTAGATTGAAATATTATGACTATTACAGATTTCTTCCCAAAACAGAAGCTGATAGAACCAAATGCCTTCTTCTATATTAATCTGTGTGCATGCTAAGAACATTTTTGCAATTTCCCCCAAAACACAAAGGAGGATAATTAATTAAAGAGAATTTTTCTATTGTGGGATTTTGTGAGACTCCCAGAATACTTACTTGATGCCTAGTTACTTATTATTTTGGTATTTTGCAGATAAATTACATCTCTGACTTTTTAAACTACCTGTCCCAGAATTTACATTAGAATTACTGACATTCTGCTTGTCTCTACTAAATAATAGTAAATGATAATCTAAATATATGATTTCAATTATGAAAGAAACTGAATAGCAATGTATTCTGTTCAGATTGATTTTGGAATTAATGTTAATTTTTGAAGCATATGAACGTATTGATATAATGCAGTGGTATTACATACATTGAGATGATATCAGAATCACATTGTGAAGGAAGAGCATCAAAAGAATCCTTCCCACGAGAAATATTTAATGCCACTTATGTTTTAGATATTGTACACTTTTGGGGCCTAATGTGGGACTACAATTCATGGTCTTTCAGCCAGTTTTTAGCCTGATATTTTACCTTCTACACTAAATTTGTTGTTAACATGCTTTTCACTTAAATCAATGACAGTGTATTTTATGATGTGCAAAGTGTAATAGTGAGGCACTTAATGCATTAAGACTCCTTTGGAGGGAGTTACAAGTCCCAACAAATTTTCATTGGCATTTTTAGCCATATCACTAGCATGAATGACCTATCATTTTTATATGCCACTCAGAGTCCGTTTGGAGTGAGTGGCATATAAATGCAATAAATAAATAAATAGATTTTTAAAAAGACTTAGTAAGAGTACAGAATATATGTAAATTACAAATAAATGTGCAATCCATTCATTATTATTATTATTATTATTATTATTATTATTATTATTATTTAGATTTGTATGCCGCCCCTCTCCACAGACTCGGGGCGGCTTGTCTTTAATGTTATTTATTTACTAATCAAATTTACTCATCACACAAAAAGCTATTCTGAGCAGCACACAACAATCCAGTAAAAGAACAAATGTATAAAACAACCATATAAAATATAAAAATCCACACTACTAGGTAAATATTACCTAAACAAATATATACTTTTAATACCTTCTTGATTGCCTGCATCATATTGACATTGATTTATTTTCTTTCTGTTGACATTTTATATGTTCTTTGACTGACTTTTTAATAAATGCAAAGAGAACAGGTAAAACCATTCTTTTCAGCCATTTAGCTGCTCACATATAAAATTAAAAACTATTTCATAGTAGACACCATTTTAACAGGGAACGTGGGAGCTGTGTACTTAAAACATGCTATTCATCATCGTGAACTCTGTGTACATACCCTCCTACATACCATACTCAATTATATCCATATGTTTTCAGGAAGCCAACCAAGGATATTTTGTTCTGTTTTCTGTTTGGTACACTGGGGACTTGGAAAGCTACTAACTCTGGTTAACTTCAATAGGAATTTAGTGTGTGAATTCCTTGTCACACCAGTGGGAAAATAGACGCCCTTTGTCCAAGAGAGAACTTCTGAAAGAGTTTCATTATAGAATCTTGGGTGCTTCTGGGAAGAAAAAGATTACTTATGATTAAGTGCTTTCATGCAAACAGCTAGAGAATGTATGTGGGAGGTTCAATCCTATTGGAATTGTCCTGATCACCAAAAGGTCAGTGATTAATAACATGCCACAGATATTCACAGATATGACATAATAATAACTTTTTAAGCAATTCAATAAAAGAAAAGGCTCCACTTTCTATAATCATATTTTAAGAAAGTTCCTGAGTAATGAAGACGTGTTTAGGGTATAGCAAAGAAGAACTTAAAAAGGACTGAAAGGAGGAATGGTGGTGGTAGGAGAACTGGAAAATGAACAAAGCAGGTAAGACATACAAAATATACTATTCTAATGCCTATGTAGTTGTTCATCTTTCCTGCTCAGATATAACCTTCAAGCGTGGGCTACAGCTGTCTCACTAATTTAACTTATTTATTTAAGGCTGCAAACACTGGAATATGGGGACCTGAAACATGCAGGGGGCAACAAAACATAGAACAGATCAGAATAGAATAGAATGGAATTATTTATTGGCCAAGTATGATTGAACACACAAGGAATTTGTCTTTGGTGCATATGCTCTCAGTGTACATAAAAGAAAAGATACATTTGTCAAGAATCATGAGGCACACCACTTAATGATTGTCACGGCGTACAAATAAGCAATGAGGAAACAATATTAATATAAATCATAAGGATACAAGCAACAAGTTACAATCATACAGTCGTAAGTGGGAGGAAATGAGTGATAGGAACAATGAAAAGACTAATAGTAATAGTAATGCAGCTTTAGTAAATACTGTAGTTTGACAGTGATGAGGGAATTATTTGTTTAGCAAAGTGATGGAGTTTGGGAAAAAGCTGTTCTCTAGTTGTCATGGTGTGCAGTGCTCTAAAGTGTCGTTTTGAGGGTAGGAGTTGAAACAATTTATGTCCAGGATGCAAGAGTTTGGTAAATATTTTCACTGCCCTCTTTTTGTCTCGTGCAGTATACAGGTCCTCAGTGGAAGACAGGTTGGCAGTAATTGTTTTTTCTGCAGTTCTGATTATACTTTGAATCATTTTCTTCTGAATCATTAGCAATTCATACTAAATGAAAGCCAAATTGAGCTCTCTCCTATGTGGGGAGAGCAGTGAAACCACTGTTAATGCCTGTGATAAATTAAAGTTAAATAACTTTGTTTAACACACTGCTCAAAAAAAATAAAGCGAACACTTAAACAACACAATATAACTCGGGTAAATCAAACTTCTGTAAAATCAAACTGTCTACTTAGGAAGCAACACTGATTGACAATCAATTTCACATATTGCTGTGCACATTCAACTTTGTACAGAACGAAGTATTCATTGAGAATATTTCATTCATTCAGATCTGGGATGTGTTATTTGAGTATTTTTTGAGCAATATATAACGAGCGAAAGATAGAGTTCTTGTCTCCATCTTTCTGGACAACAAGGTTAAATCTATTACATTTTCAATATCTTATCATTTTGTTTTGGATGCAAAGTGAAAGGGACCGAATTCTGATGAGACAAATAGTGTTTTACTAATGGGGTGTCTGTCTGTCTGTCTGTCTGTCTGTCTGTCTGTCTATGTATTGGATTTATATGCCGCCCCTCTCCGAGGAGTTATGCCACTAAGTTATCATTTGTAATGTGATAAAGGAGGAAATTATTAGTTTGCAGTAATTACATTTAATTTGAGTCCTGGCCCTGCCTACTTCTGTCTTGGCTGTATTTGTATCGAGGAGGAGTGTGATCCCTGGCACGCCACCCAAGCTGATGTCCTTAAGCTAAAAATGCTGTGTGCCCCTGCTAGAATACTTAACACTTATTGCAGCATGCATCAATCTGGAGACAATATATTACATTCAGGTTAGTTGCTAGAATACTTAACACTTATTGCAGCATGCATCAACCTGAAGACAATATACAGTATTACATTCAGGTTAGTTGCAAATATGTAAATATATCTGACCTCCTCACAGATAACCTCGAACAGTGGTCACCAGCTGGTGGTCTGTGGACCACTGGTGGTCCGCAGAAAAATTATCTGCATTTTTTATATTGCACTAAATCAGAGTCATACGGCCCCTGGGCTGGATACATGCAATGAATGTTTGTGTTGCTGTAGAGAGTCTCCCCTTCAGGGTCTTTTTCTGTGGGTTGGATGGGGGGAGAAATTCTGACTTGGGGTCTGGTTCAGCCTCCTGGTGCAGGGCTTTGGGCGAATGCTGGAGGGAAATACTGCTGGTGGCAAAGAGCAGGAGGGCCTTTCTGCAGTGAGATTGCATAATGGCCTGGAATTGGCTCACCATATCAGCCCGCTGAGCCTCCAGGCACCGGTACCTGGCTTTGCACCCCTGCAGGTCTTCCCTCTGCTTGTAGTTATTAGTGAGGTGCTTCTGCTGAGCCTCCTTCTCAGTCAGATCCAATTTGAACTGAGCCAGCTCTTTTGCCAACTCTTTCTCGTGGTGGTTGCTTAGCTTCAATAACTGCTTTCTTTTGAGGCCCTAAGGAGCCTGAGTGGGCAGGCGATGAGTGGGTGGGAGGTAGAGACTGGCAAAGCACCCCTTGATGTGAATGATATTGAGTTGGCCACACCCACCAAGTCACAGGACCATGTAGCCACACCTACCCAGTTGGTCATTAGGCAGATCATATTAGTGGTCCGTGGGATTTAAAATGATGAATTTAGTGGTCCCTGAGGTCTGAAAAGTTGGTGACCCCTGACCTAGAAGAACAGAAGGAAGAATAATGACTGAGCCCAAAACTTGAACGAATGGAGTGGAATGGAATAGAATAGGTATGATTTGACATACAAGGAATTTGTTTTCGTGCTCTCAGTGTACATAAAAGAAAAGTTATGTTAATCAAGAATCATAAGGTACAACATTTAATGATAGTCCAGGTACAAATAAGCAATTGAATCATATTAGGAACCAGTCAATATAAATTGTAAGGATACAAGCACAAAAAAGTTACTGTCATACAGTCATTTGTGGGAGGAGATGGATGATGGGAACAATGAGAAAATTAATAGTAGTGCAGACTTAGTAAGTATTTTAACAGTGTTGAGGGAATTATTTATTTAGCAGAGTGATGGCGTTTGGGAAAAAATGTTCTTGTGTCTAGTTGTTCTGGTGTACAGTGCTGTATAGTGTCATTTTAAGGGTAGGAGTTGAAGCAGTTTGTGTCCAGAATGTGAGTGTCAGTAAATATTTTCACAGCCTTCTTTTTGACTTGTGCAGTATACAAGTCCTCACTGGAAGGCAGGTTGATAGCAATTGTTTTTTCTGCAGTTCTGATTATCCTCTGAAGTTTGTGTCAGTCTGGTTGGGTTGCTATAGAGGTGCAGGTGACAGACTCAATAATTCCTCTGTAGAACTGTATCAGTAGCAGTTTGGGCAGTTTAGGCAGTTTGAGCTTCCTGAATTGGCGCAGAAAGAATATTCTTTGTTGTGCTTTTTTATGCCGTTTTTGATGTTTGGTGTCCACTTTAGATCTTGTGATATGGTCGAACCTAAACATTTGAAGGTTTCTACTGTTGATATTGTGTTATCGAGTATTGTGAGAGGTGGAAGTATAGGCGGGTTTCTCCTAAAGTCTACCTATCAATAAAAATAAAGTTTATATATCAATAAAATATATGTGTGTGGCTAATTGAGAGCAAGCTTGGTCTACATGTTAAGGCACCAAGCATCAGGAGACTGAATTCTGGTTCTGCCTTAGGCATGTAAGCCAGCTGGGTGACTTTAGTCAATCACTGTCTCTTGGCACATTATATAAGGTTCAGGTGACAAGTCAATCAGTCAATTTCTGAGACATCAATAGATCAACGCTCAATTGATCTGCAAAAAAAGCAGACTCTGTACTGGTGGGAAATGCCAAGAAAGGGAGAAAATGTATGTGCAGTTAATGTACAAAAATGTACTTGGCAAGGAATCTAAATGGAATGGGGGGGTGGTTGTATTTTCAATTTGTGATAAAATCATGATATTGAAGGACTACAAGCACAATTTCCTTCATCTGCAGTACAATACAGTAAATTATCAGCAACTCTGACATTTTCATCCACAGAAAACATAATAATATGAGTGTATCAGTACTTGTACTACTTGGAAGATATTGGCTAGAACAGTGATGGCAAACTTTTTTTTCCTTGGGTGCCAAAAGAGCATGCCTGTAAGGTATTGCACATGCACGAGTGCCTACACCCATAATTCAATGCCTGGGGAGTGCGAAAACAGCTTCCCCCACTTCCCAGAGGCCTTCTGGAGGCTGGAAACAGCCTGTTTCCCAACTTCTGGTGGGCCCAGTATGCTCATGTTTTGTCCTCACCAGGCTCTAAAGGCTTCCCTGGAACCAAGGGAGGGTAAAAACACCCCCCCCCCCGGAGGCTCTCTGGAAGCCAAAAATTCCCTTCCAGAGCCTCTGTGCGAGCCAAAAAACCAGCTGGCTGGCACACACAGTCATGTTGGAGCTGAGCTAGGGCAAGGGCTCGCGTGCCAGCAAATATGGCTCTGTGTGCCATAGGTTCACCATCACTGGGCTAGAAGAAAGGATCATAGGTCATAATTAGACATCTGAGGACTGAAGAGAACTTTGGAAACGGGTCATTTCTAGCCTACAGAGGGCCTCTAGAGGGGTGGGAAGCCTGTTTTCACCCTCCCCAGGCTCTTAGAAAGGCTCTGAAGCCTGAGGAGAGCAAGAAAACAGGGCTTCCAGTCCAAACGGAAGACAGCAAATGTAACATTTCCAGCCTCCGGAGGACCTCTGGGGAATTGAGGAAGGCCATTTTTGCCCTCCTCAGGCTTCTAGAAAGGCTCTGACTTGAGCTTGCATGCCCACTGATATGGCTCCGGCTGCCACTTGTGGCACGTGTGCCATAGTTTCATCATCACTGGTATAGACTTTATATTAAACATAGCTTTAGATAAAAGGGGATACAGCTTCTTTCATTTCCTCTTTCAATGTTTTAAGTTGTTTTGCCCATATTTTCTATTGAGGCACTTTAGCACTGAATTGGAGGTTTATACATTTATTTATTTATTTATTTATTTATTTATTTATTTATTTATTTATTTATTTACTTACTTACTTACTTACTTACTTACTTACTTACTTACTTACTTACTTACTTACTTACTTACTTATTTTGTCAATACATAATGCAGGTTACAGAGGATATAATCATAGTAGAATACATCAAGAAAAGAATAGAAGATAAGGCATTAGGAATAATATGGAAGAAATAATCATTGGGAATAATAGAGTTCACATTTATGGAGCTAGTAGAAACATAAGAGAGACATTAGGACAGGGGACGGAAGGCACGCTGGTGCACTTATGCACGCCCCTTATAATACATATAATAAACAATATACAGTATCTTAGATCCAATTGATTTAAAGTCTAAAAACCAAACCCCCCATAAAAAACAGTCATTCTGCACTTACCTTACTGCACTTACCCTGAAAAAGGTCTATCTGTGTGGTTGTTCAGAGTCAAAGCTGACTGATGGTACATAATCAGTCCATCAGTATATTGCATTATATTGCATTATATATGTAAACCTTTTCACTTGAAAGCTTCATTAATTCTAATAGTAATTATTTCCAAGCAGTTATTCTTGAGCTAAATAAGGAGTCACAGGAATAGAGAAACAAATTAAAAATAAAGACATTAGAATAGTTTAGAATGAAATGGAAATGAGGGAAGGATGGGGAAAGTATTTTAGAGATTTGCAGCTGAATGGTGGTGATATGCTAGAGTGATATTGCAATGATACACATTAATTCATTGGATTAATACATACACATTAATTCACATTAATTCATTGGATATTGTCTTATTTTCAAGGAAACGTGGTATCTTTCCCTATAAGAAAACCAATTACAGATGGGTAACAAGATGCAACTAGTCACTCTTTCTAACAAAAAGCAAAGGGAACCTCTCAAGTTAGTCTAGCATATTCAATCAAATGGACTCTTATCAGGGCTCTGAATTTACCACTACCCGTTATTTGTTAAATAATTCTACCTTCTAGCTGATCATTCTTCTTCAAGATGGACATTTGGCATACCCTACATCCAAAAGTTACAGAACGTAAATTTAAGGAAGCATGTCTTGAAACGGTAGAGGTGTTCATTCAGGCACAAGAAGGAAATGCCCCAAATGCCTGATAATTAGTTTTACTTTGTGCAATCAACATTCTTTGATCAGAACAAAAACAGCAGCAGAGAAAATTGGATGGAATGAGGTTTTTTTCAGCAGCTGTTTTCTCTCCTTTCTCCCTTTGGCGTCTAAAATAACCTCCATGTAGAAAACATTATCCAAGTGACAAAGAGACAACATGCCCTCAAAATAGCTTCCTTTGTCTATGCATGGCTGTTGGAATAAAATAAATAGAAGGTGTTAAGAGAGTTTCTGGGAATGGCATTAACAAGCAGTGACAAGAAGATGCCTTTCTCATGGCCAAATTCATGGGTTCAATCAATCATCCTATTTTTTTATTTTCTGTTCTTACAGGAAAAAAACAGCACAAAAAAGTTCTAATTTCATTCTCCTGCAGTATATGTTTCCAATGTTAGCTATTTATTTGATTTCTTTGTTCTTCTACTTACATTCTCATGTGGCTACTTTCATAACACAGCATTTACTTGCCTTTTTTTAATGAGTTGTTAGATATTTTATAAAGAAGTTGAGATACAGTAGGTTAAAATCAGTAAGCCCGTGATGATGAACCTTTTTTGGCTCACGTGCCAAAAGAGCGTGCCCACATCCATGCCTTCCCCTCTTATTTATTTATTTATTTATTTATTTATTTATTTATTGGATTTGCATTCCGCCCCTCTCCGAGGATTTGGGGCGACTCACAACATATCAGAACAACATAATAATATATTTTAAAATCCAATTAATACAGCTAAAAAGACTTAAAAATTCTAATAATTTAAAAAACATTCATCACCATTCACTCAAGCAAACATACTAAACATTCATTGATCAGGGGGCTAAGATCTAATGGCCCCAAGCCTGGTGGCATAAATGGGTCATTAAACTTTTACAGAAGGCGAGGAGGGTGGGGGCAGTGCGAATCTCCAGGGGGAGCTGTTTCCAGAGGGCCGGGGCCCCTACAGAGAAGGCTCTTCCCCTAGGCCCTGCCAAGTGACATTGTCTGGTTGACAGGACCCTGAGAAGGCCGACTCTGTGGGACCTGACCGGGCGCTGGGATTCATGCGGCAGAAGGCGGTCTCGGAGGTAATCTGGCCCAATGCCATGTAGGGCTTTGTTGGTCATAACCAACACTTTGAATTGTGTCTAGAAACTAATTGGCAACCAATGCAGTCCACAATATGATGGTGACATATGGATATGCCTTGGAAGGCCCATAACCGCTTGTGCGGCTGCATTTTGAATGATTTGAAGTTTCTGAACAATCTTCAAAGGTAGCCCCATGTAGAGAGCATTGCAGTAGTCGAACCTCGAGGTGATAAGGGCATGAGTGACCATGAGCAAAGACTCCCTGTCTAAATATGCACACTCTCTCCCACATGCACAAAGACCACACAATAGAGTCATAAAGCGTGAGGACGGCAAAAAATGGCCAACTGGAAGTTCAAAAATGAACTTCCGTTTGGGCTATTTTTCACTATCCCCACACTTCAGGAGGCTTCCTTGAAGCCTGGAGAGAGTGAAAACGGCCTAACAAACCAACTAGAAGTTCATTTCCAAACTTCTGGTTGGCCCTTTTTTGCCGTCCCTGGGCTTTAGGAGGCTTCCCTGAAGCCCGGGGACAGCAAAAACAGCCAAAAAGAAGGCCGAAAGTCATCTGGCCAGCATGCACATGAACACTGGAGGTGACATAGGACAATGCCTCATGTGCCCTCTGACATGGCTCCGTGATCCACTTATGGCACACATGCCATAGATTTGCCATCATAGTAGTAGACAGTTGTAGTTGTCTTAGTCAGTGTAACATATAAATTCACAGTATGAGATAGAATACATATGGATTGTATTGTTAAATTGTCCTATGTACAGTACTTGTATTTCTTTAGCCAACAAGGGCCAGCCATAAATGGATTAGGAAAACGTCAAAGGTGAATTGCATTGCTACGCCAAGCAGAAATATAGGCTTAACAAAATTTTCACAGCAAAAAGGACCTTTTCCCCTCTTTTTCTTCCTTCTGAAACCTTCCTCCCCTTTCTTTATTAAGAGTCCTCCCTACTTTGAAGATATATTAGAAGATTTAGGAGCTTAGAAGATTTTGACCACAGCAGTCGGATGGAATAGAGAGATATTAATATATTCAAGCAGAAAATGGACAGTCATCTGTTGGGTCTGGATAAAATTTAAGTTTGTGATATAGTACCTGAACTAAATGGGCAAGATTTCCAGTTCCTGCTCCAAATACTTTAATGAGAGTGGAAATAGAAAAGTTTGACTCACTCATAAAATCTCTCTGCTGAGTAATGAAAAAATCTACAGCAAGTATAATGCTACTCTCAATTCCCTTTTCTAATCTTTAAACTCCTAATCCATCTTGAATTCTGCCTTTTATCCAAAGACACTTTTTTGTGTCTTTCTTAACTGGGAAAAAAACTCCATTCTTCATCTTCTAGTCTCAGAGAATGAATGCACTGTAAGTCTCCAAAGAGGGAATATGTGACTGCCCCTACTTTTATAGTGGCCCATTCTGTGCCAAGGGACACAATTTCATATAATTCTTTATGCATAGAGAAATATAAATAGAAATGGGGCTACCTTTGAAAAGTATCCAAAAGCTTCAATTGGTGTAGCCATGTGAGCAATTTTGGATGCCCAAAGAAGACAAATACCTTTACTTCGCAATCTGCATTGAATGCCAGTTTGCTTTCAAGTTCAATTCATTTCATTTTCATTTGCCCTCAACTTACTACCTTCACATTTTAAAGCTCCATTTGGCATTGCCATTTGTGATGGATCAGTTCTGAAAGTTCATAGCTTGTTATTTGACCTATGGTTTCTGTAATAGAAAAAGGAATAATTTAATTGAAAAATAATGTACTGTACTTTTTATGTAAAAGGTTCCAAAATATTTATTGATTGTACTTTTAAACTGATCTCTCCTACTTGATATTTATTATATGGACTTATTATCAGTAATTGACAGAACAGTAACTCAAACGTGCTTAAAAATGATAAGATATTATTGTTTGTCCTCAAAATAAAACTCTAAAGGATAAATGTATTCACCAACCTTTTGACCTTACTATTTGCATTCCTCCTTTCTCTTATGGATATTTGTATTAACAGTCAATAAAGAACACATTTCATGGTGATAGGGGCTATGTGCACAAAACCCGATACCAAAGTTTTGATATTTGCCCTACCCAGGGAATCATAATGGATAGTTTATTTCTTCCCAACAGTGCTTCTCTCTCCCTCTCTCCCTCCCTCCCTCTCCCTCTCCCTCCCTCCCTCTTCCTCCCCCCCCTCTCCTTTGCTGCAACAATGTCAGATAGTTATCATAATGAAATTATGGGAGGCAGGCTTGATTTTTTTCCCCAGCAAGCAATCTATTGGCTGTTGTTTGTGAATTGGTCGCCTTTAAAAATATGTCCAATTTAGTAGCCATTATTACATATTGTAATTATTTCACAGTTTATGGAGCTTTCATGCTCCACAACACTATGTTCTCATTAGGAACATGAATCTAAAATGTGACACAGTATTTTCAGAATGGTCTCCTCATAGATTTGTGTTCAGCATCAGCATTCCAAATAGAATTCAAAGGTGGTGTTGTGTTTTGTTTTGTGTTTTTACACACTGATAGTGCTGGGAACTACATATTACAACTCTTAAAATTGCTTTTCGAATCTGTCAATGCCCCGTGGTATATTGTATATCTGAAGGTAGGTTTTTCTTTCTTTTCTTCACTGTTTATCATCTTGCACTTCAATAGTCACCATACTTTAACATTTTACTGTTTGGGTTAGAGCCACTATTTATGAAATGCTGGATGTTATCTTATTAAATTTCCCATTTTTTATTGGGCTTTTGAGACTAAAATTGGATGGCATCCTGTTAGATGACCTGTGTGGATTTGATTTTCTTTGTTTAAATAGTCATGTATTATTGCTGCTTTTTAAAAAAAAATTCCCATTGAATTTGGAAAATGCACTTGGGGGATTAATGTAAATAGAAAGCAAATTAAATACAAGATCTGTAGTTGGTTAATACTTAAATCTTTATATTATGCAGATACATAATAAAACCAATTAATGTACTCAAAGCTGTCGAATATTACAGAAGCTGATAGAATGAATGTTATAAAGCTGGGAAAATATACAATAATCTCACAATGGGCCATTTCATATTAGTCAAAACATTCAAAAGAGTTCTTAAATTTTACATGATGGATTTTAAATCTACATTTAGATTTCAAGCTCTCCTTCAAATGCAATTCACGTTTCTGTCTACTTAACAGATGCCTTTAAAGATACAGAGTGTCCTTCCAACTCCCATAATTCTGAGCCAACATGGCCAATATACAGTTTCTGGAGAGAAATAGTGTACAAAAAGCTGTCAAAGTACTGCTTTCCTTTGGCAGAAAAAATAATTAAGAGAGCAGTTTCTTAAGTGCTCTAACAGCATTGACCTAAGTTGAGATGTCAGCATGTTTTTTTTTAGTTAAACTTTAAAAAATAGCCCCTGTATATGCCTATCATACATTCACATATTTTCCATATCAATTCACGTTACATAAATGATGTAGCATACTTATTGAATCATACAGTGTAGTACTTTGATCCATTTTTATTACACATTTTTTAATGTAAGGACGAAAACTGTATAGGAATAAGGCAGTGGTGTTATGGGATGTCTGGGACTAGGGAGCACTCTGACTCTTACACAATGTGTATCTACAATATGATCATTACAGTAGCCATTGGTAGTCTTGTCCTCCATGATGAGAAATTACATCTACAGTAGTCCCTCGCTATACCGCGCTTCACTACTGCGGCTTCACTTCATCACGGATTTTCAAGAAATATTAATGAGAAAAATCATTCACGGATCTTCGCTGGTTCGCAGGTTTTTGAGGAAGTCGATCGGCAGATTTAAACAGCCCGCCGAACTCGATCGGCAGGTTTTTCAAAAAAAAAATATTGTAAAATTGTAAATACTGTATTTAAATACTGTATCTAAAATAAATACTGTGTGGGAAGGGTTTATAAACACTTAAAACAATGAAAACTTACCAAACAATTACAATATAAATACTTTAATAAGTACTATCAGTCGATAAATTCCCCATCGCGGGTCTGGAACGTAACACCAGCGATAGGTGAGGTCTTACTGTACTGTAATTTCTTTGAAAGCTGCCCAAAGAGGTAACATTATTGCATCTTGTGCAAACAGATTTCATATTTTCCTGAAACTTTGTTTGAAGAATGACTTCCTTTGGTTATTTTGAATCTTCAACTATTCAACTTCAGTGCAGGTTTTTGGGTTTGCAGAGAAGGATAAAAAAATAACAATATTTTGTATACAAACTATATATAAGGTAGAGTTATATACATTTCTATCATACCACATTTATTTTGGGTAAATGTTTTTATAAATTCTGAAAATAATCTTAAATATTTGAAATAGTGAAATCAAAATCCATTTCCATATTTAGCTTACTTTTCTAATAGCAACAATCTCCCCCAAAGGTAGAACATAATTCTGAGTAAAATGCTTATTATCTTCTAATTTAATCTTGCCCTCTTTATAAGATAACCTTTTTCTGAATACAGTACTTTGAAAATTATACATAGTAATGTACCGGTAGAGGTTTGTGTATTACAGGAGTGTTTGTTCTGATGTGTTATTGAATCTTTGGCTGTGTGATAGGAAGCCATTGCTGTTCTTCCAGAACCCCATTGCCAAATAAATCTTAAACAGACAACTGCACTACATTTTATTATACAGGAAGTCCTCAACTGATTACCACAATTGAACCCAAGATTTCTGTTGTTAAATGAGACATTTGTTAAGTGAGTTTTGCCCCATTTTACAATCTCTCTTGCCACAGTTGTTAAGTGAATCACTGCAATTGATAAATTAGTAACCTCATTGTTAAATGAATCTGGCTTTCCGATTGACTTTATTTGTCAGAATGTTGTAAAAAGGGATCACATGACCTGGGACACCATAATGGTCATACATATGAACCAGTTGCCAAGCGTCAGAATTTTGGTCACATGATCATGGGGATAATGCAAAGGTATGACAGTATGAAAAACAGTCATAAGTCACATTTTTCAGTGCCATTCTAACTTTGAATGGCTACTAACAAACTGTTGAAAGTTGAGGACTACCTACATTATTATTTATTAAATCATGATTAGATAATCATGATTTAAATATGAAGAGAAATATGTTTCCTGCTAAGATAATGTAAGGATGTTTAAAGAAGAAAGGCATCCGAGCATTTCATTTGAAGGCTGCTATACCAAGTTAAGGATCTGGGATCGGTGATTTCAGAATTTATGAGTAAAAAATATTCCTTGAATAGATGCATTATTTTTATAACATTTTTGTCAAGACAGTTTACATAGACCAGCTGCATTTTGTCTGCAGCTCCCTGGCTTTCAAAGTTCTGTTGTATGTAATAACTTTATTCTGACATTTATTTCCATGTCACCATTGTTTTGAAGCCCATTGCAGCAAGGCTTCTGATTCATTATTAAAAACACAGTCTAAAAATAGCACACATATATATATATATATATATATATATATATATATATATATATATATATATATATATATATGTGTGTTTTTTATGTCGGATCTAAAAAACTAAAAAAACATTTGACATATATATATATGTGTGTGTGTGTGTAGATTACATGGGGCAAAACCCGAACTCAGAACAATCTACATACATATACCCGTGAAAATGTACAAAAACATATATATATATATATATATATATATATATATATATATATATATATATATATACACGCTATTTAAACTTACCCATAAAAAGTATATATATATGTATGTATAAAAACCTCACATTCAGATTTAGGTTGTTATTTCTATAAGTCATCCTGTCATCCATGTAGAGCTGAGTACCAACAGTAATAGCTACAATATTTAGTTTTTACTGAAACTGGTATCTGGTGGTTAAGATACCAATCTAAAAAGCAGGAGACTGTGATTTTAAGTCCCGTTTTAGCCATGAAAGCAAGCTGGGTGAGCATAATCTGATCACTATGTCTCAGCCCAACTCACCTCATAGGGTTCTTGTAATGGGGAAAATAGGAAGAAGAAAATGTGTTGGATATGATCGATGCCTTGAGTTATTTATAAAAATAATAAAAACAGGATACCAATAAAATAAAGTAGATATGCTAAAATTCTATTACCTTAAATCTAGATCTCAAAATAAAATGTAATTGGTTAGAGTAGCTGATTCTCCAAGTAAGGTCTTGGTTGTTCAGAGTGAAGAAGCTACTTGGATGAGCAGGAAAAGAACCAACTGAAAAGGAAGTCTAGTTGGCATGACTCAATTTCCAAATGTGATTTGCAGTGCATTTATCCTCTAATTTATGATAAAACCAGGAAATGTTTATGGTCCTCCTGGCTAAACCACCTTTTTTTGTTTCTTTGTTTCGTTTTTCATTTTATAAAACATTAAACTCTATTGACTTTGGCATAGAAAAAATATTATCATGAGAAATAAAGGTAAAATGATTGTTAATGAAGCTACAGTTATAAATGCTTTTAATGTGTTAAGTTGGGATTTCTATAAGCTACATTGCTCTCATATAGCATTTATTCATACACATAGTCAAATATATAGCTATATACTAAAAAGATATAAGAAAAAATATAGATCTCAATAAACTTTCTGATTTATGTCATCCAGTTTATTGTTAGTATTCTTGACCTTTCAGCACTAACTGCTTTGTAATTTAATGTCATTCCCTTTAGCGGTATTTTTAATTAAGAACAGACTATTAGTTCTGTTATTTCACTCTGCATAACTACTTCACTCCATTTAATATAAATTAGGAAAGAGCAGGATAATAGGAGAATGCAAGGAAAAAGTCATCAGGTTGAACTGATTTTTACATTTAGATTTATCTGATGACTTAATTAACACTGTGCACTTTATGTGGGCGTAAGCTATATAGAACAGAGGTTGAATTTATCAACCTCTGATAAATTCAAGCAGATTTGTATGGCATTGAATCTTTAGACATCTTTCTGTGCCATTGCAGTCTTGCATAACAGATGAACAAAATATGCCTCTAGAGATACGATGGTCTGGAGGTTGTGGGGGATAGGAGGGGTGGTGTGGGGAGAAGCGTTTATTTTTCTGGGCTTTCTGATTGTAACTACCCCCTCACCACATGCCTAAAGGTAATCTGTCATGTGGGAGCTTGGCCTCTGATGTCCCATAACTATCACTGTTTTTTTAAAAATGGCAGTAAAAGGGAAGGTTGATTCACTGATGCATATTTCTATGGTGCTTATTTTCCCAACACAAAACCTTAAGTACTAATATGCTCAGCCATATATTGTAATGCCTCAGGAGGTGATATTAAGAAAAAAAACCTTAATGATGGCTTGTTGTAGCCTAAATACAGTACAGTATATCTATCAAAGAAAAGGTTAAAGAGCAGAAGGTGGCGGAAAATAATTCCACTGATTTTCTTTGCATTTAACTATTGTTTTGTCTCTGGCTATGTCTTAAGGAGACTCACTCATGAAATATTCTCAAAATTCCAAAGGTGCCCACTGGGAATCACTGCTAGGCGCATATGTATTATAGTATAACTCATTCTGCCATACTTCTGATGAGACAAATCACCATATGCAACCATATCATCTTCCAGAGAACAAGAGTGAACAAAAGAGTGAACAAGAGTGAACAGAGAACAAAAGAATGCAGAGAAGAGCGACAAAGATGATTAGGGGACTAAAACATATGAAGAACGGTTGCAGGAAATGGGTATGTGTGGTTTAATGAAAAGAAGGATTAGGGAAGACATGATAGCAGTGTTCCAATAGCTCAGGGGTTGCTGCAAAGAAGAAGGAGTGAAACTATTCTCGAAAGCATCTGAGGGTAGCACAAGAAGCAATGGGTGGAAACTAAACGAGAGAAGTAACTTGGAACTAAGGAGAAATTTCCTGACAGAACAATTAATCGGTGGAACAGCTTGCCTCCAGAGGTTGTGAATGCTCCAACACTGGAAGTTTTAAAGAAGATGTTGGATAACCATCTGACTCAAGGAGTGTAGGGTTTCTCCAAGGTTCCTTCCAACTCTGTTGTTGTTGTTATTATTACTATTATTAGAGCAGAGAATAACGGAGAAGATCTGGTGATAAACTTAAACTCAAGGACATAAAAGGGCTAGATATAACCTTCACTCCGCTTTGGTTTTAAGTAAATCCACATCGTACCAGTGTTACTTCAAACCAACCAATGTACAATATATGACGAGCAGAATCCGAGACCAAGCTACAAGAAATAAATTGGAATCACTCTATAATATGTAAATAGATATATTGCTCTTGGGTCAAGTGGACTATATAAGAAACACCCCCGATTTGGTGGTGGGGAATGTGTGTGTGTCTGGGTGGTGGGCACATTTCACTATACACTGTTATATGTTGTGTGTAATATAAAATTGTTAAAAATTAATTTAAAAAATTAAAAAACAAAAAACAAACCAACCAATCTGCCAACTAGCAGGTTTATCTCTCCATCCTAAATATGTGATGTATCTAGTGACAGATCAGCAGGTTGCAACAGTCACAACTACTGTAAGATGCAAGCTGGGAAAAGCTTTGCGTATATGTTTGAGGTGCTTGTATGTTAATGACTATTTCTGAAGATGTGGATAAAGAAGTTTAAAAGGAAATCTTGACTAATAGAGGGAATTTTTACTGCCATCTGTCAAAACAATACTACAAGTAAACCTCTGGACAAAGATTGTGCCAGAATGAATACCTTTCCTCCTTTGTTCCTTCAAATTCTCCTATCGTCGCTCTCCAGTACCAAAGCATGCTGTTTGTGTTGGTTTTTCACTGTGATATGTGGCTACAAGTGCCTGCACAGCCTTCTCTTTCCTCTGCAAGGCACGCTGTGTACTTTCACATTCTTGGCTTTGACTGATTGGCCCTTTCCGATCATGTGAGGGAGTTGGAATCCTGAATTGTAGCTTTTTGGCACTCCTCTTTTTCTCTCTTTTTAAATTGCTTGCTCTTTTCAGCTCCTTGGGCTCCCTTCTTCTTTCCTCTCGGTACTTCAATAAGATTGAGGAATTCTCACCCAGGAAAACTGCAGCAGCATTTGGGGTTTTTTTTGTTTTTCTTTTGTTTTTCTTTTGTTTTAAACGGGGCAGAGATGTTTAGGCAGATGGCTACTTCATCAAACTCAGGCTGCCTCTGTGTGAATGCTATGTCAACAGAAGGTCAAGAGATGTACTTGCTATTTGATCAAACTGCAAGACGTTCTCCATACAGGAAAACTAGGATCCTAGCACGCCAACAGCTTCTGACTAAAATTCAACAGGGTGAGTCACTTGCCTTGAGTTTTTAACTGAAACAAATGTTTGGGTAATTCTTCCTTTTCTAACTCATCTGGTCATATTGTGCTACTTATCTAGTTATTTTGGCTCTTGGAAGGAGTCAGAATGAATCATTTCAATCTCAACCTAAAATATACACGTGCATGTTCTATGTATGAATAAGTGCATTGTATTTCTGCAGTATTATCCTTCTACCTAAATCTGCACAGCCCCCCCCCCCCAAATCAGCTGTCTGTTTTTATAATTGCTGTTAGTGACCTTTGTGCAGCAAATATTTGCAATGGCAGAACCATAAATGAAGTATTGTCTCCCATACAGACATGAAGGAACAGCTGAGATTTGTTTTAGAAATCCATTTATTGATTACTATTCCCCTGTGTACTTATTTCAATAATTTAGAAAAGAGAAGAATAGATGGACCCATGTCTCCAGAGGACTGGCAAGGCATGTTCTAAAGCAGTGTTTCCCAACTTTGGCAACTTGAAGATATTTGGACTTCAACTCCCAGAATTCCCCAGCCAGCGAATGCTGGCTGGGGAATTCTGGGAGTTGAAGTCCAGATATCTTCAAGTTGCCAAGGTTGGGAAACACTGTTCTAAGGCATATAACATTTTGTGGAAATCCCAAGGCCCCTCAAGCACCCTCATTGGGCATGTCAATTTCTTCTTCCAATCTGTGTAATTGTGATGCTAACAGAATTGGCCATTTGCAAAATTGCATATAATCAAAGTGAACTTTGGAACCTTGGCACAAAAAGCTGATGATGTGTGCGCGCACCCACACAATCTGAACGAAGGTTTCAGAAGTTAAGTGAAATATTCAAAGAGAGGATATCAAGTGCCCCATATTCCCACTTATATGCAAGAAACAGGAAACCAAGGCATCTGTAACACTGCCTGAAATAAATCAACTAAATACTAGTAGGACATATTCAATCATGAAAAGCAGCAAGAGTAACAAAGTTCTGTGTGATTTCTTATTTTCTTAGTTGGGCGCATGATGTATGTTTACTCAGTATTAAATCTTATTGAATTTAATAGGGAGTTGCACTGAGAGCTGTGACCTTTGGAACGCAGATCTAAATTGTTATTACTGTTCAGTTGAAGTTGTATATGGGGTGAAGGGAAATCCTATTATATTTATTAAGGAACCATGCATATTTCAGCAATAAGCTGCTGATGGAGATTATTCCCCTGGCAATGGAGCAAACCGTTGTTTTCAGTATAGTTTCAGGAACTGGAGATATTTGGAGGATGCTGCTCCTTGCTGTGGCTCTGCTTTCAGGAAGGATATTATGTCATACATAATTGTGACCGAAAACAATTTTTCCTTTTGGGCTTATGTGAATATTCCAAGCTGTATGAACCTAGCCTGCATTTACAAGTGATGTTTCCAGGGAAAAAAGAAGAAAGACTTCAAAACCTTCACAATCATATCTGTAATGTAATGCAACCATATGATGATAGGTATTTTTATATTAATATTATTATTTGCCTCCAATTGTATTTTTCCCATTAAAACTTTAAAGAAAGCTTAATTCCTCAAGAATACATAAACTTTTAAAGTAAGGATATAAGTTCTATCATTTCAGAAACTTTCATTGTGATTTTGACTTGCTTAGATTTTCTTGGGAGGTCTTCTCAATAATATGTGGCTGATGAAAACAAGACTATTCAGTTACTTCTCAAATGAGTCTTTTCTGTCTGCTCTGAAATAATCATGAAGACGTGTTTCATTTCTAATATTTTTAATTGCAAACATTGCTCTTCTGGGTTAGGTTATTATGTTCTAAAGCAATACACATGGAGAGGACCAAATTGAGATGGCTATCATACTAATACATTAATATTGTTTGTTATATATGAAAAATATGTATTTTCTAATATTTATTTTGTACAAAATGAATTTCACTGGCATTTTTGTTTAGTATATTTTTTCCTGAATACTGCACTGTATGGCATTTTGGACTAGAAATATAGAATATTAAGACTTAATATATTCTTTAACTAAGTTTCCTAAATATCTGAATAAATAATACACTGCGCAAAACAATGACATATTTATAAATTATTTTCTTATGTTGTATTGTTTTTCTCTACCTTGAAAGCATTATAATGAATTTGATGAATCTTGAGGTTTTGTAGGTTTCACTTGAAACCAATACTGGAAACATTTTTCCAAACAAGTGTAAATAAGGCTTGGACTCTGATATAAGTGATACATTTTGATCCAGCTGCATATACAGTAGTAACTTGGATAATGTCGAAGAAACCATCACTCAGCAGACATAATTTTGAATTCATCTGTCTGGATGTTACCAGTATGGCAGTTCTTGCATATAGAATGGCTTATTGTCCAGGCCAGAAAATTTCTTTTCTGGCAGGACAAAGATTATGTTTGTGGGGATATGATAGTATAGAGGAAAATCTATTCTTCCACTTGAGCCAAATAACTCACTATTATGTAGAGTCAGGTGTTAAAAGCTGAAATAGGTTTTTGAGACTATAATGTTATAACTAGCCGACAGATAAAATGATGTTGGATTAGAAAGTGCCAAAATGACTTTGATGCGTAGAAAAATTAATCAAACAATATGGTGTTTTGTCAATCTGAATGTGTAAATGAAGGTTTTAGTAGAAGAAAACACTGTATATTTATTCAATTTCTTATGTAGCTCAGAGTTGAATGGAAAGTCTTGTTGCTCTCTGAGCTTGGCTGTTTTCTTGGAGAATGTTTCATTACCTAACTGGATAACATTATCAGTATTGGTGAATTTGCACCCTGTTTACTTATATACAGTAGTTTGCCCTCCCAATGTTGGTGGCAATGTAGTTTTCTCCTTAGTAGGTCCTTGATTAGAATATTGTTTTCTGCTTGAATGTTTGTCTGTTGTTAGTCCATGCTTAGATAGCTGTCAGCTGCTGGAAATGACATATTCTGGTCTTTTTATTTCTTTTTTACCTTTTCATTGTCTCTTTTGAATGGTATGTAATTGTGGTTTATTTCTGTCTATTGGTGACTGATTTATCTGAATACCAAGCGTCCAAGAATCCACTATCACTATGATGGCGAACCTTTTTCGGTTCATGTGCCAAAAGGTTGTGTGTGCCTGCGCTAGCACATACGCACGTGTCCACACCCATTCCTTCTCACACACATGTGCACACCCCGCTCTGCCCCTGCGCAAATTCCTCCCCTCCAGTCCATGCGCACAGGCCTCACTGAAGCTTGGGATGGTGAAAAAAAACAGCCAAACCGGCAAACCGGAATTTTGGAAAAATGGACTTCCAGTTTGTCCGTTGTGCTGTTTTTAGCACTCCAGAGGCTTTAGAGAAGCTTCCTGAAGCTCTGGAGTACGAAAAACAGCACGTCGAGAAGTCCATTTTTCTGAACTTCCGATTTCCCATTGGGCTGTTTTTTGCACTCCTAGGCTTCCGGAAGGCGAAAGGGCCTTCCCCAAAGCCCAAAATCAGTTGGCTAGCACGTGCATACGCACTGGAGCTGACAGAGGACAATGCCTTGCGTGCCCTCCAATATGGCTCCATGTGCCACAGGTGGCACACATGCCATAGATAGGTTCACCATCACAGCACTATCATTTAGCTGGATCTAAAATTCTACAGTTTCCCTGTTGAAACTATTGTTGAATCTGTCCATGGGTGCAGAGAGATTAAGAAGTTTTTATCATGTTTTCTGACTCCTCCTGATGTACTTCTCTAATCTTCTTTGTCTTAACAGTGGCTCATACAGTTTTACTGTACATTGTATGTTATTGATGATTCCTGATTAATCTTCTTGGGTTACTCCAACTTTTGGGATAATTAAGAGGTTTGGGGGAGATTATGTGCAACAGTGATGCTATGTGGTTGTAATGGTCTCTTAGTTGTTCCTGAGATAGTTTGATATATGATAGTGCTAATCTTCATAGCTTGAATTGGTTGTACTGTAGTATATTGAATGATCAGGAACTTTTTGATAAAGTACTGTAATTATCGATTTTGTTGGAAGATATTGGAGTACTTCCTTTTTCTGGTGTTCTGATTGCTGCAGTGTGTTTGTATTCATTTAAATTATGTTTTTACTCAACTTATTATGAGAGATTGGGTTGTTACCTTGATAATGAAGTATTTGCTTAGTGTGAATTGTTTTTCTTTAGATTTGTCTTTCTAATTTGCTGTTGTTTTATCTGTCAACAAGAATATCCAGAAAATGGAGTGTGCTGCTGTTTTCTTCTTTCTGCATGAATATAATTCCTTTGAAGATGTTGTTAATTGTTTCATGTGTCGTCTCTAGTTGTTCCCTTTTTATTACAATAAATGTGTCATCTTCTTACTGAATCCATAGTTTTGGTTGTATGTGTGGAAGTGCTATGTGTGTGTATTTGTGTGGAAGATATTTATTAATGTTATATCCCTGTAAGTAATTCAACTGTTTTGCCTACTTTCACCTACAGGTGAAACTCGAAAAATTAGAACATCGTACAAAAGTTCATTTATTTCAGTAATGCAACTTAAAAGGTGAAATGTAATATATGGGAGAGACTCATTACATGCGAGACAAGATAGTTCAAGCCGTGATTTATCATAACTCTGATCATTATGGGGTACTGCGCATAAAAACCCCAAATCCACAACCTCAGAAAATTAGGAATATTACATGCGATCAATAAAACAAGGATTGTACATAGAACAGTATCGGACCTCCAAATCGTATAAGCATGCATATGTACTCAGAACTTGGTTTGGGCCCCTTCTGCAGCAATTACTGCTTCAATGCAGCATGGCATCAGCCTGTGACACTGCTGAGGTATTATAGAAGACCAGGATGCTTCAATAGCAGCCTTCAGCTCTTCTGCATTGTTTGGTCTCATGTCTCTTATCTTTCTCTTGGCAATGCCTCTATGGGTTCAGGTCAGGTGAGTTTGCTGATCAAGCACAGTAATTCTACAGTCATTGAGCCAACTCCTGCTGGAAAATTGAAGTCAGCATCCCCATAAAGCTTGGTTGCGGAAGGAAGCATGAAGTGCTCCAGAATCTCCTGGTAAGATGACTGCGTTGACCCTGGACTTAATGAAGCACAGTGGACCAACAGCAGCAGATGACATGGATGGCTCCCTAAATCAATACAGACTTCACACCGGATTTCAAGCATCTTGCTGTGTGTGTCTCTCCATTCGTCCTCCATATTCTGGGTCCTTTGTTTCCAAATGAGATGCAAAAATCAAGTTCTGAGTATGTGTGCATGATTATACTTTTCAGAGGTCCAATATTGTTCTATGTACAATCCATTCTTCTATTGTTACATATTGTTCTATGTACAATCCTTGTTTTATTGATTGCATGTAATATTCTAATTTTCTGAGATGGTGGATTCATGAGCTGTACCCCATAATCATCATAATTATGACAAATCAGTTTGAACTATCTTGCCTTGCATGTAATGAGTCTCTCTCATATATTTCATTTCACCTTTTAAGTTGCATTACTGAAATAAACAAACTTTTGCACAATATACTTATTTTTTGAGTTTTACCTACTTATTTATTAGATTTGTATGCCGCCCCTCTCCGGAGACTCAGAGCGGCTCACAACAATAAAACAGTACGAATCCAATAGTTAAAAAAACAATTTAAAACCCTTAATATAAAAATAACAATCATACAGACCATACAGACCATACGTAAAGCAAAAATAGCCCAGGTGAATCAGTTCCCCCATGCCTGACGGCAGAGGTGGGTTTGCGAAAGGCAAGGAGTTTGCGAAAGGCAAGGAGTTTGCGAAAGGCAAGGGGGAAGTCCTAATCTCCGGGGGGAGTTGGTTCCAGTGGGTTGGGGCCGCCACAGAGAAGGCTTTTCCCCTCGGTCCCGCCAGACGACATCGTTTCGTCGACGGGACCCGGAGAAGGCCAACTCTGTGGGACCTAACCGGTCGCTGGGATTCGTGCGGCAGAAGGCGCCCCAGAGATATCCTGGTCCGATGCCATGAAGAGCTTTATGGTCATAACCAACACTTTGAATTGTGACTGGAAACTGATCAGCAACCAATGCAGACTGCGGAGTGTTGGTATGACATGGACATACCTGGGGAAGCCCATGATTGCTCTCGCAGCTGCATTTTGCACGATCTGGAGTTTCCGAACACTCTTCAAAGGTAGCCCCATGTAGATATAAGAAATTCTGCTGTATAAGAAATTCTGCTGATCCATCTATTATCAAGGACTCCACAGCCAAGCCAACTATATGTGGTGGTACAGAAAGTTTTTGTTTTACAGTTGTAAGAATTAGAAATAGGAGAATGGACATTATGAAACATTTTATTAAAATGTATGCACCAAGGTATTATTTCCTAATGGAGGCTTCATATTTTTTAGGTCGCTAGAAAATATGCTTTTTGTGGAAATCCACCTAAGTGGGAAGGGAAAAGTGAATGGAAGCTGCTGTGTTGTGCCTCTTAATAAGATCTCTCATAACAGATCAATGGCAGAATCAGAAAGTAGAATGAAGAGAAAGGCCACAGGGCTCCAGAAATCAACAGAGTGTGTTGGTCTTTGCCAAACTTTCTCTTAAAAACATACAAAAATGATATTACTTTTTTGTAGTCTAGACCTTTGTAATTAATAAATATATAATGTTTTATTCTAAAGTTTCAAGGCTGGAGATTTAACAAGTTCATGGCACCAGACCAGAATATCTCCGGGACCGCCTTCTACCACACGAATCCCAGTGACCAGTTAGGTCCCACAGAGTTGGCCTTCTCCGGGTCCCATCAACTAAACAATGTTGTTTGGCGGGACCCAGGGGAAGAGCCTTCTCTGTGGTGGCCCCGACCCTTTGGAACCAATTCCCCCCAGATATCAGAGTTACCCCCACCCTCCTAGCCTTTCGTAAGCTCCTTAAAACCCACCTCTGTCGTCAGGCATGGGGGAATTGACACTTCCTTCCCCCTTCGGCTTATAAAATTTATGCATGGTATGCTAGTATGTATGATTGGTTTCTAAATTGGGGTTTTAAATTAACTTAAATATTAGATTTGTTTACATTGTATTATTATTGCTGTGAGCCGCCCCGAGTCTGTGGAGAGGGGCGGCATACAAATCTGATAAATAAATAAATAAATAAAATAAGTGAATCAACTAGCCTTCAGAATATCAGAAGAGCCATCTGACTACAAAGTCACGTAACCAAGGCTGATATTTAAACAAGTTATAAGGATGAAACTGTTCCTGCCCATATCAATTGCCTTTTTAAAATTTCTGATGTCAGTATTCATAGAAGCTGTTGTAAATTGCGTCTGGCATATATAACTGAAAAATTGAAGAAGAAAAAGAAACAAAGAAGTTAGTGATATACAGTATAACTCCGAAATTATATATATATATGTCACATGTTTTTTTGCTGAATTTGAAAATTAAGGGAGACTAGGATAGATCTATTTCGGCCTTATTTTGGCCTCATCAGCTAGCTGGGACTTGAACCTGCAACCTTTGCCTTGTAAGGCAGAGAATTATCCTCTAGGCTACAGTATCCAATCACTTCAGCTCTGCACCAGGGAAGGGTTACATATTTTTGTGTCGAATCACCCTGGTGTATTGAAGGAACATCACAGCTCCTTATTTGCCTCTCGGCCCAACTTAGGACCATTTCCAAGACAGTTAATTTTATTGATAGCTGACAATTCTATCTCTGTGTCACATGTTTTTTTGCTGAATTTGAAAATTAAGGGAGACTAGGATAGATCTATTTCGGCCTTATTTTGGCCTCATCAGCTAGCCATACCCACTGGGACTTGAACCTGCAACCTTTGCCTTGTAAGGCAGAGAATTATCCTCTAGGTTACAGTAGCCACTTCAGCTCTGCACCAGGGAAGGGTTACATATTTTTGTGTCGAATCACATATATAATATATATATATATGTAGATTGTTCTGAGTTCGGGTTTTGCCCTGTGTAATGTTTTGCATGTCTATGCGACGTTTCGGCGAAATCACATTCACCATCATCAGGCTGAAGTTCCAATCTTTGTGTTGTTGTAAATGGAATGTTAGCAACTGTCATTTCTTCCTAGTATATAGTGTGGGGGTGGAGATTTGTTTTGAATGTAGCAAATAGATCAAAAAATCAAATAATCAAAAAAGAGACACCCCCCAAAAAACAAGATCAAGAACAGGACAATGGCACCACCATCCTTCCTTACATCAAAGGCACCACGGATAAAATTAGTAAAATTCTGCACAAACATAACATCAAAACTTCATTTTGCACTAACCAAAAAATATCTAATATCCTAAGGAGCCCCAAAGATAAAATCCAATTGGAATACCAAGGAATCTATGAAATCCCTTGCAAAACATGTGCAGCCACATACATTGGACAAACTAACCGAAGAGTGAGCCAACGCATAGCAGAACATGTGAATGCAGTCAAAAAAGAAGAAAAGACCTCCTCCCTTGTCCAGCACATTAAAAAAACAGGGCACGAAATTGACTTTGAAAAAACTAAATTACTCCACAAAACAGAGAATTTATATAGAAGAATTTCTCTAGAAGCTATAGAAATTGAGAGGAGACCCCTTTGCATAAATAAAAGAGATGACACCTCCCGCCTGCCAGAGATTTGGAAACCAGCCTTAAACAAAAAAAACACTTCATAATAATCAGCATGTCAATCCTTCTAATAATTATGATTTTAGAATTTTATATTTGGAAATCAGCCTTAAACAAAACACTTCATAAAAATCTCCATGTCATTCCTTCTAATAACTATGATTACACCAACCAATCAGATCACTGAAACATAATCACCCAATCTATTTGCTACATTCAAAACAAATCTCCACCCCCACACTATATACTAGGAAGAAATGACAGTTGCTAACATTCCATTTACAACAACACAAAGATTGGAACTTCAGCCTGATGATGGTGAATGTGATTTCGCCGAATCGTCGCATAGACATGCAAAACATTACACAGGGCAAAACCCGAACTCAGAACAATGTACATACATATACCCGTGAAAATTTATGAAAACACACACATATATATATATATATATATATATATATATATATATATATATATATATTAAGTAACTTATGCATGTCAGCATATGAACTTGTCATGAGTTGACTGCAAAGGCTTGCTTTATTTATTAAATTTCAAAAGAAAATAACAATTTCTGCAACAAAAGTGTGCCCTTTCTCAAATACTTTCCCAAGAACTCTCTCAAATATCAGTAAAAAACCCCAAACCCTAAATTTTATTCGTCTTCTGATGCTCTTTATTTAAATGAATTTTAAGGCTGAAATTTCAGCTCATATGAATTGCTAATTTCTGATGGTGGGAATATAGAAGCTGTTGTAAGGAATGGAGTATGTGTATATGTGAGAAATTAAAGAAGAAAAAAAGGACAAAGATATCACTTAAGTGATTTCTGTGAAATAATATACATACAGTAGCTTTCTGATGATACACATCGCCAAGAGGTTCAGTCCAAGGTCAAATAATGGCATAGTTGAATAAAGGATGTAATATTAAGACTCCATTGGAGAATAAAGAAGCTTTCTTTGTATGAACTTTAAGTTGCAGCCCTGATTTTGTGCAATTCTCTTGTCTTCTGCCCATCCTTCAAATCCCATTTCACAGTGTTCAGGAATGTTTTGAATTCTTAGAAAGAAATTTGAAAGAGGCACAGCATGCTGCAGTAAAAAAGAACGGCTGTAAAAGTTCTCTCTGTGAACTTCCTAAAATTCCTTCTAGGACACAGGGTAGCATTAAGAGTTCTCTGAGTTTACAGTTTCAGTAATACATAATGTCAACACATAAACACTAAAACCCATTCTTACTTCGAACTGCAAGTTGGATGGCATATAAATTAAACAAATATTTAATATTTATAATAAAAATTAAACATTGGCTCTTTCAGTTTTCTATTTTAATATAAAACATGCTTTTATAGCATGGTTTTATAAAGTTCACGGGAGTTTTCATTAAAAAAAGACTTTTAAATGGCAAGAAAGCAACTGTCCATTTACCAAACTCAAAACCCTTTTCATAGCTTACCAAGAAAGTTACAAACCTTATATAACTATGTGCTATTCCTAAATGCCAAAGATTAAGGAGACAGTTCAGTTTTGAAGCTCTTCTGGAATGTCACCAGAAAGAAACACCACATTTGGAGGACAGCATTTGAAATGTTAGTTCAGCTGTATTTCATACAAGATTTGTAAAAATGCGTATTTTGTCATGAAGCTCTTAATATAAAAAGGACATGAAAAGTTTGATGTATTAGCTCAACAAAGCACCGATGCGTGTTTTTTTAATTCAAGGGTTCTCACATTATGCAATTATACCTCTCCCAAATTAAGCCATTAGTTTTGTAATCCTGACATTGCAAAGGTATAAAAAAGATGTACAGGAGATAGCTTAATTTCGGTTTTGCATTTAATTGATCAAAGAGAAGCACATTGCAAGCTATACAAACTTCTGATTTATTTATTTATTCATGTTATTTACTGTAGCTTGTTACTAAACAGATTTTATGGCATCTTACAATCCATTCAAAAGATTATATAGTAACAATTTAAAACATACAAAAATAAAAAGTGACATTGACAACAAAACACATGACGCAGGAGTGTAATTTGAACTTTTTCCCTACAGGATCTATGGGCACAGCTTGGTGAGCATGGCAAGGGAAGGATACTGCAAAATCCCCATTCCCTCCCCACTCCTGGGGGAAGGATATTGCAAAATCTCCATTCTCACCCCACTCTGGGGCCAACCAGAGGTGGTATTTGCCAGTTCTCCAAACTACTCAAAATTTCCACTACTGGTTCTCCAGAACCTGTCAGAACCTGCTGAATTTCACCCCTGAGTGAATGACCACTGGAGCATGAGCATTTCTTATATTGTTACTAATAAGCTCTGATACTAAGGAATTCTACTCCTCCCTCCCCGCCTGAAAAGAAATCTGATCCAAAGGCAAAATACAAGCACGGTTACTCTATCTCATTCTTTCACAGCAGCAAGCAGTTTTACTACAAACAGTTGAGCTAAGCCACACACAGACTACTACTTGTCTCTTCCTTCCTCACACAACAAATATTATTTGACTATCCAAACACCCTTCTCTCTGTGGAATCTACCCAGGCGTTAATCCACAACTAGTTAGCCAACTGCAGAAGTTGCTGCATGAACACAAGTATATTCTGGAACTCAAGGCTGCTGTTGATTCTGTTCCTAAGGGCCACAAGGATTTCCAGGTGGTGATTAATGCTAATAGGAAACCTTGTGGAGAGCACCCAAGCTGTTTCAATGCCCCCACGACTACAGAAGTGGCTGTATTCATTGTCAGCCAGGATTCTGAGAAGAGAGATATTGTTCTCAATAGCAGAGACAACAGGTTGTTATAAATCAGTGAGACTCACCGTGCTTATGACACTCTCCAGTACCCCCTGATGTTGGTATCCGGATGTAATTCAAAGTGTGGGTAATGACCTACAAATCCCTACATGGCATTGGGCCAGATTACTTGGGGACTACCTTCTGCCGGATGAGTCCCAGCGACCAGTTAGGTCCCACAGATTTGGCCTTCTCCAGGTCCCATCAACTAGACAATGCTGCTTGCCGGGGCCTAGGGGAAGAGCCTTCTCTGTAGAGGCCCCGGCTCTCTGGAATCAGCTCCCCCCAGAGATTTGCACTGCCCCCACACTCTTCGCTTTCCGTAACAGTCTTAAGATTCATTTATGCCACCAGGCCTGGGGCTATTAGATCTTATTTATTTATTTATTTTTAATTAATTAATTAATTACTTAATTAATTAATTAGATTTGTATGCCGCCCCTCTAAGGATCTTAGCCCCTTGGCCAACGAATATTATGTGTGATTGTTGCTTGAATGGATATGATTGGTTTTTTAACAAAATTGGGAATTTTAGATTAGCTTATTTAGTTTAATTAATTGGATTTAACTATTGTATATTAATGTTTCTTTTATATGTTGTAAGCCACCACGAGTCCTCGGATAGGGGCGGCATATAAATCCAATAAATAAATAAATAAACAAATAAATAACCTACTTAAATCAGTGAAAGGACATTAGCCCTCATTAAAAAGTTCCATTAACTTTTTATATCTGGAATCAACCTTCCTTTTTGTAGAAGTTGAAAAATATTTATCTAGTGTGAAATGCCACTTTTATTTTTAAATTTCCCCTGACTGGAGTGCTGCCATTTCTCCATGTGGTTCTCCTGCCTTCATTCTTGTTCATGGTTTTCATATCCTGAACAAGATGTAAAAATGCGTGATGTGGAGTATTTATTGACATTGCCTGTGGAAGAGCTATGGGGACTCAGTAATGATTACTCATGTGTTCTTGAAAGTAAATAAGGTGGAGGCTTTCAAGAATTCATATTAGATGAGTCAGAAAATTATTATGCTTTTTGGAGTTTATAGAAATAGACTTGACTGTGTCATTCTGTACTTTGCCTCTGAGCCATGAATAGTTCCATTGACACTGCACCCACGCTGCTGAACAATTCTACTTATTATGAACCAGAATTAGCATTCTTTTTCTTTAGTTTTTACTTTTTTCAGACACAAAATAATTCCAAGATTCTTTGTTCCGGGGGCAAATCTATCACAGACCCCAGAAAATACGCATCCCTCCTTTTCAGTTAACACTTAGAATATGACACAATCCCTCTTGTGAAATAAATTCTAGTACACAAAAATGTATGCATAAGATAACTTGATCACATTTAGACATTTTGGATTAACCTGCAGTGAGTCAAGAAAACGGTAAATGTTTTCACACAGATTTTATAATAATACTCTATTGTAGCTTCCTTCTGCTAATGAAAAGGACTCTAGGAATAAGCATTATTACAATTTGGAAGGAACGTGAAACTCAAATGAAATGCGAGTTCTAGGTTTTTGGCTAGTTAGCAGAAATTATTAAGTTCAGAAGTTTCTACCAAGAAATAGGATGACATCTAAAATGTAGTGGGTAGTTTAAACCAAAGACTGCCTATTTACTCCTTTCTCTTCACTAATTAAACTATATTAAGAAAATACAATTCTATATATTAAGAAAATATAATTCTATGAAGATATTGGATATATGTAAGAGGACCAAAGGGCATAAAAATAAGTGATAAGTTCTGTAGAACTCTTTGTGATACAAAATGTTACAGAAATGTTAGATTTTTAGAGCTAAGGAGCAATTTTTTTCTTTGTCCTGGAATGTTAGATACAATATGGATTAATTACATACCTCTTACTGGCAGCAATTCAACAGTTTGATCTTACCAGCCCAAGGTTGACTCATCCTTCCAAGGTCAGTAAAATGAGGACCCAGATTGTTAGGAGCAATATGCTGACTCTGTAAACTGCTTAGGGAGAGCACTTTGAAGCCATATGTAAGTCTAAGTGCTATTGATATTGCTACTAACCAATATATTTAATGAGTATCCTGTTTCTCAGGACTAACTCTGAACACAAACACCCCCCCATGACTGAAAAATCTATTGGTTTTTTTACTTCTGTTCTGCTGGCGTGTCTCAACAGCCTATAATTTCAGGGTAATTAGTCCAGGAAGACACCCACCATACGATAAAAGGAAAACCCAAAAGTTTTTATAAACAGGAAAACAGAAACAGCTCCCTTTTTAAATGTCAAAGGAATTTTCTGATACACACAAGGCACAGATTAAATGCAGTCCAATTGCTCACCCAATAACTGGGAAATTGAGTCCAATTCTAAAGTCCAGAGAGTCCACGCACAGAATCCTGAACAGCAAAAACCACGATCTTGACGAAACAATGAATCAGATAAACTGCCATGAGGCTAAAACACCAGGCTGCACTTTTAACTGTAGCACTAATTACAGCAGCCCCACCCAACCACAGGTGGCCTCATTTTCTCTTGTAATAATCCTTCAGTTGTTGTCTCCTATGCATCACTCTACGCATGCGTGGATGTGTCATTAATTCTTCTTCAGAATCCAGAGATGATACCGATGACTGATCACCTCCTGGGCTGTCTGCCAAACTCCCCTCTTTCTTGTCACTCACACGTCCTTGGTCAGAGGAGACTTCGTCGGCAGATTCTATTGGGAGCAAAACAGGCCTGCGGCATGTGGATGTATCCCCCACCTCCACCTCCACATTCCTTGGGGCAGGAGCTGGGGCAGAGCTAACCCCAATAACTTCCTTACTTTTTTATCCATCCCCTATTGAGGAACATAAAACCTAACACCTTTTTCTAATGCTAGCAGTGATTATCCTAGTCTTCAGAGGAAAAAGTCTTTTAAAGTTCTATGTTGATATGCCAGGAAATAAGCATATAACCTTTTTCCATTAAAAAAGAACTGCCACTGAGGATCAGATTTTCCCTGAAACAATCTTGGGTCTTCCTGGCCTGGCTTCAATAGTAGCAAATTCCAGAGCATCAATCAGATGGAGAAAGAACTAAGCCCCCTTTGCTCTTTACATTCAGTTCATGGAATATACAGTGTTGCATCTGTTTAAGAAAGAAAGACGTATTCATAAGATTTCTCAAAGAAATTTCCTGTGACATTTTAAGGCACTTTGTAACCGTTTTTAGATATTTCTGCTTTCAGTCAACTTGCCTGCTATGCAGGTTGGGGTTTTTAGCTGAATTGGGTATTATGAACTCAGCTCATAGGCGACTAATGGCAGAGTTATTTCCTGAAAGTCTTTGGTTTAATTTTTTTTGGTTTTTTTTAATTTAGATTGCTAAAAATTTCACATACTGTATTTGCCTGGGGTAAGAGCGAAACTATTCTTGACACTGACATATAAAGTTGGAGTGGTTATAAAATGAAAACTATAGCCTGCAGTATTTTGGGATGAGATTATACTTCTTCTCTAACCATAACAAAGCAAATTCTCTTTTAAAAATTCTAGTACCCAAATAGAAGAATGAATTCTTTAATATTACTATATTATTAGCCGCTCCAAGTCTTCAGAGAGGGGCAGCATACAAATCAAATCAAATCAAATAAATAAATAAATGGTGAGGAAAGAACCCAGTGGGCCCTCTTTTTTTGACACTCTTCATACATTCATTGGGATGCATAAAGAAATATTTTGATCCAATTCAGATATGCTTTTTTTTCAAAAAAGCAATGGGACTTTGTTTTTCATGAAGATATTTCACTTTTCACCAAAGAAGCTTCTTCAGTTCTGGCTGAATGGTGGAGGATGGAAGGATTTATATTCATTGGAGTCATCTGGCTGTTATCACTCTTTCTGAGAATCATTGAGGCCACTTGGAGCCTTATCTGTGCCCTCAGGGTTGCCTGAACACTGGGTGCGGAACCTTTTTGGAACTGCTCAGGAAAGAGTGGTTCTGAGAGGGCCAATCATCTAGTACTTTGTAAGGCCTCCAGGATACCTAAAATAGTTCTGAGATCATCTCTGCTATTACTTTCAGTAGTGTATGATATAATCCCGGAGTCCTGAATTTATTTAAATTAACTAAGTTATCCCATTCTATCTTAATTTAATTTAATTTATTCTTCTTTGCCGCCTAATCCTGTAGGACTCGGGCGGCTTACAACAATAAAAGCAATACAATAATACAATAATAAAAAGAACTCGAACAACAATAGTTAATAAAACCCCATGACCTAACAATCCATTATAAACCCCAAATCAATCTAAAAACATACATAACAAACAAACAATTCAGGCACTTTTGGTGTCCACGGTCCCCAGGCCTGTTGACAAAGCCAGATTTTAACAGCTTTTTGAAAAGCCAGTAGAGTGGGAGCGGTGCAAACATCGGGGGGGGGGTGAGTTGGTTTCATAGAGCCGGGGCGTCAACAGAAAAGGCCCTCCCCACGGTCCCGCTGACCTACATTATTTAGTCGACGGCACCTGGAGGAGGCCGATTCTGTGCGATCTAATAGGCCTCTGGAAAATATGTGGCAGGAGACAGTCCCGTAAATAAGCTACTGTTTGATCACCTAGTATTAAAGTCTTATTTATTAATTTATTTATTTATTTATTCATTCATTCATTCATTCATTCATTCATTCATTTATTTTGTCCAATACACAATAATACACAATGAAGGTTATAGAGGATATAGTAGAGAAGAAACACGAGATATAGGAGAGACTATAGGACGGGACGGAAGGTGATGAAACCAAAGTGGGCAAATGTAGAATAGATTCATATTAAAAAGACAAATAAAATGTGCATCGTAGTTTTTACTATGTTCTTCAGTTGTAATACTTTTCTTTCTGATTTTATAAGCAACTGGAGAGCTTAGGGTAACTTTGCATCCAAACCAATTATGAAAAAATAATAACTGGAAAAACACACTAGCATATTAGTGTCTTACCTAACTCAATCTGAACCATAACTTGCGGCTACAGTTGAACTCATTAAAATCTATTGCAAGAACACAGCATGCATCCAGTCAGTACAGCAGAAAGGGCAAATTTCAAACAATTAAATAGTTATAGGGTTCAATATTTTTTAAGCAAATGCAGATGGTTTTATGCATAATAATAATAATAATAATAATAATAATAATAATATCATCATCATCATCATCATCTCTTTATGCTTAATCTAAATCTTAATCTTCCGATGGTTTTCAAATGTCCACTGAGATCATTTGGTACTGCGCCCGGCGTGCCAAGTACCACTGGGACCACTTTCACCAACTCTGGCATAAGCCAGTGAAAGTGGTCCCAGTGGTACTTGGCACGCTGGGCGCAGTACCAAAGGATCTCAGTGGACATTTGAAAACCATCGGAATTGACAAAATCTCCATCTGTCAATTGCAAAAGGTCGCTTTACTGGGATCGGCAAACATAATTCGCCGCTACATCACGCAGTCCTAGGTGCTTGGGAAACGCCCGACTGGTGATGAAATACGAAATCCAGCATAGTGATCTCGTTTGCTGTGTTGTACTGACATAATAATCTCTTTATGCTTAATCTATATCACTTTTCACTACTGACATGTTACTGCACTTGAAACTGAAGTTGTTCTTCCCTCAGATCTATTTCATACTTTCATTCAGATCAGAGCAAATTTGCAGATTAATTTTGTAATTTTGATTGATGCTGTCATCTAGTTGGTAATGACTTCTAGTTACCATGCAGATAAGTAGATTTTATCCATGAACATTATAATATGCAAAGCCCATTTCTACATTCTCTCTATCAAATCAGATATATGGTATTAAAATAAGGACTTAATGTAGCATCGTACAATTTTCTCCATAAATTTCTTTGAAAGTCAAAAGCAACTCTAAGAGATTGGTAAGATTATTGGACTAAGCTACATATTATGTTAGATCTGTATATATAGGCTGAAACTAATGATTCTCTTTCTCCTCAAAAAAGTAGGATTATTATCCTCATCCAGATAAAGGCTATAATGCATAAGGAAAGGAATGTAGCTACCGTATTTTGGTTTGCCATGGTCCATCAGAAATACACCATTAAAGTTTCCAGGCAGGTCAAACTAAAAAAAATAGTGAATATGGGAGGGACAGATATAATCTCCTGCACTGTAGTTGTATAGTGATCCAGGTCTGAAGGCAAAATGTAATTTAGAACGTGTACAGGCATGCATGCATCTGTCAGAAGCACCTTAAACCAAATGCATCTTTTCCCTACCCCTTGTAGATGACAGCAGTGTCCCTCATGAAGAAGAAGCTGTTTAACATGCCATACACATGCCCATGCACAAACCAAACCTTAATGTCTAAATGCCATACTTCTTGATGGGTTTACACAATACTTAGCCACTCTATGTTTTGTTTGGTTTTGTTTTTCCCTGTGGTATAATTTATTTATTGATTGGTTTGGTTTGGTTTGGTTTGGTTTGGTTTGGTTTGATTTGATTTGATTTGATTTGATTTGATTTGTATGCCGCCCCTCTCCGTAGACTCGGAAAATTAAATTATGTCATAGCACTGCAGTTTGTTGCACTGACTGTCCAGTGGTATAGATTCCTGAGAGCGAAAAGGAGACGGAAGGCTATCACAAGCTACCTTCCTACTATACTTTCAAAGGACCATGGAAGCTCTTCACAAATACATTAAGCAAGTCATACCATCTCTAATGGTGGCCCAATGATATCTGCAGTTTTGCTGTGCTTAGCTTTCTGTGTTATTACTTGTAAGTTATAACAAGCAACATAAAAGCCAAGGTAATAAATGAATAAATTTCCAGAAGCTGCTTTGGCTTATCTTATTTGAGCCACAGCAGCATGTAGTGGTTAGAGAGTAGTACTGCAGGCTATTTCTGCTGCCTACCAGCTACCTGCAATTTGGCAATTCAAATCTCACCAGGCTTAACCAGGCTCACCAACCTTCTGTCCTTCCAAGATGGATAAAAAAAGGACTCAGATTGTTGGGGGCAATATGCTGACTCTGTAAACCACTTAGAGAGGGCTGTAAAATCACTGTAAAGTGGTATATAAGTCTAAGTCGTGCAGAATGAAGCTGCGAGAGCAATCATGGGCTTTCCCAAATATGCCCATGTTACACCAACACTCCGCAGTCTGCATTGGTTGCCGATCACAATTCAAAGTGTTGGTTATGACCTATAAAGCCCTTCATGGCACCGGACCAGATTATCTCAGGGACCGCCTTCTGCTGCACGAATCCCAGCGACCAGTTAGGTCCCACAGAGTGGGTCTTCTGTGAGTCCCGTCAACTAAACAATGTCGTTTGGCGGGACCCAGGGGAAGAGCCTTCTCTGTGGCGGCCCCGGCCCTCTGGAACCAACTCCCCCCAGAGATTAGAATTGCCCCCACCCTCCTCGCCTTTCGTAAACTTCTTAAAACCCACCTCTGTCGCCATGCATGGGCAACTGAGATACTCTTTCCCCCTAGGCCTTTACAATTTTATGCATGGTATGTCTGCATGTATGTTTGGTTTTATAATAAGGGTTTTTAACTGTTTTAATATTGGATTGTTATATGCTGTTTTTGTTACTGTTGTTAGCCGCCCCGAGTCTGCGGAGACGGGCAGCATACAAATCCAATAAATAAATAAATAAGTGCTATTGCTATCTACCCTTCTCCCCCTCTCTTAATACTAGGGACACTGATGAAACTGCCTGCACAGAGTGAAATGAAACGCTTGTTCACGTATGATTAAGCTATAGTATTTGCTTCCACAATTATTTAATGGTTGCCCCTTTAGACTTCATTAGAATCAACTCACCAGTGGCTGCTTTTCAGTAGTCTAACTTAGAGAACACATGGAGTGCTGTTATGATCATGTTCTACTTGTGAACCTTAAGCCAGAATTTCCAAGAATTTTGAGAGTCACCAAGCCTAGATAAAGTGCTCTAGGAATATCTGTAATTAGGACATATTGACAATTAATCATGGAATCTGTTGGTTTCACAATATAATCTAGATGAAATAATGCAGCAAAACCCCACGCAGTAAGAAACCATTGCATAATTTTCTGGTAAAATCTAAATTTTGCTTTCTTGGTTGGATTTTTGAACCAATCATTTTGTGCCACAATACTACCCTCTTTCATAAGCATAAAGACACTGTAATTTCTAATCAAATTAGTTTTTTAAAAAAATCTGTAGCTTGAGGATATTGGTTTATTAACTGATTTCCAGCTCTGTTTTCATTTACCAAATGACATTTGGAGAGCTTCTGTTTTGAACATAATCACCTAAGGGCATATGCTGCATGATTCAATTATTGTAGAATGTCACTCCCTTCCCAGAACACATGGCTGAAAACATTAGCAAGTTTAATCGTTCCCAGTGGTTGTTGTTTTTCACACATCAGGGTTTTTCCCCCAGAAAGGTTTAAACAATAAAAATTCAGTTCTATAGACGAAACGTTCTGCTATTGTCTTTGTTCCTAGAAGCTCATGTCTGCATCTAAAACTGTTTCGCCCATTTTTATAGTGGTTTATAGTGTATTAAGATGCATCAATAAAAAACCCTCAAAATTTATGTTTAAAAAAAACTAGTACCGGTACTTTATATGTGAAATTTGAATTTATTTTATTATTTAGATTTGTATGCCGCCCCTCTCCGCGGACTGAAATGATCATTTCAAGTCTATTTGAGGGAGTGGAGGTGGTTGATGTTAGGTTTCAAGCCCCAGCTCCTTTTTGTGTGTGTCACACATGACACACACACACACACACACACAAAGGAATAGAGCTTAAATCATGCATGGATTTCTATTTTTGCTTTCAAAACTAACGTATGAGTTCCTCCATGCTGCTTTTGTCAATGGCTTTGTTTGTTTTGTCACCAGCCTTCAAAAGGCATTGGTGGTTTTTAGTACTGCAATAGCACCATCTTTTGTCAGCTGCTTTTATTGGCAAAGAGATGGCTTCAGAACACTCTTATTATATATAGAAGGAGAAGTTTTCACCTAAAATCGAAAGATCTTGGGGGCAAAAGTACTGTTGCATTGGCATCCTTCAGTCTCGAAAGACCATGGTATCATGCTGTGGATTCCCCAGAGCATGAAGCCTGGGTAGGTTAGTGAAGTATCAAAGATACTTCACAAGAAGAGCCCTTCATTCCTCCACTCGAAACAGAATACCCTACGAAACTAGACTTACAATCCTGGGTCTTGAAAGCTTAAAGCTACGACGCCCCGACCCTCTGGAACCAACTCCCCCCAGAGATTGCCTTTCGTAAGCTGCTTAAAACCCACCTCTGCCGCCAGGCATGGGGGAACTAAGATACACTTTCCCCCTAGGCCTTCACAATTTTATATTTGGTATGTTTGTATGTATGATTGGTTTTTATATAATGGGTTTTTAACTGTTTTTTTAGTATTGGATTTTGTTGTACTGTTTTACTGCTGTTGTTAGCCGCCCCGAGTCTGCGGAGAGGGGCGGCATACAAATCCAAATAATAATAATAATAATAATAATAATAATAATAATAATAATAATAATAATTAATATTAACCGCTCCAAACATGACTGTAAAAAATACGACTTTAGTAATCGGGTTGTCGAAGGGTGGAACTCATTACCGGATTCTGTAGAGTCACGATTCTTTGTCTACAGTGATCCCTCGGTTAGCGCGGGGGTTACGTTCCAAGACCTCCCGCGCTAACCGATTTCCGCGTTATACTGGATGCGGAAGTAAAAACACCATCTACGCATGCGCGCCATTTTTTTCATGGCCGCACATGCGCAGATGGTGGAGTTTGCGTGTGGGCGGCGGGGAAGACCAAGGGAAGGTTCCTTCAACCGCCCAACAGCTGATCTGCTCCGCAGCGCGGAAGCAGCGAGGAGCCGAAGATGGGGTAAAGGCAAAGGGGAAACTGAAGCTTTCTCCTGTGACAGGGAGGGAATTCCGGACAGCCCTATCCCTTCAACAGGAAGGCGGGACTGGCACCGCTTCTTCTTCTTCTTCTCGCTCGGGAAGATGAGACAATCGCCGTCGCCCGTCCTCGTTCCCGCCCTTTCCCACCCCGTCCGTCTTTTCCTATCCAAACGCGCTCTAGTCACGAAACTTCTGGCAAGTCGTGCTCAGTTGGCAGCCTCCGATGCCCCCGAAGGTGCAACCCCGAGACGGGAATTGTGGAGGAGGTTGGACGTCCGAAACAAACGTGCTGTGTGTGCGTGTGAGGAGAGGGTAGGTGGTGGATGGTGCGCGTGCGTGCGGGAAATGATCCTCGCAAGCTTTTAAATTAAAGAAACATAGAAACATAGAAGACTGATTATTATTTTGATTATTTTATTATTAATTATTTTTTAATTAATATTTTTTGAAAAACCGCGTTGCAGCGTTTCGCGCTAATCGAGAACGCGCAAATCGAGGGATCACTGTATTTTGATTCACCTTTTTTCTGTTTTATCTCCATTTTATTTCTCCATTGATATTTACTTACTTACTTACTTACTTACTTACTTACTTACTTACTTACTTACTTACTTACTTACTTACTTACTTATTCAATTTTTATGCTGCCCTTCTCCTTAGACTCAGGGCGGCTTACAACAGATTAGCAATAGCACTTTTTAACAGAGCCAGGCTATTGCCCCCACAATCCGGGTCCTCATTTTACGCACCTGGGAAGGATGGAAGGCTGAGTCAACCTTGAGCCGGTGATGAGATTTGAACCGCTGACCTTCAGATCTACAGTCAGTTTCAGTGGCCTGCAGTACAGCACTCTACCTGCTGCGCCAATTTTATTTATTTATTTTATTTATTTATTCGATTTTTATGCCGCCCTTCTCCTTAGACTCAGGGCGGCTTACAACATGTTAGCAATAGCACTTTTTAACAGAACCAGCATATTGCCCCCACAATCCAGGTCCTCAGTCCTGTGAGATAAACCAGATAAAGTAACCAGCACCATTTAGGTCTACATACTATTTTCATTGAAATAGTTATAGCAGTGATGGTGAACTGATTTTGTTGGGTCAAGTGCCCAAAAGGTGCATGGGTGTACAATAGTGTGCCCATGCCTGTCCATACCCGTAATGCAATGCCCTCTCCTACGCATGTGTACAAACCCCCACCCATATTGCCCTCCCATGCATACTCACAAGCCTCCTGGCAAAAAACAGCCCAACGGCCCAACTATAAGTTTGGAAACAAACTTCCAATTGGCCCATTCAGCCACTTTTTGCTGTCCTCAGGCTTCAGGAAAGCCCCCTAAAGCTTGAGGAGAGCAAAAAACGGTCTAACGCCCAACTGGAAGTTCAGAAATGAATTTCTGTTTGACCCATTTTTTGCCATCTCCAGACTTCAGGAGGCTTTCCTGAAGCCTGGGGAGAGCAAAAATGAACCAAAAGAAGGTTGAAAATCAGCTGGCACACATTGGAGCTGACATAGGGCAACACCTCGCTTGCCCTCAGATAAGGCTTTGCGTGCTACCTGTGGCATCCGTGCCATAGGTTTGCCATCACTGAGCTATAGTAACAAAATCTTGCATGTCTGAGTGTGCTTCACTTAATCTTTGTGTGTATTAGGGAGGGTACTTGTGTGAGGCATTTTCTCAAATTAGGGGGTTTTTTGGGGGGGAGAATGGATTGTGGCCTTGGTAGTGGCTATTTCTCCTGTTCTTCGTGGCCTTTTCCTGTGTCTTCTACATCATCTGCCTGACTGGCCACTTCCTCACTTCAGAGACTGCAAAACCACCTGGTTCAGAAAGGAAGACGAGTCTGAATTTAAGAGTTTGCCATTGTGTCCTTCCTAGGGCTGACCGAAAGTTACTGCCCCCTCCCAATCACCCAGCTTTGTACCTAAAGTGGGCCTAGAACTCATGGACTTCCAGTTCCTAGTCTGATGCCTTAACCACTAGACCAGACTACCTCTCAACCACAGTAGTTAAAAATAAATAAATACGGCAGAAAATAATGAACAGATATTTAGGTTCAAGTACAATGTCCTATAGTCTTTTAACAATGTCGGCTGGCGGGACCCAGGGGAAGAGCCTTCTCTGTGGTGGCTCTGACCCTCTGGAACCAGCTCCCCCCAGAGATTAGGATTGCCCCCACCCCCCTTGCCTTTCGTAAACTCCTTAAAACCCACCTCTGCCATCAGGCATGGGGGAACTGAGACATCTCCCCCTTGCCTATGTAGTTTTTGTGTATGATATGATTGTGTGTATGTTTCTCCGTACTGAAGGAGCGGGTCCAGCAGTCACATGGGTTGCTCATGTCCAATCCGGTGGAACTGAGCCTAGTATTAAAAAAGCTTGCCGGATCCGCCCCTTCCCCAGAATTCGCTCAGTTCGCATATCCTGCGGTTGTATTGTGATAGCTCGTTCAACATTCTAACACCTTCCCTTCGATCTTTCCTTCAAAAAGTAGTAAGATTTATTGTCTTTATTTAATTACTTGCACTAATTGCGCCAGCCGTTTAAAAGAAAAAAAGAAAAAAAGCGGCTCGGCTTTTTTCCTTGGGAGAAGTTGCGGTTTCGTTTTCCCCCGGCGGTTTTGCCGGTTACGATTCCTGCGGCCGCTTGTGGATTCTTCTAATCCTTTGGCCTGGAGGTCCTGGTGCAAGTATTTATCCATTGAATTATTGATTATTTATTGTATACAAATATTTAAGGGCATATAAAAAAACCTCCTGCGGAGTGAGACGCCTTCTAGTCTCCTGGACTTAGTCGATCGCTTTTCCCTTAAGAAATTCTACGGAGCGATCTTTTCGGCGCGAAGGCCTTCGCGCCCTTTTTTTAAAATCTAGGCCTCTTGTGTTGGCCTTCTGCCAGCCGCGTAGGCCTCAGTCCACCGCGTGGATCCGGGAGCGGGCCTTGGGGGTCCCAGGCTAAATTCTCCACCGGCTAAGCCTCCAACCAGAGTGCCTTGGTTTACTTAATTACAAAGTTTAGGGAGGCTGGCCCCGCTGGATTTGGGGGCACGAACTCTGGGTTTGCCCAGATTGTCCTCACGTTTCAGCAGCTTCGAGGCCTCGAAGCAGGATCCATTCCTCTTGGGAAGTCCTTGAAATCTTCTCCTTATAATTCAGTTATTGGCTCAGCCTTGTCTTCTGTTAATTGTCAGACTATGGCTACTTTTCCCAAGAGAGGCACAACTAAAGGTCCCAGAGAGGCCAGGCCTACAGGCGATGAGATTACTAGTATCCCCCAGGCCTCTTCCTCCTCTTCTCCAGGGGCCCGCCCCTCGACCAAGGTCACCAGGGCCGAGAAGAGAAGGGACCTAGCCCTACAAAAAATCCATGACAAATCAGCAAAACGTTTGAAAGTGCAGGCCCAAGTAATCAGTAGTCAAGACCCACCAGAGGCCTCTAGTCTGCCTCCTTCTGGGGTCCCTGTGTTATCTCTGGATGAGCCAAACCTAGACAGACCCCAACCTAACCTATGGGGCATAGGTCCAGAGGAACCAGATATTATTGAAGATTCCCCCCAGCCAGGATCCTCCCAGGCCTTTAGGGATTCTTCTGCCATTTCTGCTGATATTTCCAGTTTACCTCCTGAGTTCCAATCTATTTTTGCTGTGTTGTCCAAAGCCATTGATGCCAAACTCTCCACCATCAATGAGCTTCCTTTACCTCTTCCTCCTTCTCGTTCCTCCCGCCCCTTGGGTTCTTCCCCAGCGGTCAGAGCTCCTATTCAGGATGATTCAGAATCCTCCCAGGATGAATATGAGGATGTAGAGGAGGATGAAGACCCTTTTCAGGGCTTATCAGAGGATGAGGAATCCCAAATAAAAGTCCCTCCTCCAATTACTATTTTTCCTTCTCAACTATTCAAATCTCTCCTCCTCAAAGCTAGAATTTCTACGGGATTAGCGGCCCAGGAGAAACAAGCCTCCACTTCCACTGATCCCCCGGAGGAGAATTTACCTTACTTCACAGAGGAACAGGAGGATAACGAGGTAATTCCTATGCCTAAATTGTTTAAAGATGCCTTACTCAAACAGTGGGATTTTCCAGCCTCTGGCCTTAATCCCTCCACCAAGGACAGAAAGTTGTATAAACTTTCCTCTTCCTACGAAGAGCTTCTATCCTTTCCCAAACCAGATGAACCTGTCAAGATTCTTCACTCGGCAGCGGCTGTGCCAGGCGAGGCGGAGGAAGTCCTCCGCCCAGAGGACAAGCGCATCGAGCAAATGCTCAAAAGAGGATTCACCGCTGATTCCTGGGCCATTAAAAGTTCTGCAGCGGCCTCCTTCTTCTCCAGAGCCATGCTGCTGTGGCTTCGCCAACTTCAACAGCACATTCCTCCCGATGACTTGAGAGGTCAACAAGACTTCAACAAGGTCTTTGCAGCTGCCCAGTACGTGGCTGATGCCACCTTGCAATCTACTAGATTTTCTGCTAAGTCTATTGCAGCCTCTACAACGGCAAGAAGACTCCTATGGATTCGCCCTTGGCAAGCGGGAGTTCGCCAAAAGTGGCAGTTATCCCAGGGCCCCTTAAAGCGCGACCTTCTCTTCGGTGATCTTCTGGATCCACTCCTCACGGAGACCACGGACAAGAAGAAGGTTTTGGGTCCAACCACCAAAAAGGTTACCAAAACGCAGTCCTTTCGTCGCCCAGGGCGCCAGCAAGATCAAACGGCTTCCTATCAGAGATCTCCAGGTCAGTATTCCCCCCGCTTTCGTTCCCAAGGTAGGAACTCCAGGGGTAGAGGGTTTCGTTTCCAAAGGGGAGCTTCCTCTAACAGGGCTTCAAAAAAACCTAGATGGTAATCTTACCTCCATTCCCATAGGGGGTCGCCTAGCTCATTTCGCCTCTAATTGGCGTCTCACCTCCAAGGACCCTTGGGTCATTGACACTGTTCAAACAGGCCTTCTTTTAGAATTTATTTCTCCTCCCCCTAAACGTTTTATTTCCTGCCCTTCTCCCAGGTCATCCTCAGATTGTAACCGTATGGAGGAGGCCATTTCTCATCTTTTGTCCATCAGAGCCATTCAACCGGTCCCTTCCGGTCAGAAGGGCCTAGGTTTTTACTCCATCCTATTTATGGTTCCAAAGTCCTCCGGAGGTTGGAGAGCCATTTTGGATTTAAAGAAACTAAACCTATTCATCAAATATAGGAAGTTTAAGATGCACTCCTTGTCTTCTATTTTGGCCGCCATTCACTCGGGAGATTTCATGGTCTCCTTAGACCTCACTGAGGCCTACCTTCACATTCCTATAGCCAAATGCCACAGAAAATTTTTACGTTTTTCCTTTCAAGGCAGGCATTTCCAGTATAGGGCGATGCCATTTGGCCTTTCCTCGGCCCCTCGGGTCTTTACAAAGCTCTTGGGGTCCCTGGCGGCCTATATCCGGGCGTCTCCCATCCACATTTTATGTTATCTTGATGATATTTTAATTCATGGGAACTCCCTAGAGAGAGTGAAAACAGACCTTTCTGTCACCATGTCAGTCCTTCAGGACCATGGATTTTCCATCAACTTTGATAAAAGTCACCTCCAACCATCCACTTCCATTTCTCACCTGGGATCCATTATTGATTCAAAATCCTCCCAGGTTTTTCTCTCTCCCGAGAGAAAACTCAGTATAGTGGAGTTAATTTCTAACATTTTATCTAATCCTTCAGTATCCATAGTTACTCTATCTTCCCTTTTGGGGAAGATGGTGTCTTGCATAGGCATCATTCCCTGGGCTCGCCTTCATGCTAGGGAACTCCAGTGGCTACTGTTGCCTTTTCAGAGATCGGGGCACAGCAACTCAAATCGACGCATTGTCATCCCACTGAGTGTTCGCAGATCCTTCAAGTGGGGGAAGTCTCCGGCCATGGACAGAGGATCCCCGTTCAGGTGCCCGGATCAATTTGTCATCACCACAGATGCCAGTCTATCGGGATGGGGCGCCCACGCCCAGGGGATGATAGCCCAGGGCACGTGGTCCCCGGAGGAAGCTTCCAGGCCAATCAATTGGCTAGAGTTAAGAGCCGTTTCCCTGGCTCTGAAGCATTTCTCTCCTCGCATTCCCAACCGGCACGTTCTCATTCTCACCGACAACATTGCCACAAAAAGCCATATCTGCAGACAGGGGGGCACGAGATCCAAGGCTCTCATGAGGGAGGCCCTCAAGTTGGGCCTTTGGGCGGAAAAACATCTCCAGTCGCTCCTAGCCGATCACATCTCGGGGAGTCTCAACGTCCAGGCGGATTGGCTATCCCGAGCAACGATAGACCCAGGAGAGTGGAACCTCCATCAAGACCTGTTCCATCAAATCACCCTCAGATTCGGCCTACCAGTCCTGGATCTCTTCGCGACCAATGCGAACGCCCAACTCCCTCGCTTCTATTCCAGATTTCCATCCCCGGGAGCGGAAGCAATCAATGCCCTCCGGAGTCCATGGCCTCCAGGCCTACTCTACGCATTTCCTCCAATTCCAATCCTCCCGGACGTGATTCACAAGGTCCTCACCGAGAGGGCCCGAGTAATCTTAATCGCCCCTCATTGGCCCCGCCGGCCCTGGTTCGCGGATCTCCAACAGCTGTCCGTCCAGGACCCTTGGCGACTCCCCGTTTCGGGGGATATGCTGCGGCAGGGGGCCTCTTTCCATCCAGACCCGGAGTGGTTCCACCTCACCGCCTGGCTGTTATCAGGAGAGATTTAGAACTGCGTGGTCATGACCCCGATTCAGTGGAGGTCATTCTAAAGGCCAGGAGGGGCTCGACCAATCGAATCTACGACCACACGTGGTCCAAGTTTCACCAGTGGTGTCTACAGGAAGGTCTCTCCCCTCTGTGCATCCCCATACACAGAATTATTTCCTTCCTTATGCAAGGCTTCCATAAAGGTCTTTCCACCAGCACCCTCCGGCGTCATCTGGCAGCCATTTCATCTGTCCTAGGGGGTCCCCGCAGACAGCCTCTCCGATCCTTCCCTGAAGTTCAGGAATTCCTCAAGGGCATAGCCAACCTCAGACCTTCCAAGGTCCACAGGTATCCATCCTGGGATTTGCCACGGGTTCTCCATTCCCTCACGCAGGCACCATACGAACCCCTAAAATCGGCATCCCTCAGGTACCTATCCTTTAAGGTAGCTTTCCTGGTGGCTATTACCTCTGCCCGGCGCATTTCGGAGCTGGCTGCCCTCTCAATCAGGCAGGACCTTTGTCAATTCCATCAGGACAAGGTAGTCTTGCGACTGGACCCTACCTTCTTACCCAAGGTCAGTTCCATGTTCCACAGATCTCAGGATATTGTCCTACCTTCCTTCTGCCTCCAACGAGACCATCCCTTGGCAATTAGATGGCACACCCTGGATCTCACCAGAGCGCTGAGAATATATATCCAACGCACAGGACCCTTTCGGAGGTCAGAAGCACTTTTTGTAGCCTATCATCCCAGAGTCATGGGGGCCAAAGTGTCTTCAACAGTAATAGGCCGTTGGATCAGAGGGACTATATCTAAGGCCTATGAGTCGGCCTCCCTCTCAGTTCCAAGGAACATCACTGCGCATTCCACCAGGAGCGCAGCCACCTCGGCCGCTTGGGCGACTCAAGCCCCGTTGGAGGAGGTCTGCAAAGCAGCCACTTGGGCCTCGCCAAATTCCTTCATCAGGCACTACAAAATTGATTCTTACGCTTCAGCGGACGCTGCCTTCGGCAGAAGGGTACTCCAATCCGTTATCTCACACGATAGCAAGCTAATCCCACCCTAGGGACCATCTATTGGGTATGTCCCATGTGACTGCTGGACCCGCTCCTTCAGTACGGAGAATAGGCGTTGATTGCTTACCTGAACGCCTCTTCTCGTACGGTGAGCGGGTACAGCAGTCACTTCCCGCCCTTGTATGTGTCTTCTTTACCTTTCTATATCTTTCTTCCTCTAACAATGAGAGTTGAACACTACAGAGCTTCACAACTGAGCCTAGTCTATGGATTCGCGAATTCTGGGGAAGGGGCGGATCCGGCAAGCTTTTTTAATACTAGGCTCAGTTCCACCGGATTGGACATGAGCAACCCATGTGACTGCTGTACCCGCTCACCGTACGAGAAGAGGCGTTCAGGTAAGCAATCAACGCCTATTTTATATATTGGGTTTTTTTAGACTTTTTAATGTAAAATTGTTATTTTTATATTTTAAATATTAGTTTTGTTACCATGTATTGTTTTTTATCACTGTTGTGAGCCGCCCCAAGTCTACGGAGAGGGGCGGCATACAAATCTAATAAATAATAATAATAATAGTAATAGTTATAGTAATAATAACTTAACCTAAATTAGTCTCGTCAGCATTTTCTGGTTCAATACATGTATTGGTATGTACCAGAAAGTGTGGGATGTACAGTTAGCCTTTTATCAATAATAATTGGAACTGGCCACTGTGTCACTTAGTGACAAAGTCATAAGCCACGCAACATCACGGGGCTCTGTCAATTTAGGCTGGCATTTGCAGCTGTTCTAATTGCCATTATCAGGCAATTCCCACACAGTTGCAGTGTGGGAAAATATTGTAGCCTCAAATAACATTTTCATTTCAGTTTCCTTCCTAGTTGTTGTTATGGAAAAGCCCTAGCATCAATTTTGGCAACTGCAATTAGAGATGGCATAAGTCTCAAAAAGAAGCGTTATGATATGCAGATTGCTTAATTTTAGAGAAATAAATTTATTGGAGAAAATGTATCTCCATAGCATTCTTCTTCAAGGTTAAACTCCATAGTTTAGTCTGCATCTCAAATGTCAAGCCAGGGAAATCAGGAGATTCAGGCAGTTCAAATAAGCATAAAGATTTATTGCAAGCTTACGCTTTCTACAAGAATCTGATCTACTAACAGTTAAGGGAAATTAGCAGGAGTTAAGAAGGGATTCAAGGGGGGCTGGACTTAAATCTCTTGTGATCACACAGGGACTCATGACTGATGATGCATTTGACCCCTCCCTTGGGCTAAGCCTTGTCATCTTCTCCATCAATATATGTTAGACAATAGAGAAAAAAGAACGGTTTCTTGATAGATTTCATATTTCAAATATCTTACACTCTCATCAGTTTATTTATTTATTTATTCAATTATTTTTATGCCGCCCTTCTCCTTAGACTCAGGGCGGCTTACAACATGTTAGCAATAGCACTTTTTAACAGAGCCAGCATATTGCCCCCACAATCCGGGTCCTCATTTTACCCACCTCGGAAGGATGGAAGGCTGAGTCAACTTTGAGCGTGATGAGATTTGAATCGCTGACCTGCAAATCTAGTGGCCTGCAGTATTGCGCTCTACCCACTGCTCCATCTCGGCTCTTTTCAGTTATTATTGGTTTACTAAACTTAATTATAAGCATGGGTGAAATGATACTTGGGGCTAACCTTACTGTGATGAATGTTCAAATTCATCTAGCTTAGCCACTCTTTATTCCTTCTCCACTAACCCACTCCTATCTTATAATAATTTCTGATTGCCATAATGTTCCTCCCATCCAGTGATGGGCTACCAAACTTTTTACTACCACACTGTGGGCGTGGCTTATGCATTTTGTTTCAACATCTTTCAGGGCAAATTCGGTGCTCTGGGGTAGTTCCAAATTTTGCTACCGGAACTGCGTTCCTGACCGTTCCCGTAGGAACCCATCACTGGTCCCATCCCTCCAAATATTTGGCAGCCATTAACCAAGTAAAATAATGGAACTGTATAGAAATAACAAGATACATCGAAATAAATTACACTATTTTTGTAGCTCTTACTACAGTTCCATTTATACAAATTCATTACTTAAATGCCATTACCTCATAAGAGAATAATTGTGCCTGAGCTGAAGCATCTGTGAGAGGTCAAATGGGAGACAAATGATAAAAGCACAGTTGCAATGAAAGTGCCATGTTGTAACAACACATGTTGATTGAAAGGGATGGAGTTTACAGCATGACGCCATATTTATTTATTTATTTATTTATTTATTTATTTATTTATTTATTTATTTATCCATCCAATACACAAATACATAGGAAGAAAAATAGACAGGGTAAAAGTGAACTTAGAGGAGATGATATATGAAAGGAAGAGAATATATATGATAGGTGAAAGAAAGAAAGACAATTGGACAGGGGACGAAAGGCACACCAGTGCACTTATGTACGCCCCTTACTGGCCTCTTAGGAACCTGGAGAGGTCAATCGTGGAGAGTCTAAGGGAGAAATATTGGGGGTTAGGGGTTGACACAATTGAGTCCGGTAATGAGTTCCACGCTTCAATAACTCGATTGTTGAAATCATATTTTTTACAGTCAAGTTTGGACTTTTTTTCTAAAAGCAATGGAGCCTGCTGATGCCTCTACACTTGAGTTGAATAAGGAAATTATAGAGCCCAGAATCTATTGCATCATGAGCTTTTTTGTCCTGTTTTGTTTTCAGCAGCTGGTGGCTGCACATTTATAACCCAGTATGATATTCTCAAAGCTTGTAATGATCTATTAAAATCAGGACCCAGAAGATGAATCTTTCCTTCCCTATCTGCTAATTGGTAGGATTCCAGCTATCTAATCAAGACTGAACGTGTATAGATGATGATCAGGCTATAGAGTGTCAATGGGCCTTTTGTCATTTTATATTTTCCATAGTCTTCAATTATTTTAATTTAAGACTCATACAGCATGTGAAAATTAACCATCTGTTTCTAATAACCCAAAATGTATATCCAATACTAATGAACACTTTTGTATACTCGCATGCCTCCAAAACACTGGAGGCAAGTTTTTCCTCTCAAATGGAAAAGTTGTAACAGCTGCATGATACACAAGGACCGCAGTGCTTCCCTCTGGTTAGGTTTCTAAGTGCAAAACAACGTTCCAAGCTGCTTAATTACTATAAGCCTGTTAAGTGTAACTTCTTTGGTGGCTGAAAAATACGCTTCCTTTTAGAGATTTTTTAATTGGATTGCAGAGTTTCTGAACACCTGTGCTCACTCTCAGGGAAATTTTGAACAATGAGGTGACATTCTTTCTACCCAATAGCGCCCAGAGTAACCCAGAGGCATTCATTCACACTGACTCCCATGTAAGGATGTGTAAGATTGTAGCTTTAGATGAGTCGCCTGAGAAAGATTTTCCAATATTTAAAATGCAACTTTGCCTAGAATAATAAATTCATTACATGGGGCTACCTTTGAAAAGTGTTCGGAAACTCCAGATCGTGCAGAACGCAGCCGCGAGAGCCATCGTGGGGCTTCCCAGATTCGCCCACGTATCTACAACACTCCGTGGCCTGCATTGGCTGCCGATCAGTTTCCGGTCACAATTCAAAGTGTTGGTCATGACCTTTAAAGCCCTACATGGTATTGGACCAGAATACCTCCGGAACCGCCTGCTACCGCACGAATCCCAGCGGCCAATAAGGTCCCACAGAGTTGGCCTTCTCCGGGTCCCGTCGACTAAACAATGTCGTCTGGCGGGCCCCAGGGGAAGAGCCTTCTCTGTGGCGGCCCCGGCCCTCTGGAATCAACTCCCCCCGGAGATTAGAATTGCTCCCACCCTCCTTGTCTTCCGTAAACTATTTAAGACCCACCTATACCGCCAGGCATGGGGGATTTGAGACACCTTTCTCCCAGGCTTATTATAAATTATGTTTGGTATGTATGTGCTGTTTGGTTTTTAATTATGATAGGGTTTTTAGGTTTTTTTAAATATTAGATTTGTGCCTGCATAATACTGTTTTTATCGTGTTGTGAGCCGCCCCGAGTCTTCGGAGAGGGGGGCATACAAATCTAATAAATTATTATTATTATTATTATTAATTGGTAATTTTTAGATTGTTAACAGTAAATGTAAAGCTGCCTTTATTACTTGACTGTATATTTCAAGGTTAAATATTCATTGTATTCTTTCAAAAAAAGGGCATTTTTTGAAGACTCTGAGTGCATTTTTAATGCTGCCTTACATAGCATTAGTGACAAGTATGTTGCTCACCTTTTGTGATGTCTTCCAAGTATCAAACCTTTGTCTTACATTGTTCTATTTTCTTGGCACAATAGGAAGTGAGATAACTGTCTAAGCAGCATTGATGTACTCCATCCGGCATGTTCAAAATTCTCCCAAATTGACAATCTCACACACTAAGATGTTTTAGTAATACAAGGCATATTTAGAAAAATGATGAATATTGCAAGTTTACTTATGCCTACATATCTAATTTCAGATATGTTTTGGTGGTGACATTTTTTCTATAATCATGAAAATGTATACTTTAAATTTCTGCAGTGCACATTTATATTCCATCTTTGCTTCTAAAGTGAATATTGGGGGGTGGGGGACATGCTGGAATGCTTACTGAGAAAATGAGTTTCTCTTTTTTTTTTAGAGAGAATAAAGAAACTTTATTTTATAACAGTATTATGCAAGCAAAATATCACTTAATACAACTTCAAGCTGCTGTAAATTTAATATGGCATCTTAACTATACAGTTCGTATGGTGAACAATGAAGAAAAATTTATATAGTCAACAGGTTTTCATAGAGACCTCCTCAATAGCAGGCACCACTGACAATGGGCCTAAGGCCATACCCTTGGTTCCTTCTGGTCCTCAAAACCTGTTCCTATTATTAGGCAAGCTACTTAAACAATAACTGCTCAACAAATGTCAATTATAACAGGAGTTAATGAGTTATTATTATTATTATTATTATTATTATTATTATTTTATTATGAGTTTCTCTTTTAATAACTCAAATGTGCAGGGTTTTTTGTAACACGCTGGAGATAGACAGGATAGTTTTATGAATTATCACATGCAAAACTGGCACAGATTAAAGGTAAATCCTAGGTGTGTTGGGATTACAGTTGTTCTAATTTCTTAAAATTGTAGTCTAAATAAGGCTGGAGGGCTCCAATTTGGCAAAGATCATATCTGAACTTGATATCACTCTCTTAGAGATAAAGGAGTGCCACTTCCAGGTTTTGAGGAGGGAGGCTTGGAAAAAATGCTCTCGGTTGGCTTTTTGAATGAATACACTCACCTTATTTCTCTGCGCTTGCTACTTAACCTCTCCCCGCCCCCCTGTGCCATACAACCAGTTTGCTCGAGAAGGCAAGATACACTATTGAGGGAATCCTCTTCGTCATCCTCTTCCTCTTATAGAACCAGCATACATTATACTCTCTGCAGTATATTGATGCTGCAATATAGAGATAACCACCACCCTAAATTTTCAGCTCTTAATTCCAGCTTTATTTATTATAGCCATTTTTTGGAAGTGTAAACCTATTTAACACGGAATAAGAATTTCAATATAGTAAATAAAACATATGTTTCGTTGGTGACATTTTTTATGTAATCATGAAAATGTTTCTTTTAAATGTTTGCAGTGCACATTTATATTCCATCTTTGCTTCTAAGATGATATCGGGGAGGGGGGAGATGGAAACATGCTGGAATGCTTACTGAGAAAATGAGTTTCTCTTTTAATAATTCAAATGTGCAGGGTTTTTTATAAAACGCTGGAGATGGACAGGATACTTTTATGAATTATCACATGCAAAATTGGCACAGGTTAAAGTTAAATCCTAGGTGTGTTGGGATTACAGTTGTTCTAATTTCTTAAAATTGCAGTCTAAATAAGGCTGGAGGGCTCCAATTTGGCAAAGATCATATCTGAACTTGATATCACTCTCTTAGAGATAAAGGAGTGCCACTTACAGGTTTTGAGGAGGGAGGCTTGGAAAAAATGTTCTCGGTTGGCTTTTTGAATGAGTAGGCTCACCTTATTTGCCTGCTCTTGCTACTTCTCCCCTCCCATGCCATACAACCTGTTCTGTCTGGGTCCCCCCAGACGCCAACACCAACCAAAAAGAATATCCAGACACACTGGTAAAAAGCAAAGGCAGTTTATATACTGGAAAGGAAACACAGGTAACAAAATCTGTTCTTACAGACAGGAACACGATGAAGCTTCACAGAGGTTTCACGAAGGCCAGGCAATAAAACAGGATTCTTGCTGGCAAAAACAACACTGGAGATAATAAAACCCACGCCTCCCCCAAGTCTTTCAGCCTTCTAGGCCACAAGCCAAGATCAGAGACGCCAAGAATCGAAGCAAGGTCACAGGACTCCCAGTTGATAACTCTCCACAAGACTGTAAGGGCGGGCCTGCCTTTTCAACCCTGCTGAGGAGAACCACACCCAAACCCAGCTGTTGCCAATTCAGGGATGGAAATACCTTTCTAATTGGCCCCTTCTTTGAGCTGCACATCTCTGCCTCATGTCTATTATAGCCTGTGCGTCTTCATCCAATGAATCCAGGCTACTAGCTGGGGAGAGCCCCCCCTCCCGGGGGTCTCAGGCTGCTCTCCCTCCTCCTCTTCCTGACGTTCCTCTCCCCCGTCTGCCTGGTCCTCCCCCTCCTGGTCACTGTCCTCCTCCTCTGGGCATGGATCCGGCAGAGCTCCAGCCGGTCCCTGAGGAGCCTCATGCTGAATCACAACAACAACCATTTTGCTCAAGAAGGCAAGATAGACTATTGACAAAATGCTCTTCCTCATCCTCCTAGGAGAGGGAAAATATAGAATTAGCATACATTATGATACAGAGATAATAACTAGCTTAATTCTTAATTCCAGCTTTATTTATTATGGACATTTTTTGGAAGTGTAAACCTATTTAATATGGAATAAGATTTCAGTATAGTAAATAAAACATCTGTGGGTAATTACATCACTATCTGTCAAAGACCTAGCCCAAATGATAATTGGTGTTCTCTTCATATTAATGTAACTCAACTTACGTAAGTAATTGATTTGCCAAAATTTTTAAGTAGACAATTCTTTTTGGAGCTCTTGCACGTCCATATTTCTTCTTCATAAGTAAGTTATTTTTTAAAAATAACCTATGAGATTACTGTTCATCTTTCTATAAAGAAAATGCTTTACCGGTATATTATGGATTCAGGAAGTTTGTGGTTTGAGGCTAAAATTCTTTAAACTAATAAAAAGGTCACCCAGAATAATCAGAAATAACATGCGGATGATCTGAAGTTAAAGGTTTTGCTACTGTATTTGGCAGACAATGCAAAGCAGATATATTGCCCATGTAATACCTAGCATGTGTTTTACACTTGAACAATAGGGTAGAAAATTCTGATAAATTTCAAGCTTCATTTAAAAAAAAAAATCAATCTGTGTTTTCACTCACCAAACAAGAAATGATCTGATAACATAGGGAGAAGAAAAACATAAATTAAACCACAATCTGCATAGGAAATAGAACATTAAAAGCAAATAAAATATATTCTGTGTCTTTGCAATTTGAGATCTAAATTTTCTTGAATGCCTCAATTCCGCCATGCCTGACGGCAGAGGTGAGTTTTAAGGAATTTACGGAAGGCAAGGACGGTGGGGGCAGTTCTAATCTCCGGGGGGAGCTGGTTCCAGAGGGTCGGGGCTGCCACAGAGAAGGCTCTTCCCCTGGGACACATCAGACAACATTGTTTAGTCGACGGGACCCGGAGAAGGTCAACTCTGTGGGACCTAATTGGTCGCTGGGATTCATGCGGCAGAAGGCAGTCCCGGAAATATTCTGGTCCGATGCCATGAAGGTCTTTATAGGTCATAACCAACACTTTGAATCAGCTGGCCGGGATGCACATGCATGTTGGAGCTAAGCTAGGGCAATGGCTTACGTGCCAACAGTTATGGCTCTACGTGCCACCTGTGGCACTCATGCCATAGGTTCGCCATCACTGTAACATATTAAAGCAGGGGCAATTTCTTTATATGAAATTAGGAAATAAAAAGAACGGAAATAATAAAATAATGCTTTAGTTTTTAAACTGAACCTGTTATGTAATACTTCTGAAAATCATGGTTGAACTCTAGATGGCCTCTAGTGGGCAAGAAATAGAACTGCACAGATCTTTGACCTGCTGTCGCTTTTCAGACTGCTGGCATTCAGACCTGGTTTTGCCCATACTTAATCTTGACTCTAACTAATATATACACTATGGAAGTATATTAATGTCAGAAAATTTTCTTAAATGTAATCACACTATCTTATCCCAATTATTTAAACAGATCCACTCCAAATTAGACTAAGTCAGGGTTTAACTCAGCGGCTTTACCTTAATACTAAACAGGACACTTATATTTCAGACCATACTTGTACAGATGCTATTAAAATTGATGTGGCTTTCTTTTAAAAGAAGATACAATAGCATTGGGCCTATTCAGATCAAGCATTTATTTTTTAAAAACCTTCATTTTGTTAAGTTGTCTAGAACAATAATAAAACAGTCTTTAAAGAATAAGTCTGCTTGACTTAACAGGCTCTGTGCTATTTGTTGCAAGCAGGTAAATTCATGGGAGGCAGAAGCCAAAGGGTCGGGGTGGCTGGGTGGGTGGGGCTACATTCGGTGTATAAGTTGCAGCCAAGTTTTCACCCTCTTTTTGGGGGGTAAAAAGGTGCGTCTTTTACTCCAAAAATAAATAAAATAAATATTTCAGAGAATATTCATTGAAAAATTATTTTATTCCTGTATAAACAAATAGGAACAAAATTACTTATTTCTTTAACAAATAACATTAACAAAGCAACTAAAAGAAACAAAATAAAATATACAATTAAAACATGCATGAATATATTTAAATTTTCATGACAAGCAGAATGGTGTCGCTCTCATTTGCCTTCTTCTAAATCTTTATTTTTTATTGGCCAAGTATGATTGGACACACAAGGAATTTGTCTCCAGTGCATAAGCATTTGGTGTACATATGAACAGTGGAGTGATATAATCATAAGATACCAATTGGAGAAGGTAATAGGAAAGATGAGAGGGATAATATTAATACAGCCCTGCTACATGGATAAATATCCTTAGGCAAAAGACATAAGGCTTTGCTTACAAGAGTTACAAATGCGGTTTTGATAAGAAATGTGGGTGACTTGAGGAAGACAATAACACTTTATATGGTAAAAGCAGTTGAGATATCAGTAATTAAGGATATTTAGTGAAATATTTAAGATTGTTTATAAGGGGTTTTTTTTTCACTTTAATTTTGCCTGATTGAGGTTTGGTTCATCAGCTCTAAACAACAGTTGCGCCTATCAATATAGAGAAATGCTTTCGGACTTCTTTTAATCCTTATTTTATTGCTTCATAGGTTCAACATCATTTCCAAATAGCTACTCTCCGCTTGTTCTAATTATGCTTTGGGCTGTTTTCAATGTTATATTTCTGTACCCAATAGCATATACATATTCTTACAAGGTTTATAAAGCATTCAGAAAATGGTTAGAGGCAGAGAGAATAATCAAACTGACTCCTAATAGGGTATGGGGAGAAACTAATTTGTTTTGCATTTTTAGAATGACCTAATTTGCACACAAATTAAAATACAGTAATTGTTTGATTACTAGAATATGTTTATACTTTTTGTACAGTGGCCTCCTTTGTTTTCTTAGCTATATTACTGAAATCCCATATGCAAATAGTCCAGGGATAGATTTGGATTGAATTAAAAGGTAGAAAGAATATGTCTATTTAGTATTCTAATTTGTAGCCAGCATTTTCAGCTTAGCAAATCTCACAATAGGTTTCCAAACTTATATATTTAAGCGCAATTTTCAATGTTTTCATTATGACCTATCTCAAGTACCTGTTCTCTATATTTCTGATAGTGGGGAAAATCAGAGTTAAAAATCAAAGCTGACACAAACTTAGTTCTCTTGAGATATTTTGGTCTGTGATAGTTTTAAATGTTCATGGTTTAAGTCAGTACCTTGACTTGAATCCAGAAACAAATTGGCAACAAAAAAAGCTGATACGTTAAAATGCTTACTTGTTCAGCTGGGTTTAATCATATTATTGATAAACGTATTTCAGCCAATTTAATTTTTCAAAGTTAGATTTGCGCATGTAGAGTAATTAATTTAACCATGACTAACTAATCCATGGATGATTGAAACGGCTGAATGAAATTAAATTAAATCCATGAACATATAAAAAGTGGCGTTTTGATTAAAAATCACTTCTACCAGTTATTGCCATTTGAATTTTCAAATATCAGATTGATACTGAACTCATCCAATAGGGATACACCCTACCCTGGACAAGTTTTATACCTATTCTGCGCTCATAATACAATCCAATTTCCAGCTTGACTGAATCAAACCTCAGCTTGTTCATCCTTATCTAATACAGCAATGATTCCAAAAACACATTCATGACTTCTACAGGAGTGGAAAACGAAACAAGGGATTGCTTTTATTATATCTGCACAGGTATGCATATTTTAAATCAACTTAATATAAAAATACATTATGTGGTTTGCCATGTACTTGTAGGGCTTGGATAATCTTGATAGGTCAGTAATGGCGAATCTATGGCACGGGTGCCACAAGTGGCACACGGAGCCATATCTGTTGGCATGCAAGCCTTTCCCAATCTCAGCTCCAACGTGTTGTGGTTAGCTCTGGCCCAGATCCTGCCCCAAGGACTGTGGATGTGGGGGAAACATCCACATGCTGCAGGCCTGTTTTGCCCCCCGGTGGAATCTGATGATGAAGGCTCCTCTGACCAAGAAGACATGAGTGACAGGGAGGAAGAGAGTGTGGCAGACAGCTCAGAAGGAGATCGATTATCTAGCTCCTCCTTGGATTCAGAACAAGAGTTAATGATACAGCCACGCATGCGGAGAGCGGTGCACAGGCAACAACAACTGAGAGATTATTATCAAAGAAAATGAGGCCACCTGTGGTTGGGTGGGGCTGTGGTAATTAGTGAGGCTGCTATAAATATCAGCCTGTGGGTTTGGTCATTGTGGAGGATTATCTGATCGTTGTGTTTCATGACTGCTTTGCTGACTTTGATCTTTGTGTGCTGATTTTTCCCCGCTTTGAAAGAAGGACTGTGAATTGCCTCATAGCTGCAAGCTAAGTATCACAGAACTGATAAGGGACTTGTACAAATTACCAATTTGTTTGGAGACAAGTGCTCTTTGCTATACAAAAAGAGTGCTCTGTTGATTTGCATTTTCGGTATAAAGAACATTGTTTTGAATTTTCAAAAACGTGTGTGTGTCTGAAATTGTATCTGTGCATTTTTGGGAGGATTCTACCAGAGAGCTCGACCTAACACAATGTGCATGTGTGTGTCTCTCGGCGGGTTTTTTTTTATTTCAAGAGAGTTTCTGGGGGGATGGGACACCGTTTTTACCCTTCCCCAGCTCCAGGGAAGCCTTTGGAGCCTGGGGAGGGCGAAACATGAGGGTACTGGGCCCACAAGAAGTTGGGAAACAGGCCATTTCCAGCCTCAGGGGGGGCGGGGGAAGCTGTTTTTGCCCTCCCCAGATTGAATTATGGGTGTGGGCACTCATAAGAACATAAGAAGAGCCATGCTGAATCAGGCCAAAGCCCATCGAGTCCAGCATTCTGCGTCACACAGTGGCCCACCAATTGTCCATGGGGATCTTGAGCAGAAAGAGAAGGCAAGACCCTCCCTTTCCCCTGACCCCCAGCAAATGGTACCCAAGGGAATCCTGCCTGCCTCAACCAACATAGAGGCGGCACATGGACATCCGTTTCTATAACCACCGATACACTTGGCATCTATGAATCTGTCTAATCCTGCCTTGAAGCTATCAAGGCTGACAGCTGTCACTACCTCTTCTGGAAGTGAATTCCATAAACCAACGCCCCGTGCTATCCATGATAGCACGCGCGCACGCTCTTTTGGCACCTGAGGGAAAAAAGGTTCACCATCACTGTGATAGGTGCTTCAGGCTTTATTGGAAAAGTGGAGGCTGGAGTTGAGCCTTGAATTGTTACATAGCCACAAGAGACCTGGGACTGACCCACACATTCATTCATTCATTCATTCATTTATTGGATTTGTATGCCGCCCCTCTCCGTAGACTCGGGGCGGCTAACAACAGTGGTAAAAACAACATGCGACAATCCAATACTAAAACAGCTAAAAACCCTTATTTTAAAACCAATCATACATACAAACATACCATACATAAATTGTAGAAGCCTAGGGGGAAAGAATATCTCAGTTCCCCCATGCCTGACGACAGAGGTGGGTTTTAAGAAGCTTACGAAAGGCAAGAAGGGTGGGGGCTATTCTAATCTCTGGGGGGAGTTGGTTCCAGAGGGCTGGGGCCACCACAGAGAAGGCTCTTCCCCTGGGTCCCACCAAACGACATTGTTTAGTTGACGGGACCCGGAGAAGGCCCACTCTGTGGGATCTAATTGGTCGCTGGGATTCGTGTGGCAGAAGGCGGTCCCGGAGATAACCTGGCCCGGTGCCATGAAGGGCTTTATAGGTCATAACCAACACTTTGAATTGTGACCAGAAATTGATCGGCAACCAATGCAGACTGCGGAGTGTTGGTGTGACATGGGCATATTTAGGGAAGCCCATGATTGCTCTCGCAGCTGCATTCTGCACGATCTGAAGTTTCCGAACACTTTTCAAAGGTAGCCCCATGTAGAGAGCATTACAGTAGTCGAGCCTCGAGGTGATGAGGGCATGAGTGACTGTGAGCAGTGACTTCCGGTCCAAATAGGGCCGCAACTGGTGCACCAGGCGAACCTGGGCAAAAGCCCCCCTCACCACAGCTGAAAGATGTTCCTCTAATGTGAGCTACATTCCATTCCATGGAACTTTATCTGTTGGTTCTCAAGAGAAAGCAAGCAATTTAGGGAGCTTCTTGTATTATAGGCAGAATATAATAAAGTAGTCAACTTGGACCCATCACCGTGTTGATCTAGTTGCTTCTGCCTGACAGGCTTGAAGGTCATAGCTCTCTAGTCATTAGATATCAGTGTTCACGATTGGTTGGCTTTTCTATGTACTTCATTAAGATGAGTGATTGTTTTTTCCAGTGGGTTGCTTCATGGCCTGATTGCACGATTTACCCAGTGGTGCTGGTGGTAAGAGAAATGGCTTACAGACAATCCAGCTGTGAGTTTTCATTTATACAAGAACAGGAGGCGGGACTAGGAACCAGCCAAAGCCAAGAGAGGCATTGATTAGTTCAGAAAAGATGTAGAACACAGCCCTGCAAACAGCCTTGTGGAAATAATAGCTGGCAGAGATAAGCAAGAGAAAAACCCTCAGTGGCAAAGTGAAACCATCTGTCAGATTATGAACACTGCTCAGTAAGCGGTAGAAGAAATAATGTTTCTAGCCGAGCCTTAAGATATTTTTACACAAAGTAAGTCTGCTTCCTCCAATATGTATGTGGTTATTACTGTGCTAACAACCTCCATTTGCTCTACCGATTAGAGAATTTTAACGGTTTTAGTTGAATGTGAGATACGCAACCGAGCATATCATGCAGTTGCTTATTTGAAAAAAATTGCAAACGAGCTGTCAAATTGCTCATTTTTCAAATTTAGCTTTGCTGTTTTAAGTGCTATTTTCTCTACTAGATTTTAGAATTTGTCAAGCTACCATTAAAGATTAGTCCACTATGTAAGTAAACAACTGCTATGGATGTAAACAAATGGAAGCAATGATGTTTGTATTGGTAAGAGAAAATGTATTCTACTTAGCCGGAATAAGTTAAAAGCAGGAATTATCCCCCTGAGTCCTTTATTTATATCAGGATAATGGAAAGAAATTGCGGAATCCAAAATGCATTCGATTGTTCCTTTTTTATTTTCTGTATATTCATTGAAAATTACAATTTTGGTGCATATAAGAAAAGTTAAATGTGTTTTTACTTCCTAGAATAATCTTCATCCAACTTTAGGAACAGTCACTATCTTCTGACTTATGAGTTTCGGGGTAGCAACGGAAAGGATCCGTATCTTCAATGAAATTTTAAGTTTGATGTTTTTATTTTAATAGAAGTTGTGAGATGGAAATGACAAAAAGTGAGTTCTAATTTATTCATTAACTTTGGAAGTGATCCATTTTAACTTCGAACAGATATTAATAGGAAGCAGGAGGCAACCTGTTTTGCTGTTGTTACTCTGTACAAGATCCTAGAAACAGAGGTGCTTGGCATCGGTCAGTTCTACCCCTCTCTACAGCAATTGAACTTTTACCATTCTACTTTTAAAACACTGTTTGCTCGTAGCCAGAAGTGGAAGCTTTAGCTGTTAACTCTTTGAATTATACACAATCTCATTCTCTTTCTCTCTCCCCCTCCCCTCTCTCTCTCACACACACACCAGACATTATAACCCAATATGGATAACAAAACATTGTAGCATGTGTGGGAAAATGGCTTTAGTCCAACATCTGGAATCATTTATCTTCTGGTAGAGTTTGGAAAATGACTGGTTTATGCATTTTACAAAACTCCCTGCTGATTGATGTCATTAATTCAGGGGGATGGGAGCCTGTTCTTACCAATGGGGGAGGATGTAAATTAGGAAAGAGGCAAGGTCATGTTCTGGGTACTATTCAGTTATCAATAGTAGAGGCAGAGTAGGTTGGGTTCTGCCCAGGATTCTTGATGCCCTCTCCTTTTAAAGTTTTGGCAGATGTATGTATTATTCTCGACAGTTATAGTTCTGCCAGTGGCTTCTTAACTATTTATTTTATTTTATTTATTTATTTTGTCCAATACACAATTAGGGTTTTAGTGGGTATATATCTATATACACATAGTAAAATACATGATGAAGGTTATAGAGGAGATACTCATAGTAAAATATATCTAGGAAATAATAAAAAGATACAGTAATAGAACATATCAATGAAAGAATAGAAGAAGAGATATAGGAATAGAAGAAAGGTATAGGAGATATAGGAGAGCAATAGGACAGGGGACGGAAGGCACTCTAGTGCACTTGTACTAGCCCCTTACTGACCTCTTAGGAATCTGGATAGGTCAACCGTAGATAATCTAAGGGTAAAGTGTTGGGGGTTTGGGGATGACACTATGGAGTCCGGTAATGAGTTCCACGCTTCGACAACTCGGTTACTGAAGTCATATTTTTTACAGTCAAGTTTGGAGCGGTTAATAATAAGTTTAAATCTGTTGTGTGCTCTTGTGTTGTTGCGGTTGAAGCTGAAGTAGTCGCCGAGAGGCAGGACGTTGCAGCATATGATCTTGTGGGCAATACTTAGATCTTGTTTAAGGCGTCTTAGTTCTAAACTTTCTAGGCCCATGATTGAAAGTCTAATCTCGTAGGGCAGGGGTCCCCAAACCTTTTACACAGGGGGCCAGTTCACTGTCCCTCGGACTGTTGGAGGGCCGGACTATTAAAAAAAAGCTATGAACAAATCCCTATGCACACTGCACATACCTTGTTTTAAAGTAAAAAACAAAATGGGAACGTACTATTTAGAGGGGGGAGAAGATCTGAAAGTCATATATGTTTATGTTTTGTTTTTAATTTTCTTTTGTTAACATCTGATTGGCTATACAAGGTTTTCCTGGCTTATGAAAAATGTATAAAGAAAGAAGGAAGCACTTTGGCATAATGGTTAATAATTTAGAAATATAATTGGTGTTGCACTTTTTGAAGGAACATTAAGGAGGGAATTTAAGAAAATGAATGTAACTGGATGACAAAATTAGAAAAAAAAACCTTTTGCAACTTTTTTGATGATTGATATTAGTTACTAACAAAATACCACATTTTATTCATGGAAAATTAGATGGTACACTGTGTTGTTTGAATGTATGTTGAGAGAAAAATTTAAAAAAATTACACCCCCCCCAAAAAACAGTCCTTCCTTCCTCTGTCCCTCCATTTCATTCTTCCTTCCTTTCTTCCTTGTTCCCTCCATTTCTCCTTCCTTCTTTCCTTCCTTCCTTCTCTCCTTCCTTCCTCTCCACTTCTCCTTCCCTCCCTCTCTTTCCCTTTTCTTTCTCTCTCTCTTTTCCCTGTGCTCTTGTCGCTCACTGGCGGGCCGGATAAATGGCCTCAGTGGGCCGCATGTGGCCCGCGGGCCGTAGTTTGGGGACCACTGTCGTAGGGTATTCTATTTCGATTGGAGGAGTGAAGGGCTCTTCTGGTGAAGTATCTTTGGACATTTTCAAGGGTGTTAATGTCTGAGATGCGATATGGGTTCCAAACAGATGAGCTGTATTCGAGGATAGGTCTGGCAAAAGTTTTGTAAGCTACTTTTGTAAGTAGTGTGAGATTGCCAGAGCAGAAGCTACGTAGGATTAGGTTTACAACTCTTGAAGCCTTCTTGGCTATATTGTTGCAGTGGGCTTTGGCACTTAAATCTTTTGTTATTAGTCTACCAAGGTCTTTAACAGAGTGGGGATTATCTGTGATATATAAAATACTAGTTTTTCAGTTGAGGTAATTGTTGATTCAGAGAACCTATTTTTGTTATCATCATTTTCCTTTAACAGTTTTCTTTACAATTAGGGAAGATCTTGCTGCCAAGAATGGTGGGATAAGAGAATTACTGAATTGATGGAGTGTTTATGTAATATGTGTCCTTGCCATGCAAATGAAGTCTCTCATTTTCAAAGTATTTATTTATTTGTAGCCTACATCTCCTCCCTGAGCTCAAGGCAGTTTATGTAGGAATCTTCATTTGATATCTATAACTGCAATAATGTAAGGGGACATCTGCTGAGGAAGACAGTTACTGCCAAAAATGAAGCCTCTGGTGATATTTTTTTAAAATTGCAATCCTCTTGGGGAACTGATGGGACGATGGGACAAGGTAAGAGGATATATGGTTAGTAGAATTCGGACCAACGTATAAAGAATAAATTAGAATTACAATGATACCTTGTCTTACGAACTTAATTGGTTCCAGGAGGAGGTTCGTAAGGTGAAAAGTTCGTAAGACGAAACAATGTTTCCCATAGGAATCAATGGAAAACCAATTAATGCGTGCAAGCTCAAAATTTACCCCCTTTTCAAGCCAAAGCGCCCGTTTTTGCGCTGCTGGGATTCCCCTGAAGCTCCCCTCCATGGGAAACCCCACCTCCAGACTTCCGTGTTTTTGCAATGCTATAGGGAAATCCCAGGAGGGGAATCCCAGGATCGCAAAAACGGGAGCTTCGCTTGCAACGGAAGTCCGGAGGTAGGGCATCCCAGCAGCAGCGGCGGGTTCATAAGGCGAAAAAGTTCATAAGAGGCAAAAAAATTCCGAACCCCAGGTTTGTATCTCGAAAAGTTCGTATGACGAGGAGTTCGTATGACAAGGTACCACTGTACTTTATTTATTTATTTATTTATTGGACTTATATGCCGCCCCTCTCTGTGGACTCAGGGCGGCTTATAACATTTCAATAAAAAATACAATATATAAAACACTTCTAAACCAATTAATAGAAATAATTAATTTAAAAATTATCTTAAAAAGCTAAACATTTAAAAATCAAATATTCACTTGCATACTATCACATCCTACACATTCACTGGGCAGAGGCTGGGATTAGTGGCCCGAAGCCTCATGGCATAAATCCATTTTCAGATTCTTACTAAAGGCAAGGAGGTTGGGGGCAGTGCGAATCTCTGGGGAAAAGTTGATGCCAGAGGGCCGGGGCCCCTACAAAGAAGGTTCTTCTCTTAGGTCCCGCCAAACGACATTGTCTAGTTTAGTGGTTCTCAACCTGGGGGTCGGGACCCCTTTGGGGGTTGAATGACTGTTTCACAGGGGTCGCCTAAGACCAGGGAAAAAGACAAATTTCCCATGGTGTTAGGAACTAAAGCTTCTATTCTGGCACCTTGGAGGACAGAGGGACACAATCCAACCAATCAGGCTTTTACAGTGGGCGTGTCCCTCTAACCTCCCTGCCAATCAGCTTCAAGTTCTGTTGGGAGAATTGGCGCTAGACCTATGGTTGGGGATCACCACAACTTGAGGAACTGTATTAATGGGTCACGGCATTAGAAAGGTTGAGAAACACTGGTCTAGTTGATGGGATCTGGAGAAGGCCAACTCTGTGGAACTTAACCGGACGCTTGGATTCGTGTGGCAAAAGGCGGTCCCGCAAGTAATCTGGTCCTAAATCTGGTCCTTTATAATATGTAAATAGATATATTGCTCTTGAGTTAAAATGAGATATAGAAAATATGCCGCCATTTTGGTGGAGGGGTATGAATGTTGTTTGGGGGTGGGCACTTTACCACATTGTTATGTGTTGTGTGAATGTTTTATTGATATTATAAAAATCAATTAAAAAATTAAATTTAAAAAAATTGTAATCCTCTTGTGTTCTTCTTACTCTTATTTTATACCCACCCACCCCAGGAAATTTATTCAGGAGGAAAAGATACAATGGTTCTAGTAGTAGTGCTGGGAATCCATCATTTAGAACTTCCCCCAAATTTTTATGTTCCTTATGACAGAATGTGATAGATAAGTTGTATCATAATAATGACCACCGCACTAATAACTCTATTGAAGGGCTAGCTGGGACATCGCATATGGGATTAATTTAATTTAATTTATTTGACTTCTATGCCGCCCAATCCATCTTCCAACAATATAAAATACAATACAATAATAAAGTCAAATATTAATACTAAAAATTAACATAAAAACCCATTATAAAACTCAATAACTGTCCAATCAAAACAAACATACATACCAAATCATTCACTATTCGGCCGTGACACAATGTTAGCATTCATGGTCCCCAGGCCTGCCGGCAAAGCCAGGTCTTCACAGCCTTTCAGAAGGCCAGTAGGGTGGGAGCAGTGCGGACATTAGGGGGAAGGAGTTGGTTCCATAGAGCTGGGGTAGCCATCAAGAATGCCCTGCCTCCGTAATCCCACCAACCTTCATTGCTTAGATGGGACCCAGAGAAGGTGACCCTGTTTGATCTTATTGGTCTCTGGGTGGTGTATGGCAGGAGACGGTCCCGTAAAATTATTGCTAGTAGGGTCTACAAAAATCATATATTGTATTGTAACCCGACTTAGTATCCATATATGGTACTGACAGGTATAATAGCAAGATCTTGGCAATCATTAAGGCATACTGGTTATACTTCATTGGGAGAACCATTTTAATGACTTTTCCTCTGTTATACTGTCAATCTGCCCTTGTGATCACAGTTGCTTTGAGGTCTTTTGTTCCCTGCTCGTGGCCTCCTTGTTTGATTATTTGTCATCTGCGGAGGCTTATGTTTGCTGTGCACTGGCTATTTCCACCTTGCCTGGCTTTGATGTTACCGGAATCAGTTTGAAGCATTTTTCGGCGATAAATCAACAGGGGCTGTGTGATACATGTATGTATACGTGCTAATTAAATAAGATGCTTGTGTATTCAAAGGCAGAGAGATTAGGGTTTTTTAATTTTAATTTTTAAATTAACGCTCGGTTTCGTAGCAACTGCATAAATCTGAATGAGATTCTTAGATACTTTGCATTTGTTTGTAAGGAAATGAGGAAATAATGGAACAATTGCAAAGATAACCCCTTCCCCCGTCCCCCCAAAACCCTGGTTAGTCTTTCAAAAATAGTTTTAAATATAATAAATGTTTAATCCTCCTAGCTATATTAGAATGCACCAAAGTAACCCAGGTGTTACTGTTGTTAGAAGGATTGACACTGGCATAAAGCAGCCAAGATGCATACCACATCTCAAACATCAACACCCTTGAAAATGTCCAAAGATACCTCACCAGAAGAGCCCTTCACTCCTCCACTCGAAACAGAATATCCTACGAAAATAGACTAATAATCCTGGGCCTAGAACTACGGCGCCTAAAACACGATTTGAGTATTGCCCACAAGATCATATGCTGCAACGTCCTACCGGTCAATGACTACTTCAGCTTCAACCGCAACAGCACAAGAGCACGCAACAGATTCAAACTTAATATGAACCGCTCCAAACTTGACTGTAAAAAATATGATTTCAACAATCGAGTTATCGAAGCGTGGAACTCATTGCCAGACTCAATTGTGTCAACCCCTAACTACCCCAACATTTCTCCCTTAGACTCTCCACGATTGACTTCTCCAGGTTCCCAAGAGGCCAGTAAGGGGCGTACATAAGTGCACTGGTGTGCCTTTCGTCCCCTGTCCAATTGTCTTTCCTTTCTCTCACTTATCATATATATTCTCTTTCTTTCATATATCCTCTCCTCTAAGTTCACTTTTACCCTTATATATATTACTACATGTCTATTTTTCTTCCTATGTATTTGTGTATTAAATAAATAAATAAAATAAAATAAAATAAAATAAATAAATAAATAAATAAATAAATCACTACCTATCCACAGCTTCAAACCTACAATTAAGCAGAAGCCATGAATCCTGGAGAATCCTAAGATAAAGGTTGATCCAATCCGGATGGGATCTAGTTGTCGTAGCCAAACCTTGCACCTTACCCATAAAGTTGCTTTTTTTCATCAGGGTGTGTCCATATAATTCTACGATAAGTGTACTGTATTTTGTTGCTTTTTTCATTTTTCTATTTTTTTCCTCGGCTTGCTACAGTATGATGAATATCATTCTGTGAAACCTGTGAATCCTAATACACATAGGAGCATCCTTCCTTTTTCATTTGAGGATGCACCGATTGAAGAGATGTGAATTATTCAGCAGTGTGAATCACTTCTTGATTTTGGACAACATCTAAATCTCCCCCTTTTTGGCTTTTATGCCCCCTTTCTTTTCCTGTCTAATCTTCCTATAAATAGATTACAGATTAACCCACTTTTTGTTTTAAGTGAGAAACGCTCCACATTTTGGATTGATAATCCTCTAATTTTTAATCCTAACATCCAGTAGCCTTTATTCTTTTCAGTTCCACCTTCAACTAGTTTTGTGAACAATGCTGTTAGCAATTAAGATGATCCCAAACTGATTACTGTAGTGTAGCAAAATTATTTGCTTGAACTACAAAGAGAAACACTGTATTCATAAGATCAAAGCAAACTATTTTGCTACACTCTCTAAGGTCTCCAATACAGCCAAGAAGGACTTCATAATTTACCTAAGTATATTAAAATCCAGGTTATTTTAACATGTCTGTAGTGCCTTAGTTAATAGATGAGGCTTACACAAATTCTGTTTCACTTCTCTTTTAAAAATAATTGCTAAACATTGAATATGTAGAGTCTGTTTCACATATTTCAGGGACTTTCGAAATCATTTTCTATATATGAAAAACTTTCTAATACTGTATTGTATTTAAAAATTACCTAGTTGCAATGACTTACATGTTTCTCAGCAGTTTATGTCCAATGCTAATTATGACTTTTTTCAGTTCTTCCTGCGTCTTCTAATTTTTCTGGAACTGTACTGTAAAATAAGAAAGAAGGAACAGATACCATTTTTAATTATCTGAATCATATTCCAGACCAGGAAATAGAAAGAAATGTTTTTTTAACAGCTACACAAAACCATTGAGAAAAACCATACATAGATTGACAGTACGTATTCAAAAGCATATGTACATATGTATATGTAAAAGAGCCATGGTGGCGCAGTGGTTAGAGTGCAGTACTGCAGGCTACTTCTGCTGATCACCGGCTGACAGCAGACTGGCAGATCGAATCTCAGTAGGCTCATGGTTGACTCAGCCTTCCATCCTTCCGAGGTTGGTAAAATGAGGACCCAGATTGTTGGAGGCAATATGCTGACTCTTTAAACTGCTTAAAGAGTGCTGTAAAGCACTTTGAAGCGATATATAAGTCCAAGTACTATTGCTATTGCGACATACCTGCTCAGTATATTCTTTCTAACAAGTTTTAGGGTTGGTCAGTGTTTAGAATCTGTGTTAATTGAATTGTGGTGAAGAAGCGCTAACACATAATGATGTCTGAGCAGAGTTCCATTAAAAATAGGTCTTCTCCTTTTTTTTCCTGCTAAAACATCTCAACAGATTTTATGTGCTCGGAGGCAGGAGTGAAGATAAGGACTTTGTTCAACTGGGCTTTGATATCATCATACAGCATTCCGACAGATAAAATCTAGACAAAGTAGAAGTACATTTATTTAAGATTCAGGGATAAGAGTATCAGACAGTTTGAGATGGAAGGCTTTCTTTTTAAAAAAAATCAAATTCTTCTCATTTTTAAAAAAATAAGAATTGTTCCTGCTTTGTCTGTAAACTGTATTTTTTTGTGTAGTATTTCAGTTGCTATGGTGACAACTGCCCTTAAAACCCCAACTAGAAACTTCAGCTAATACAGAGTGTTTCTATTGAAATTTTGATTGGGTCAAATGATGCCTCTATTCTAATTTTTGGACTGACAGTTTATTTCTAGGCGAAAGTTGTGTAGTTGGTTATTACCTCTGAAGCTTGAAACCATGATTCTTAAGGGAGCATTTCTTCCTATGTCATTTGCCTTCCCTTTAAGGAATGTACAGTGATCCCCCGAGTTTCGCGATCCCGATCATTGCGAATCGCTATATCGCGATTTTTCCACCCGATGACGTCACTCCCTTCCTTTCTCATCTTTCTTTCTCTCTCTCTCTCTCTCTCTATCTTGCTTCTTCCTCTCTCACACTCTCTTCCTCCCTCTCTCATCTCTTTCTTTCCTTCTCTCTCTTTCTCTATCTCTCCCCCTCTTGCTCTCGAGCGGCAAGCGAGCAGCCGGGCGGGCGGGCGAACGGGCAAGCGGCAAGCGAGCAGCCGGGCGGGCGGGCGAACAGGCAAGCGGCAAGTGGCAAGCGAGCAGCCAGGCGGGCGGGCGAACGGGCAAGCGGCAAGCGAGCGGCCGGGCGAGCGGGTGACGGGCAAGCGGCAAGTGAGCAGCCGGGCGGGCGGGCGAACGGGCAAGCGGCAAGCGAGCGGGCGGGCGAGCGGGTGACGGGCAAGTGGCAAGCGATCTTGGGGTTTCCCCTTTGCCTGGGCGGCGGGAAGACCCAGGGAAGGTTCCTTCGGCCGCCCAACAGCTGATCTGCTCCGCAGCGCGGCAGCAGCAAGGAGCCTGGGCAACGGGGAAACCCCATCTTCGGCTCCTCGCTGCTGCCGCGCTGCGGAGCAGATCAGCTGTTGGGCGGCCGAAGGGTCTTCCCCGCCGCCCACACGCAAACTCCACCATCTGCGCATGTGCGGCCATGGAAAAAGGGGCGCACATGCGCAGATGGTGTTTTTACTTCCGCACCACTACATCCCGAAATATCGATTATCGCGAGGGGTCTTGGAACGGAACCCTCGCGATAATCGGGGGATCACTGTATACACTTTCTCTAGCAAAATGCTGCACTTTGCTTTTTGAGTGATGCTCAGGGACTTCCGTGCGGATGTGAGTATGGGCAGAATTAATAAATGGATAGACCCAATCCCAATAAAGGTATTTTTGACTAATAATTAAATTTGTTCAAGGCGAATTATTTAAATAGGTCATTCTGTATTACATATTTTTCGTGTTCTCTCTATGGTCCTTTGCTTTCAACAAATCAAATCAATTTTACATCCCTTTTGTGAGAGCCACATTTTGGGATCTGCACACCCCTTTTCCTTTTCAGATCCCCAAATAGCAAACAACTACAGTTCTTAATATTTTGCTTCTCCTTCTTTTCCCTGCATAGTTAATTAAATCCATAAGTGAGGCATTTTGGCTTAATGTGTCTTAAAATCCTGCCCTTCATCAACTGAATGTTTATATAATATTTGTTGATATAATTTAGAAATAAAAACTTACACGTAAGAGAAGGAAACAAGACCACAACCTTTGCACAAGAAAGTTGTACTTACTTTTTGTAATATCTTTTTGATATTTTAGTGGAAGAACTGGATGCACTATTCCAAATGTGGGCTCACTAGTATAGAGCAGTACTATCACTTCCGGTGATCTTGATGATACAGCATAGGATTGTGTTGGGCTTTTTTTAATGGCTTTTGTTGAAGTTTTTCAAGTTAAAAAAAAAATAACACAAGACACAAACACGTAAAATATAATTCTACTAATGCAGCTTTACAGTATCGGAAATTTCTTTCTCAATTCTACTGTCTTCATAATTATGGCTATTGTTTTATATTTAAAACATTTTATTTATACACACACATACATACATATATATTCATTCTATACATTATTCATTAATAATTATACACTATTAAATACATTATTTTACAACCAATTAGACTCTGACGTTATATTTATCACATTTTTTCCATTTTAGCACTTCTTTTTTATCTTAATTTACAGATTAATTTTGCTTTGGTTTTCAAGCCATCTGTCCCATATTTTATAATACCCTGTTTCCCCTCTCTCTCTCAATTCCATTGTTAGTTTTCTCATCTCTGTGCATTCTAGCACCTTTTTTATGATCATTGCATTCAAGGGTTTTTTTTCCTTCCAATTTTGGGCGAATGTAATTCTCGCTACCATTATTATGTGTTGTATGATATAGTAGATTTCATTTCTAATATTTTATTTTATTATTCCAAAAAGAAATAATTCTGGCCTCATTTCAATGTTTTGCTCTGTGATTTCCTTAAAATGGTGGCGCTTACAGCAGTACTGATAAAGCTGTTTTGGGGTTTGAAAGCTGTGGGGTACTGCCGATTTTCGTGACCCAGGCTGCCAAGTTTATAGAACCAATCCGAAATACCCTGTTTCCCCGAAAATAAGACAGCGTCTTATATTAATTTTTGCTCCCAAAGATGTGCTACGTCTTATTTTCAGGGGATGTCTTATTTTTTTTTCAATGACAAAGAATTCACATTTATTGCTGAACAAAAAAAACCCATTTATTATATACTGTACAGTAGTTGTCATCACAAACCAGCATAACCAGACAAACTGTGAATCCTATCAAGAATTTCTTACTACTACCCTACTATTATTTCCATGTACAATTATACTTTCTTCAAATACATGTTATATATCTTCTGTTCGGGAATGCTGAGAAACAACATCTCCTACGTCTTACTTTTGGGGGATGCCTTATATTAGGCAATTCTACAAAACCTCTCCTATGTCTTACTTTCGGGGGTGACTTATTTTCGTGGAAACAGGGTAGCAGGAACCCACCTCTGACTTTTACGAAAATATGTAATTGTAGTTATAGCAAGACAAAACCTCATGGTTGTCCACATAAGAATATTCATTTCATTCCATAAGGGAGGATCAGTGATCATTCCTCCCTCACCAACACCCTCTACTTATTTATTAGTAAAAATATAAAACATTATTCAAATATAATACTGTTCCTAAACTGAATAGCATTTTCTCTAATCTCATGGTGTTAAGATGCCTAAATTTAAAATCCCTAATAAGCATGGCTAGAATTTTTGAGAGACTGTTCCTAATTTGGTGCTTAATAAAGGCTTTTGGGGGCCCACATGTCTCTAAATTCGTGTTAAGAATTTGCAGTCTTAACATATTTGGAAGGTATCGTGGGCTTGAGCAGGCAGGATCATCTCGACAATTTTAATTCACTTTAATTTATTTCATGAAGCTGAGTGTTATAATAACACACTCAAAAAGAATAATTTACTGTACTTGGTCTTCATCCCAAATCCCTAATTTAGCTACTGTTTATAAGAAATTTAAACATCTGGCTTGAGTTAATCATTTCAGGAATCCAGCTGAAAAGTCTGGAGAGCATTTTTCTGGAAAAGAAATTTTGTCATCTCATAAATGAAGATGTCCTGCCTATAGTCTGTACCGTTTTCTAGGGCCTTTTCCTCAAGCTCCACTATAACTACTTAAATAACCTTGCGACAATTTACTTTCCGGGAATTAACAGCCATTTGAAGGTTATTGGTCTGAGGCTGTACCTCAGGTTGTCATCTCCTCCAGGTTGCTCATTAATCCTTAGATACACAAAGGGCTATAGACAGAATTTCTTAATCAGCTTGTTCCAATATCTTTTCCATTTCATAGCATCTGGACAAAGTCATCTTGCTCCTTTCCCACTAGTGCTGTTTAAAAAGTCCACATGTTGGGATTTTTTCATTTTTCTTTCTTCCTACCGGGAATACATTTTGAACAGAAAAGTTATTGAGTGCTGGTTTTAACCAAGGATATACAGCATTGGATATACATGACTCATCAGACTGAATGCAAACTACTAGCTGGAAGCCAGGACATTCATATTCTGGTAGGTGAAATACAAATCAAGAGTTTGGGAATCTCCGCCAGGCATGGGGGAGTTGAGATAGCTCTTCCCCCTAGGCCATTACAAGTTATGCATGGTATGTTTGTGTGTATGTTTGGTTTTATAATAGGGGTTTTTAGTTGTTTTTATTATTGGATTGTACATGTTGTGTTTATTATTGTTGTTAGCCGCCCCGAGTCTGCGGAGAGGGGCGGCACACAAATCCAATAAATTATTATTATTATTAATTATTAATCTGATTGTCAACACAAAACCCATTTACGCTAATTTTAATTTTTTTATAGCTGATACAATTTAATACCCATGTCTTCATTCTGAACATTATACGTTACTTCAGGATAATATGCATTTAATTTTAGTTTATGGCCAGGTTACAAATCTGTACTTTGTTATGAGTAGAATTGTATGTGCTTGTTTGAGTGTGTGTGTGTGTGAGTGTGTGTATGTACATGTGTGTGTGTGTGTGTACATATTAAAGAATGGTATTAAGGCAAAGAATTGTGTGACTTTCATAGATTTTATACATAGTATTTCAAAGAATGGTATTAATTAAATTTCTATAGAGGCAAAGAAAAATATGTGGTTTACTATATCCTAACTTAATCTAATTGGTACCCAGTGGAAATTTTAGTCCATTTAGACACCAAATGAACTTACAGTCTGAACAGATTCTTAGCTCTTCTGTGTGTAAAGAGGATCAAAACATTAGTTAAACAAGAAAATGAAATTTAAGTTAACTTTAAATTACTCAACCATATTTGTGACTAATAGGTAAAAGGAGATTTTACATAAATTATATATGCTTATGTAGCACAATTAGTAGATAATACATATTTTATGTTAACATTCTTTGTAGTTCATGTTACAAACCTTTCTCTGTATCATCATGTATTACTACAATGACATGTCCAGTTGAAATCCTTTTTTAGTATATCACATCTGGGTTATCCAAACTCTCCTCCCAATGCATACAGTAGCTGTCTTTTTTAATCTAGTACATTCCTTACTTGCATTAAAATTAGTTATCATATTTTGTCCTATTTTGTATAGGTATTTCTAAGTGTCTGAATACAAATATTCTAAAATCCTTCTCAGCCAAAAATCGTTATACAGTATTTATTCATACTTGAATATTTTTTTTAATTTTTAAGGAGTTTATAGTAATTTGTTACACTTCGAATGAATTAGAAGTTTTAAATATTCCCAAATTTATGGGATGTTATAAATTATCTCTGTTTCTGTAATTTGTTTCGAGATCTTTAATTCAATTTGAAGTTCTGATTTCTTAACATTAATTTGTAACTTAAACAAATTACAGTTTAATCTTAAATAAGTATTTCAATAAATTATCCATATTAAACTATCCATATTTACTTCTGCTTTCCAGGATTTTCTAAGATTTTCTAGGAATGAATTAGGAGATTCTGACATATATGTTAAAAGATATACAGATCTCTCGCACACATGTATGCACACACAAACATACACATCAAGGCGGAAATGTTAGATGTTTTAGGATTTTGCAATACTCGTCTACAGTTTGGTTTCTTTAGAAAACAGTTCCTGGAAATTGAACGGTATTTCAGCAATAAAAAGCTTATCTACAAAGTAAACTTCATAGAACCCGACTCCCTGGAAGCCATATGGGAATTAGGAATCTATAATGTTACTACAGAGGATAACTATTTCCCATGCAACTTCTAGGGAGCACAGCATCCTTTGGGATTTATTATAACAATCTCTTTCTCCTTTTCAGACTTAGTTGCTGTCCAGACTAATTTCCCATTATGTTCTAAGGCAGTGATGGCAAACCTTTTTTTCCTTGGGTGTCAAAAGAGCATGTGCGAGCACTATCATACATATGCGAGTGCCCACACCCATAATTCAATGTCTGGAGAGGGCAAAAACAGCTCCCTCCCCCTGGATGCCCTCTGGAGGCCAGAAATGGCCTGTTTCCCAACTTCTGGTGGGCCCAGTAGCTCGTGTTTTACCCTCCCCAGGCTCCAAAGGCTTCCCTGGAGCCGAAGGAGGGTAAAAACACCCTCCAGCATCACCCTGGAGGCTCTCTGGAAGCCAAAAACGCCCTCACCGAGCCTCTGTGCATGCCAAAAATCAGCTGGCTAACACACACATGAGCATTGCAGCTGAACTAGGGCAACAATTCGTGTGCCAGCAGATACGCCTCCTTGTGCCACCTGTGGCACCTGTGCCATAGGTTCGCCATCACTGTTTTAACATATTCTTTATTGAATAATAAATTCATAAAAATTGGATCCTTGTATATCTTCTATTTTTTTCCAGATTGGTCCTTCAAATGTATTAAGACTGTAGTTCCTAACCAAAGATTGGTTGAAAATTTTAGAGTTTTATCCAAAGAAAGAGAAAGGGTACCAGGTTAGGCCTCTTCAGGCCTTCTTGGACAATGCTAGTGGCTGCCAGGTTTTAAGAATTAAGACATAGTTCAAACTGTAAAATCATTCAAGAATCTTCTTAGCCAACCTCTTTTAAGAAATACCAGTGATAATACTACTTTCATGCAGAGTCATTACAAATATCAAAATCATACATGTTATTTGGCATCATTTGGGTGTGTCTTAATAAAAGTATTCTACAACAGTATATTTCAAATAATCTAATTAAAATTATTTAAGCTTAAGGAAATTTTTAAAAGGTATAATTAAAATGAACTTAGTACATGTATGCATGCCCCCTCTACTGACCCCTTAAGTTTGAAGTCCTTTAAGTCCATGGAAGTCAATTTGTGATTGAAACTGTGAAAATTTGTAGCTGAGACAACTGAATCAGGTAGAGCATTCCAGACTTTGACATTTACATCCACTCAGGTAATTTATACAGTATCTAACTAGTTAATTATCTTGCATTACATACTGATTATCATCTTAAAGCATTTCTGAAATATTCATGGCAAAAGTCTAATGAACTGATCCTGAGTTTTCTATGGAATATAAACTATTGTATTCTTCCATGTTGAATCCGTCTTAGAAAAAACAAAGGTTCCTTCACATAACTTTAGAACTGTTCAATGGGCAGAACCTTTCTTTTCAGTCACATTTAATGTGCTGAAAAGCTTTGACTGCTTTTGAAAGAGTAACATTGCATTGGCTCTAAAAAAGATGGTATTGACTATATAGCCTTTAAGATTCAGTGCACAGAACTGTGATATAACTTTCCTTTCTTCTTTCTTTGTTAGAAAAGCTATTTAAACATTAGATTGATGGCACCATGGTCATTTTTTATCACACTGCATTTTCTTTAGCAGTGCAGGGATGGGATGTAGTCACAATTATTGATTTTTATTTGTGAGAATAGAATAGAATAAAAAAAATTATTGACCAAGTATGATTGGACACACAAAGAATTTGTCTTTGGATATACAGTAGTTTCACATTCATGTGTATCCCATACTATCAATCTTTTATTGCTCAGTTTGGAATGAGGCAGAACAGTATATTTTTTCAATACAAAATTAATGCAGAGAAATTTATACACATTTTCATCTGCTCTAGATAATAAATCTTATGATCACACAGATGCTTATGTGGGAAAGATTTATATAACTAACTCTACTTGTGGGGCACGCATGAGTAAATTGAAGAACATGTATACTGTATACCTGAACTTGTCTCATCAAAAGCAGAGGAAATAAAACAAATTTCCATATTTCAAGTATATTTTAATGTCAAACAAGGATCATAAAACTAAGTCTTCTATGAATATACTTGCTGGCAATTTTTTTTTTAAGTATTAACAATTCATTTCCTAAATATGCATATAACATGAGTAAAGCACTATTTAACGTTTTGACAAATAGTGGCATATTTGATGTCAAGTGACAACACCTGATCACAGATATTGAAAAACATCATGCTTTTGACAAATGAATAATGAATGACATTACTACCAGCGGCAGGTTGCTCCTGGTTTGAACCGGTTCTTTGAATGGTACCAGCAGCGGCAGGAGATTCCGCCCACCCACCTAGGACGTTTCTGCACATGTGCAAAAGCATCATGCAAGCTAGCATGCAAAACAGTGGCGATCTAATTTAGAACCCACCACTGGTTACTACCCACAGCTAATTGAATTTATGACTTGTAACTAACAGAGATGAATGTATTTTTCAATTATAATGTTATCAAGTTCCCATTTTTCCTATTTTTCTTGTTTTTGCCTCTTTTAAAAGGCAGTATAATAATTGCCATCTATAGCTTTAATTTCTCATAATGTTTGTAGTGCATGCATATTTTGGTAAAATAAAAATCCTTAGAGTATGCTCTTTAGCAATATTTTGTGCATATTTCCAGTAACATTTTCCTAATGTTTTTTCCCTAGAAATTTTATTGTATTTTAATCATGAAACAAATACTTATAGCTTATGCGTATAACTTATTCGGCTCATTGACATACGATTTATATACCATGACATTCAAATTCAAATATACTCCATACATTTTAGCTATACAATTTAATTTTACTTCTATGTTGTCTCTTCCTTTTGCCTTTTTTCTATTCTCAATTTAGTCGTACCACTTCTTCCATATTACGCAGTATTCCGAATCTATTTGTCCTTTCTATTAAATTGTTAATTTGTCCATTTCGGCACAATCAAATATTTTTTTAATAACTAAACTTTTGGGAGGTGTATTTGTTTTTCTCCAGCATTGCACAAACGCTATTCTTGCTGCTATTATTATATGTAAAATTATGTATGTTGTCCTTTGGTTATATTCCCCTTTAACAATCCCTAGCAAAGTTAGTTGTTTTTCATCCCTTTGAGATTCTACCATTTCAAAATCAGCCATCTGTGACAACTGAAAGCATAAGATTAGACATTGCTATTTTTAATCACATGATATTAAATAATATAGGTGTGATACCATCCATGAAAATGCTGATTACAGTCAAAACACAGTCACCCTGATTTGGGGAGCACTCCAGGGAAGCTGTATGATTTCATGTAGCTTTCCCATGCTCCCATTGGGGTGCTGAAATTTGTGCATGACACCTGATCTGACATACAGGGAGTGGACAAAGAATTGGAAACACCTTGAAAATCCAGATTTGGAATCCAGATTTGTGAAGCTCCCTTTGAACAATTTTTTTGGAAACTGGGTTCTGTACGTGTCTATTGAGCTCTGCAGTGATTTTAGGAGCTGTGGTCTTGCGATCCGCTCTAACAATTCGCTTTAGAGTACGACGGTCTCTCTCAGACAACTTCAACTTTCGACCAGACCTATGCTTGGCTGAGGACGTTTTCCCTTCTCTTTCAAAAGCAGTCATTACTTTTGAGAAATTACCTCTTGAAATGCCAAACATTCGGGCACTTTCGGTTACACTAGTGCCTGCTATTCGGGCACCAACAATTTGGCCTCTTTGAAAGTCTGAGAGATGCCATTTCTAGAAGGTTATAACCAATTTCCTTAAATTTCTGTAAAAACAAAGGTAGTTTAAAAAACATATCAAATAACAGAATTTTTAAAAACCCCATTAAAATATGTCAAGTTTTGGTTGATTTGAACATGTTCAAACATCATGATGTCAAAAAGTCAAGTGTTTCCATTTCTTTGTCCACGCCCTGTAAATGAGGTATGAATTTGAAATGAAAATATTCAAATGTGCAGATCCTAAGTACAAAAAACCCAGAATATGTTCCGCAGAAGTTGCTTGCTTTGTTGGAATAGTTTTCTGAAAAATTGGTTAAAAGACCAGACTTATAAAATTGTGTATTAATACATTATTCCTCAGAGCGTGAAGCAAAAGAATCCTGTGCTTGGTTACGGGCTGCTGGATTTCCTCAATATGCTCAACTTTATGAAGGTATGTTTTAGAAAGCCTTGTTTAATCTATAATCTTAGTTACAGAAAAGACTATTATGTTTGTTTTGATGCTATATTGTTGAAGCGGGAACACCTACATCTTTCAAAATGCTAGAACTAAATCTGGTAGATTTCATCAACAGGAACACTAATCTTGAGTTAATTAGAAAATCACATTGAATTAAAGAATTAAATCTGAATGTTGAGATATTCTTGGGCTCAGCATTGTGTAGATCAGTGGTTCTCAATCTGGGGACAGGAACCTGTTTGGAGGCTGAACAAATGTTTCACAAGGATCGGCTAAGACCATGGGAAAGTTTAGAACTCAGACGCCTTAAACAAGATCTAAGTATTGCCCACAAGATCATATGCTGCAACGTCCTGCCTGTCGGCGACTACTTCAGCTTCAACCACAACAACACAAGAGCACACAACAGATTTAAACTTAATATTAACCGCTTCAAACTTGACTGTAAAAAATATGACTTCAGTAACCGAGTTGTCGAAGCGTGGAACTCATTACCGGACTCCATAGTGTCATCCCCAAACCCCCAACACTTTACCCTTAGATTATCTACAGTTGACCTATCCAGATTCCTAAGAGGTCAGTAAGGGGCGAGTACAATTGCACTAGAGTGCCTTCCGTCCCCTGTCCTATTGCTCTCCTATATCTCCTATACCTTTCTTCTATTCCTATATCTCTTCTTCTATTCTTTCATTGATATGTTCTATTACTATAGCTTCTTTTCTATTATTTCTTAGATATATTTTACTATGAGTATCTCCTCTATAACTTTCATCATGTATTTTACTATGTGTATATAGATATATACCCATTAAAACCCTCATTTTGTATTGGACAAAATAAATAAATAAATAAATAAGGAAGGAAGGAAGGAAGGAAGGAAAGAAAGAGAGAGAGAGAAAGAAAGAAAAAAGAAAGAAAGACAAATTTCCCATGGTGTTAGGAACTAAAGCTTCTATTCTGGGGCATTGGAACATATTTTTACAATCTGACCAATCAGGCGTTTACAGTGTGGGTGTCCCTGTGACCTTCCTGCCAATAGCTTAAAGCTCTGTAGGGAGAATTGGCCTTAGACTTATGGTTGGGGGTCACCACAACATGAGGAACTGTAATAAGGGGTTGTGGCATTAGAAAGGTTGAAAACCACTGGTGCAGATGTATCTAAGTTCATGTGCAATATTTTTTGCAATGTATTCTACACTTGAAAAAAAGGAGAATCTAAAAGGAGCCTAACAGTTTGGCTGGCCCTGTCAAAACCTTTAGGTTTTGCTTGGGCGCCACCCACAATTTTTTGCCTTTCAAAGGCTAAATGGAATGCTTAGTGTTATATGCTCAAGTTATTTTAATGGCAAGTAGTATGTATGATGTCACTACACAATTTGCATGTGCTTTTCATTAAAGACAATGATAATAAAGGTGATGTGATAAATGCAGAAGAGTAAAAGAGCTTTGTATTGGAATAGTAGCCTACCCTAACTCCTTGTCTTTCAAATATGCTGAACTTTTATTTAACAATAACTACTTTTTTCTATACCTGTGATTAGAACATTACTATTTACTGAATGTTACCTGTTTACAAAAAAAGGTTGAAAAATGAATCTTTCAATTTTGTATTGCATTCAGAACAGGATACATGAACATCATTTTAATGAATACATTTTATTTATTTTGTATATGTTGTTGGAGAATGCATCCAGTATCTCTCAAAGTCAACTGTTTGTTGCTGTCAAAATAAGTAGTTTTTCTCTTGTAGATTACCAGTTCCCTATTGATATTGCTGCTGTGAAGAAAGATCATGATTTTCTTGACAAAGACCTTGTAGAAACTCTTTGTAGGTAATGTGCTTTCTGTTTCACACTATTCTTTTAATATACTTTGTAAAACTTACAGCATTTTACACAATGCAGAGGATTCTGCAAACTTTAGGCAGATATTGATTGTTACCAGCCTCCCTTCTCTGTTGTAAATAATGACTTTTTTAAATCCTCAGTTGCAGCAGCTCCGAAAATTGGACCTCAAGTAAACTTGAGCATCCTGAATGGATCAGAATTAGAAAATGTAATCTTTAAAAATGGCCTTTAAAAACCTGCTAGGTTTTCAAAGAATATTAGTTATGAATGAATTTACCATTGACTCACACATACTGTCAAGTGGACCAGGTGAAATTGAAAAGAAACCATCACAAAAACAACATATATGATAGAAAAAACTTGTTCTTTCTAATGAAGATGATTGAAGGTGATGAAACAGAGCTCTCTGTATTCTAACCTTCAATCATCTACATTTTATTTCATTAGAAAGAGCACGTTTTTTTCCTATCGTATTTTGTTTTTGTGATGATTTCTTTTCAAATAAGGCTGCAAAAATCAGTCAAAGAATGACCAGTATATGAATTGTTGCTTCTCTGGACAAACTGCAAGGGGAAAAAATCACAACACCTTTTCTGTAGACGATTGTTCTAGGTATTCTAGCATTTTAATTTTATTTAGTGTAACAAGATAAAAGCAGCTTGTCCTGAGATGGACCAAATATAATATTGACTAGTGTTGCTTAAAGTGGTGTTGCTTAGGATCTGACAGATATGACAGATGGAGAATCATGTCTTCTGCCACTTCAAGTGGGTGTAAGGAAGTACACCAACTAGACTGGAGTTAATCAGAAAACTGAAGACTTAAACTTTTTCATATCTTTGACAATCTCTTTCAAAGTTTTGAAAAGGCCCCAGAGGACATAATTTTTTCTTAAAACGAATCAGCTTAAATTGGCATTGCCTTAATTAAAATACAGGCATTCACTTTGGGGGAAAAATACAATTCTGTCATTGCTTACATTTTTAAACTTGAGCAGATCAACTCGTTAAAAAATGACACCAATATAGAGTTTATAGAAAGCAGGTGTTAAGGAATAATAATTCCAGGCCAATCAAACAGAGGAACCTAACAAGTAAAGAGAAAAGTTTATTCAGCAATGAATTTTGGATCTGCCTTCAGATACATTAGAATGGTTATACTACTCATAACAGACATATCTCTATTTCTCAGTAGTTTAATGTGCTCTTTTGCTTTATATGGCCTATATTTCATGCACATACAAATGTACTTTGCCTCCTACGTGTCTTTTAAAATATTCTAAATGGTAAACTATTCTGACATGAATATTACTGCACTCCCTTGCTTCCCTTGTATATAATATGTTTGTTTGGTATGCTTTTAATTACTTAAAAGTCTTTAGATTTTACTGCAATCAGAACAGTAAAGCACAAATATTCAGTCTTGTTATTTTTGTCAGAACTGTTCAGACATTTTTTGTGATGTATTTTGATACATCGTTCAAGTAATCATATGGGAGCCTAGTGTCCAAGGACTGGAGGTCCAGCAGCAACTCTCCTCAGCAGTAGTCCCCTCATTTGAAACAGGCTGCCCTCAAAGACAGTCACTTTGGGCGTCCAGGAAGACTGTTAACACAGTGCTCTTACAAAAATTCTGAAGCAAGAAGTGTCAGTTAAATGGACACAGATGCTTGCTGGGTTGGTGATTCCTGGCTCACACGGTAGTGGGTTTTTTCTTAACACAGTATATAAGATGCCTAAAATCACAGATGAAATGGAATATACATTTAGACAAACAATTAATAATAAATAATTTATAATTTATTGGATTTGTATGCCGCCCCTCTCCGTAGACTTGGGGCGGCTAACAACAATGATAAAAGGAGCATGTGACAATCCAATAATAAAACAGCTAAAAACCCTTATTTATAAAAACCAAACATACACACAAACATACCATGCATAACTTGTAATGGCCTAGGGGGAAGGAATATCTCAACTCCCCCATGCCTGGTGGTATAAATGAGTCTTGAGTAGTTTACGAAAGACAGGGAGGGTGGGGGCAATTCTAATCTCCGGGGGGAGTTGGTTCCAGAGGGCCAGGGCCACCACAGAGAAGGCTCTTCCCCTGGGGCCCCCCAAACGACATTGTTTAGTCGACGGGACCCGGAGAAGGCCAACTCTGTGGGACCTTATCGGTCGCTGGGATTCGTGCGGTAGCAGGCGGTTCCAGAGGTAATATGGTCCAATGCCATGTAGGGCTTTAAAGGTCATGACCAACACTTTGAATTGTGACCAGAAACTGATCGGCAGCCAATGCAAGTCACGGAGTGTTGAAGAAACGTGGGCGAATCCTGGAAGCCCCACGATGGCTCTCGCGGCTGCATTCAGTTATTTTTATTTCTAATGGAGTGCTTTAGGTGGAGAGCTTGATAGAGAGGATGCATTCAGGCTTAAATTTTATATAAAAATCAATTTCTAGTTATGGTAACAAATGCCCATTATTTCAAACCATTGGATTAGTTGCCAGATTATATGGGCTTCAAGATAGTCTAATTTCCTATTCCCATTCATAGGAATGAACCATGCATCTTGCATTCAAATCAAAGAAGGAACTAAATTTCATATTATGAAGAGCCAATCAATAAGTTTTTGTTTTATTTTTAGACGATTGAACACACTGAATAAATGTGCCTCAATGAAACTTGATCTGAACTTTCAAAGAAAAAAGGCAAGTATATGCACATTCATATATTTTTATGTAAGGGAAAATACAGCGGTACCTCTATCTAAGAACGCCTCTACTTAAGAACTTTTCTAGATAAGAACTGGGTGTTCAAGATTTTTTTGCCTCTTCTTAAGAACCACTTTCTACTTAAGAACCCAAGCCCAGAGAAATTTCCCAGGAAATTTGGGTGCGGCACGAAGGGTTGGCCAGTTTCCTGCCATTCCCCCTTTAATCCCGGTCACCTCAGGCTTTTCTGGGCTGCCAGAGGAGCCTTTCAGTGGCGCTTAAGGAGGCTTTGACAGTCCAGAGTGAACAAAGTATTTTCCTTTCTCTGGGCACTTGGAGAGAGAATAAACCACTTTGCTGTGGTGATTCTCTCGCGCTGCCTCCCATACACCCAGCGCGAGGTTGCCTCCCAGAGCATCTGGGCACAGAAAGGCAAAAGGGGGCATTTCGCCCCGGCTGGATCAACTCGGCTTCAGCCAAACCGAGAAGTCACTACAGTGAAGGAAAGGTGCCGGCTACAAAGCGAGTGAGTGAGAGGAGAAGGGAGCCCTTCAGCATGGGAAGGAAGAGGAAGCAGGTAGCAGCAGCAGCCGCCTTTCGGTCAAAGGAGCGGGAGGTTCCCCCTCTCTCCCGCCTGGGTTTCTCTCTAGCGCAGTGTATGGGAGGCAGTCTTATGCCGGGTGTATGGGAGGCGGGTGCTCTTCCTCACTACCTCAGAGTCCCTCTTTTTTTTTTAAGCCTTAAAGTTTTGGATTTTTTTGATTTCCCTCACCTTCTTCCTTCGGCAGCGACTATCCTCCTCCTCTTCTTTCTCCTCCTCCTCCCACCCAAATTCTGAGCTTTTATTTCTTTCCTAATTGGTTTGCATGTATTATTTGCTTTTATATTGATTCCTATGGGAAAAATTGCTCCTACTTATAAACTTTTCTACTTAAGAACCTGGTCACTGAACAAATTAAGTGCTTAGGTAGAGGTGCCACTGTACTTAAATTCTCCTAAAATCGAAGTCCCAGATAATGTAGTATTAAATACAAGTGTTATTTCCCTGTAATTTTTCTATTATTTATAAAGTCCAACAATAACCTCTATCAGATGCAGTATATAGAAGAAATTTTTTATCATCAATCATCACTATGTTTTTGAAGATTGATTAAGATGAAGCTAGTTCATGACGTATCAATATGCTTTTTCTAATGTATCCCAAAAAATTAGCTTCTGTTCTGTTTATACTTCCTCTTCCTAGAGAAATCTCACATGGAAAATCAACACCCAGATTGTGACAGTTCCCCCACGCCATGGAGAATGGCTTTCTCCAACTCCTTTTTAACTGCTCGCGAAGAATGTGGGGATTTGAAAGTATCTGCATAAGTAGCAAATGAAATACAGTAAATTGTAAGAGAAAACAATTCCCAAGGGTCCTTACAAAATACAAGGAAAGCCTGTTTGGTTAACTAGGTAGTCTAAGTATGACCCTACACTATGATTCCTTGCCAGATAAAAAAGCAAGAGACATTTTTTGGTTTTATTTTCTTTCATTTGTGCTGACTTATTAAATTAAAGTTTGCCATGTTTACAACTCATTGTATAACACAGGCGTTATCTAAGGCTTAAGGGGTTTTAAGAAGGAATGTAGAAAATGCTGTTTGATATGAAAACTTTTGTGAAGGAGCCAATAACATTTTATTTACAAGGCACTCCTCTCCCTGGGGCCCTTTTTAATCAGGAGCTTGCATAGTACAGATCATTGCTCCAAGGAACATTGTACAGATTGGATTCTCTCACAAAATGCTCGACAAATTCTTTTCATTGGTGCCGGAGAAGTCATTGCCAGCAGTGCTTGAAGCAAAATAAGAAGGGATAGGATGCCGATGCTGTTTCATTTCATTCCTTTTCAAGTAGACTTAAAGCAGGCATTCATACCATTTGTCAGGCTGAGGGCTGCACTCAAAAAAGTGTGATCTGTATTCTGAAAGTGCTGAAGCACAAAACGTCTATAGATAGCATTCCGTCAAATCCTGGAGCTCAGGAAGGCTGCTCTACTCATCTAATCTCATCAGAAGGGCAGGTTCTATTTGAAGAAGACAAAAAAATCTGGACACCAGGCCATGTTGGGCTTTAAAAATGAGTATCTGGTAGCTTGAATCTCACTGACAAGTTGACTGACATGGTGTTACATGGGGGAATCTAGGCAATCTTTCAGCCGTTGCCTAGTGAACTGGCAGAAATAGAATAGAATAGAATTTTTATTGGCCAAGTGTGATTGGACACACAAGGAATTTATCTTGCTTCATACGCTCTCAGTGTGCATAAAAGAAAAGTTCGTGAAAAATTATAAGGTACAGCACTTAATGATAGTCCAGGTACAAATAAGCAATCAAATCATATTAGGAACCAGTCAATATAAATTGTACAAACAACAAAGTTGCAGTCATACAGTCATTAAGGGGCGTACATAAGTGCACTGGTGTGCCTTTCATCCCCTGTCCAATTGTCTTTCCTTTCTCTCACTTATCATATATATTCTCTTTCTTTCATATATCCTCTCCTCTAAGTTCACTTTTACTCTTATATATATTACTACATGTCTATTTTTCTTCCTATGTATTTGTGTATTGGACGAATGAATGAATGAATGAATGAATGAATGAATGAATGAATGAATGAATGAATAAATTTGTGGGAGGAGATGGGTGATAGGAACGATAAGATTACCTAATAGTAGTGCAGACTTAGTAAATAGTTTGACACTGTTGAGGGAATTATTTGTTTAGCAGAGTAATGGCGTTCGGGGAAAAACTGTTCCTGGGTCAAGTTGTTCTGGTATGCAGTGTTCTATAGCGTCATTTTGAGGGTAGGAGTTGAAGCAGTTTGTATCCAGGATGTGAGGTGTCTGTAAATATTTTCACAGCCCTCTTTTTAACTTGTGCAGTATGCAGGTCCTCAATTGAAGGCAGATTGGTAGCAATCGTTTTTTTCTGCAGTTTTAATTATCCTCTGAAGTCTATGTCTGTCTTGATGGTCTTTGAATGGTCTTTGAAGGCAGCCCCACATAAAAGCAAATTATAGTTGTCTGATCATATGATGACAAGGGCTCAAATAACCAAGAACAAATCTTTTTGTTATTATATATGTCTGTGAACTTACAGTCTCCCAATGACTCACATTTCGGAAAATGCACCTCAGTGATTTTCCCTTTTCCTTTGTTGTCTCTGTATCAACATTTAGAGTGAAAATTCCTTAGGACAAAGAAGTAATTTTCTGCTTTGGGCGTAAATTACTTGGGTGATTTTACTAATCAAGGATCAGGTATAATTAGGATGATGTCATGATATGCTTTTCAATCAAATAGACCTTTAATCTGAAGTCACATACTGCTCATTAATAATTGCTCATAGAAAAATATACATAATATTTCAGCTTTGACAACATATGAAGGCAAATGCAGACAAATCAAACTGGGAACTTAAAATAATTAAGAAATTAAATCTTTTTTTCGATACAAAATGAAAAATCAGAAAATCTAAGTACTTACAATTTTATGTTAAGTAAAGTTATATTTTTATTTCCTGTGCATATGAAATTATACAGATAATGATTTTATTTCTTTGCTTCTTAAGATCTCTAATTTTTATGTGCATCATAACAGAAAGACCTTCAGTAACTTTGCTTCTTGTGAATAATGTAATTGGACTCTATTTTCAGATGCCCCTGGGGAAGTAGACAGATGTTCAAACACATTAAGACTTTTTAATATTCTGTCATTCAGTAAATCATTATTTTACTGTGCAGTATTTGTCTTTATCCCTTCCTGTATGCAACCAGGTCCCATTTACAATGCATTTGCATTGTAATTCAATATGAACTGATTCTTATCTATTTTGTCATCCTACTAAAACATACAGAAATATTGAAAACATACAACTGTACCACATCCTTTCTTAGTGTAATGCTTCTTTAAAAATTTTGAACTCTACTTAGCTAGTACAATACTTTGCCATCTTTGAAGCACTGGCACTTCAAGCCCCTATACTCTTGTGATTAGGGAAGTAAGTTGACAGCTGAAAAAGTCAGACCCCTATCAAGTTAGTAATTACAGAAAGCCAATAATTTCATTTTGTTTTTTACTTTTATTTATTTTTTGTTTGTCAATTATGTACAAGATAGCTGGTATAGATATAAACATAGAAATAAACTAAGTAAATACAGATAAATGAAGGCAATAAGATGGTAGGACAGGGACAATAGGCATGCTGGTGTGCTTATGCATGCCTCTCACAGACCTCTTAGGAATGGAGTGAGGTTGAGTAGACAGTCTAAGGTTAAAGTTTTTGGGATATGTGGAAGAAACCACAGAGTCAGGTAATGAATTCCAGGTATTGATCACTCTGTTGCTGAAGTCATATTTTATGCAGTCGGGTTTGGAGTGGTTTACATTAAATTTGTATCTATTGTGTGCTCATGTATTGTTGTGGTTGAAGCTGAAGTAATCATTGGCAGGTAGGACACTGTGGCAGATAATTTTATGAACTAATTTAGATCGGTTCGAGGGCGACGTAGTTCTAAGTTGTTTAAGCCCAAGATTTCAGGTCTGGTAGAATAAGGTATTCTGTTGCAAGCAGAGGAGTGGAGGACTCTTCTCGTGAAATATTTTTGAACTATTTCAATTGTATTAATGTCTGATATACAGTGCGGGTTCCAGACAGGTGAGGTGTATTCGAGAATTGATCTAGTAAATGTTTTGAATGCTCTAGTTTGCAGTGCAATATTTCCAGAAAAGAGGTTATGCAGGATTAGATTGACTATTCTTAGTTCCTTTTTTGCAATGTTTATACAGTGGGCTTTGGCACTTAGATCATTAGATATGAGTACTCCAAGATCCTTGACAGAATGATATTTATTTCTTATCTGTCTCTCCGTAAATGGCAGGACAAATAGATTTTGCTGGTACAGGATGAGAAAGTATATTTTGACCATCTGATGTCCTGATGACCAATTGGAACTGGTAGTAACAAACTTTTCTCCATCACTCTGTGTGCTCCATTAGCTGACACTGGTTAATATTTGCTGATGGCTTCACCAACAGCAAACAACATTAGTTGCCATTGCTAATGACAACAAAATATCCTTGTGCTGCAGATTACAGGTAGAGAGGGGAATAAAAAATGGGAGGAAGAGCAAGATTATGTATGTACAGTGTTCCCTCGATTTTCGCGGGTTCGAACTTCACGGAAAGTCTATACCACAGTTTTTCAAAAATATTAAGTAAAAAATACTTTGTGGGGTTTTCCCCACCTGATGACGTCATATGTCATTGCCAAACTTTCGTCTGCCTTTAATAAATATTTTTTTTAATAAACTTTAATAAATAAAAATGGTGAGTAATAATCTGAATGGTTGCTAAGGGAATGGAAAATTGCAATTTAGGGGTTTAAAGTGTTAAGGGAAGGCTTGTGATACTGTTCATAGCCAAAAATAGTGTATTTACTTCCGCATCTCTACTTCGTGGAAATTCAACTTTCGCGGGCGGTCTCGGAACACATCCCCCGCAAAAAGCGGAGAAACACTGTATATGTACAGGGGTGGGCTGCTGCCCGGATGGGGGGGGGGACGCAGTGGGGTAGCAAAAATGGAGCTCCACCCCAGAGCACCCATTTTGCACTAAAAGATATTGAAAGAAAATGCAGGGCGTCCTGCATAAGCCGCGGCCACAGTGTGGTAGTAAAAATTTTGGTAGCCCTTCACTGTATATGTATGTATGTGAATATTTTTATGACATGAGTCAGGTGATTGTAGATAAAGGGTATGCAAATGCATATGAAAACTTGCATGTCATTATTAACCATTAGTCTGTGAATCAAAAGTAATGAAAGGAAGGATAAAAAATGGTCTGTTAGGCCTGTTATCAGTGGATGGAGAGATGGAAAGACAGACTTTCAAATTTTATGCATTGTTTTTCAGAGTGAAGACTCAGATGAAGAAGATCGTTGTGCCATCAGTAATAAATGGACTTTCCAAAGAGCAAGCCAGCGATGGTCTCGAGTGGATGACTCGGATGCCTTGACTCATCAGTCGGGCAAGCATGACTTTCAAGGGGACATTAAAATGAAAATCACAACCAGCAATGAAAGTGTGCTTACTGATTTGAGTGAGCCCGAGGTGTCATCTATTCATAGTGAAAGCAGTGGAGGAAGTGACCATAGGAGTCCATCTGGAAGCACAAGCCTCCTCAGGGAAACTAATTGTCCAGGACAATACTGTGTGAAAAACACTTCTGTCCAGGGCCCCTTTTCAATCTGTGGTCCTCCTTCCCAGCTTTCAGAAGCCTCTCCCAACTTCAGGAATGAGAAAACAACACGAACCAGAGCAAAAACCTTTCTGAAGCGTATGGAGACATTGAAACCCAAAGGACAACACGGAAAATTAAAAGGCTCTGGATTAACTAATCTCTCAGTCATTAGTACACCTGTTCTGCAGCATGAGCCCAGAACCTTAAAGGAAATGCAATGCGTGCAAGTAGAAAATGGAGACTTCCAAAATAAAACAGTTGCACTCCAAGATCCCGTCAGACAAGGATCTCCATTTCCTGCCAACTGCAGCAGTGAAAGCAGCCAATTGGAGATTACCAGCAGTGCCATAAGCACTCCTTCCTTAAAAGAACACAAACACCATGAGCTAAATAAACGGGGTGGCATGTACCTAGAAGACGTGGATGTTCTTGCAGGAGTAACACCGAGACAAGTGATAGGTCAAAACTGCAAAAATGAATTTCACTCCCAAGAAAACCTAATATTTCATATTCCCAAAGACCACAAACCAGGAACATTTCCTAAGGCACTTTCTATTGAAAGTCTCTCGCCTACAGACAATGTCCTGAACTGGAAGAGAGACAGTGTTTCATTAGCCAACAGGACAACTAAAGAACGCAAACCCCTTGTTTCCTGTTCAAAGGAAAGTAGAGTTAGCATTTATGACAACGTTCCAAGTTCTCACTTATGTGCCAGCACAGGAGATCTTCTGGATCTGGAAAGAGAAAATCTTTTCCCCCATTTGGATGATATCTTGCAACATGTCAATGGACTTCAGGAATATATTGATGACTGGTCAAAAAATGTATTGCCAGAACAAAAAAAGAATGCTTTGTCCATCGGTGAATTTGAGTCATTGTCATGTCAGTCACCAAGTAAAACTTCTTTAGAGTTTGAACAGAACTCAATGTCTGATGGCCACACAACACCAAGTGATATTGACCGAGACGGGACATCTCTCAATGAATCAGAAGCTCCTGGTGTTAGAGAAAGAAGAGACTCTGGTGTTGGAGCATCCCTTACCAGGCCAAACAGGTTTGTACCAGATCACACTTCCCTCAAAGAATGGAAAACTAGGAAATTAAAATACTTCAATTATGTAATTGTTCAGATGTTTTTTTCTTATAGGCAGGCTGCCCTGTGGTTCAAATCCTAGTAAGAGTATGGCTAACTGATAAGAGCTAAATAGCTTGAAATCTATATTAGTCTCCGTTCATTTTCATTATCAGCAAAAATAAGTTTTACACACACACACACTGCTCAAAAAATAAAGGGAACACTTAAACAACACAATATAACTCCAAGTAAATCAAATTTCTGTGAAATCAAACTGTCCACTTAGGAAGCAACACTGATAGGCAATCAATTTCACATGCTGTTGTGCACATTCAACTTTGTACAGAACAAAGTATTCAATGAGAACATTTCATTTATTCGGATCTAGGATGTGTTATTTGAGTGTTTATTTTTTTTGAGCAGTGTATATGTATGTTTGTATGTACGGTATGTATGTACAGTCTTGACATTCCTCCCAAGATGTCAAGGTCCTCTTTGAAACATCATCATCATCAGTTGTTCATAGCAATAAATTGCAATTCATGATGCAATATATAATTTACAGTTTAAATTTTAAATCAGAGTAATCCCTTAAAATCTTCCACTAAATTCTCTTGCCAACTTAAATTGTCAAGTATCCTATAAAAATAAAGTCTTGCAATAACAGCTGTTTGAAATTTTCCAGCTTTTAAGTGGATTAGATCAAGGATGGAGAATCTTGTTTATTTCAGTGATTGAGAGTAAGGTTTAACTATATGATGAGCTGCAATGGAGGAAACAGTGGATAATGCCCAAAGCAAAAGGGATTGGGAGGATTTGATTGATCTGAGCAAAGACAGAAAAGGCAATGCTGAAGTTATATTGTTTGATATGGAAAAAGCCTTTCATAAAAGGCATAGATAATATTAGTAAATTACATAGCCAAATGTAAAATACCAAATAAGCCAAGATTGTAGGTGGTTATTCTATAAAGGGTCTTCCGTTTAATTATGTCCAATTCTCAGTGTGCCTGGACAGCTACCTGCAGTTTTCAGAAATGATTTCTCATTGCTTTTCCTTTTTAGGGCTAAGTGAAAACGATTAGACCAAGGTAACCCAGCTGACTTTTGCCTAAGGCAGGACTGGAATTCATGGTTTTTCAGTTTCTAGCATGATGCTTTAATCGCTACATCAAGCTAGCTCTACTATCTGTAAAGATACTGGACAAATATATCTAATTTCCACTTTGATATTTGTTTAGATCCTTTTCTTTCTGCTACTATACTAGATCAGTGGTTCTCAAAGTGTCATCCTTTCAGCAGGCTGGCAAAGTCAAATAAATATATTGCAATTTCTATTTTTAATTCTAATCCAATAAATATTAATAAATATAACCCACATAAACTAAACATCTTTGGGTTCTCAATGAGTTTTAAGAATATAAAGTGGTCCTAAGACTAAAATGTTTGAGAACCAATGTACTACATAGTAATATCAATGGTAGTTTGCACTATTAATCAGAATAAAATTGGTGTTATTTGCTGATGGCATTTTATTGTCTATCTCTGAATTTCATACTTTGATTGTAACTCTGATGCGCTTGATTAATATGTTTCGATAAATTGTGGGATATTCTTTAGCTAGTTTAATTTAGAATTGATGCTGATAGCAAATTTAATTACCATTGTATATATGCACTGAATGTATTAATTACTATTATTATTCCACCTCACATTTCTTAAATCATTGTAATTCTTTGGATATTGATAGCCTTACTGGAAGGTGGGGTAATGGTGGTAAATAATCTTTAAAGATTAATATAATTTCTAGGATACCTTATATTTTGCATAGAATACACTTATCCAGAAGACATTTTCAAAAACTTGTTCTATACATTTCTATGTGGGTTTTCTGTGCATTGTTCTGTATATTTCCTTGGGGGTTTTCAATTCCCAAGATTACCTAGAAAAAGTTGCAGTTAAAAATAGAGGCTTTGATTTTTTGAATCATGAATCAGATATGTGTATGCATAACTTTTTAACAGGTATCGGATTTTACATAACCACAATTAGATGGACTCTTTAAATATAATGAATTAGCAATATTTTCTGTCACTGATACATCAGTACAAAACTATATCTGGAATAGTATAAACATACTATTACTGAAAAATTGTATTTTGATTCTTTTTCTCATACCAAATTAATTCTCTGTGGTAATCTATATGTTAAAATTGATTTTTTTAAAAATATTATATGGAACATCTTTATAGATGGTGGGGTTTTATGTTAGAACAACAATTGAATGATAATGAGTTTATCATTTTTTATGTTAAAAGATTAATATAATTTGGCTGTTGCCACCCACTGGTAATATTAATAACTACAACATTTGTTAATAACTCAATTTGGATCAGTGGACTTTTAGCTTGGGAGATACTTAATTTATGAGAGGTAATCACTAAACCCTGCAAGATAAGAATCTGCATCTATATTTATTTATATGTATGGTTTGTTTGGGATGCATGACTGTTTTTTATAATAAGGGTTTAAAACTGTTTTTTTAACCATTAGATTTGTACTATGTATTGTTGTTGTAAGCCACTCCGAGTCTCCGGAGAGGGGCGGCATACAAATCTAATAAATAATAATAATAATAATAATAATAATAATAATAATAATAATAATGTGTTATTGATAAATCCAGGTGATATGCAAACTGGAATAAGAAATTGGAGATCCTCTTTTTTTTGTCTAAGCAATATAAAGATGTCTTTTAACAATATGAAAAATTTCACTTCCTTTTAGACTTTGCTTTATCAGCATAATATTTTTGTACTCATTGGCTCCTTTGTACCTGCATAAAAACTTGATGCACAAGAACATTAATTTATTGAAGTTTTCATATCAATTTATTCATCTATAAATGTCCCAGAAATAGAATGGCATCTAGTGGAGCAAATGGAATTTACTAACTTTTATCATTGCTATAATATGTCTGAAACAAAGATTTCTTAAACAGAATCTTGTAAGTGGAAAGCAATTTTTAGATTCATGCTGGAGTTATATTCTTCTAACTGTAGGATAAAGTCTTCTAATCCTTCACAGATTTAATAAGAAATAAATCTATCATGAAAATCAGACATTTTATTCTTTTTTTTATGTATATCAAGGCGATTACGTTGGCACAGTTTCCAGATCTCTCACCAACTTAGCCATGCCCTAGGATCACTCCAGATCAGCAACCAGTCAGCTGCTCAGCTAAATCTGCTACAAAAATTTTCCCTGCTCCGTCTTACAGCAATTATGGAAAAATATTCCATGTCAAGTAAGCATGGTTGGACATGGTAAGTATGTTTTATAGTTTAAATGTTCTTCAGTTATAAAGCCTGAAAATACTCATAAATATTTTTTTTTAAAAACAATAATTCATTAGTATAACTTTTGGCATGGAAAACCAGCTTAGCCAAAGGAGGTTTGTAATGATTGAGTCAAAACGCAGGAAGAAAATGTTAAAGAATACTTATTTTGCTTCTTAATTCTTTTGAATTGACTTAAAGGTCATATTGGAAAGCATATTTTGTACATACATACACATACATTAATTATCTAGCAGTGTTCTAGATTCCAAAAGAAAAAGTAACTTTCAAGCATGTTTGGTTGCTTGCATCACAGCTGTTAACACCTCCTTAAATCAACTAGTCTTTTCCTGCATCACACAGCTGATAGATTAAGACCAAAAATGTAAATACTAGCAGATAATAAATTAATTCATTATTGGCTGCTCTGTCACCTCTTTTGTTTTCATTGGATTATACTTGTTTTATCTCCAATGCCAGACAGGGATGCCATGAGTTGATTGATTATTAGATTTTTATCAGATCAGATCGATTTATCTTTAGGATAAACATATATTCAGGTGTCCTTGAATTACAATTGTTCATTTAATGATAGTTTGAAGTTATGACAGACTTGAAAAAAATGACTTATGACCATTCTTGAAGTTACAACCATCATATACCACCATTGCAATTGGTTCATATTTACAACAATTGTAGCACCTTGTGATCACAGATTATCTCAGGGACCACCTTCTGCCGCACGAATCCCAGCGACCAGTTAGGTCCCACAGAGTGGGCCTTCTCCGGGTCCCATCAACTAAACAATGTCGGTTGGCGGGGCCCAGGGGAAGAGCTTTCTCTGTGGCGGCCCCGACCCTCTGGAACCAACTCCCCCCAGAGATCAGAATTGCCCCCACCCTCCTTGCCTTTCGTAAGCTCCTCAAAACCCACCTCTGCCGTCAGGCATGGGGGAACTAAGATAATTTTTCCCCTAGGCTTCTACAATTTATGCATGGTATGTTTGTATGTATGATTGGTTTTATAACAAGGGTTTTTAGATATTATAGTATTGGATTTTTACATTCTGTTTTTGTCACTGTTGTTAGCCACCCTGAGTCCATGGAGAGGGGCGGCATACAAATCCAATACATGAATGAATGAATGAATGAATGAATGAATGATTGTGGTTTTGGATCCCATGAGTCTTCCCAGCCGGCTTCCCACATGAAAGCTCCATTTGAAAAGCTGGATTTGCTAATAACCAACAGACTCACTTAGTGACCATGTGATTCATTTAATAACTATGATGCGCTACTTAACGTTTGCAATAAAAATAGTTGTAATAATGAATCTGGTCACATGTTGACTTGCTTAACAACTGCATCACTTAGTGACCAAAATTCCAGCCCCAGGTTGTGATGGTCAGTTCAGATAAATTAAAGGCAGCAAACCTATTTAATACTCCTGCCTCCTATTTTTCCCATAACAACGCTGTGAGCTGGATTAGACCAAAATAGAATGATCGGCCCAAAGTCACCCAGCTAATATTCATGCCTAAGGCACGACTAGAACTCATAACTCTGCTAATTTATAGACCAGCACCTTAACCACTTCAAGAAACTGGCTCTTTACTTTATAGAACATTGCTACAACATTTAGAACTTGAAATGACTGACATCTAAAGATTTTTTTTTCTTCTATCAGTCTTCAATAAAATAATCACATCAATAAATAAAAGAGTTTCCGTGAATTGATTCTTCATCTTATAAAGGAGGGAGTGTTTTGTGTCTCCAGGCATTGCCTATGTTTGAATTTTAAACTGATGCTATTCAGGGAAATTCTGCTGAATTATTTTAGTGTCAATTCACATTTGGACAAAAAAAATAATCTGTCACATGTTTCTAATATCATAACATTTTAATTATGCATTTCATTCAGTGCACTGCAAGAATAATTAGCAAGTGCAAGGCAGACCTGTCAGTCAATCAGTTCCATTCCCATCTTTCCTTCTTCTCCTCATTGTATAGAGAAACAAAAGGTAAAATCAGCATTCTTTTCAGCTAAGGTGTCTGTCTTTCTACAGTACTCATAAACTTCCAATAATACAGTGTTCCCTCGCTTTTCGCGGGGGATGTGTTCCAAAACCGCCCGCGAAAGTTGAATTTCCGCGAAGTAGAGATGCGGAAGTAAATACACTATTTTTGGTTATGAACAGTATCACAAGCCTTCCATTAACACTTTAAACCAGTGATCCCCAACGTTTTTTCCACCAGGGACCAGTTTCAGCAAGACAATTTTTCTATGGCCCAGTGGGGGCGGAAAGGGGTGTGGTTGGGGGCGGGATTAAGCATGGGGGTGCTGGTCCTCCCCGCCCCTCTTTCCCGCCATCGTCCTGTGGCCGGCAGAACCTGCCTCCTAAGCCCTCTTGCCCAGCGGGAGCTAAGCGCTGGAGAGAGGGGGTCAGGCTGGCCCTCCTGCCTCCCCCCAGCCAAAAACGCAAAAGCGCCCCGCGGCAGAAGCCAAAAGAGGCTTGAGCCTCTCGGTCCTTCCCGCCCCTCTGTCCCATCCATCGTCCTGTGGCCGGCAGAACCTGCCTCCCGAGGCCTCTTGCCCGGCGGGAGGCGAAGCGCTGGAGGGAGGGGGTGGCGGCATGAGAGCCGGCAGCTGCTGACTCCACGGACCGGTGCAACATGCCCCGCGGCCCGGTACTGGTCCGCGGCCCGGTGGTTGGGGACCCCTGCTTTAAACCCCTAAATTGCAATTTTCCATTCCCTTAGCAACCATTCAGATTATTACTCACCATGTTTATTTATTAAAGTTTATTAAAAAAATATTTATTAAAGGCAGACGAAAGTTTGGCGATGACATGATGTCATTGGGTGGGAAAAACTGGTATAGGGAAAAAACCCACAAAGTATTTTTTAATCAATATTTTTGAAAAACCGTGGTATAGACTTTCCGCGAAGTTCGAACCCGCAAAAATTGAGGGTACAATCTTCCAGCTGCTATAGCCCAAAGGTGGAGCTCTTGCCTCACAATCAGGAGGCTGTGAGTTCGATCCTAGGTAGAGGCACATGTAGGATCTCCTGCTTGGGCAGGGCGTTGGATTAGATGACCTGCAAGGTTCTTTCCAACTCTATTAATCTGTTAAATACATGAAGATCTTTGACCTGATTCAATGTCCTAATTTAGTTTGAGTTCTTTAGTATGGATTCTGTTAGTGCTCTGGGAAGCAAGAGAATTGATTCAAAGCAACAAAATCCAGCTCATGCCCTAGATGAAATCTCTTGTCTCTCACCAACCTCTTATCTCATGTCTTCAAGAGGCAAAGGCATTTGATCCCAGAAAATCAATTGGGCATACACCACACTACATAATTTGGCAATGGGGATTATACAGCGTAGGCTCCCTTTGTAACACATCTTCAGATTTGATGCACAAAAGTCAGTATTTGCTCTAATGTAGCATATTTCAGCTAAATAACTTCACCGCATTAACTGGCATTTAAGTAGGCCATGTGAACTGCTAAGGATTATTGCCCTCATTTTACAGCCAAACGCAGGCAAAAGCAATAAAAGATATTTATCTCACAGCATGAAAAGTAATTCTAGAAGTCTAGCTGGATTCCTTTGTGTAAAGCTCTATCAACAGAAGAGAGGGGGGGGAACTATCAATAAACATATGCAACATTTAATCAACACTACCTGAACTAATATTATGGGATTTTAATTAGCTGACTTATATCTCCGTAGCTGCATTGCAAAAGAATATCACAAGATTATGCTAGCCGATAGCTGTACGGTGTAGAGCTATTGAGAGTAAGGTCTATAAAGAGAGGCATTCATCCATTTAAATCTAGAGGAAGGAAATGGAAAACACTGAATTCATTGCTGTGTTCAATATTGCATATGTAACTAGAACTGATGGTGTGCCATTTTGTAGTGTTTTGGGCAGATATGAATGGTTAAAGTAGAGGCAGGCATTGTCTGGGATCGTAGGGACATCTAGAATGGTAAGGACAAATCCAGCAACCATGATTGATGTGGCTGCATGTATTTCTGTAAAGATATACACTATTAAAATATGCTACTATTACTTACTTTCCAGGATGCTCTACATCACGAGTGTCACACTCAAGGCCCATGGGCCAGATCTAGCCCACAGGCTGCTTAGATTTGGAAACAGTGGACGGGCCCGCAGTGAAAATGGATGAGCTCCATTTTTGCTGGCAGAGGGTTTCAAGAGGCTGCCGCACCGAAAACAGAACTTGGGAGCCCATTTCCTCTAGCAGAGCACTCAGGCCACTATAAGTGCCCCCAACCTGAGTGGAGCTGGTCATGCCCACTCTAGCCATGCTTCCCTACCCCGAGGTCAAACACAAACTGAAGGCGGTCCTCAATGAAATCGACTTTGATACCCCTGCTCTACATCATCCTATATCAGTAATGGCAAATCTTTTTTTCCTCAAGTGCCGAAAAAGCATGCATGCATACTATGTTGGGGTCTGGATGGGTGTCAACAGACTCAAACTCAACCCGGATAAGACGGAGTGGCTGTGGGTCCTGCCTCCCAGGGACAATTCCATCTGTCCGTCCATAACCCTGAGGGGGGAATTATTGACCCCCTCAGAGAGGGTCTGCAACTTGGGCGTCCTCCTCGATCCACAGCTCACATTAGAGAAACATCTTTCGGCTGTGGCGAGGGGGGCGTTTGCCCAGGTTCGCCTGGTGCACCAGTTGCGGCCCTATCTGGACCGGGACTCACTGCTCACAGTCACTCATGCCCTCATCACCTCGAGGTTCGACTACTGTAATGCTCTCTACATGGGGCTACCTTTGAAAAGTGTTCGGAAACTTCAGATCGTGCAGAATGCAGCTGCGAGAGCAATCATGGGCTTCCCTAGGTATGCCCATGTCACACCAACACTCCGCAGTCTGCATTGGTTAGCGATCAATTTCCGGTCACAATTCAGAGTGTTGGTTATGACCTATAAAGCCCTTCATGGCATCGGGCCAGAATACCTCCGGGACCGCCTTCTGTCGCACGAATCCCAGCGACCGGTTAGCCTTCTCCGGGTCCCGTCAACTAAACAATGTCGTTTGGCGGGACCCAGGAGAAGAGCCTTCTCTATGGCGGCCCCGACCCTCTGGAACCAGCTCCCCCCGGAGATTAGAACTGCCCCCACCCACCTTGCCTTTCGTAAAGTTCTTAAGACCCATCTCTGCCGTCAGGCATGGGGGAACTGACACATCTCCCCTGGGCCTATACAGTTTATACATGGAATGTTTGTGTGTGTGTGTTTGCTTTTAATAATGGGGTTTTTAGTGTTTTTTAAATTATTAGATTTGTTTTTACATTGTTCTTGTTATTGTTGTGAGCCGCCCCGAGTCTGCGGAGAGGGGCGGCATACAAATCTAATAAATAAATAAATCACACATGCTCAAGTGACCACACCCATAATTAAATGCCTGGGGATGGCAAAAACAACTTTTTCCATTCCCCAGTTGCCCTCTGGAGATCAGATAACGGCCTATTTCCCAACTTCTGGTGGGCCCAGTAGGCTCGTGTTACACCCTTTCCAGGCTCCAAAGGCTTCCATGGATCCTGGGGAGGGTAAAAACGCCTTCCCCCATGCCCCGGAGGCTCTCTGGAAGCCAAAAAATGCCCTCCCAGAGTCTCTGTTTGAGTCAAAAATCAGCTGGCCAGCGCACGCATGCATGTTGGAGCTGAGCTAGGGCAACGGCTCACGTGCCAGCAGATATGGCTCCACGTGCCACCTGTGGCACCCATGCCATAGGTTCGCCATCACTGTCCTATATGATGCACATTAGCCTTTTCCTTTATTTCTGGGTAAGTCCACATTCATCCTAACAAAGGATCTGGCTTTTATTTATAATGGAAATTATAGGCCTATATGGGGAAGATACAGCATTACTAATTTATTGCAGGTAATCCTCAACATACGACCACAAATTTCCATTGCTAAGCAAGAAGTTCTTAAATGATTTTTTTCCTATTTTATGACCTTTCTTGTCACAGTTGGTAAGTGAATCACTACACTTGTTAAGGTAGTGATATGGTTGTTAAGCGACTCTGGCTTCCGCATTAAATTTGCTTGTCGGAAGCTTGGAAAAGGTATTCACATTATCCTGGGATACTGCAACCATTATAAATACATGCTAGTTGCCAAGTGTCTGAATTTTGATCACATGACCATGAGGATGCTGCAAGGGTTGTAAATGTGAAAAACAATCATAAGTCAATTTTTTCACTGCTGTTGTAACTTTGAATTATCGCTAAATGAATGGTTGATATTTTATTTAATGTGCATATCCAGTTTTAAAATTAAATGTTATAAAAATAAAAGATTTTAAAAGTAAAATTAAAATCACATTTAAGTTGACACATTCTCTGGTTAACAGTAGGAATCACATTAGAGGAAATGAATTTTGTACTATTTGATTAGACATATTTACTAATTGGACCTATATGATAATTTTGACCAGTAACATACCAAAACAATATCTTTGTCATCATCTGATTCTTTTTAAACTGGAGATGCTAGTACTAAATTTGAGATGTTTTTGATGCAAAGCATGGTATCTTTTGTCAAATAAAGTTGTTTCATAAAATGAAGGCAAATTTATCTGGATAACACCAGTTTAAATTTCATGCATAGGCAATGTTTGGAGACAAATGAGAAATTGTTCTTTTACATTCTTTTTCTAGCAAGGCAGGAATAAATAAAAGTAGCACATTATCTCCATTTGAGCCCTCCCGTACAGCTCTTATTGTCTGTAGGCAGGAGTGGGTTCTAACTTACTTCGTTGCCAGTTCGCTTCCTCCCAAGCCACAGGGCCTGCCTCATGGACATGGGAGCGCTTTGCACGCCCGCACATGCACACTGACAAAAAAATAAAAAAATTCCTCCCCAAAAGCCAAAAACCAGATGGCGACCACATGCACAGTACTGAAAACCTGACTTCCATGCATATGCAGAAGAAGAAAAAACCCATCTTTTTTTTTAAAAAAAAGATGGCGTCTCCGCGGACTGGCACTGATGGAACTGGTTCTGTGATGTCATTGTGACATCACCAGCAGGTCGCTACCAGTTTGGACGAACCAGTCCAAACCAGGAGGAACGCACTTCTCTCTATAGGTATTCTTAGTCTGGTATTCTTAGCCTGTTAACCATCTCCACATCTCCTGTTGTTTTGATAACTCACCACTTTTTTTCTCATGAAGTTTAATAATTAATAATAATAACTCATAATTTATTACATTTGTATGCTGCCCTTCTCCAAAGACTTGGGGCGGTTTCTCTCATGAGAAACTATATTTCTCATGAGGGCATAGGTGTTTGGCCACCTTTATTATTAGAATAAGTAAACTGGAGCAGGGGTCTCCAACCTTGGCAACTTTACGGCTTGTGGACTTCAACTCCCAGAATTCCTCAGCCAGCACATGCTGGCTGAGGAATTCTGGGAGTTGACATCCACAAGTCTCAAAGTTGCCAAGGTTGGAGACCCCTGAACTAGAGTACAAAATAACTTTATTCAAAACACATCCTTTTAAGCCTCATCTAGGATTTACTATATTTTTACAAATGATAACTAAATCATATGATTTAAGATTATGGACATAGCGAGACACTTTGAGATAATTAATTATACATCCTTTCAAGTTTAATCTTCTGCCATTACTTACTGAATGTTAAGTTGTCACACATGTGCTGAAGAAGTGAATTGAATTAAATGGTGAATATGTTTCATTGCTACAAGCCGTTATTGGTGAAAAAAAATGAAATGTGTAAGGTGTAAAACCTGCATATATTTTAGGGATAAAATATTACTTTCCTGAAATTGCACAAAATAACACAGAATAATAAATATCTAAAAATTCATAATAGCAGATTATAAAAAATACAAACATCACATACAGTACATCAGTTCCCAAAACTACTTGTGCATCAAATTTGTTCTAAACATCAAGAATATCCAACCAGCATAAAAGTCATAGAGAAGAATTAAATTTATGAGCCAGAGCTATCTGATGTAATCATGTGCTTAATAAAAGCTAAATTAGATGATAAATAGGTCAATACATTTCACATATTTCTTTGAGGGGGTCAGGGGGCATCTGTTACAAAGGTGACCAAAGGAGAATGTAGTTGTGATTTCAAACTGAAGACAATTTTAAAAAGTTTTTCAATTGGTATCTCAGTGGTTCAGGGATTAAAGCACTAGTTATCCTTATCTTTCTGCCATAACTACAATTCTGAAAAAGTGTTTACTCCCTATCTATGGAGATTCCCAGTCACCCGGGTCATGGTTGTCCCAAAGATGCTTTTTCAAATGGAAAACTGGACTTTGCTTTTCCCTGAAGATGTTTTGCTTCCGATTCAAGAAGCTTCTTCAGTTCTGAACTTCTTGGATGAGAAGCGAATCGTTTTCAAGGAAAACCAAAGTCCAGTTGCCTTTTGAAAAAGCACTTTTGAGATATTTACTCCCTTTTGTATTGTCTGAATTTTAGCATATTTCTCCCACTGAATGTTATTAGGGCTTCATGTTAAGTCCTACTGATCTAAAGAAGGAATGCAAGTGGACAATCCCAAAGTTTAGTGCTTATTTCATTTATTTCATAAATATCCAGTAGGCAGCATGCCAGCATGAAAGAGTAATCACCCATGTACTTTCAGTCTGATCAATTAAAGGAATAACTAGGGCCAGGTGTATCTGAGTACTATATTAATCAATCACAACTTATTTGTGCAAGCCGTGCAATATATATAAATATCATGAACTTTGGATGTCCTCATCACACAAAAGCTTTAGCCATGTGGACTCCAGAGGTAAGTCATGCCCCATTCAGTATAATTGAGAAGGATAGGTGTGTGCATAAAAAAACAAAGTCATTGAAACCTATTAGCCAAGAAGAGATTGTACTTTTTTCCCTAAAGTTTTGAAGCTCTATTAATCCATACTTTTGGAATGGCAACTGAGAATCTTCCAAGATTATTCCAAGATAGCTGCCCTGTCAAAAATCACTCTAAAACTCCAGGATAAAATTGTCGGAGATTGCAAGTGGGTCATGCTAGAAAATGACCCCACATTTAAAAGCAAGTCTACAAGAGAATTGATAAAGAATAATTTCAACAATTTGGTGGTTTCCATCTTTAATTCTGGGGTACATTTTTACAGTGAGAATTGGGGGGGGGGGGTCTTGGATTCGTAACTTCTGCTCAAAGAGCAGGTGATTGTTATGAGTTGGGAACCTTTGCACAGGTTCATTTTGTGTACCAATTGTACTTACTTACTTACTTACTTACTTACTTACTTACTTACTTACTTACTTACTTACTTACTTACTTATTTATTTCTTTTGTCCAATACAAATTGAAAGTCAAAGAGAATAAAAACGTGTAGTAGTAAATATCAGGGAAGGGATAGAAGAAGAGATATGAGAATAGAATGCATCAATGAAGAGTAGAGGAAGGATATATGGATGGGAGAAAAGATATATAAAATATAGGAGAGACAATTGGACAGGGGACGGAAGGCATGCTAGTGCACTTATGCTCGCCCCTTACTGACCTCTAAGGAATCTGGAGAAGTCAACCGTGGAAAGTCTAAGGGAAAAATGTTGGGGGTTGGGGGTTGACACCACGGACTCTGGTAATGAATCCCATGCTTCAATAACTCGATTGCTAAAGTCATATTTTTTACAGTCAAGTTTGGAGTGGTTGATATTAAGTTTGAACCTGTTGCGTGCTCTTGTGTTATTTCGGTTGAAGCTGAAGTAGTTGTTGACAGGCAGGATGTTGCAGCATATGATCTTGTGGGCAATACTTAGATCATGTTTAAGGCGTTGTAGTTCTAAGCTTTCTAGACCCAGGATTGTAAGTCTAGTTTCATAGGGTATTCTGTTTCCAGTGGTGGAGTGAAGGGCTCTTCTGGTGAAGTATTGTTGGACCTTTTCTAGGGTATTGATGTCCGAAATTCGGTGTGGGTTCCAGACAGGTGAGCTGTATTCGAGGATACTTATTCCATACCTCAAACTGAAAAAGGTCTAGATGCTCCACTTCATCTTTGCCCGTTTGAGGCAGTGAGCCAACTACCTTCTCATCAATTCTCGCCAAAAGAGAGGGTTAAAACTGGAAGTTGTCTAACACAGCTGGGTTGGGCTCTTAAGAAGAGAGCCCACTACTGCCTCCTTCAAGGGACGCAGTACTAACCCTTCCCTCAAAAAGGCATTAATCACCATTTGAACCCAGACACATGCCACCCTCCCAGGAAGCTAAGGAAAGGGACATCATGGAGAGACATGAATCCAGAAGAGAGGTAGCTGAGATTCCTCAAGAATCAACTAGCTCAAATTTGTCTGAGATAACGGGATTCAGACAATAATCGTATAAATAATTTGCATCAATCATCTTTGTTTTTAAGGTCTGTACCAAAGTTCATGAAGTGGATGAAGGTTCCAGATTACAAGGATAAGAACATATTTGGTGTCCCTTTAATAGTCCATGTGCAAAGAACAGGGCAACCCCTTCCACAGAGCATACAACAAGCCTTGCGATATTTACGTCATAGTTGCCTGGATCAGGTAGGTTCTTCATTTTGATAGACGCATATGTGAGTGCACAAAAGTCAGCTGACAGCTTTATCTGCAACTGATTTTCTAGATGCTGTATGTTTTATTAAAAATAAGTTGGACTTTTATTATTTTGATCTTATTTTCTGTTGGGGATATTTACAGACCTGCATTATAAAATATAAGATACCAGTATGTGATGGAACGCATCCCATTTCGCCAACCCACAGTGCTGTAGATAAATATTATAATGAAATGATACTGTAAAAGTCAGGAATGTGATCAATTTTAAGACGATTAAATGTATTATTTATATGTATCATGTATTATTTCTATCTCCGGGACCGCCTTCTGCCGCACGAATCCCAGCGACCAGTTAGGTCCCACAGGTTTGGCCTTCTCCGGGTCCCGTCGACTAAACAATGTCGTTTGGCGGGACCCAGGGGAAGAGCCTTCTCTGTGGCGGCCCCCGACTCTCTGGAACCAACTCCCCCCAGAGATCACAATTGCCCCCACCCTCCTCGCCTTTCGTAAGCTCTTTAAAACCCACCTCTGTCATCAGGCATGGGGGAACTGAGATAACTTCCCCAGGCCTATATTGTTTATGTATGGTATGTTGTGTGCATGTTTTTTAAATTATAGGTTTTTAGTTTTAATTATTAGATTTGTATTGTATATTGTTTTTCTATTACTGCTATGAGCCGCCCCGAGTCTACGGAGAGGGGCGGCATACAAATTTAATAAATAAATTATTTACTAATTCTGTTGTTGCCATACTCCAAATGGAACTTCTTTATAGACTTAAAAAAAGCACTTCAGTAGGATATACAAGCAAACTCAGTATCAATCTTGGAAGAAAATCACTATCTCCCCCATCCCCCAGTAAAATAGTAGTTCCCAACCTCCCCTTCTTTTAGCTTCCCTTCCTTCCCTGTTTCCATCATATGGAAAGGGGTTTACAGTTAACCTATCCAACCATTTCCGTGTGATTATTCTGTTTTGATCTATTATGCAGAAAATATGCTTAGAGCAAAAATGAGTTTTAAATTTTTGGAGAGATACCTGGAGCATTAATTTTAAGAACTCAAAAATACTAAACATTTTGACAGGATTTAATTATGTTCAAATAGCTGAAGAGTAGCCAGTAAGATTTTTTTTTTGCTCTCTCATTTTATATTTTCAATCCTTCTCTTCTTTTCCTTTTATATCTACTAATTGTGGTTATCTAACTTTCACCATGGGCTTCTTTTCCAAAGTTGTCTTGAGTATGTAGAGTGGATACATGCTTTTTCTTCACTTATAATTGAGTTCAAGATCAGAAACAAATGCTACAAAAGTTTTTTTTTTCTAATTAATTCTTTTATGCAGTTCTTTGATACAGTCGCAAGTTCTCTCCTCTAAGATGTCATGGCAAATTAGTACTCTATATCCATTTCCACATATGCAGCATTTATTATTTAAGTTTAAGTTTAAGTTTTATTGGATTTATATGCCACCCCTCTCCGAAAACTCAGGGCGGCTAACAACAATCATGAAAATATACAATAAAATCCAATACTAAAAGCAAATAAAAACCCCTTAATATATAAAAACCAAACATACATACAAACATACCATGTATTCAGTTGTAATGGCCTAGGGGGAGAAAAAAGTCTTAATTCCCCCATGCCTGGAGCCAGAGGTGGGTTTTAAGTAACTTATGAAAGGAAAGGAGGGTGGGGGCAATTCTAATCTCTGGGGGGAGTTGGTTCCAGAGGGCCGGGGCCACCACAGAGAAGGCTCTTCTCCTGGGTCCCGCCAAGCGGCATTGTTTAGTTGACGGGACCCGAGAAGACCCACTCTGTGGGACCTAACTGGCCGCTGGGATTCGTGCGGCAGAAGGCGGTCCCTGAGGTAATCTGGTCCGGTGCCATGAAGGGCTTTATAGGTCATAACCAACACTTTGAATTGTGACCGGAAACTGATTGGCAACCAATGCAGACTGCGGAGCAATGTTCCCTCTAATTTTTTTTCGGGGTGGGCGGAAAAGTATAGTGTCTGAGCGGCAGTCCCCTTGGGACTGGGTGGCATAGAAGTACAAATAAATAAATAATAAATAAATAAATAAATAAATAAAATCCCTACTTTTTAATTAAAATAAATTAATAATAAAACAAAACAAAACTCTATTACTATTAAAACTAAAATAACCAGCAAATCCAAAAACATAACTATTAATAAAAACAGGTGAGGGCTGGGGTTTTTTTTCTCTGTTATTATTTAAGTGCTTTTACCATATGCTTTAAATCAAGAATCACTTCTCTCTCTATTTCTCTCTCTTTCCTGTCATTCTCTGCCTCAATCATTTTCTCATTTCTCTTCCCCCTTTTTTCTATCATTTCTCTCTCCCTCTCTCTTCCTTCCACTCCTCTCTCTCTTTTGCTTTCTTCCTCTCTCTCACTCTCTCTCATTCTTCCTTCCTCTCTCCTCTCTCACTCTTTCTTTCTTTCCCTCTCTCACTCTCTCTTCCTTCCTATCTTCTCTCTCTCTCTCTCTCTTTCTCCCTTTCTTTCCTTCTCTCTTCCTTCCACTTTTTTCTCTTTCTCTCTCTCTTTTCCTTCCTTCCCCTCTTCCCCTCCCTCTCTTTCTCCCTCTCTCCCTTTATATTTATCTCTTCCTTCCTTCCTCTCTTCCTCCCTTTCTCTCTCCCTCTCGTTCACTTTTCTTTTCCTTCCCTCCCTCCCTCCTTCTTTCCTCTCCTCTTTCCCTCCCTCTCTTTCCTTTCTCTCCACGTCTCCGGCTTTGCTGACCGGCACAAGGCTAGAGCCAGCTGCCCGGGAAAGCCAGGAAGGTCCTCCTGCCCCCACCCCAGCCAAAAGCACAACGGAGGTCTTCCGCCACCAGCTTGAGCCTCGCGTTGCTCCACCTCGCTTCGCCTGTCATCCTGGACCTCCGTTGTGTTTTCGGGAGAGAGCGGCAGGAAAGCCCTGTGCCGGCCAGGAAAGCCGGGTTTGCTATCCGTGAAAGCAGCGCGCCTTTTAAACACGCTGCTTTATTGCAACTCTTTCCTGGGTGGGGGGGGAGGAGGCCACTCCCCCCCCCCCAGGAAAGAGGTGCAGGAAAGCAGCGTGTTTAAAAGGCGCGCTGCTTTCACGGAAAGCAAGCAGCTTCCGCGCGTTTCTTTCATTGGAAGAGGAGGAGAGGGAGCGGATCGGGCGGGGGCAGCGCCTTCTACTGCCGGCGCCTCCCCGCCCCCACCCCCCCGTGGGCTGGCAGGGGGATGGGGACTGCGCGCCCATAGAAAAGGGCGCGCGGGGCGGTATTTTGGGGTGCGCGCGCACTCACACGCGCAGCCTACAGGGAACGGTGCTGCGGAGTGTTGATGTGACATGGGCATATTTAGGGAAGCCCATGATTGCTCTCGCAGCTGCATTCTGCATGATCTGAAGTTTCCGAACACTTTTCAAAGGTAGCCCCATGTAGAGAGCGTTACAGTAGTTGAGCCTCGAGGCGATGAGGGCATGAGTGACTGTGAGCAGTGACTCCCGGTCCAGATAGGGTCGCAACTGATGCACCAGGCGAACCTGGGCAAACGCCCCCCTCGCCACAGCTGAAAGATGTTTCTCTAATGTGAGCTGTGGATCGAGGAGGACGCCCAAGTTGCGAACCGTCTCTGAGGGGGTCAATGATTCTCCCCCCAGGGTGATGGACGGACAGATGGAATTGTCCTTGGGAGGCAAGACCCACAGCCACTCCGTCTTGTCTGGGTTGAGTTTGAGTTTGTTGACACCCATCCAGGCCCCAACAGCCTCCAGGCACCGGCACATCACTTCCACTGCTTCGCTGACTGGACATGGGGTGGAGATGTATAGCTTTATTTATTTAATTGGATTTATATGCTGCCCCTCTCCGAAGACTCAGGACGGCTTACAACAAATAAAAACAACAGAATACAGTACTGTAGTTAAATCCAATTGATTAAAATTAAACAAACAATCTAAAATCCCCAGTTATGCTAAAAAAAAATCAGTCCTACCCATTCAATCAACCATATAAACATTCGTCAGCCAGGGCTGAGATCTAATCGCCCGAAGCATGTAGAAACAGACTGCTCTGTCAGTCAACCCATATTTTTTTTATTACATCTGTGCATTGAAATTCCCTATGAGTTTCAGTATGTCTAGGAAAGAGAAGTCACATGCTTCTTTATGTAAGTCCATCTCCACTGCTAATAATTGGAGACTTGTATAATCTTAAATAGAAAAAGAGTTCACATGAATAAGGTATCACTGAATATTGTAGACGTGACTTGTGCAAAATACTTAATGTAATCATTCCAATTAGAGAATTGGGTGATTAAATAAAACCATCCAGGTGTATATAACTGCTTGGTGTTGGTGGCATTTCTGGATGGTAGTTTTCAAATATTTCTTTTGATAGGAATGTTATTTATTAAAAATGTAATACACCAAGAAATATGGTTATATTTTCCTAAAATTTGACTCATTGTTTCTGATTATTAAAGGCTGTATATAGTATGAGATACTTATTTTAAAAAGTATCAATTGCCATATTATATTTTAAGTCTCTTTTTAAAAAAAAGATATTTAAAAGTTTTGAATAAAAATCTTGGTCAAAGAAACATGGTAGGCTTCTTTCTCTGTCAGTGTTTCACACTAAATTTAATCCTAAATATAATGTCTTCCAAGCTGGGTTTTGTGACCAAAGGCTGCTGTGACAGTTTTATCAGTAGAGCAGTGATGGGCTCTTATGGGTACGGTCAGGTATGTAGAACTGGTAGAAATTTTTAATTTTTTTTTCTTTTTTTTCCCTTCTGGGCTCTGGGTATGTTTTTCCTATTTCAGTAAATGATGTTGAATGTGTATAAATTTAGAAGAGCTGTGCATGCCTGTGTATGTGTGTGTACATACACATACAGTTTATATAGTATATAATGTATATTTTTGTGTGCCTGTGTGTAATATGTATGTACACATATGGCCTATATACTGTACATAGAATTAAATAGTATATTTTGGATGTTCAGTAATAGTAAATAGAAACGGAAATTGTATCTCTTTGAGGTGAGGAGAGGCCAGGCACCCAAACCCAAACCCTTGACATGAGTGACGTTAAGTTGACCACCTTTAAGCCAATCACATGACCTTTAAGCCACCCCCGGTCACATGACTGTCAAGCCACTCCCCACCTGGTCACATGGCTGGCAAGCCACACCCACAAAATAAGTCATGCCCACAGTGTGGTAGTAAAATTTTTTGCAGTCCTTCAGTGCGGTAGAGGGGGTTTTACCCCTTGAATTGGATGTGGTAGGTTGCTCTGCAGTAATTTAATAATAATTGACCCCTCGGTTTGTGAAAACTTGCGTTGCTAGATCCTCTTTTGAATATACTGTAACATCCAGAAGCTATTTTATTCAAGTCTCCTTATATTCTTGATATACATTTTATGCATTTTAGACTCATAATCAACATTATTATTTCCTGATCTCAATCTTTCATATCTCTCTGCTAAATTTATTAGAAATCGTGCGCTTGTTCACATGTTAGGAACACATATTTTCACACTGCTGTATTGCCTGTGCGCATGCATGTATTTAAAATAAAATTACTTTTACAAAGGTTCTGAGCTTTTTATCTAGCATCCTAGATCATTAGCAGGACATAGAGTTAATGTTCCTCCTTTAATGATAAGGAAAGAGCCGATTTATACTTCAATACTGGCGGTAGTCCATAAGGACACTGCTTCTTGTCAGTGCCAAACTGCAGCATTACCGCTCTCATGCCATATTATTAGCAGTTCTATAATAGTCTCAAGTGTGATGAATCAGCTAAAAGCCCTGTTGAGCAAGAGAATATATATATTCTCTAAGCTCAACTATTAGCTTTTTGGTAGCTTAGGCATGTATTTCCTAAAGGTGGCTTCAGTGATAACAGCCAGTAAAGAAAAAAAAATACAATTGCGATCAATCTTGTGCCACCTACTGGTTCCTTACCCTGGTGCAATATATTAATTCTTCTCCATAATCTTTGGGAGAAGATTCTGTGCCTGCCTAGTAACTTATTTTGAACAGTTGTGTCATTGATTCCATCTTTGAGAGGGAGGCCTCAGATCCATATCTTCCTACATTTTAGTTGAGGTCTTAGTCCTATATGTAGTATCTATTAAGCCTACATAGGTCTTTCAACAATTCTTCCATCGAATAGAATAGAATAGAATAGAATTCTTTATTGGCCAAGTATGATTGCATACACAAGGAATTTGTCTTTGGTGCTCTCAGTGTACCTAAAAGAAGAGATACATTTGTCGAGAATCATGAGGTACACCACTTAATGATTGTCACAGGGTACAAATAAGCAATCAGGAAACAATCACTATTTCTTCTTTCTCAAGTGCCACATTTTAGACACTACCAATTTTCATAGTCTTGGTACAATCAGCCACCTAATTGTTACCATTACCACTGTGATTGGTTCTGTTCTGTATTACACTTTACTCATCTAAAATAGGGCCTTTCCATCCATAAAAGCTGCAAAATATTCATTGTTCCTGTTCAATGAAGTTTTCTCTTTTCAATTTAAGTAAACCATCATGCTTCCATGTCATGAAGGAATACAGTAGTTATCAACTTTTGGAGACTATATCATGTGCATAAGCGCACCATTGTGCCTACCGTCCCTTTCCTATTGTCTACTTTTTATCATTACTTATCTAATGTTTTATATGTACAAATTATCACCCTATAATTGTTTGACAAATAAATAAATAAATAAATAAATAAATAAATAAATAAATAAATAAATAAATCTTAGCCGGTCCTATTAGCACATCTTCTTCTGACATCTGCTTTCGCATCTTCTTTTTAAAAAAAATGTTGTTTTGCTGAGTCAGTTATGTTTTGCTATGACCTTTTAACGGTGTTTTAATTACATAGTGGATATTTTGGAAGCCATCTACAGCCTTTTTGAAATACTTTTTAGATAGCTACAACACAAATCTAAATAATAATAATAATGAAGCAGATAACAACAAGACCTGGCAATGGCTAAAAGCAGGAACATTGAAGAAAGAGACAGAGGGGTAATTTTGACTGCACAGGACCCAACAACAAATGGATATAAAGCCAGAATTGAGAAGATAACAACAACCGGCAATTGCTGCCTCTGCAAAGAACCTTTTAAAAAATGGACCACCTAGCTGCTATATAACAAAATACAACAATGTTACATTGAAATTGCAAGAAATATTGTTTGTCTACAAGCAAGAACTGGTGGGACAACAAAACAGAAAAAGCAATATAAAAAGAAAAGAAGCTAAATGCTCTGGGACTTTAGGATTCAAACAGACAAGTATGTGCCACATAACTCTCTAGACTTAACAATTGTCATTAAGAAAGTTTAAAAAAGAATCTGGATAGTGGACATGAAAGAGAAGTGGAGCAATTGGAAGAGAAGTTCCGAGTGGAAAAGAAAGAACTGGGGGGGGGGGGGGGGATCACAAAATACAAAGATTTGCAAATAAAAGTTAAACAACTGTGGCAAAGGAGGCAAAGATAATACCAATAGGAATAGATGCCGTGGGTGCAATCCCAAAACATCTAGAGCATCACTTGAACATCATTGGCATTGACAAAATCACCTTCAGTCAATTTCAAAAGGCAGTTTTACTTGGAACATCTTACATCCTGCAATAATGCCTTTTACACCATCAAGCAACAACTGCCTGTCACAGGTCCTTGGGAAGGATTCTTTATGTGGATAAAAATGCCAACTCCAGTCTAAACATCTGACTCTGCAACCAATATAGTAGTAGTATTTCTTAAGAAAAATACAATTCCCTGGTTCTTTAGATGACACTTCTCTATATTGTCGCTGCAATAATTTAAAAAAACAGTATTGTCAATATTCATTACTGCAAAGTTTAATGAATTCATTAAACTTTGCAGTAATGAATATTAGTATGCATTTTTGCTACTTAGTTGAAGTAATTGCAATAACATAGTAACTAGTAATATTTGTAATTTGAAGTTGTAAAATTTTAATGTATTTATCATGAATAGCATTTGGCTATTGGATGTATGATTGTTAAATGCTACATACTTATGTATTTCTTCATTTATTTTTTACATTAATTTCCTGTATTAAATGATTTACAAGAACATAATGCAGCTGCGAGAGCAATCATGGGCTTTCCCAAATATGCCCATATTACACCAACACTCTGCAGTCTGCATTGGTTGCCGATCAGTTTCCGGTCACAATTCAAAGTGTTGGTTATGACCTATAAAGCCCTTCATGGCACCGGACCAGATTACCTCAGGGACCGCCTTCTGCTGCACAAATCCCAGCGACCAGTTAGGTCCCACAGAGTGGATCTTCTCAGGGTCCCGTCAACTAAGCAATGTCGCCTGGTGGGACCCAGGGGAAGAGCCTTCTCTGTGGCGGCCCTGGCCCTCTGGAACCACCTCCCCCCAGAGATTAGAACTGCCCCCACCCTCCTTGCCTTTCGTAAACAACTTAAAACCCACCTCTGCCGCCAGGCATGGGGGAATTGAGATCCTCTTTCCCCTAGGCCTTTACAATTCTATGCATGGTATGTATGTATGTATGTTTGGTTTTTATATTAATGGAATTTTAATCATTTCTAATACCAAATTTCTATTATACACTGTTTTATTGTCGCTGTTAGCCGCCCCGAGTCTCCGGAGAGGGGCGGCATACAAATCCAATCAATCAATCAATAAACAAACAAACAAACAAATAAATAAATAAATAAATAAATAGCAAATAAAATGACTATAATTCGGAAACATTCAGTATAATATATATCTTGGCATGTACACTCACAAAGACACAATCTGGATGCAAATATAGCTGTACCCTGAATTATCAGAGGAGACATTATTCCAGGGAATGGACCCTTCCTAGAAAAAGTCCGCTTTCAAATTCATAGGAGGAGGAAATAGTAGATATTTTTGTCAGCTTCAGTTACTTATAAAAATATTTTATTTACTTTTACCTTACCTTTTACTATAATAATGAGTAAAATCAAATAAAAATAATGTTGATAAATTTTGTTATTAACCAGTATAAACTGAAGAGAAAATTATCCAGGCAAGACCGAGTTAGATGATCAGCCTGAAATCTTGGATTTGTTTACTCCCTACACCCATCTACATTTCTGCCTGAAACCACAAACTGATCAATGAACTGAGACTTCATAGAAATTCTAACGATATATTAGAATAGTTGTAATTTCATTCCAACAGCCAATTTTCTTCTGTTTCTTCCCCCCATTACTCAGTCAAGATTCTGTATCCACAGAAGATGCTCAATCATCATTAGAGGCTGTAGGAATGTTTTTGTGTTTTTTTTTCCTCCCCTAAAGACAGTTTGTATTTCTGCAAACTCACATACTGCAGATGAGATAGCACACAGAGGAGGCAAAGAAAGACTAAGTACTGTAATTTGGAAAAGAAAACGTGCCTACTTTTTTCATAGTTTTCCCCCCTCACTGTGCCATCTCTTCCACTATGAAATGAAGAGAAATAATTTTAATACATCCCATGTGTTATAACTCTCTTTTACTTTGATTTGTGCAAAGGAATTAGCTTTGGGGAAAATTTCTTTAAAGAGAAGTGTTATAAAAGAATAAATGGTGTAAAGCTATGAGCCCATACATTTGAAGAAATACTTGTTGTAGGAGAAATCACATATTAAATATATATTCCATAATCCTAATCCCTTCACCATAAAAGACCTGGAAGCCATCATTAGAGAGGAGAAACTTTTTATGTCCAATAGGCCTGTTCCCATATCCTACAATTATATATTTGCAGCAGATACTCTGTTATTAAAGTACACAGAGGAGAGGATAAAATAATGTATGCTCAAACAACATTTTGAATGCTCTTTCATGGAATTGGGGCAAATAGTTAATTTAAACTAATAAGCAGCCTTTTGATGGCTTGGAACCATGTAGCATTTAGTAGGGTAACATTGGCACTGTATAGATTTTGGTATTGTTAAGCCGATTTTAGGGCTTAACGGTAGCATTTTCTTCCCTTTTTTTTCAAGTATAAAAGAATGAAAGCAGATCTCTGGTTTCCAGCAATACTCAATGGATGTTCTATCAGAGAATATCAGAGTTTGCATGTCTTCCATTCTGGCTTAATCTTAAAAAAATTTGACAAACTTGAGCTTTACACTCATGTTCTCTGTAGTGTAAAGTACCAGCTCTCTCATGTGAATAAGTTGTCACAGACAAATCAGACTAGGCAGAGTCCTGTAAACTAAAAGAGACAGTTGGTATAGCTATTATACCTCCACAACCACAAAGCTCACTGGAACTTTCTACTTAACTACATGGGGTTGTAATACTATAATACACTGGTACCTCATGATACGAACCCCTCGTCATACAAACTTTTCGAGATATGAACCCGGGGTTTCAGATTTCTTTGCCACGTCTAAAGAACCATTTCTGTCTTACGAACACGAGCCCGGCTCCGTGGGCTCTCTAATTGTGTGTGCGCTAACTTACTGATGCAGGGATTCTCCTGCCTTGAGACTACCCCGATGGGATTTCCCATTTGTTTCCCCCCTCCCCATTCCCTGCCGAAAATACAAAGCCGGGCTGCCAGCGTGTTCCCCCTGTCCCCGCCCCTTCGCCATCCCTGTCTTCCTGGGAGAAGCGCTGGGGAGGGAGGCAAGCCGGCCCTTCTGCTCCTCCCCAGCGCTAAAAAGAAAAGTTGCCAGCGCTGCCCCTGAAGAAGTCCTGAGCCTCCCGTTCTCTCTTCCCCCCACCCGCCCCTTCGCCGTCCCTGTGTTCCTGGGAGAAGCGCTGGGGAGGGAGGCAAGCCGGCCCTTCTGCTCCTCCCCAGCGCTAAAAAGAAAAGTTGCCAGCGCTGCCCCTGAAGAAGTCCTGAGCCTCCCGTTCCCTTCCCCCCCCCCCGCCCCTTCACCGTCCCTGTGTTCCTGAGAGAAGCGCTGTGAAGGCCAAGGCCAGGCTTCTTGCTGGCTTCTTGCTGGCTAGCATCTCATCTTTGTGAGAGGAATTGTGGCTGGATGCTGGACCAGCATTGTTTGAGTAATTATCTTTTGAATTGAAATAACTTCTTGGCCATATCAAGCCTATTGCTAGGTGTATCACTGAAACTTTAACTGTCAAAAGATAAGATTTATTTTAAAAAAAAAGCTTGAATTAAATATGTATTTTGATTTATCATGAGGATGACATTATATAATCTATTATGGCATATATTGTAGGTGGGGCTTTTCCGTAAGTCAGGCGTGAAATCACGAATACAAGCACTGCGTCAGATGAATGAAAGCTCTCCTGAAAATGTCAGCTATGAAGACCAGTCTGCCTATGATGTAGCAGATATGGTGAAGCAGTTTTTCAGAGATCTGCCTGAACCTCTTCTCACAAGCAAGCTGGGAGAAACTTTTCTCCACATATATCAGTGTATGTATTGAATTGGTCTCATCTGGCTAGGGGATAGTTATGAAATATTAAAGACTTTCAATCTTTTAAAGAGGGGCAGCATCTTCTTTCGCAGTTCCCAGAGCTCCCCAAGTTTCTAATGAAATCTAACAGCAAATGCCTAAATAATGGTGATACGGTTTACCATCAGTTCTCAGAGTCTCAATGGCATCAGAAGCACTTCAATCTATAAAAATATTAATAAGTACATGAATATTGTACTAAAGAATATATCTTGTGGCCATGCTAGAGATTAGAGGATTTATCAATCAACATATTTAGAATGTTTGGAAATGCTGTTGCTGTTCAGTAGAGCAGTAGAAGTCAAAACATTGAGAATGCATGTTTGCTGTTCTCTACATCAGTGTTTCCCAACCTTGGCAATTTGAAGACAACTGGACTTCAACTCCCAGAATTCCCCTGCCAGCGAATGCTGGCTGGGGAATTTTGGGAGGTGAAGTCCAGATATCTTCAAGTTGCCAAGGTTGGGAAACACTGATCTAGATAATGCCGTTTAATTGCACTATTGCATACTGAGTATCTACATACAAGGCAATAAACAATTGCTATATATAAGAGCCTTAACATAGGATTAAATTCAATGTGATTCTGAAATAACACATAATGAACACATTATCCATTTTATACCTATTACATTTGACAGAGCAAATATATCTACCTATCTCCATCATATACAGATACATATACAGATACACACACACATATATATGTATGTTTTTGTTGAATTATTATTTTTATATATTATTATGTTTATTATATGTATATATATATACATTATTATATATAATAATGATAATTATTCATTATCAGCAAAAGTATGTCACACATAGACCCCATATTTTTCAGTGTATAAGACGCATTTAGATTTTAGAAGTGGAAAACAAGGAAAAAGGTATTGTGAACTAAATGATGTAATAACATATTATTTAATAAAATACTAGTGTAGCAGAATACTTTTTACAAACATGTACACTTTTAACAAACTTCAAACTTGACACTTTTAAGACTTGTGGACTTCACCTCCCAGAATTTTTCCTCCAGTCATGCCAGCTCAGGAATGGGAGTTGAAGTCCACTAGTCTTAAACTTGCCAAGTTCGGAGACCCTTGCACCCCAAAACCCTAACCCAGGGGTTTTCAACCTTGCCAGCTTTAAGACTAGTGAACTTCAATTCCCAAAATTCCTCCTCCAGTTATGCTGGATGGGCTAATTGGAAGGCAAAACCAGCCCCATTTTTATGAAAAACAGGCTGGTTTTTAACCCATTTTTTCCCCGCAAAAACTGCATGGGCAAAGTGGGAAGCATGCAGGGAGCTCCTGGGTGCTGGGGGATTGCAAAAATGGCCCAATTTTTGTGAAAAATTGGCTTTTTTTGCGTGATTTTTCACAAAGGGTTGGGGGAGCCTGCAGAGAGCTCCTGGGGACTGGGAGAAGACAAAAATGGGTGCATTTTTGCCATCCTATGTGTCTCCATACATGGTACTCTTCCATAAGCAGTGTTGATTCCAGTGCAGATGGTAATGCTGGAGAAAGCTCAGACTACCTGAATATGTTATAGACATATATCCCTTTGCAGGATACTATATCATTATATCCTATCTAAAATATGCTTTCATTATATGCTAAACTAAAGATTGCCTCTAGGATTAAATCCCTTTCAGTTTTGAACCTGGATAATCCTCTAGTCCTGAACCAAGCAGACAAAAGCCATATCTTTGCTCTTGATTTCAGCACATAATGTAACCAACTAATTTGGCTAGGGTAACTTCTGCTTCGTACAAAAGTAAAAGGACATATATTTTCTCAGCTATATGAAACAGTTCAAACATTGCACTATTCCATAACATGGTTTAATTTTGTCTTAGTTTTGATTTTGCTTGTAAATCAGAAACAACAGTTTAGCATTATATATTAACCAGCCTACTGGGTCTTGCTCAAATAATGACGTAAAATAAAATGCAAAGTTTTTTTCTGTGTGAACAAGAAAAGTTTCCCTATCTGTATCTGAGAACGTAGTTTTCTTTGAGAAGTTAGTTGGGGGAAAGATCAAAAACAACATGAGAAAATATTATTTTACTGAAAGAGTAGTAGATCCTTGGAACAAACTTCCAGCAGACGTGGTAGATAAATCCACAGTAACTGAATTTAAACATGCCTGGGATAAACATATATCCATCCTAAGATAAAATACAGAAAATAGTATAAGGACAGACTAGATGGACCAGGAGGTCTTTTTCTGCCGTCAGACTTCTATGTTTCTAAGTAATCTTGAACTGGGAGATTAAATTCCACATGACGTTCTAGTGAGCCTGTTTGTACTTCCAGTCAAATTTCATGAAATGGCATGAATTTTTTTTTCTACAGATGTTCCAAAAGAACAACAGCTTCGGGCAGTTCAGGCTGCCATAATGCTGATGTCAGATGAAAATCGGGAGGTTTTGCAGACCTTGCTCTGCTTCTTGAATGATGTCACCTCTGTGGAAGAGAATCAAATGACTTCCATGAATATAGCAGTGTGTTTGGCCCCTTCTCTTTTTCATCTCAACATCATCAAGAAAGAAAGCTCTCCACGGTGGGGAATGTTTACTAGATATATCTCTAATTCTTCCATTCTGGGCTTAAAAGTAATTCCATTATTGCCCAATATTCAATCATGTTTGAAGTGGTGTTTATATTCACTAGAGTATCCCCTTGGCAAATTGACTGTTATTACTGCTCGAGAATATAAGCATATATATTGTGAATTAGGAATAAGGGAGGGTGGTTTCAATAGAGGACCTTATCCTGAGTTGCTATGGAGCAAATCCCTAGCGACAATTCTGACAAATACAGGGCACTTTATCTGCCACAATAATAGGCTTATTAAGATACCGTTGCATTACTTATTGCATTTCATATCTCTTGTCTCTCTCTTTCTCTCTCTTTGTTAGATTACCTGTTCAAAGCTAAATGCACTCATCTTCAGGAGAAAACCAATCTTTTTCAAAAGAGGCTGTGCTTTTCTATTATTGTTGCTTAATATGTATATAATAATAACAATCATTCATAGATAAAGCAAAAGCATTCTTTGATTTACCCCATTAAATGGTCCCAAACATTTTTTTTGCACAGCTGAATGAACATGGAGGTCAGATTCACACTTCATACTACGCCTTATTTCCCTTTGTTTTCCCCATAGGTGCCATAATCCTGACCTTCCTTGTGTAATACACAAAGGAGTCTATTTTAAGTGCTTTTTTATTACTTTGTACTTTGAGAATACTTAAGGCATATCTTTTTCCCAACAATAAACCGAGTGTTTCTTCTCTGGTATAATGTGATAAAAGAAGATTATTGTTTTGAACTGTGTGTGGCTTGATACCAAAAAAAAAAAAAAGGTATATGCATTTCAGCTTTTACTGTCAACTCAAAAACAGCCTTTGCTTTTATCTTATTTAAAACATTTAATTTACTTGCAGAGTAATGCAAAAGAAGTACACAACGGGGAAGCCAGATCAGAAAGATCTCAGTGAAAATCTGGCAGCTACTCAGGGACTGGCACACATGATCACTGAATGTGATAGACTTTTTGAGGTGAGTGAAAGACTTAGGTAGCATTATTTCTAAGGAAAAATGTCATGAAGCACTAAGCTTATATATTAGAATATTTTGTGGCGTACTTTTGTGGCATATCTGCATAAATTGATTTCAGGTGCTTTATAGTATCTGTTGAGATTCAATTTGTGATCAATGACTATTCCAAGATTATTCTTGACAAGTATTTGTATCAAGTCAGGTATTCCCACTATATATTTGTACATTCAATTTCTATAGGTAAGGAAAGTGTATTAAACATGATTTCATTTGGAAAAACATAAAGTAAATTGGCTTGAATTAAGGAAGGTTTTGTGAAAATGTGGAGTTGACATTTGGTTGCTGAATACAGTAATTATGGGTAAATGGTTAAAGAACAGCAAGCATGAAAATACACGATTTTTTTTGTAAATTGTTCAACATTGAATTTGACATGGATGCCCAATCTGTGAACAAAGATTATGCATTGCTGCAAATGTGAAATAGATGATGTGATGCAAAACTTAATGTGATACAAAACAAGATTTAACAGGGAAATGAAGTATATACTTGAAAATTAGAGCAAGTAGATGAATGTGTGCTTAGTAAAATGTTAACTAATCATGGAAGAATAGATGGATCTTTTAATATGTACATTGTTAGTACAAAGAAAATTGTAGTATACAGTACAATCAATTATAATCAAATATTATTCATTGAAAGAACAAAAAAGATGTCTAAGAATAATAACCATTGCTATATGGAAGTAAAAGTTGAATATATCAGGAGAAATAAAGTTGATTGATGTGGGGGCTTACTGGTGTGGTAGAACAAAGGATTGGGTCAAGAAGTAACGGGTACTAAATAAATGTACGGAAAAACACATACAGTCGTTCTTGACTTACAGTTATTCAGTCAGGGACTGTTCCAAGTATGACCATGCTGAATGAATGGGGATTGTGTTCATGGCTATGCCAGCAATCTCAATTCCACATGATTTCAATCTGGTTGCTTGGTAACTAGTTCAGCCTTAGGACCAGTTGACAAAATTCCCACATCACTTGATCTCCATTTGCAACCTTCTTTATTGGCTTCCACAAAAAGGCAGTGGGGGGAAGCTTGCAGAGAAGATCACAAGTTATTGAAGCATGTCTTCCCCAACTGTGCGCCTTCTCCATGTTGGCCACTTCAACATACCAGTACCCCTACCACACACCTCCCTCCAATGATGGCCCACCGTTCCTGGTGCTACTGGAATGGGCTGGGAGCATGTGCACCCGTACCCAGCATGGGATTCAGCTTCTGCGCATGCGCAGAAGCCGAATCTTGTGCGAGAACAAGTACGCATGTGAGATTTCTGGCTTTCTTTGCTTCTGCACATGCGCAGAAGCAAAAAAGGCCAAAAATTGGCAAAAATTAGGTAATTGACCTCGCCACTCTGCCGCCCACCCACCTGCCTACTCTGCCACCCATCCTACCACAAGCAGCGGCTCTACCATGAGTGGCCCGCCCAGCCCTTATCTTTTCGGGCCTTTCTGCATGTTCTCTCTTGCCACGCCAAGAAGATAGCATGTGGCGCGGAAGCACAACGCTGCTCCCGAAGGCCATGACTCACTCAGGGCTCCATCGCCGTGTGCACCAAGAGATGCCTGCGGCGTGGGAGTACAGAGAGCAGGCCAAGCGGCCAGAGCTCGGGTCTGCCGTCGTTGCTGCTGACCCCAGCTGCCGCTCTAGGCGCCGCAGCGAGATCAGCTTCTCCGCATGTGCAGCAGCTGAAATCTCCCACGAAAGTCCTTCCAGCAGCAAGATCTCAGCAAAAATCGCCATTTTTTTTTGCTGGCATTTTTTTAAAAGGTGATTTTTGCCGGAATCGCTCTGGTTGCGCATGCAGATGCATGCACAGCCAGTGGTAATGACGCTGCGCCCTCCTGACCCACACTATACTTTCCTTGAGCCAGACATCTTTACAATCTTTGTGCACTCTTCATAATTTGCAATGTGTCTTATCAAACACTCCCCTTGTACCCTTGTGCACCCTCATGCACTCTTCCTGCATCATGCTATGACTCTTGCACCCCCTCCTCCACTACCCATAGTCGGCATGGAAGAAATGTATCAAAGTAGTTTGAACATATAAAGGTAATGAATAAAATCACAAAACAAATACAATGATACCTTGTCTTACAGACTTAATTGGTTCTGGGACGAGGTTCTTAAGGTGAAAAGTTTGTAAGACGAAACAATGTTTCCCATAGGAATCAATGGAAAAGCGATTAATGCGTGCAAGCCCAAAATTCATCCCTTTTGCCAGCCAAAGCGCCCGTTTTTGCGCTGCTGGGATTCCCCTGAGGCTCCCTTCCATGGGAAACCCCACCTCCGGATTTCTGTGTTTTTGCGATGCTGCGATTTCACTGAGGCTCCCCTCGCTGGGAAACCCCACCTCCGGACTTCCATTGCCAGCGAAGCACCCGTTTTTGCGATGCTAGGATTCCCCTGCAGCATCGCAAAAACACAGAAGTCCGGAGGTGGGGTTTCTCATGGAGGGGATCCTCAGGAGAATCCCACAGAGCAAAAATGGGTGCTTCGCTGGCAATGGAAGTCCGGAGGCAGGGCATCCCAACGGTGGCGGTGGGTTTGTAAGGTGAAAATAGTTTGTAAGAAGAGGCAAAAAAATCTTAAACACCGGGTTTGTATCTCGAAAAGTTTGTATGACGAGGCGTTTGTAAGACGAGGTATCACTGTATATGAAAGAAGTGTGTCAGGATGAAGGGGGGAACTGTGAAAGACATCATTGGCTGGAGCTCATGTAATTTTGATAGGAAGTTTAAAAATGTTAATTACCGTATATATTACAGATAGTTCCTGAAAACTTGCTAAGAAAGTTTCATGCTCCCAGATTTGATACCATTTACCTGGGCCCTCTGTTTAAGCATTTTTAGTAATGTCAATTTAGTAAATTTCCATGCCCCATGTCTGAAAGCTTGTTATATATTGGGGTTACCTTGTGGATGGATGGATTTGATATTTTTCCATGTTGTTTATTTGTAAGATACTGGGAAACTTTGGAAATGGTGCAACATAGAAGTCAAAGTAAATCAATAGCAACAATATTTTTCCCCTCCATCCTCTTTTTCTTTGGAGCAGATTCCACATGAGATGTTTTGCCAGTCTCGGAACTCTTACATTGAGGCTGAAGTACATTCTCCAACTTTGGAGGATCTGGGCAAGCAGATGGATGAAGAAAGTGGAAATTACCAGACCTACATTGAAAGTCTAATACAGAATCTTTGTAAAGATGCTAAGGACAAATTCAAAGGATGGGTCACTTGTTCCAGCATGGAAAATGCAGACCTCTGCTACAAAAAAGTAATTTTGAAAACAAAATAGACTGTTTACTTCTGCACAGTAACTTTGATACTGAAAAACATTATCCAACATGCCAACATACTGTACACTGAAGTGGGCTTTTTAAAATCATATTTTATCTTCTCCCCCCCACACACACACAAAATAAGATTTTATGTGCTTTCAAATATAAGACTTCTGTATTATTAATCCAAACTTTTCATGCAGGTTTTTAATGCTTTTTCAATGGAAGACCCATATGCCTTGTTAGTAGAGTATGATGTCTTTCAGCTCCAATGTACAATTCTTTATTTATTTATTTATTTATTTATTTATTGGATTTGTATGCTGCCCCTCTCCGTAGACTCGGGGCGGCTAACAACAGTAATAAAAACAGCATGTAAATCCAATACTAAAACAACTAAAAAACCCTTATTGCAAAACCAAACATCCCTACAAACAAACATACCATGCATAAATTGTAAAGGCCTAGGGGGAAAGAATATCTCAGTTCCCCCATGCCAGCAGAGGTGGGTTTTAAGGAGCTTACGAAAGGCGATGAGGGTGGGGACAATTCTAATCTCCGGGGGGAGTTAGTTCCAGAGGGCCGGGGCCGCCACAGAGAAGGCTTTTCCCCTGGGCCCCGCCAAACGACATTGTTTTGTTGACGGGACCCGGAGAAGGCCTACTCTGTGGGACCTAACTGGTCGCTGGGATTCGTGCAGCAGAAGGCGGTCTCGTAGATACCCTGGTCCGGTGCCATGAAGGGCTTTATAGGTGATGACCAACACTTTGAATTGTGACTGGAAACTGATCGGCAACCAATGCAGACTGCGGAGTGTTGGTGTTACATGGGCATTTTTTGGGAAAGTCTATGATTGCTCTCGCAGCTGCATTCTGCACGATTATATAAACAATTATATAAACTAGGCTGGAAAATGACACAATATTAAACCTTGTTTGGAAATGTCCCTTGATGTTACCACTGTGGATTGGAAAATGTAGTGTGAAGGCACAATAGGAAAAGTGATCCTGACTTAGCTGATATATTTGAAATGTCTCTATATTCACTACAAATTGTCTCAGCTTAAAAACACAATGGGGACCAGAAGTTCAGTCATAAGTCATTGCAGTTGTAAATTAAGGCACCATGTGTCTGTTTTTATAGCAGTTGCTAAGTGAATCACAGTCATAAGTCTGAATTCATTATTCCAAAAGGTTTTGTTGTTGTTGTTGGCAAGTAGCAAAAAAGTCACAAATCACAGTCATGTGATTACAGAACACTGCAATTGGTTGCAAATGTGAGCTGATTGCAGCCAAGTGATCCGATAATATGATGTTTTGTGACAACGTCAAGTGCATCCATCCTAAGGCCATCATAATTTTGAAGGGTGATTGAATGACAAGGCTTGTTCTGCTTGTTTCCAGTTGCAGATCCATTTCATATCTTGGCCTGACATAAGCTGTCATGGAATTAATTTGTTTCCTGGAATTAAATGGAATTAAATTCTCACATTTTAATTAGCTCCTTAATTTAGGGATTCTGAACTTAATTGATTCTAGAAAATGTCTGCTCCTAAGCCAACGTAGCTTTAGATGGAGAGAGAAATTAGTGGATCTTCTGGGTTACAATAGTGTTCAGTGCCTTCTAACTCAGTGATGCCGAACCTTTTTTCCCTAAGGTTCTGAAACCATGTGCTTACGTGCTATCACACATGCATGAGTGCCAATACCCATAATTCAATGCCTGGGGAGGGCGAAAATGGCCTCCCCTGCATTCCCGGAGGCCCTCTGGAGGCCAGAAATGGCTTATTTCCTGGTGGGCCCATTTTTCACCCTACCCAGGCTCAGAGGCTGGGGAGGGCAAAAACATTCTCTCCTATCCCCCCCAGAGACTCTCCAGAAGACGAAAATGCCCTTCCAGAGCTTCCTTGTAAGCCGAAAAACAGCTGGCCAGCAATCACATATAGGTTCGCCATCACTGTTCTAACCTGTATCTCAGCTGTATGCTTAACGTGCAATCTCTTCTATTCCATTTCATCAAGGTTGGAGATGGAAATCCATTAAGACTCTGGAAGGCATCTGTAGAAGTTGAGGCTCCTCCATCTGTGGTCTTGAACCGTGTGCTAAGAGAAAGGCATCTTTGGGATGAGGATTTCTTACAATGGAAAATAATTGAAACCTTGGATAAGCAGACGGAGATCTATCAGTATGTTTTGAATAGTATGGCTCCCCATCCGACTAGAGATTTTTTAGTTCTCAGGTAATTTAGAGAAAGAAGCAACTAATTATAACAGAATTACAGTCCAACATAGCCTTTCTGAAGCTGTTATCCTCCAGATAAACTTAAACTCCAACAATTCTCAATATAAAAAGTAGCAATCTCGTCAATGCATCCAGTTAGGGAAGGCGGATATCACCATATATCTATATCTTGGGCCTCATTGATTAACTTTTCTTCCAATTTATTTTAAAAACAAGCTTTGTGTAATCTATGCATTATTGTGGAGTGTTCCCATAAAATCCTAACTGTTTAGCTACTCAAACCCAGTGTCTGACAAGACATATTGTTTAATCTATATTGTCATAAATAACATTAATGCAGCTGTCTCGAGTTTTTGGATTTGCTCTGATCCCATGAGAATAGCTGTTGTTTTCCTGGAAAATAATTTATTTCAACAGAAAGCAAATGGCTGTGTAAAAAAATATTCACATAACAGATCACTAAAAAAATAAGAAGCATATGTATTATCATTTTTAGTATGGTGATAGACGTGTGAGACAAATAGAGGAAACAACTTGAAAAGGACATTATGCAATGAAATACATATTTTCCATAATAATTATTAAATGAATTTGTATTACTGTATATTAAAAAATAGTAACTATACTTTCTTGGAAAAAATCAAGTACATACATGAAAAAGGAACAAATCTGAAAGCGATTCATAAGGTAGCATTTTTTAATTATGTTTATAATTTTGCTTTACATAGGAACATTGAAGAGCAAAACCAAGGAAAGCTTTACAAAAACACCTATTCCAATAAAAAATTCTAAAATCAAATTGTATATGTGAATTAGTTTTAAAAGACAGTTCAGTTTCCATACTTTTCCCATGAATGGTACCATTCATATAATAAAGCCCAAAAATAAAGAGATCTAAAGGATAGTTTTGTCTTTTATAATAAATGACATATGGTTATGGTATATTTAAGGACTCTTGAAAGAATTCAGCAACTTTCCATAACTTTGTGCCCTCCACTTTCCAGACCTGATGAAACTCTTAAGCAGAGGTGGGTTCTCCTGGTTTAGACCTGTTCACCTAAACTGGTAGTGGCCTCTTGGTGATGTCACAATGATGTCACAGAACCGGTTTGGTTGGTTTCAGTCTGTGTGCACCGCCATCATTTTTTAAAATGTTATTGTTTGTTTGTTTATTATTTATTTACTTTGATTGTTTTCTTCTTCCGAGCATTTGCAGAAGCCAAGTTTCCAGCACTGTGCATGCGGCCGCCATCTTGTTTTCAGCTTCTTCTGTTTTATATATATATTTACATATATACATTTGTTTTCGTAGATTTTCATGGGTACAGGTATGTAGGTCTTGGCATACTCAGGTTTCTTCCCGTGTAAGTTTCAGAGATTCCTGGCGACGTTTCGACAATGTCCCACTCGTCATCTTCAGGCTGGTGCTTTCGGCTTTGAGCTAGGGCAAACACAAAGCACAAAGCTGAAAGCACCAGCCTGAAGATGACAAGTGGGACCTCATCGAAACGTTGCCAGGAATCTCTGAAACTTACACAGGAAGAAACCTGAGTATGCCAAGACATACATACATACATACATACATACATACATACATACATACATATACAGTGTTCCCTCGAGTTTCGCGGGGGATGCGTTTCGAGACCGCCCGCGAAAGTCAAATTTCCGCGAAGTAGAGATGCGGAAGTAAATACACCATTTTTGACTATAGACAGTATCACAAGCCATCCTTTAACACTTTAAACCCCTAAATTACCATTTCCCATTCCCTTAAGAACCATTTACTCACCATTATTACTGGTACTCACCATTGAACAAGACACTTAGTGATCCTGATATTTATAAACATAATTATTTATTAACAATAATTATTTTTTTGTTATTTATTTGCAAAAAATATTAGTTTGGTGATGATGTATGACATCATTGGGCGGGGAAAAACGTGGTATAAAAAAACCCCCCGTGAAGTATTTTTTAATTAATATTTTTTGAAAAACCGTGGTACAGGCTATTCGCGAAGTTTGAACCCAGGAAAATCGAGGGAACACTGTATACATATATATATATTTATTTTTTTCTGAGCAAGGGGAGAAGCTGAGTTTCCAGCACTGTGCATGCAGTTGCCATATTGTTTTGGGCTTATTTATTTATTTGATTTGGGGGGCACTGCACATGCACACTCCCATGAAGTGCAGCCATATAGCGCGGGAGGAAGCAAACTAGCAGCAAGGTCAGTTAGAACCCACCCCTGCTCTTAAGATAGAGAGGATCCAGTCAGCTTTGAGGCTGACTGATTAAAAGTCTTAAGGAATAAATCCCATCACATCTGAACAACTCTAGTTTGGAAAAGACTGAAAAACAAATATACTTGCCATTATTTTTATTGCAATGTTGCCCCTCCAATTATCATCTAAACAGGGCCTGGAGGACCGACTTACCTAAGGGGATGTGCGTGCTGGTGGCTATCTCTGTAGAACACGATGAAACTCCTTTGATGGGGGATGTGCGAGCAGTTGTCCTGGATTCCCAATATTTGATAGAACCTTGTGGCTCTGGAAAATCTCGACTGACACACATCTGCAGGATTGACCTCAAGTAAGTTCTGCAAAGATCAATGCCAACATTTTTGTCAGCAATCTTTTTGCACAACTAGCATTCCTGAGTATTGTTTGGCAATATAAGTTGTACAGTACAATTACTAATATAACTTCCATCCTTTAGTTGTAAATAAAAATATACATATTGATCTCATGACTATTTACTCAAGAATAATTCATTAAATGCAATAGAATTTACTCTACAGTATTACTATGTACATTACAAGAACAGTTGTATGTATCTGACTAGTCTTGGGTCATACAAGCGTTCCAGAGTTATTATGTCGTTTCATGATTGATTCCAGTAGTTGGGTGTTCCTCCCAAATTATTTTCTGAATTCAGTTTTAACAAAGTTATGATTGAAGAGATCGGTACCTAGATTTAAGCAATTGCTATGTCAGATTTATAATTGAAAAAGTGCGTTTGAAAAATGTATAACCTCAAGCAAGTTACAAATGTCCCCCCTCCAATATTTTATTTATTTATTTTGTCAAGTACGTATTGTTAGTATACATAGATATAACATTGTTTATATACATGGGATGGGTACCAATAAGAGGGAAACATTACGGTAGGTACATTGGTGCACTCATTCACGCCCCTTACTGACCTTTTAGCAATCGGGTGAGGTCAACAGTGGCTAGTCTAAGGGTAACGTTTTTGGGGTTTGGTCATAAAACTAGAGTCAGGTAATGAGTTCCAGGCATTAACTACTCGGTTGCCAAAGTTGTGTTTTCTACAGTCAAGTAATATTTATTTATTTATTTGTTGGATTTGTATGCCGCCCATCTCCATAGACTCGGGGCGGCTAACAACAGTGGTAAAAACAACATGCGACAATCCAATACTAAAACAGCTAAAAACCTTTATTTTAAAACCAATCATACATACAAACATACCATACATAAATTGTAGAAGCCTAGGGGGAAAGAATAACTTAGTTCCCCCATGCCTGATGACAGAGGTGGGTTTTAAGAAGCTTACGAAAGGCAAGAAGGGTGGGGGCTATTCTAATCTCTGGGGGGAGTTGGTTCCAGAGGGCCGGGGCCGCCACAGAGAAGGCTCTTCCCCTGGGTCCCGCCAAAATATATTGTTTAGTTGACGGGACCCGGAGAAGGCCCACTCTGTGGGACCTAATTGGTCGCTGGGATTCGTGCGGCAGAAGGCGGTCCTGGAGATAACCTGGCCCGGTGCCATGAAGGGCTTTATAGGTCATAACCAACACTTTATAGGTCATAACCAATATATGGACACCTGCACTGGTTTGGGTAATTGATACATGACCACTTATACAGAAAAGACCTATGTCTAACTGCAAATCTGAATGATGAATCTTTGGCCCATTTCCAATGTCTGGAAATTTGGGGACTTATTATCTATTGTCAGAAATCTGCAAATAATTTCTTATGTTCAGATGAGACTAAGGAACTCGTAATTTGACATAATACTTTCTCTTTGTTTTCCTTCAGAGGTCATTCATTAGACTGGTACAATAAAGGCTTTGGACATCTGTGTTTAGCTGAAGTGGCTAATATCCGAAATTCATTTCAGCCTCTGATTGCTGAGGGACCAGAAACAAAAATCTGAAAGATGGAGAAGCTGCATGTATAAAATGCCATACATACCTGACAAACACTGGATTTACATCTTTGTTTGCATGCCAGCTGAAGAAGAGCTGCTTGGAAAATTCTGCCATTACTTGGATTGTTACAGTACATACCAAAGTGGCCCACATTTATAATTGCCTTCGCTGAAGAACCGTTCTTTCACTGCTACTTCTTTCTGACTTTAAAAGTAAATTTATGTTCTGTATGGTTTTGATATTTAAAAGCTTCTGGGAAGCTTATTTCAAAATGTTAATATGTAATTATTATTATACAATATAAATATTGTATATCTTTTGTTACATATAATATGTATATATATATACATGTATATATATTTACATCTATCTCTTTATAGATAGATATTGCTATACAAAAAGAAATTCAGTATATGAACTAAAATGTTCTGGGGGGGGAATTCACCTGTTTGGAATTTATTTTCACTGTTAGACCTCAATATACCCTATCTTAAATTAACTGCATTTATTATCTTTATAAGATAGTAATTTCTAATTTCTTACGTGTCTCATGTTAAGAACTCTTGTCTGTTTTCATTGTTCACACTATTTCGAAACAGACACGTCTAAAAGAATAGAGGATACTTCCCTTAACATGGTACCTTCAGATATTGTTGGATTTTCTGTTGGAGAGAAAAGTCCAGTTTAAATCCAACGTGACCAGAGGGCAACAAACTGGAGAAATCTGGTTTATAGTATTTATAGGACTATTAACGGGTACATAGTCACAAGAGAATGACGGTCAGGCAACAAGAATATTAACTCAAGTAATTACAATCTGGCAATCATTTACAGTGGCTTGCAGAGTCAGCCAAAACAATAGTTTCCAGTGAAGATTGTAGCCCCTTTATTAATGGAACAAAAATTTACAAGATTATTATTTTGATGAAATCAGTACCTATAGCTTAATAAGTAATGTCAATTTAGACTAGAGGGCTTCAAACTTGGCAACTTTAAGACTTGTGGACTTCAACTCCCAGAATTCTCCAGCCAACCTCCACAAGTCTTATAGTTGCCAAGTTTGGGGACCTCTGGTTTAGATTTTCAAACTTTTCATTTCAGAATAATCTTTTCAAAATCCATAGGACAACATTTGAGATCCAGCCCTAAAATCTCTGGTACAGGCAAACTTTCAACCAAGTTCAGAAGAGACTAATCATTTATTCAAATAACTTTTGAATAGTTGAATATCTATGAAGATTGTCAATCATCCAGGTCAGGGTTGTGCCAAAGGTGCTTTTTTCCCAAATACTATTTTTTATTTTTCTTTGAAAATGTTTGACTTCATCCAAGAAGCTTCTTCAGTTCTATTATATTTCAGTTTTGGATAGGCTATTATAAGCTGGTTTTGAATGAGTAAATCAAAAATTGAGGCTGAAATTTCCTGGCTTAAAATACAAAACTGAGAACTTGCAATGTTTACTTCTTATACAAGTAAAGTGTAACACCTCCTTAATCCTCAACTCTATCATATAAATTTCTAACTTGAGGCATACAACTGAGAATTCCTATCTTTTGCCTTCTCCTTTAAAACAATAGCAAAGAGCAAAAAGAAGCTTGCCAATTTTTTCTCAGAAGTATTTGGAAAATGACTAGGGCTAATTTTATAAAGCTTGAATAGTTCTTTTCCTAACATCTGAAGTGTTACAGGCAGAAATGTGGCACTTAAAGAGATGTTGTAATAACAAAATTTTACAGCTTTAAAGGGTTGGCCAAGCTCGAATAGCCATAGTTGGTTAGAATGTTGATTGTCAAATCTACTTTGTGCTATTGCTTTTTATTTATTTAACCACAAATTTAGCCATAATTTGTGGCTTCATCTTAAGAATATCTGCCTGAATTAGATGAACTTGAGGACATGAATTAGGCAGCTAGTCTAATAAAAACTTTATAAAGCTATTGGCAAACATCACTCAGCAATAATACTATACATTTCAGCAGCTACCCTGTTTCCCCGATAGTAAGACACCCCCGATTGTAAGACGTATCGGGGGTTTCAGGGGGGTCGGCTAATATAAGCCGTACCCCGAAAGAAAGTAAGGGGGTATTGCCGGGGGGGGAGCCCGATGACGTCGCTTCCAAGTTCGCCGCGCGCCCCTCACCTTCGCCTCGCCGCGGCGCCACCGCCTCTTCCCCGGCTTGGCAAAGCGAAGGACGGCGCTGGTCCAAAGCGAGCCGAGCGGGCGGCGGCTTGCAGCGAAGGCGCTCGTCCCAGCAACCGAGTCCTGCCGAGGCTCGGCTGCAAGCGGCCAGCGAGGCCGACCGGCTCCGAGGCGAGCGGCCGGAGCTGCGCCCTCCTTCGCCCGCCTCCTTTCCGGCAGGCAGGTGGGGCTGCCCAACTGCGCAGAGCGGCTCCTCCCCTCCAGACACACGCTTCCCCGACACGCGTCTGTGGCTCCACGCATGCACGCCGCTTGGAGCCCTGAGGTTGAACTTGGAAAAGGGCTCACGAGGCTCCTGTCCCGCGGCTGCCCTTCTGGACTCTGGGGAGATGCCTTCGGGAACGCGACCCTTTCAATTTTTTTCCAATGTAAGACATACCCCGAAAGTAAGACGTAGTGGGGCTTTTGGGGGTAAAAAGAAAGTAAGACACTGTCTTACTTTCGGGGAAACACGGTATATAATTCTAGGTAATACTAATACAGTAATTCTGGAATATTTCATTTAGAATTCCAGCCAAACAAAACACTAACAGCCCATTCTGTAACAAAAACTATACGCTACCCTGTGTTCCAACTGCCCAATCCAATTTTGATTTTTGCTAAGGGCTATCTTTGAAACAACTTCAGTTGAAAAGAAGTTAATAAAGGTCTTTGGAAAGAAACAGCCACAATTCAATTCAATTCAATTTATTGGATTTATAAGCCACCCACCTCCAGAAGGGACTCTGGGCAGCGTACAACAATAAAAACATTATACAATGAATAAAACCCCCCAAATTTAAAAACATTCATCCATCAATCATTCATCAGGCTGGAGTTGTATTGTTGCTCAATAGCCCCAGGTCCGGTAACAAAGCCATGTTTTTAAGGCCTTTTGCAAAGCCAGGAGGATGGGAGCGGTGCGAATCTCTGGGGGAAGTTTGTTCCAGAGAGCTGGAGCCCCCACAGAGAAGGTCCTTCCCCATTGTCCTGCCTGCTAACACTGTTTGGCCAACGGGACCCAGAGGAGGCCAACTCTGTGGGATCTGATCTGTCGCTGGAAAGTGTGAGACAGAAGACAGTCCCGTAAGTAATCTGATTCTATGCCATGTAGGTTTTTATAGGTGATAACCAACACTTTAAATATGTAGAGTTTTCCTATTGCCTTCTCTTGGAAGCAAGTCCCTTTTTTATTCGACGGCTGAATTTCCATGAATGGCAGAAAACCTGATCAAGACAGCACTGCATTTTTCAGAACGTAACAAAAAAGAAAACTGATAGCATTTTTTGGCAGCCCTGTGAAACTCCACTGCTTAATATATATTCAGGGATGATTATATATTCAGGGATGGTTTTCTGAAGAGGAGCATGCTATCAAACAGGGGTCATCAAACTTGGAAGACTTGTGGACTTCAACTCTCAGAATTCTCCAGCCAGCTATGCAGAAGACTTCTGCTCTAAAAGCATGATGTTTGAAATAATATTTAGTTAGTTAGTTAGTTAGTTAGTCCAATACACAATGAAAGTTATAGAGGATGTACTCGAAGTAAAATATATCAAAGAAAGAAAGAAGAGAAAATGTAGGATTAAAATACATCAATGAAATAATAGAAGAAAACATATAGGGATAGATATAGGAGCTATAGGAGAGACAATAGGACAGGGAGCTTTTTGAAAGCAAAGCCAGCACAAAACAAAAAACTTGTGGTATTCCCAATATGTGTTGTGCTGCTCGTTTGCTGTTAGAAAGAATAATATGTATATTCATTTTAAAATTGTTTAAATCCCAATTCAACCTGGCTTTTTTTGTTTAAATAGTTAGTCCTTTTGTTGATTTTAGAGTATCAATATGACTCCTGCGTAGCCACCAATATCCTTTACAAATCTGATTTTTTGGTTTAGAAACAGTTCCATTGGCAGGAGATATCCAATTATCATTTTAAGCAATCATTGAAGTCAAACTAGATAGGCAATGTTTTATTCAATAGAACACATGACTCTAAAGCGGGATTGTCTGTAATTTCCTTTTTCTTGACAAATTTCATATCTTTAGTGCCAGAGTGGCAAGGAGAAACTCGGCAGATAAAGCTGGTTCCAACATGCTGCTAGAGAAATGATTCTCATATATTTGCTAAAGACTCTGGGAGCTACGTGCTGTGTCTGCAAATACACGGATCATTTCTCAGCTTCCCATTGGACAAACAAAAACAATTACGCACAAAAAATGATGTTGATAAAGAATAATAGATTACAGATTCTTCTGCAGTTTTTACACAAGGTTTTATGCCTGTACATTCCACAACCAAGACCCTCAAGTCAACGATCAGAAACCTGAATGTGTCATTTTGTTTATCGCAAATGCTCAAAATTACTTCTGTCTTAATTTATTTTATATGTTCTGGAGTCGTATCCTGACCTCATAATAGAGGCAGAACCCTTGGTAGATTCTTTGTGAATCTCTTTCTTTCTTTCTTTCTTTCTTTCTTTCTTTCTTTCTTTCTTTCTTTCTTTCTTTCTTCCCTCCCTTTGTTTTTCTGCCTGACTTCCTTCCTTCCTGTATTACATACATGCATAAGGAAGTAAGCATTTGCTCGATTCTTCATATATGCATGTCTTGGCAAACTGGATTAAGTGAACTCTAGCGATGTAATCTAGCGGTATTGGGACAGCCCACAATGTTTTGGGCTGTGCTCATCACCCTTTATAATGCCTTTCTATCCGCTGTGAAGCTGGCATACCCACACCGTAATGCAATGAATGAGGACGCTTTCCATTGTGGACTGGTAAAAGGAAGTCATCGGTTGTTGGTCCATTTTGTTTTTTTGCAAGACCCTGAAGAAGCAGGGTTTCTTTTGTGCCATTCTGGCCACCTGGGTCGTGTTGATTTTCCAGGTGAGATCTTCACTGAGATGACTCCCAGACAGGGGATGGGCAACTGCCCGGACCGGGGGGGGGGGGGAAGGCAGTGGAGTAGCAAAAATGGAGCTCCAACCCAAAGCACCCAATTTGCACTGAAAGAAAATGCAGGACATCCTCTATAAGCCACGGCCACAGCGTGGTAGTAAAAATTTTGGTAGCCCTTCCTGCTCCCAGGAATTTAGAGGAAACTCTCTCCACACAGCTCCACTAAATGTAAAGTGGTGCAGGTTCCTCTCTCTTCTTCCATAAGTCCAATACCATCTCCTTTGTCTTGCCGATGTTCAGGTGCGGGTTGTTTTCCAAGCCCCATGTGGATAATTTGTGAACCTCCTCCCTGTACGGTGCTTCGTCTCCACCTGTAATAGCTCTGTGAACTGCATGTCCCTCCCTGTATGCTTAACAGAAGTACCAAAATATTGGTGTGAATGATCATTTCTTTGCAATCAATTTACCTGGATTGACTTGTTTAATCCAGAATGATTGCCTGTTTATACAATCATTACAGAAAGCACTGCTAACATGAATCGGATTCTTTCTAATAAATCCAGCACTGATGCAAAAGCCATGTTTTTAAAGTTAAATGAAAATAAAGAACTCCTAATCACTGCTGACATTTTTAAAATTGCAGCCTCCTAGTCTATCCACAGGAAGGTCAAAAAACTATGTCAGGTCTGGCCAATTTATAGAATTCACATTGCTAAATTAAAAATGATTGTGGGCCACAAAGGAATACCTGGAGCATCATTCAGCTGTTGACAGTTGCAGCTGGTGGCGTCAGTGAGGCCTGAAGGTGTTGAAGATGCTTAGTAGCATGTTTTTTCTGGACAGTGGTAGGAGATTCTTACCTGCAACAGCAACATTAAACACTGGTGAATTTATTGAATGTTTAGAAAATACCTCCAGGCTATACACAGAAGCCTGCAGACATATGCTCTATAGGCTTCATCTAGATTTTGCTTTCCCCATTATGGATTCCAATGGAGGTGCCAAATATATTCCAAGATTTTCTGCAAAATTCTTTTGCTTCTTAATGTTGTGGTTGGCTCTGGCCCAGCTCCTGCCCCAAGGAATGTGGAGGTGGATGCAGGGGAAACATCAACATGTCATAGGCCTGTTTTATTGCCGACAGAGGCAGGTAGTGCAGTTTCCTCGGACGAAGAAGGTGGGGGTGACTTGGAAGAGGGGGGCTTGGCACACAGCCCAGGAAGCCAATCTCCATTATCTTCGGTTGATTCGGATGAGGAAGTATTAGACCCACGCATGCACAGAATTATGCATAGAAGAGACCAATTGCAGAAATATTACAGGAGATAAGAGAGGCCACCTGTGTTTGGGTGGGGTTCCAATAATTAGAGCTGCTGATATAAATAGCAGCGTGTTGGTTTGGCCGTTGTGGAAGATTATCTGATCGTTGTTCTTCAGGACTGTGCCTTGCTGTTTCCAGACTTTGTTTGTTGATTTTTCACGACTGAAACCAAAGCAGAGCAAAGTGTGTGTGTGTTTCACTTCGTGGAAGAAGAAGGGCTGTGACGGTTCTTCACAGCTGCTAGCTAAGTAATTAAAGACTGATTAAGGGGATTGTACAGACTACCAGCTTGTTTTGGGACGAGTGCTCTTTGCAATACAAAAAGGGTGCTTTGTTTCTTTTAAATTTTTGTGATAAAGAACATTGTTTTTGAACTTTCAAGCGTGTGTGTCTGAAATTTGTACCCTTGAATTTTCGGGAGACTCTTACCATAGAGCCAGGCAGAACACTTAAGATACAATGAAATGACAACGGAAGGCTAACCTCTACAGTGGTATAGTGTTATGCTATAGGACTCTAAGTTCTACCAAGCAAGCAAAAGAAAAACAAATGTAGAAAAAAAAATCAAACATGAAAATCCAAGATCCTGGATTTGATATAACATCAAAATGAAATCAACACGGAATCTTTTACAGTTCATTTTTGAGAAACATGCTATAAGCTTATAAAGCCTCCCTAGGAAGAATTCCTTAATGCAAAACAGGCATAAAACAGCCCAGAATCAAATGTTCAACAAATTGTTGTTTTTAAAAAAGAGATAAAGTCAAACTTACCACTATGACTTGTGTTAATAATTCAAGTGGAACTGAACTTTTTTAACTGTAGCTGCTCACATTGCAGAAATAATGAGATTATTTTATATGCTTTGTGTAACACATGAGAAGTTTCTGGGGGTGGGGGTTCTTTTACTTCCCCCCTGATGTATCAGAAACTGTCACTCAATTTTTTTCAAGACCTTTTCCAACAGTAGAGAATATACGTAACTCGAGGTTCAGCTACACCAGTTACTGAGAACCCAAGAGACAATTTCCATACAAGTCCAACTAAACAAGACATGCAGGTAATGGATAGGCATATTTTTTAAAAAAAAATAAGCAAGAATGTGAACTGTGTACATTTGAAACTCTGCAGAAGCTTCTGGGATAAAAACAAGAATTCCTCACCTTTCCCTCCATTCTTTTTTAATCATTAGCTTATACTGTACTGTCAAATTATATTTTCTGTTTGCATCACAATTCCTCAACAATAAGAGACTCGCTTGTAAATTCTGCCCTGTTCATAGCAACTGCTGGAGCAAATGATAAACTTCTACAGTCTAGGATGCAGCCATAAACTTGTCAAGTCATAAACAGCACATGCCTTGCAATCAGGTACACACAAAACACACAGGGCTTTGATCACACACTTGTGGCCATTTTTTGACTCCTTGCTCGTGGATACCACAGCAACATTATGCAGCTTTTTGCTGGGAAACAACACAAGGCAATCACAGAAAGTTTATGACATAATGTCTTGACTAACTAACTAATGTATGACCAAATGTCTATGGAGATTCTCAGTCATCCAGGTCATGGTTATCCCAAAGATATTTTCAAGAGGCAACTGGACTTTCTATCTGAAAAAGCTTCTTGGATGAGAAGTGAAATGTCTTCAAAGAAAAACCAGAAAGTCCAAAAGCACCTTTGGGATAGTGTGTGTGCGTGTGTGTGTTTGTTTGTTTGTTTGTTTATTAGAGTTGGAAGGGACTTTGCAGGTGATCAGGTCCAACACCCTGCTCAAGCAGGAAATCCTACACCACCCCAACCAGATGGCAGTCCAATTTCCTTTTGAATGTGTCAAGTGATGGGGCATTCACAACCTCTGCTGGCAGGCTGCTCCACTGGTTGATGGCTCTCACGGTCAGAAAGTTCTTCCTTATTTCCAAGTTGAATCTCTCCTTGGTCAGTTTCCATCCATTGCTCCTGGTCTGGCCTTCTGGTGCCCTGGGAAATAGTGTGACCCCCTCCTCTGTGACAACCCCTCAAATATCTGTATACTGCCGTCATGTCCCCTCTGACCCTCCTTTTTGCTAAACTATCCATGCCCAGTCCCAGCAACCTCTCTTCGTATGTCTTGGTTTCCAGTCTCTTTATTTATTTTATTTATTTATTTATTTATTAGATTTGTATGCCGCCCCTCTCCGTAGACTCGGGGCGGCTCACAACACAATAAAAACACTTCCTGACAAATCTAATAATTTACAATTTAAAATTTAAAACAGTTGAAAACCCCCATTTTTAAGCAGATATACCTACAAACATACCATACATAAATTATATAGGCCCGGGGGAGATATCTCAGTTCCCCCATGCCTGACGACAAAGGTGGGTTTTAAGGAGTTTGCGAAAAGCAAGGAGGGTAGGGGCAGTTCTAATCTCTGGGGGGAGCTGGTTCCAGAGTCGGGGCCGCCACAGAGAAGGCTCTTCCCCTGGGGCCCGCCAACCGACATTGTTTAGTTGACAGGATCCGGAGAAGGCCCACTCTGTGGGACCTAATCGGTCGCTAGGATTCGTGCAGCAGAAGGCGGTCTCGAAGATATTCTGGTCCGATGCCATGAAGGGCTTTATAGGTCATAACCAACACTCTGAATTGTAACCGGAAATTGATCAGCAACCAATGCAGACTGCGGAGTGTTGGTGTAACATGGGCATACCTGGGGAAGCCCATGACTGCTCTCGCAGCTGCATTCTGCACGATCTGAAGTTTCCGAACACTTTTCAAAGGTAGCCCCATGTAGAGAGCGTTACAGTAGTCGAACCTCTAGGTGATGAGGGCATGAGTGACTGTTAGCGGTGAGTCCCGGTCCAAATAGGGCCGCAACTGGTGCACCAGGCGAACATGGGCAAACGTCCCCCTCGCCACAGCTTTATCATTTTAGTTGCTCTTTTCTGTACATTCTCTAGAGTTTCAGTGTCCTTTTTGTAGTGGGGTGACCCAAATTGAATGCAGTACTCTTGGTGTGGTCTGACTAGGGCATTGTAGAGTGGTATTAATATTTATATGACCAAATATCTTCTGAATGTACAGGTAGTCCTTCACTTATTATCACAATTGCCTACCAAAATTTTTGTTGCTAATTGAGACAGTTGTTAAGTGAACCTTGCCCCATTTTATGACCTTTTGTGCCATAGTTGTTGAGTGAAAAACCACAGATGTTGTGTTAGTAACACAGTTCTTAAGTGATTCTGGCTTCCACATTGACTTTGCTTGTCAGAAGATCGCAAAACAGCAATAGCAATAACACTTTTACTGCTTCACGGTGCTTTACAGCCCACTCTAAATGGTTTACAGAGTAAGCATATTGCCCGCAACAGTCTGGGACCTCATATTACTGACCTCGGAAGGATGGAGGGCCGAGTCAACCTTGAGCCAGTGAGGATCGAACTGCTAAACTGTTGGCGGTCGGCAGTCAACAGAAACAGCCCTCAGTACTGCATTCTAACCACTATGCCCCCATGGCCCAGTGATCACATGACCCCAGGACACTGCAACCATCATAAATATCAATCAGCTGCCAAGTGTCTGAATTAAATTGATGAATATGCAGGATCAAACTGAATTAGGACTTTCAAGCATTACATTCCCAGATCAGGACATACTTCACCTAGCCTTTGAAGTTCTTCATATAAGACAATCAATTCCTAAATATTTTAATTAAACATATCAAAAAAATAAAAACTAGCTGAATCAAAAAATATTAAATAAACAAATTTATTTTTTAAAAAGATATGGAACTGCTGCAATAAAGTACTGTAATTCAATTTATCAGATAATAAATAGGACAAATATTTGGTTCACTTTGCAAATATATTCCCTGCTACCATTCATTCCATAAAATACAGTAAGACAAACCTGATTAGAATTTTCTAATATGAGTGCAAAGTCACATAACATTGTAGATTTCAGGAAAGTGAAAATAATGTACAGGTTATTGGTTATAAGCCTGAGGGAGGGATCAAACTCGTCATCAGTCATGAGTCCCTGCACATCCACAAGAGATCTAAGTCCATTCCACCTTGAATTTCTTTCTATACTTAATTCCTACAAGCAAAGGTCCCTTGACAGCTAGTACCTGGTAGTTCAGATTGTTGTAGAGAGCTTAAACTTGCAATAAAACTTTATACTCACTTGAACTGCCTGAATTTCTTGATTTCCCTGGCGCTTGACATTATTAGAAAAATTAAAAAGGACATGAATGAAATAGAATTTTCAAATAGCAACAATGTATATTCAGATTATTTTACACTTTTTATACATTTTTAATAATATCAACTTGTACAAGATACATTCACAGTAAGATGCAAAATTTACAACTGCTAAATAAATAATTGGGGGGGGGGATAGTGTGTAATTTACAATTGGGGAAAAAAGGGTTTATAAACCCAGGCAATAAGCTTCATATTTCAGTTGCCCTTGTTTTTCCATTAAATAACCATTTTTTTCTACCCACCAAAGTGTAACTTAAAATAGAAGCTTTCAAAAAAAAATTTAATAGCAAAGACTGACGGATATTATCTAGTGATAATTTTAGCACTGTAACAAGAATTATCATCTATCAAAACAAAACCAATGAGTTCCCCCCCCCATGCTGCATAAATGTACATATACACAAATTATCATTTACAGTGTAATCATAATATATTTTATTATAGAATCCAGTTCTCACACTTGCTATTATTAGGTGCAGTTCTTCAATAGACTGGATTCCTACTCCCTGATTTAAGAGGAAAAAACATATCATTATACTCACAAACTCTTCTGTATTGTACACCCAATACCGAAAGGTGAAGTTTTAAGTTTCTGTTTTATTCTATTTTAGCATTGGGTTTGTGCTCTTTAAAAAATTGTTTGTACAATTATTACTTTTGGAAATTATAATGAGGCGTGAGATTATATGTGTAATGTTTCTATTTTATTATTGTTTTGTATTTGTATTGTGAACTATTGCATGCTGGTTTGGACAAGAATGAAAAGAATAGAAATACTGAATGTCTGTAATTAAGAGTACAGTGATTTTGTCAACCAAGTTGAGAATCTGGGGAGTCAACAGTAAATTGGCAGATGTCAATTGAAGAAAGGCTGGATGAGCACACACGGTCTATCACAGTGATAGCGAACATAGCCCCCCCGAGTCCTCGGAGAGGGGCGGCATACAAATCTAATAAATTATTATTATTATTATTATTATTATTATTATTATTATTATTATTATGTCAATGCAACACAGCAAACGAGATCACTATGCTGGATTTCGTATTCCATCACCAGTTGGGCGCTTCCCAAGCACCTAGGACTGTGTGATGTAGCGGCGAATTATGTTTGCTGATCCCAGTAAAGCGACCTTTTGCAATTGACAGATGGAGATTTTGTCAATTCTGATGGTTTTCAAATGTCCGCCAAGATCCTTTGGCACTGTGCCCAGTGTGCCAAGTACCACTGGGACCACTTTCACTGGATTATGCCAGAGTCGTTTATGTTGTTGTTGTTGTTGTTGTTATTATTATTATTATTATTATTATTAGGCATGGGTGCCACAGGTGGCACGCAAACCCATAAGTGCCAGTACGCGAGTAGTTGCCCTAGCTCAGCTCCAACGTGCAGGTGTGTGCCAGCCAGCTGATTTTTGGCTCACACAGAGGTTCTGGGACGGCGTTTTTGGCTTCCAGAGAGCCTCCAAGGGGGGATGGGTGAGGGCGTTTATACCCTCCCACAGCTCCAGGGAAACCTTTGGAGCCTGGGGAGGGCAAAACCCGAGCCTACTGGACCCATCAGAAGTTGGGAAACATGCAATTTCCAGCCTCCAGAGGGCCTCCAGAGAGGGGGGGAAGCTGTTTTTGCCCTCCCCGGGCATTAAATTATGGGCGTGGGCACTCACGCATGCATGGTAGGGCACGCTCATGCTTTTTTGGCACCCGAGGGGAAAAAGGTTCACCATCACTAGTCTACCATCTCTATATATCCATATCTATCATGTACAGTATTTACCTATATCTGTCTCTCTGTCTGTCTACTGCCTATCTCCCCAGAGTGAGAGTAAAGACTGTACCAAATGGTAATATGAAAAAATATATTTTAAAAACATTTATTATTATTTATTTATTATTTGAATTTATAGGCCGCCCTTCTCTGGTAGACTCAGGGTAGGAAAAGCTAGGAGTGATTTAAACCTGTTGGTTGCTAGTTCTACTTTCTTCCTTTCAAGCCTCATTTTAAGGGAATGATAAGGGCAGGACTTCCATTATTTTACCTGAAAATACCCAATCTTGCAGTTACTGTCTGACTAATATTGCTTTCACCGCTTACCAGTTCTCTTATTTACTCCGGCCCTTTTTACAGCTTTCCTACATAAGATCCAATAAAACAGATTCTTTCACCAGAGTGAGCAACATCAGCAAGTAAAAAGAGGACAAGCTGCAAAATTACCCTGGCTGCTTCTTTTTACACAAATAAATTACAGAAATCCGATACTTCAGACATTCCTATTTGACTCCATAATTTTCTCTTTTAAAATAAAGTGAAATTTTAACTGAGCACCTTCACAATTGCTTATCAATTCGTAGATGATGAAAATGCAGTTTTAAGATGGTTTTTCTTGCCTTTAGAATTCTTATTTGTATGCTGGATTGTTACCGGTATATTTTTTTTTAGGTTGAGTTTCCATTTTAAGAATCAGCAAGAACACAGTTATTGACTTAGCACTTATCCATCTAGTACAGTATTATTTGTGCATACTGATAATTGAGCCTTTTAGATCAAACACTACCGTATTTTTCGCTCTATAAGACGCACCTGCTGATAAGACGCACCTAGATTTTAGAGGAGAAAAATAGAAAAAAAATATTTTGAGCCAAAAAGGGGAGAGGAAGAGAGGAGTGAAAGAAGGGAGTGAGGGAGGAAAGAAGGGAGGAAGGAAAAGGAAAGCAAGAAATGGAGGGAGGAAAGGAAGAAAGAAAGAAAGAAAGAAAGAAAGAAAGGGGGAAGGAACAGGAACAGAGGAAGGAAGCAAGGAAACTTATGAAAGGGGAGAGTAAGAGAGGAAGGACTGAAGGGAGGGAGGGAGGGAAGAAGGTAGGAAGGAGAAAGAAAAGAAGAAATAGAGGAAGGGAAGGTAAAAGAGAGAAAGAAAAAGAGCAAGAAAGAAAGCAAGAAAGAGAGAAAGAAAATGAAAGAGAAATAAAAATAGAGAGGGGGAATGAAAGAAATGGAAGGAGGGAAGGAAGGAGAGAAAGCAAGAGAAATAAAGAAAGAAAGAGAAAGAAAAAAGAATGAAAGAGCAAGAGAGCAAGAGAGAAAAAGAAAGAAAGAAAGAAAGGCAACTTCAAAGAAAGGCTCACTGAGCATCTCTCTCTCTCTCTCTCTTTCTATCCCTCTTTCTTTCTTTCTCTTCCTTTCTCTCTCTCCTCTTCCTTTATCTCCTCTCTCTCCCTCCCTCTCTTTCTCTCCCCCTTTCCCTCTCTCTTTCTCTCTCTCCCTCTCTTGCTATCTCTCCCCCCTCTCCCTCTCTCTTTCTCTCCCCCCTTTCCCTCTCTCTTTCTCTCTCTCCCCCTCTTGCTATCTCTCCCCCCTCTCCCTCTCTCTTTCTCTCCCCCCTTTCCCTCTCTCTTTCTCTCTCTCCCTCTCTTGCTATCTCCCCCCCTCTCCCTCTCTCTTTCTCTCCCCCCTTTCCCTCTCTCTCTCTCTCCCTCTCTTGCTAGCTCTCCCCCCTCTCCCACTCTCTTTCTCCCTCTCCCTCTCTTTCTCTCTCTCCCCCTCTTTCTCTCTCTCCCCCCCCCCTTTCTCTCACTCTCTCTTTCTCACTATCTTGCTGTCTGTTGCTCTCACTCACTCTCGTTCTCTCTCCGTTCTTCTCAGCGGTGACGCGCGCACGCCCTGCCCGCCTCACCTTTGCCGAGAGCTCTCAGCAAGGGGGTTGTAGGAGAGGCGGGGCCGGCGGCAAAGGTGATATTCAATGTCGGGGGCGCACGGGCGGTTGCACGCGCTCCCTATCTCCCTGCTAGCCCACTCGGAATATTCAAAATAAGAAAAACCTTAACCGGCAAAGGCTTTTCTTATTTTGAATATTCCGAGTGGGCTAGCAGGGAGATAGGGAGCGCGTGCAACCGCCCGTGCGCCCCCGACATTGAATATCACCTTTGCCGCCGGCCCCGCCTCTCCTACAACCCCCTTGCTGAGAGCTCTCGGCAAAGGTGAGGCGGGCAGGGCATTGAATATCGCCTTCGCCGGCCTCCGCTGAGAAAAGCCTTTGTCGGCATTTCCTCTCGGCGCAGCGGCGGGCGGAGAGAGGGAAGGGGGGCAGCGGCGTCCCTCCTGGCCTTGGCGGGCCGCCCGACCCTCCCCACCTCCTGCAAACACGGCGGGCGGCGGGTGGAGAGCGAGGAGCCGGTTCCGGCGGGCAGGGCTTGGCTGGCTGGCTGGTGGGGGGAGCGCCGCTGGTGGTGAGGAGGGAGACCCTCCTCCGGGAGGGAGGGGGCCAGGCAGCAGCTAGCCAGCCAGCCGGCGGGATGGCGCTTCCGACTTCGCAGCCTCCCCCCCCCCCCTCCCTGCCTGCATCTTTGCTCCATAAGACGAGGCTGATTTTTCATCCTACTTTGGGAGGAAAAAAACTGCGTGTTATGGAGCGAAAAATACGGTATATACATGGACTGAATATGCTCCTACCGCCTAAAAATCAAAGACACTATCCCTGAGCTCTTAAAGTCTATGACTTTATAAGATTTTACTTTTATCCTGAGAACTCAATAGCCTGAGGTTTATTATTAAAAAATATAACATATCCAAATTAGTCAGTCTAATTTTAAACCCCCAGCTAAAAAAGGCTCTCATGGTGATTAAATAGATACACAGTCAGGAAACAATAGGAAAGCTACAACGATTATGGAAATTAAATCCTAGTTGCTAGAACAGGAACTAACATCAGCTCATTAAAAAAACTAGGCATGTTCATGCACAAAGAAGGTGAATTATGCTTGGGAGTATAAAACAGGAAGTTGGAAAGAGGGGAGAAGAAGGGAGTGTCCTGAAAGAAGGAATCACTGACAGCATACTGAATAAGTAGTCCTCCCCATAGCATTTGTACAAGTTATTCATTTCAAACCCCATCCTCACCAAGAGACATTCTGCTCAAAGAAATCTCTATCAGCATGGTGCAGGTGAACATGGGCATCTTTCTAATTATGCAAGGGAGGGCTATGTTTTCCTCGTCCCTTGATGAATCAAAGCAACTATTGGAGAAGAATTAATATTAAGGAACTAAAAGTCAAAATGCTAACACCAATCCCAAGAGGAATCACTCAAACTTCATGAACATGATTCACTTATGGCAGTGAAGGCGAACCTTTTTTCCCTCGGGTGTCGAAAAAGCGTGCACGCATACTATCGTGCATGCATAAGTGCCCGGACCCATAATTCAATGCCTCGGGAGGGCAAAAACAGCTTCTCCTGCCCCCGGAGGCCCTCTGGAGGCCGGAGACGGCCTGTTTCCCAACTCCTGGTAGGCCCAGTAGGCTCGTGTTTTGCCCTCCTCAGGCTCCAAAGGCTTCCCTAGAGCCGGGGGAGGGTAAAAACGTCTTCCCTCATCCCCCCTGGAGGCTCTCTGGAAGCCAAAAACGCCCTCCCAGAGCCTCTGTGCGAGCCAAAACCTAGCTGGCCAGCACACACATACACATTGGAGCTCGGGCAACAGCTTGCGTGCCAGCAGATATGGCTCTGCATGCCACCTGTGGCACCAGTATCATAGGTTCGCCATCACTGACTTATGGGCTTAGAAAATCACAGCATTAGATGGCTTACATCAGAGGTCTTCAAACGTGGCAACTTTAAGACTTGTAGACTTCAACTCCCAGAATTCTCCAGACTTGTGAAGTCCATAAGTCCTAAAGTTAAAGACATCTGGCCAACACAGTGCAAAAATGATCACAGCTTAGTGCATAATTATTTCCAGACTTTTCCAAGTAACACAGGTGAAAGGCGGCAAAGCACAGGAGAGGGATATTTGGATCGTCTTTCAATCTTCTTGGAGTAGTAAGCCATCAGAAATATAATAACGATGAAAGCAAAGAGTATGAATGACGTAAATATCAATAGAATTTTTCTGGGTTGGAAAGATTCACATTCTAGACAACGAAGAAGCTCTTTGGGGCAGAGATGGTCTTGGCTTTCAGAGCCAGGAGAAACGTTATTGTCAATTATCTGCCTATAGTACATCAGCGAAGGTTTCGCCTCATACTTGTTCATCTCGTAACGGTAGAGGCCATATGATTTGGAATCCCCTCTGTCACTGAAAGAATAGGCAAAATAGCCATGGAGATTAACATCATCCAAAGTGTAGGCTAAAAACAAAAACCAACACACAGAGAGAAAAGGACAGAAGAACAAAAAATTAGTGGTGTATTTATTTTAGCAACAATCTTATTGTACATTAGTAAACATTTCTTGACTACAGAGTTTGTAACCCACCAAATGTCATGACCAATACAAAAGAAGTAATACAAACTTTACTAAATTGATCACACTTTTCAAATATGAAGTTTCCTATGCCTACTTTTACATTAAAATAAAAATATCAAAATGCAATCATACTCAAACAACTCACCTTGTTTGGAACAAACACTGAAAACCATCAGCCTTTTCTCTTATTTTTTATTTATTCTCCTTATTTTATTTTTACTTTATCTTTTCATAGGAAAAAATAATTTTAAAAACTTTCATTAAAAGCAACAGATTAAAAGAGATACTACCTCACAGCAACAGAAGATAAAGCAATATACTGTTTGTTTGCTTTTTTAAATATCACTGTGATATAACTTTGGAAGGAGAAAAGATGATAGGATGACAGACAGGTAAAAATGTGCACAAGAGATTGCAAAGATAGCAAAAAAAAAGACCCCTAAAACCTAACTGCATGGATATATACATTAGAATCAATGGTTTCATATTTTTTTAAAAAGTTATTTTTCTATTTTTTCTCAGACACGTTTTTATCCTGCTTTATATTTGGGAAAACTAAATTTTTAAGTAGACCTTCCTATTCTTTGGTTCTGAAGACCCAAATGTTATTCCAAGCATGTGATCCTAGAAAACATGTTCTGTTTAAGGACTTGCAGACAAATGCTGTTTGCACCTGTGTGCCCTGGATTCCTTGCCTAGCCTTCAAGCCATTGTACACTCTTAGTTTTTATTTATTTTATAATTTGAAGCCACAGTGCTAGTATATTTTTCTCTGCCCTTCCCATACACATAGTTCCAATGCAACAAAATATATGGTTATTAAACATGAATGGACCTTTAGGAGGACGGTGTGGCCATACACCCCAGCGACATGGAGTTCCCTGCGCTTCGCAGGGGAGCCCGATATCCACGTTGCTTGGGGGATCTGGTTCAGTTGGAACCAGACCAGAACCACCCTGGAGGGGTGGAGAAGTGGGGCCATTGGTGACCTGGGTGACCTGTTCACTAGAAGTTGCTAAACAGGCTGTTTCCAGCCTTCAGAGGGCCTTCAGGGGATGGGGGAAGCTATTTCTGCCCTCCCGACGTATTGAATTATGGATGTAGGCACTTGCAAATGTGCGATAGCCTGAGGGAAAAAAGGTTTGCGGCCACTGATTTAGAGGGTAGATGGGAGGTAGGAAGGAAGGAGAGAAAGGGGAAAGATTAGAAAGTAGGAGGAAGGAGAAGGGAATGGTAGTAGTAGAAGGAAGGAAAAGGAGTAAGAACGTAGGTAGTAGAGGCGGAATAGTCGCCTGAGATAGAAGGAGGGAAGTGGAAATGAGGAAGTTAGATACAGATGAAATAATATAAAGTTAATCTGGAATATGATCTAGTTTATTCATTTGAATAATGATTTATGTATATTAAGATGCATTGAAGACATATGGATTTGTTCGTTGAATGTGGAGAAAAAAAATTTGGGGGGGAGAAAGTATTAACTTTTTTTTCATAAGATCCTTACCTTTTAAGGCTTCATTAATATAATTCTCCAGGTAATGTATCCTTAACTTGTCATAGGCCTGCTTATCATCGATTCCATTGGCTAAGATATAAATTGGGATATTGCCATATTTATGTTTAATCCAATTGAGAAGCTTCCGTAGTCCCCAGGGCACCACTGGAGTTTGGCTGGGCGATTCCAGCCAAGTTAAATCTTTCACTATTTGGATATCAAGAAGGGGATCATACTTTTTAGGAATGTCTTTTTCGGAACCGACAAGAATGGTGGTATAGTGGCTCAGAGCAAAAAAATCAAAGGAGCCCTGTATTAGATCCCTTTCCTTCGCTGTGAAATAAGGCAATTGAGAATTAGAAAAACCTAGATTGGTTTTTTGGCGAAGCAACTGCCGCATCACTTCTGGATAATTTCCAGACCCAAAGATTGGCTCTGCCAGCCAGCCAATGAAAAATTCCAAAGCTCGCCTGGCTGCGTCTTCACTCTTTTTTGAAAAGGGACTGGCGGGCTCAACCCAGTCAGCATGTAAGGCAATTGATATTTTACCGTTTTGAATCTTTCTGAATTTTTTATCATAGAGATGCCATGCTTTGCCATGAGCTTTCAAGAGATTATGTGCAGCTTTGTAGGTCAAGTTCTCTTCGTTGGGTTCATTCATGGTGATCCAAAATTTGACATGACGTCCAAAGTTTTTAAAACAGAAATGAGCATACTCAACAAAAGCTTCCACGGTATGTTGGCTCTCCCATCCTCCTTTGCTGGCCAGTGAAAAAGGGAGCCCTTGATTCGTAGCTCCAGGTTGCCACAAAGTAACTACCGGAGTGATATTAACTTTGATCAGTTCATTGAAAACACACTGATAATAAAACAGAAGTGTTTGGTTTACATTTGTCTCATTGCCAAGAGGGAGGATCAAAGACCACGCTAGTGAAAAATGGAAGTGTGTGATATGCATTTTCTGAAGTAAAGAAATCTGAAGTCTGACGTGAGAAAAATCAACACAGTGAGGCTTGAGTTTCAGAACACCACTTCCATCAATTCTGAGAAGATTCTTGGTTTGGTGAAGTCCCCATATATAAATATTAGGGTCAGTAAACTGAGATCGTGTTGCATCTACCTAAAAACAGAGAGGGAGAAAGGAATTAAATCTGTCACAAATAGAAACTAGAGACTAGACTTTCAATCCTGGGCCTAGAAAGTTTAGAACTAAGACGCCTTAAACAAGATCTAAGTATTGCCCACAAGATCATATGCTGCAACGTCCTGCCTGTCAGCGACTACTTCAGCGTCAACCACAACAACACAAGAGCACACAACAGATTTAAACTTAATATTAACCGCTCCAAACTTGACTGTAAAAAATATGACTTCAGTAACCGAGTTGTCGAAGCGTGGAACTCATTACCGGATTCCATAGTGTCATCCCCAAACCCCCAACACTTTACCCTTAGATTATCTACGGTTGACCTATCCAGATTCCTAAGAGGTCAGTAAGGGGCGAGTACAAGTGCACTAGAGTGCCTTCCATCCCCTGTCCTATTGCTCTCCTATATCTCCTATACCTTTCTTCTATTCCTATGTCTCTTCTTCTATTCTGTTATTGATATGTTCTATTACTATACCTTCTTTTCTATTATTTCTTAGATATATTTTACTATGAGTATCTCCTCTATCACCTTCATCATGTATTTTACTATGTGTATATAGATATATACCCACTAAAACCCTCATTGTGTATTGGACAAAATAAATAAATAAAAAAATAAATAAAAAAAACAGCTAGCAACAAACTAATATTATCACAAACAGAAAATGGTATCTTTTTTTGTGAATGTATGACCATTTCTGCGTTTATTCCATATTTCTGCCAACAATCTATTAAAAGAAAATGTTATACTGTCCAATGGTTTGTTTATTTATTATTGATCAAATTTCTATACCACTTTTCATACTTAATGTGGGTAACATATAGGTTCCTTAGGAGAAAACAAAAATTCCTTGTACAGGAGGGAAATAACAAAAAGCTGAAAGATAATACATTTTGTAATTGCTCTCTAGATGTGTATAGATATTTCTCATATGAAAGAGAGATGTGCTATTTATGAAGAGCTTTATCAGAAAATTCCATCAAATCGGTACAATTATAAAATGCTTGTATTGAATCAGACAAAATCGCCATCTATTAGCACTAAAGAAAGACTCGAAAATCTCATTTGGTTTCTCAATTTTCTCACCTGAAGAAAGTTTTCGGTGACCCCCCAAGCAAAATTACAGGGGAATGTTCCTTTGAAAGGTTGGGTTTCTGGTGTTGGGAGGAAACCATTGTCTTGAATCAGCTTTTGATAAAACAAACCCGAAGATTTCATCGTCATTTTTTTATCCTCGCTCTGAAAGTCAACATAAAATAAGCCCCGTCGAACGTAGCCTCTGAACCATTCAAAGCCATCCATGAGGGACCAAACGGTATACCCCATCACAGGAACTCCATCGTATCTGATAGCTGAAGAATAAACAATACACACAGAACTAATTAAACACTGTACACTTCTGAACAGTTACATCAATTTTGCAGAAAAGACTTTGGCTTAACAGAGCCTTCCAAAAGATTTCAGAGTTGCGGTCAAACACAGCTGGAGAGTTAAAAGGCTAGAATAAAAAGAAACAAACAGAGTACAGTGGTACCTCATGATACGAACTTAATTGGTTCCAGGAGGAGGTTTGTAAGGTGAAAAGTTCGTAAGATGAAACAATGTTTCCCATAGGAATCAATGTAAAAGCAAATAATGCCTGCAAATCCTTCAGGAAAATGCCAAACTTTAGAAGGGAGGCGATCAGAGGGCAGGGAGGAGCAGCTAAAGGGGGCGGGTGGAAGAAGCAAGGCTAGGCTAAAGGGTGAGTGGGAAAGAAGAAAGGCAAGGGGGGTGCCCCTCCCTTTTCTTTCTTCAAAAGACACCCTTTCAGTGCCTCTGCAAACACGCTGTCCTCCTAGTTATTTAAATGCAGTCTTTTCCCCCTCCAAGCCGCCCCTCCCTTTTCTTTCTTCAAAAAAGGGGGGGAAAAGAAAGCCCTTCATCCCAGCAGCAGCGGCTTGGGTTCGTAAGGTGAAAATAGTTCGGAAGAAGAGGCAAAAAAATCTTAAACACCGGGTTCGTATCTTGAAAAGTTCGTTAGAAGAGGCGTTCGTAAGATGAGGTACCACTGTAGAAGCAAATTGGATGGGCTGGCATAAACCAACAAAAGAAATACTGAATTCAAATTACGGGTAGGATTTATTACAATAATATCACTTCAACAATGGCTGAATGATGCTAACAAAATGCTGTAAGTCATTAGTATGGAAATTATTCAAGACAACAAAAACAGAGATGCAATATATGCAGACATGGTTTCCCAACCTTTTTAAATATAGGCTCTTTTCTTGCAATGTCTCTACTATAATATCTAAAATACGCACAAAGTAGTGTGCATATGTAAGTCTTGACTGTTTTGTTATAAGTTTGCAAGATATAAATTGTAACAGTAAACAAGTGTTAATTGACTTTAGAATTAAAAATGTTAAACATTAAAAATGTTACCACAATTTAGAAAGAGCTACAAAAATTAATACAACCTGACTACAAACTTAATTTTCCATAGGAAAATGGTATAGTTTAATTGTTCTTTGAAAATAAAAATTAATTCCCCCCCCCCGATCCATTTACCAACCCTTGAATTCATTTTCAAAGAGGTATAAATATAACTGATATGGAGCTGCATATTGAGTCTTACTGAGTCTTCATTGACATATTGCAATACAATTTTGAAAGAAACCCCTGAAATTGGTGTGGCAAAAGTTGACTGTCTGACATTTTTTTCCCCACTGATAAAATTGCTTGGCTGCGCAATGAAACATCTGAGATTAACAAAATTTGCTTCAGTTGCCATGATTCAACCTTTTAGATAATATCAGTTCATGTTCAGAAAATGTTTTTGCAATGATAAATGGTAAGTCTTTTCTTTTTTGAAAAAGATCATAATCTCATTCAATCAAGATTTCTCACTTTCAAATGTTTGCCCTCATGATTGGAACTTTCCAAGGAATTCAATTTTTACGGCCTTTCAGCTCTAATCTGCCCATATTTTTCCCATATCTCCTTTCATACTGTATTTTCTTTACTAAGAAAAATAACATATTAAGGAAGAAAAAAGGAAAACCGTCTGCATGTAAATACCTGTTCATTAATGTTCAAATAGACCTTATTTAATTGACATAAATCACAAGTACATTCATGGCACCGGACCAGATTATCTCAGGGACCGCCTTCTGCTGCACGAATCCCAGCGACCAGTTAGGTCCCACAGAGTGGGTCTTCTCCGGGTCCCGTCAACCAAACAATGTCGTTTGGCGAGACCCAGGGGAAGAGCCTTCTCTGTGGCGGCCCCGGCCCTCTGGAACCAACTCCCCCCAGAGATTAGAATTGCCCCCACCCTCCTTGCCTTTCGTAAGGTGCTGAAAACCCACCTCTGCCGCCAGGCATGGGGGAATTGAGATACACTCTCCCCCTAGGCATTTAAAATTTTATGCATGGCATGTCTGTATGTATGATTGGTTTTTATATAATGGGTTTTAACTGTTTTTTAGTATTGGATTATACTGTTTTGTTACTGTTGTTAGCCGCCCCGAGTCTGCGGAGAGGGGCGGCATACAAATCAAATCAAATCAAATCAAATAAATTAATTAATTAAATAAACAAATAAATAACATAAATAAAACAAATAAAATAAATTAAAATAAATAAATAAATAAATAAATATGCTTTGCTTAAACATTTTAAGAGGCTTAATTAATACATCCTGACAGGGATGCCAAAGGCAACCTTACCTTTTAGTGTGTCCTGTATGAAATCTTTAAGGTAACACATATAATTGGCATCATCTGTCGTTGTACTTCCAGAAACATACCAACCGTTTTCCACAATGAAGATCTGTGATGGATTATATTCCCTGTTTATCCAGTAAAGCAGCTGCCTGAGTTTCAATGTCTGCTTCTGCTTGAACAACATGTCTGGATCCACACGAGTAAAACTTAGTGTGGCCCCGAAAGAAAGAGCAAAGAAATCAGCTGTTCCTCTGATTAAGTTCTTTTCTGCATCGGTGAATTCGGGTAATGTCAAGGAAAGATGATGTTTCATGCTCTGGGGGTAGTCTCCATCCATGAATATAGGCTTAGCAAACCAGCCCAGCACAAAGTCAAGAGATTTCTGGCAATTCTTTATATTATTTTCGGTCATGTTTTGAGGTTTTATCCAGTGAGAACTTAAAGCAATTGATACTTGGCCTTTTTGAGTCGGACGAAAATTGTCATTATAAAGATGCCACACTTTGGCGTGGGCCTACAGAAAAGAAAGAAATGCAATAGTGAACCAATGTTTCTATTCCTGTTAATATTATTATATATTATTTATATGGTCAAACAGAATTATGTTAGTCACTAAGCCACAATTGAGGCCATGGCAATGTTTAACTGACCACAGCAAAATAAATGGCTTCTATGATTTATGTTAGAATTGGAGGAAAAATACCAGCCCTATTCTGCTAACATGAACAGAAAAGTTCACCATGACTTTGAATGTTGGCCTGAAATATTTCGTCAATCTCTACTGAACAGGGTCAAAGCGCACCCTAACCCCATAGCACCCATTTGAAATGATATCATTTCAACAACATTAAAAAATTACAAATCACTTGGCAGCAAACTGTCTACACATAGGATTAAACAAAAAAAAGAGCTATGCAGACAAAAGTTGTAAATGACAACTGAAAACAAACATGCAGTATGTCACAGAAGAGAGTACACCGTCTTACATTTTGCAAATATTTACTGTAAGTATATCTTTTCATGTGACAACGCTGAAGAAATGATACTTGGCTACAATGTGAGTAAACAGCTTGTATAACAGTGTAAATGTTAAACAGCCAGTTAGGTCCCAAAGAGTTGGCCTTCTCCAGGTCCTGTCAGCCAGACAATACTGTCTGCCGGTGCCTAGGGGAAGAGCCTTCTCTGTGGCAGCCCCGGATCTCTGGAAACAACTCCCCCTGGAGATTCATACTGCCCCCACACTCTCAGCCTTTCGTAAAGCCTTAAAAAACACACCTCTGCAGACAGGCTTGGGGTCTTAACATTGAATCTTAACAGCTACCCTGGCCTATGAATGAATGAAATGTGGATGATTGTTTTTTAAAATGAATTAGGGGTTTTAGAACATAACTGTTAGATTTTTATGTAATTTATTTTGTTGTAAGCCGCCCTGAGTCTCAGGAGAAGGGCGGCATAGAAATATTAAAATAAAATAAAATAAAATAAAAAATAAGTAAAATAAATAAAAATAAAATAAAATAAGTAGTAAAATAAAATAAAATAAAATAATAAAATAAATAAAATAAAATAAAATATAAAATATAAAATATAAAATAATAAAATAAATAAAACAAAACAAAAAAATAAAATAAAATAAAACAAAATAATAAAATAAAATAATAAAATGAATAGAATGAAATGAAATAAAATAAACAAATAAATGCACAGTCCCCTCAAAATAACGCAACACATAGCCATTAATGTCTAAACTGCTGGCAACAAAAATGAGTACACCCCTAAGTATTTGTTTGATAGTTTGATTGATTTATATGCCACCCCTCCTCCAAAATGGGACCCAAAGCATTAATATTTTGTGTGGCCACTATTATTTTCCAGCACTGCCTTAACCCACTTGGGAATAAAGTTCACCAGAACTTCACAGCTTGCCACTAGAATCCTCTTCCACTCCTCCATTATGACATCACAGAGCTGGTGGACCTTAGGGAACTTGCACACCTCCACCTTCTGTTTCAGGATGCCGCACAGATGCTCAACAAGGTTTAGGTCTGGAGTTATGCTTGCCCTTTACCTCTCAGCTTCTTTAGCAAGGCAGTGGTACTTTTGAAGGTATGTTTGGGGTCGTTATCATGTTAGAATACTGCTCTGCATCCCAGTCTCCAAAGGGGGGTGCTGCTTCAGTATGTCACAGTATATGTTGGCATTCATTCATTTATTTATTTATTTATTTGATTTTTATGCCGCCCTTCTCCTTAGACTCAGGGCGGCTTACAACATATTAGCAATGGCACTTTTTAACAGAGCCAGCCTATTGCCCCCACAATCCGGGTCCTCATTTTACCCACCTCGGAAGGATGGAAGGCTGAGTCAACCTTCAGCTGGTGGTGAGATTTGAACCGCTGACCTACAGATCTACAGTCAGCTTCAGTGGCCTGCAGTACAGCACTCTACCTGCTGCGCCACCCCAGCTCATGGTTCCCACAATGAACTGGAGCTCCCCAGTTTTTGAAAAACTAAATGTAAATTGATGCACTTACATCTGCAGGCAGGAACTATAAAGAAGCAGTTCTAATCTTTTTGGCAGTAGATATAAATGCATTTGAATTTTATCCTCTCTCTCTAAGGTTACATTATAATTTCACTCTTTAAATAAGCTACCTTTTTCAAACCCATAAATCACAAGTACAGTACATTGTTCTCTTTTTTTTCAGCAAAGAGAAAATGAGTAGTTTACAGTCACCGATAACTATAATTGTTCTATTGACCTATCTCTAATAAAAAGTATCAGCAAATTTTCTTATCATGTGGGAAAGTTATGACAGCTAATGTAGTAGGTTAAGAAAAAAAAATGGCACAATTTACTGATAACAAAGTAGAAAGTATTATGAACATGGAAAATAACTGGGAGAGGAGGGAAGGAAAAAAGTTACTAGAGAGACAAGTTAAAAAGCTGAAAATGTCAAAGTGACATTCAGGATGTGCAGGAGAAGACCAGGCTGAGCTGAAAGGTGAGGTTAAACATGTCAGCAGTTTGGAGTTGTTATGTTGCCATAAGAGACCCAGCCCAGCTTTCTGTGTATTCTGTTAACTTTTATCTAGCTTTGACCCTTAGTTGACCAGATTCTTGTGTATAGGTAACAAACTCTTCTGTGCTCTCAATTCAACAAATGGTTATTTACATCTGACAAGATATGACAGACAACAGATAAGAAGCATGAGAAGGAATTCTTATAGCAAGAACGTCATATTTCAAAAATCAAAAAAGAAAATTCCTTTATTATTAAAAATTCTTGCCTTAATGGTACATTCCAATTGAACATAAAGGGGAAATGACATCAACAGAAAAACAGAATGATCAAGGCTAGACTGTGTTGTGGTTAGCTCTGGCCCAGCTACTGCCCCACGGAATGTGCAGGTGGATGTGGGGGGAAAAACATCCACATGCCGCAGGCCTGTGTTGCTCCCGATGGAATCTGCCGACGAAGCCTCCTCTGACCAAGGAAGCGTGAGTGACAGGGAAGAGGGGAGTTTGGCAGACAGCCCAGGAGAAGATCAATCATCTGTATCATCCCTGGATTCTGAACAAGAATTAATGACACATCCACGCATGCGTAGAGTGATGCATAGGAGACAACAACTGAAGGATTATTACAAGAGAAAATGAGGCCACCTGTGGTTGGGTGGGGCTGCTGTAATTAGTGCTACAGATAAAAGTGCAGCTTGGTGTTTTAGCCTCATGGCAGTTTATCTGATTCATTGTTTCGTCAAGATTGTGGTTTTTGTGCTGTTCAAGATTGTGTGTGGACTCTCTAGACTTTAGAATTGGACTCAATTTCCTAGTTATTGGGTGAGCAATTGGATTGCATTTAACCTGTGGCTTGTGTGTACCAGAAAATCCCTTTGACATTTAAAAGGGGAGCTATTTTTGTTTTTCTGTTTATAAAAACTTTTGGGTTTTCATTTATTGTGTGGTGTGTGTCTTCCTGGACTAATTACCCTGTAATTACAGGTGATTGAAACACGCCGGCAGAACAGACTGGGAAGTCAAAAATGAACCCTGGATGAAGGCAGTGTTAAAATAGTCCTGCCCTATTGCCTTATAAATATATCCATGAGATCAATGGGAGATGAAGTCTACTCAAAGAGACTTTATTGTTGAACTTCCCTTTCTACTCCTGAAGCACTCTACTGAACGCCTCCTAAGAGAATCCTCATAATCCTTCCAGATTTAAGGCATACACAAAAGTGGAATTTGTTGCACTGAATTCTGTCCTGCTGGCATGAAAACCCAACTAACTATACACTTCACTTAATGACCAGTCTCTTAGCATTCAAAACTATGACAGACCTGCCAAAAGTTATGTACAACCGGTTCCAGAATTTCAACAGCTGTAGAAACAAACAACTTGTAGTTACCTAATCGCATTTCAGGCACTTGGCATCTGACTAGCCTTTATGGTTGGTTGTGGTGTTTCACATTCAAATTACCTCAATTTGCGACTTTTGTTTTGTTGGTTTCCAGTAAAATACACCCATAGGAATGTATGGATTTGTTTAATGACTAGGGTATGGCATTCACTTAACAACTGCCATGGCACCGGATCAGATTACCTCAGGGACCACCTTCTGCTGCACGAATCCCAGCGACCAGTTAGGTCCCACAGAGTGAGTCTTCTCCGGGTCCCGTCAACTAAACAATGTCACTTGGCGTGACCCAGGGGAAGAGCCTTCTCTGTGGCGGCCCCGGCCCTCTGGAACCAACTCCCCCCAGAGATTAGAATTGCCCCCACCCTCCTTGCCTTTCGTAAGCTTCTTAAAACCCACCTCTGCTGCCAGGCATGAGGGAACTGAGATACTCTTTCCCCCTAGGCCTTTACAATTTTATGCTTGGTATGTCTGTATGTATGTTTGGTTTTAATAAGGGTTTTAATATTGGATTGTTATATGCTGTTTTTATTACTGTTGTTAGCCGCCCCGAGTCTACGGGGAGGGGCGGCATACAAATCCAACAAATAAATAAATAAAATTGGGTCCAGTCATATAGGAGCCCCTACTTACAATCACCGTGACTTATGACTGAGGTTCCCGGCTCCATTATAGTCATACGTTGAAGACTACTCTAAGCATGTAAAACATAACTAGTATGTTAGGAATTGTTCCCCATATGAAAACTGTATCTTTTTATTTCTCTTCTTGAACTGAGTACCAGTAAAGCTTATTGATGGCAGTCTCTTTTTTGCTATTTTTATTTTTTCCTTGGTTTTGAGCAACTGCCCAGGAATTTGCAGGACAGCATACATTAATCTTCCTTTGTGCCTACATTCATTTTGAGATAAGCCTGCCTACCTTGTAAACAGTCAGGCTATGAGTTTAGTGTTACCAGTTCTTATTGATAGGCATCTGTATCAGAATTTTAAGTGTAAGTTTTTCACCTGCTATCTTTGCTATTTTTTTAACTAAAGATGTTACATTGGTTGGGGGGGAAATTGTGCAACCTCTATGTACTTGGAATACTCCCTTATGTTCACTCTTTAAACCTGAACAACTTTGTACAAGATTGTGCCGTAAGTCATTTTCAATAACAATAACAACAACAACAACAAGAGAGTTGGAAGGAACCTTGAAGGTCTTCTTGTTCACCCTAGGCAGGAAAACCTTCACCACTTCAGACAGATGGTAATTCAACATCATCTTAAAAACTTCCAGTGTTGAAGCATTCGCAACTTCTGGAGGCAAATTGTTCCACTGGTTAATTGTTCTGTCAGGAAATTTCTCCTTAGTTCTAAGTTGCTTCTCTCCTTAATTAGTTTCCATCCATTGCTTCTTGTCCTGCCCTCAGGTGCTTTGGAGAACAGCTTGACTTCCACTTCTTTGGAACACTATCATGTCTCCCCGTAGTCCTTCTTTTCATTAAACTAGACATACCCACTTCCTGCAACCATTCTTCATGTTTTAGCCTCCAGGCCCCTAATCATCTTTATTGCTCTTCTCTGCACTCTTTCTAAAGTCTCCACATCTTTTTTACATTGTGGCGACCAAAACTGAATGCAGTACAGTGTTCCCTCGATTTTCGCGGGGGATGCGTTCGAGACCACCCGCGAAAGTCAAATTTCCGCGAAGTAGAGATGCGGAAGTAAATACACTATTTTTGGCTATGAACAGTGTCACAAGCCTTCCCTTAACACTTTAAACCCCTAAATTGTAATTTCCCATTCTCTTAGAAACCATTTAGATTATTACTCACCATGTTTATTTATTACAGTTTATTAAAAAAAATATTTATTAAAGGCAGACGAAAGTTTGGCAATGACACATGACGTCATCGGGCAGGAAAAACCGTGGTATAGGGGGGAAACCCGCAAAGTATTTTTTAATTAATATTTTTGAAAAACCGTGGTATAGACTTTTCGCAAAGTTCGAACCCGCGAAAATCGAGGGAACACTGTATTCCAAATGTGGCCTTATAAAGTGGTATTAACACTTCACTTGATGTTGATTCTATCGCTGTTTATGCACCCTACAACTGTGTTGGCTTTTTTGGCAGCTGCTGTACATTGCTGGCTAATATTTAAATGGTTGTCCACTAGGACTCCAAGATCCCTCTCACAGTTACTATTATTGAGTGAGGTGCCACATATACTGTACCGGTGCATTTTGTTTTTCTTGCCTAAATGTAGAACCTTACTTTTTTCACCATTTAATTCCATTTTGTTAGGAAGCACCCAGTGTTCAAGATTCTTGACATTGACTTTGGTTAATTAAAGTTTCTAACCTCAAAACTTTCTCACAAATTTGACAAATATTGTTATAATATATTTATGTGAAGATCCTGTCACTGTTCAGTGCACAAGACAAGATGTGGCGTTGTTTAACTCAGTTTCATTTCATTGATTAAGGCACATTAATCAAGCCTTATGGATGAAAAGCTACAAGAAACAGAAGATGACTAATTAATCTACTCTCTAATGCAATAAACAAACTGCAACCTCGGTATACATATAGGATAGTTCACAAGAATTATATGGCTCCAGATTATACAGAATGCCAAGCCCTTGCAAATAAAATTGATGAGGTGATAACAAAAAATGAAAATGTTAGATTTATTGACATACAGTAATTCTTTTTTTTAAGCAAGTGCATCTAAATAAGTTGTTATTATATCTGTACCTGTTCAATTTAATATTATTGTGAACACTGCATGCAACCATATTTGGTACAGCATCCTCATTTATAAATTCTCCAAATCAAAGATAGAACCATTTTAGGTATTATTCATTACTTACTTAATTAATTACATTAATTACTCTAGTGACTTTTAATAATGTTAAATATATTAGTTCCACGTTTTTTGGGGGGGAGAAAATTGTTTCAAACTGCCGCATGCAATATTTTGAAGAAATCATTGTTTACAGCTTTAAATGACGAAATAGCCTTCACAACCGTTTCTGATTTTATATTCTTCTTATTATAAACATCTGCTGAAAATTGTGATACTGTGCTAGAGACACTAATGCAAATTACTCATATCTACTTGGGATGCTGGAGTTAATACAGATTCTACACTGTAGGTGTCATTAATATCCCACTGTTACAATTGCACAATTATTTCAATAATTGATGCCAATAAGATGTTTGGCTGGGGAGTACTCTTGATTCTTACTATTGGTGACTTGTAAAGAACTATAAAACCGTACGTGCATCAAAACCTTAATCCTATCAAATCCTTCAAATCCTAAAACAATTTAAAACTGGCACATCAATACACCAGGGGTGTCAAGCTCAAGGCTGGCCCACAGGATGCTTAGATCTGGACCATGGGGACACCTTGGAAACAGCGAAGGACTGGCCCGCGGTGTCTCTACTAGCGAAGATGGAGCTCGGGAGGCCATGCAGCTACCCTAAGCTCCATTTTCACTGGCAGAGGGCTGGAAGAGCCCCTCCAACCCCACCTGGGCCACCACCTATTCCTCCAACACAAGTGATATAATTTAATTTAATTTATTTAACTTCTAAGCCACCCAATTCCTAGTGGACTCTTGGCGGTGTACAGTCATAAGCAATATAAAACAATAAAATATATAACATTAAATAACGCGAGAAATATGACCCTGTAAAAAACCCATTCATCTCTATGGGGCCAAGTAATTGTTCTATGGCCCTCAAGCCTGCTGGCAGAGCCGTTTTCACAGCCTTTTGGAAGGCCAGAAAGGTGGGGGCAGTACAGGTTTCTGGGGGCAGTTGGGTCCATAGAGCTGGGGCTGACACAGATAAGGCCCTCCCACGTGGCCCCGCCAATTGGCATTGTCTGGCCAATTGGCATTGTCTGGGACCTGGAGAAGGCCGACCCTGTGAGCCCTGGTCGGTCGTTGGGAATTTCATGATAGATGATGTCCCTGTAAACAGTCTGGTCTGATGCCAGGTGGGGCTTTATGGGTAACAACCAACACCTTAAATTGCATCCAGAGACCAATCGGTAGCCAGTGCAGCTCACAGAGCAATGGAGTTATGTGGGTGTACCTAGATATATCCACAATAACTCGCGTGGCTGCATTTTGGGCTAGTTGCAGTCTCCGAACGCTTTTTAAGGGTAGCCCCATGTAGAGCACATTGCAATAATCAAGCCGCAAGGTGATAAGGGCATGGGTGACTGTGAAGAGAGCATCCCAATCCAAATAGGGCCGCAACTGGTGCACCAGGCGGACCTCAGCAAAGGTCGCCCTAGCCACAGGCAAGAGATGCGCAGAAGCAAAAAAAAAAATCACCAAAATCTCATACAAGCCGGTCCCCTCGCAGCTCAACTTTTGCTACCGGTGCGGCAATAGGAACCCACAACTGATTTTAACCCTATTAAATTCAGGAACTAGAGAACAGGCCTAAACTAGTCCTTTTGTCCCTTTATCCTGGGTTTAGCACTGGACCCTATTAAATTCAGGGACCATATAACAGACCAAAATTAGTTCCTTCCAACTGTCTGTGCATATCACATTTGGATTGAAAAAAACTGAATCCTCTATAATTAGATTTCTTTTTAATACCGGTAGGAATAATTTATTACATTAGCTTCAGTAGCTGTAATATCTTATCACTATTATGACTTCTTTTATTGAAATAGTTTAATCAGCCATTTCACATATAATCTATTTGTTCTGGCACTTTGTTTAGTTTTCATAGTCCACGCAGTGCTAACCTTTGCTATTTTAATGTGTTTATCTAATATCCTTACATTGTAATATGCTTTTAGCCACAAGTAGAATGTATCTTATTAAAAGTTCTGTTACGTTTTTACATTTGACAGTTCATTGTAATTTCAGAAATCTTTAAAATATCTAAAGGTTTTTAAGGATTTTTTTTTAAATTCCATGTCAAAAGGGCAATACAGTCATTAAATTAATTGGAGTTTATAAAAGAGTTTCCAACAACTATTTGTGGATATATTCAAGTCATGTTTTATGCAAAGCATTCCCTCAAACCTTTCCAGGAATGAAAAAAAAAAAAGATTGTTTTTCCATCATGTTCTTTTTTTAAAAAAAACTATAGCTTTTTTAAAAAAAACAGTCTACTGCATCTTTATATAGATTGGTAGGTGGAAAACAGAAGTGATTAACAATATTAAAATGTTAAATTAAGATGTTGCACTAAAATAAAAATGTCAAAGATAAATCAGATACTGTTAATTGCTGAATGGTTGGAGATTGAGAACATTATTGCTAATGGAGTAAACGTCATTCAACACAGTGGAATCTATTTGCACTATATTTCTTTACAATGAAACATATCTCTCAAGTAAGCCAACTAGGCTGTCACTAAACTCAAGCATTTTCCCTAATAAGTTATGTCCAACTTTATTGTTGAAAACTTGTCTTCTTGCCTGATACTTTTTTAAAATTCAGTTTTCTTATCTTTTTTTCAGAGATCCAGAAATGTCAGAGTAGTTCATGAGAAAACTGTTTTTCAACCTATTGTAGGTTTAAGAAGTTGGGAGTTAAAGTCCTTGCATCTTAAACCTGCCAAGCTTGAGAAATACTGGTGTAGAGAATGCGACCACTAACACTTTTTGTTGTGTTTTTTGGTCTGTTACATACATTTTTTGGTCTGTTACATACCTTCATGTTGATAAGTGAGTGAAAAATACCAATACAATCCTATTAAATTACTGCAGGATAACTTGCGATTTGTTTTCATCACCAAATGGGTGAAATGTCAGGCAAGTGTATCTCATTTCTATTTTTGCTAGCGACTAGCCAGACAAACCCATGAGAAGGAAGGTTTTCAGTATCTGTATCTACTTATTGTTTTTAATCCCCCCTGCTTCAAAATTCTTGTCTTAAAAGTCAACCTCTTGCAAAAAAATTGATTTTAAAACAAACAAAAATCTACTTCTATTATGTTACACATCTGCTGATTCCCATTTGAAGTTTTCTGTCGAATGGCAATTTACTCAAATGTTCATTTGCTGCAAATCTTAGCATTTGAGTTTAAATTTACAGCTGGGGCAACTCTTGAAATGTTGCCATAATCTAGTAACATTAAGCTGTAATAATTTAATGTTTAATCCACCTCAAAACTGTTTGTTTTCTGCCAAGGTCTACCTGGGAGTAAAACCCCACCAAAGTACACTGGGAATTGCTTCTGAGTACAACGGCACAGGAATGCAATATTAACTGGAACAGGCCTCCTCTAAGATAAAGATCAATCTCCAACCAACTTGATAGCCTCCACAACTATTGGACTTCTACTCCTCACAACTCTCAGCCAGCCTGAGTAACAAGGCGTACTAGATGGAAATAACAGGGATCCGGGTAAATGTCTATGGAGATTCTCAGTCATCAGGTGCTTTTTTCAAGAGGCAACTGGACTTTCTGGAGGTCGTTTTTGAAGACTTTTCGCTTCTCATCCAAGAAACTGAAGAAGCTTCTTGGATGAAAATCTTCAAATTAACCGTAAGGGAAAGATGGAACAAGTTATTCTTGCAGTATTTAGCGTCTTACTGCTTTTTAAGAGGCTCATGGCCAGCAAAGATCCTATAGGATTGGGCAGCATAGAAGTCAGAACTAACTAACTAAACAAACAAACAAACAAACAAACATGTGCGTTTCTAAAAACTACGCAACAGTATTTAGGCTGGCCAGAGGCTCTTCCTTTATTCCTCCTTTCTATCTTGTCCTGTTCACGTTGGAATACTTAAGACTGGCTTCCACTTGGTACCTGGATTTGATGTAATAAAGTGTTTAAAGAACATAAGAAGAGCCATGCTGAATTGGCCAAAGCCCATCGAGTCCAGCATTCTGTGTCACACAGTAGCCCACCAATCATACATGGGGATCTTGGGCAGAAAGAGAAGGCAAAACCCTTCCTTTCCCTTGACCCCCAACAAATGGTACCCAAGGGAATCCTGCCTGCCTCAACCAACACAGAGGTGGCACTTGGACATCCGTTTCAATAACCACCAAAGAATTACAATAAATAAAAATTAAATTATGTTTCTGTGGGGGGGGGGAAGAATCTTCAAACTGGCTCTTCAAAGAAAAACTAGAAAGTCCTCTTGTCTCTTGAAAAAAAGCATCTTTGAGATCATGAATTATCCCGGTCTTCGGATAAACTGCTCAACAGAATAGAATAGAATTCTTTATTGGGCAAGTGTGATTGGACACACAAGGAATTTGTCTTTGGTGCATATACTCTCAATGTCCATAAAAGAAAACATAGATCTGTCAAGAATCATGTGGTACAACATTTAATGATTGTCATTAGAATAGAATTCTTAATAGAATAGAATAGAATTTTTTTATTGGCCAAGTGTGATTAGACATACAAGAAATTTGTCTTGGCGCATAGCCTCTCAGTGTACATAAAAGAAAAAGATACATTTGTCAAGAATCATGTGGTACAACACTTAATGACTGTCATAGGGTCAAATAAGCAATGAAGAAACAATATTAATAAAAATCTTAGGATACAAGCAACAAGTTACAGTCATACAGTCCTAAGTGGGAGGAAAAGGATGATAGGAATGATGAGAAAAAACTAGTAGAAATAGAAGTGCAGACTTAGTTTGACAGTGTTGTGGTAATTATTTGTTTAGTAGAGTGATGGCGTTCGGGAGGAAAAACTGTTCTTGTGTCTAGTTGTGTTGGTGTACAGTGTCATTGTCATTAACGCAACGACGTTTAGCAAAGAGCAGCATTTTAGGCCCAACGAAGCCGAAGAGCCTTTCTGTGCTTCCGTCCTTACCTTCAGGAGATTGTGCGCCACTTTGTAGCCCGCCTTCCGCCCGCCTCGCACCCCGGGGCCCAGCCTGCCCGTGCCGTAGCCGTGCCACGCCACGAGGTAAGGGTTGTCCATGGTGAGCCAGTAGCGCACGTGGCGGCCGAAGTGCTGGAAACAGAGCCTGGCGTAGTCCGAGAAAAGTTCGACGAGGACCGGGTTCTCCCAGCCGCCGTAAAGGTCCTGCAGGGCCTGAGGCAGGTCCCAGTGGTAGAGGGTGACCACGGGCTCGACGCCGCGCCGCCTCAGGCCGGCGAGCAGGCGCGCGTAATAGCGCAAACCGGCGAGGTTGGCGGGCGCCGTGCCGTTGGGGAGAAGGCGGGCCCAGGCCAGCGAGAAGCGGTAGTGGGAGACCGCCAAGGCGCTCAGGGCGTCCAGGTCGCGCTCGACGCCGTCGTAGCTGCCGCTGGCCGAGTCCCAGGAGGGCAGCTCGGCCGAGGTGCGGAAAGGCGTCGCCGAGCGGTGCGCGGAGGCGTCCAGCACCGAAGGCCCTTTGCCGTCCCGGTTCGAGGCGCCTTCCACCTGATACGCCGCGCTGCCGGCCCCCCAGAGGAAGCCCTGAGGGAAGGCGTCGTGGAGAAAGAGCGCGTCGTCCGGGAAAGGCAGGTGGGCGAAGCGGGACCAAGTTTCCTCTCCCTCGCCTGGCTTCCCAGCCAGCGGGCGCCAAAGCAACGTCCCCAGGACGAGGAGCGGCAGCCCCGACGTGGCGGCGGGAATCATGCCGCCGGCGGGGAGACGTCCAAGGAACAGATATGCGAGTGAGGAGAGAAGGTGCCTGCCGGCTGCCTTCTCTCCCGCCCTCGCCCCCCTCCCCCGTCACAACCCCAGTTTATTCCTTGCTTTGCCCTGCCCGCGGAGCTATTAATAATTACCTGGGACCGCGCCGGGAGAAAGGGGGTGTTCCTCCTCCTACATGGAAAAAAAAGGAGCGGGGAGGTTAACCAAGTTGTTCCAAGTCAGCAGAAGGGAGAGGTAAACGGAGGAAGAGATGGAGGAGATAGATGATTAGGGGCCTGGAGGCTAAAACATATGTAGAACGGTTGCAGGAACTTGGTATGTATGGTGTAATGAACAGAAGGACTAAGAGATACCTATTACTAGTGTTCCAATGTCTCAGGGGTTGCCACAAAGAAGAAGGAGTCAGACTATTCTCCAAAGCACCCGAGGGTAGAACAAGAAGCAATGGGTGGAAACTAAACAGGGAGAGAAGCAACTTAGAACTAAGGAGAAATTTCATGAGTGAGAACAATTCATCATTGGAACAGTTTGCCTCCAGAAGTTGTAAATGCTCCAATACTAGTAGCTTTTAAGAAGAGATTGGATAACCATTTGTCTGAAGTAATGTAGGATATCTTCCCTACATTACTACAAGGTCCCTTCCAACTTTTATTCTATTAGAAACATATTAGATTGAAGGAAGAAAAAGACCTCATGTCCATCTAGTCTGCCCTTATACTATTTCCTGTATTTTATTTTAGGATGGATATATGTTTATCCAAGGCATGTTTAACTTCAGTTACTGTCGATTTACCAACCACATCTGCTGGAAATTTAGTTCCAAGCATCTACTACTCTTTCAGTAAAATAATATTTTCTCACATTGCTTCTGATCTTTCCCCCAACTAACCTCAGATTGTGCCCCCTTGTTCTTGTGTTCCTGAACATTATTTAATCCTTTAACATATTTAAATGTTTCGATCATGCCCCCCCTCTTTCCCTTCTGTCCTCCAGACTATTCTACTTCACATATCATTCTTGATCCACTGAGAGACTCTTGCTCCTTCTCAAGATATGAAATATGGAGCTCTTTCCTAAAAGATTGCCCATTGCTGTATATAGCTTAACATGTAAGGACCTGCTGTGATATTTATCAAGCTCTGGGTTTTTTTTTTTTTTAATCTATTCTTAGTATAGCATGTGAATTCAGACAACAGTTCCTGACAGTTAGAACAATTAATCAGTGGAACAGCTTGCCTCCAGAATGTGTGAATGTTCCAACACTGGAGGTTTTTAAGAAGATGTTGGATAACCATCTTTGAAGTAGTGTAGTTGTACAACTTGGACTAGAAGACCTCCAAGGTCCCTTCCAACTCTGTTGTTGTTGTTGTTGTTGTTGTTGTTGTTGTTGTTATTATTATTATTATTATTATTATTATTATTATTATTATTACTATAGAAGCCATGATCCTTGGCCTCTACACCAGAAGTGAGGATTGCTCAGCCGGCACCTGAGGGAAAGTAAGTCCTCAAGCACCCCACATCTTTCTGGTTGCCATCCACACTCCAACACAAGCCCACTCCCACAATGCGGAATCAAAAGCAAAAGGGCAGTGTGAATAGTCTGCTTTTCCTTGGAAACATCTGTTTTGCCCCAGTTGAACGTAGAATTCTGCCAATGAATTCCCTGGTACAGTTTATCTACTCATTCTTGGCTTGAATAGAATAGAATTCTTTATTGCCCTAGTTTGTTTGGACACACAAGGAATTTGTCTTTGGTGCATATGCTCGCAGTGTACATAAGATAAAATATACATTTGTCATGAATCATGAAGTACCACGCTTAATAATTGTCACAGGGGTCAAATAAGCAATCAGGAAACTATTAATAAAAATCTTAAGGATACAAGCAACAGATTCCATTCATACAGTCATAAGTGGGAGGAGATAGGAATGATGAGGAAAAAATAGTAGTGCAGATTCCTTCCTCCAACTCTACCCTCAAAATGTCGCTACAGAGCACTGCACACCAAGACAACTAGACACAAGAACAGTTTTTTCCCAAACACCATCACTCTGCTAAACAATTCCCTCAACACTGTCAAACTATTTTACTATTTGTTTAGCAGAGTGATGGCGTTTAGGGAAAAACTGTTCTTGTGTTTAGCTGTCTCTGCAGTGCTCTGTAGCGACATTTTGAGAGTAGGAGTTGAAGCAGTTTATGTGAGGGGTCAGTAAATATTTTTATAGCCCTCTTTTTGACTCATGCAGTACATACCGTGTTTCCCCGAAAGTAAGGCATGTTAGAGGTTTTGCAGAATTTGCTAATGTAAGACCCCCCCCCCCCCCCCGAAAATAAGGCGTAGTCTGGTACGGTGGGAAAACATACAGCGTTCCGAGACAGCGAAATAGAGATGCTTTCTTTCTTCCCCCTCTTTCCTCCATTCCTGGTTTTACTTAACCCCAAAACTGAGCTGCTTGGTGGCTCACAGGACCTCTGCTGCCGCAGATCTTGCCACCGTGTTCTGTTGGCCGCCACGGGGGCAGGAGGTGCAATCTGGGCAGCGGCGGCCAAGGCTCAGCCCCCTCGCTGGACCCGTCTTTTTTCGGCGCCGGCACCACTTGGGGAGGAGCCTTCGGTGGCCATGGGCATGCCTCTGGATATGGAGGCAGATGACAGCCCGACGGATGGGTGGCTACCCACCTGCAGCAGCAAAGGGGGCCGACGGTTTGGGCTGGTCAGCGTCGGGAGCTGCTCCTCCGCTTTCGGGATGCCACCACCAATTTCGTTGCTGCTGTTTTCACTGCCGCCGGGCCTCTCAACTGTCTGGCGGCTCACGTGTCTTCTGTCGGTCGCGTGGCAGCAATTGTTTTTCCTGCAGTTCTTATTATCCTCTGAAGTCTGTGTCTGTCTTGCTGGGTTGCAGAACCAAACCAGACAGTTATAGAGGGGGGGAAAAGAATAACACCACAGAGGAATATTACTGTTCAATTTGTAAGACCCTTTTTGTCAGATTTGGTGAAATATTCCTCTGCCTTGATATTTAATATGTTGCTTGGTAAAAGTCACAGCTTTGTTGATCGCTTAGTCCAATTCACAACTTGTTTCAAAGGAGTAAAACAACTGATTTTGTTAACATACGCAAAGAGGAAGATCATTCACCACAACCCAAGCAGACTCTTGGAGGTTATTCAAAGTCAAGATAAAAAGAACTGCCGATAATTAAAGTGATTCCTAAAATCACTTAATTCATTAAGCTAATTACTGGTTTGTGTTAAACTACCCTAAAGGACAAATGTCTTCAATTGTATAACAGAAGCAAAACTGGAATTTTATTATATTTTGGTCCTTGTATGGAGCTTCCTTGTCTCTCTCAGAGCAGATATTAATACTGAGTATTTCATTCATGCACCGTTCAAGTACTCAATTAGGGAGATATTGTATTTGCATATTTTGTATCCTTCCTTAAAATCAAGGCCTAGAGCAGTGATGGTGAACCTTTTTAAGTCCATGTGCCAAAAGGAGTGTGTGGATGTACTAGCATGTGTGCACCACACCCCTTCCCACACCCCGCATCCGTACCCCCACATACACTGCCCCACGCTCATGTGCACAGGCTTTTCTGAAGGCTGGTAGCGCAGTGATGGGTTCTTACCGGTGTGGTCCAGAGAACCGCATCGGTATGAACCCACTGATTTTTGGTGATTTTTTTTACCACATCTCCATGTGGAAGAAGCCCTCCCACTGGCCCTTGTCTTAACGCTGACCTTTATTCTTCATCCAAAGCCCAGCTGAGGGCTTCTTCCACATGAAGATGCTGGGGGGGAAATTGTGGAAAATCAGTGGACTCCTATTTGGGAGGGGGGGGAATAAAATTTTTCTTTATTTTTCTTTCAACATACAATAAAATAAGCAATAAAAACACAGAATCAATACTTAAAATAATAATAATATTTCTTAGATATGTTAAACATTCAGACAGAGAAAAAAGAGCTAATAATACTTTCAATATGTACTTTTTATCCTCTTCTTTGCTAAGTTAATTAAAATTAACTACACATGAGATATATTTCATCTACAAACAACAATATTATAAAATCTAGTCCCTTATATTCCCTTTTTCTATTTATAATAAAACATAAACATCTTAACGCCTTAACTCAATATTTAATGTAATCCTTTCATCTCTGTGTTAACACCTTATCCAATGCTGCCACCAGTCCTTATTTCGTCATCTGGGTCTTTAATAGATTAAAATTAAATCATCATGTATTTCTCCAAAAGTAAGTAAAAGAAAATACTGCTCAATTATTTTTAGTTTCCAACCATTCATAAAACTTTCCCCAAATCTTATAGTAATCACACTCCTCTTTATCTTTAAGTTTTAAAGTAAGCCTATTCATTTCAGTACAATCTAAAATCTTACGTAATATTTGTCTTTCGTCTGGAATTTTATTCAGCTTCCAATTTTGTGCATATGCTATCCTAGCTGCTGTTAAAATAAGTATAATCAAATATGTTTCTTCTTTATTAAAATTTTCTGGTAAAATACCTAATAAAAATATTTCTGGTTTAAATTCAATAGTCCTTTTCAAAATCTTCTGTATCCATCAGAAGGTTCCTGTTGATGCGGCTCTCTGGACCATACCGCTATGAACCCACCATTGCTTAGTGGTGAAAAAAATGCCCAAACCGGAAGTGCATTTCCCCAAACTTCCGGTTTGTTCTTTGGGGAATTTTTTTTTGGCCTCCAGGGTTTCATGGAAGCTTCCTTGAAGCATCCGGAGGACGAAAGTGCCTTTTGAAAGGCTGAAAATCAGCTGGCCAGCACTCGCATGTGCGCTGGAGCTGACACAGGACAAAGTCTCGTGTGCCCTCCCATATGGCTCCGCATGCCACCTGTAGCATCTGTTCCATTGGTTCGCCATCATGTGCGTAGGGCAGTGATGGCGAACCTATGGCACGGGTGCTGCAGCTGGCATGTGAGCCATTGCCCTAGCTCGGCTCCAACGTGCATGAGTGCTGGCCAGCTGATTTTTGGCTCGCACAGAGGCTCTGGGAGGGCATTTTTGGCTTCCAGAGAGTCTCCGGAGGGATGGGGGCGGCTGTTTTTACCCTCTACCGGCTCCAGGGAAGCCTTTTGAGCCTGGGGAGGGCAAAACACAAGCTTAGTGGATTCACCAGGAGTTGGGAAACAGGTCGTTTCCGACCTCCAGAGGGCCTCCATGGGGTGGAGGAAGCTGCTTTTGCCTTTTCCAGGCAAAATTATGGGTGTGGGCACTCACGCATGCACAATAGCGCATAAGCATGCTCTTTTGGCACCCGAGGAAAAAAAGATTTGCCATCACTAGGGCCTAGGGGAAGACAACAGCGTAGCCCAGGTGCCATTCGGGGATAAAATCCAGCAGGTTCTGAAGAACAGGTAGCAGAAATTTTTAGTAGTTCAAAAAACTGCCCAATACCGTCTCTGGTTGGCCTCAGAGTGAGGAGGGAATGGAGATTTTGCAATATCCTTCCCCTGCCACCCTCACCAAGCCATGGCCACAGAACTGATAGTTAAAAAAAAAAAAGATTTTACCACTGGTGCCAATGCACAGTTAAAGGAAGACATAGAAAAATAATTAATTTCTAGTCTTTCCCTCCAAATTAGTATTTTGAGTAGCTACTCTTCCAAGATATATGATTGGACTGGCAGAGAACAGCCTCACTGAATTAAGTATTAAATTGTTCTCTTGAATGCAATAAATAAATAATAATAATAATAAATAATAATTTATTAGACTTGTATGCCATCCCTCTCCGAAGACTCTGAAGATTAGTAATTGATATGAGTCATAACAGTTGAAATCAAACGGCCTTCTTAGATTCTAGTCCTTCAATATTTTATTTAATTATTATTTTTTTGATCCAAGGTTATATTTTTAAAAAGAAGAGATAGATCTAGTGAATTAGTTTCTTAAGGCTAAGCCGGTTTGTCTTGATAGAATTGCTGTTAAGTTGCTTAGTCATCAATGCTACTAGAAAAAATAGAGCTGTTCTCTGATGCCATCAGCACTTGTTTGTTAAATAATCAATCGGGCATGAAATACACAGTCCCAGGGACAAAAAGTCAGTTCCGAAACATTTGTGCAGTCTAACATTCAAGCAATGCATAAACTGTGTTATGTGAGCTGGAGGTGGAGAAGGTGGAGAGAGAATTAACAAGAAAGTAAAATGAAGTTCAAATCCTGGCCATATTTGCTCTATAAAGACACTGCTCAGACTCCATTGCTACTCTCTACATAAAGGGGGACAATTCGTGGGATGTACACAAGACATCAAGGTTCTGTGGAATTTAAGGATGGAATCCAGTAGTGGGTTCTAAAATCCTTTACTACTAGTTTGCTCTCACGCGCAACACTACTGCGCATGCACAGAAGCATCTCGAGTGGGTGGGCGGAGCCTCCTGCCATCAGCGCTACCAGTTCTTAGAACCGGGCAGAACCAGGAGCTACTCACCGCTAATGGAAATTATTAGGAGGAACCTTATTGGAGGTTAGATGCTTCTAACCTCCTAGAAACCTATTCCTATTATTCCCATTCTCAAGCGTAGGACCTCTATAAACAATGAAAAACATTATGTGTTGAATTGATATTCTCTCTACTTCACAAAATAAAGAAATTACAAGTAGCTGTTAGTCACAATGCTGCACAATGTTTCGTAATAGCCATTTCAAACAGGAAGATTATTAGCCCAAACAAGACTGGTAACGTGCTAAGGTAATAAGAGAAAAGTAACAATGCTTCTCCTCCTGTCCTGACGGAATTAGGATTAGAAACATAGAAGACGGGCGGCAGAAAAAGACCCCATGATCCATCTAGTTTGCCCTTATACTATTTTTTGTATTTTATCTTAGGATGGATATATGTTTATCCCAGGCATGTTTAAATTCAGTTACATTTACCAACCACATCTGCTGGAAGTTTGTTCCAAGGATCTACTACTCTTTCAGTAAAATAATTGAGTGGTCATTCACATTCATTTTTGCATTTCCTGTAGTGGTGCTCCATGGTTGTTTCTGGCACTTTATCCAAACATCCTCAAAGAAGGGAAGGATGGATGGATGATGGATGGAAGGAAGATAAAGAGAAAGAAAGAAAATTTCATCAAGACCCTAGGTCACCTCTTGGTATGAGAAGTTAACCAAGCAATTAACATTTTAGATGATAGGAAACTTTCTCAAGCTTATTTCAGAAATCACCCAAATCCACTAAGATGGACTCTCTTAATAGCCCCACAAAGTAGAGTTCCTGCATCACAGTTAATCTTATTTGGATCAGGAAGTAATCTAATTATGTCAATAAAGACACAGGAGCACCATTCAACTTCTTTGAGGTGACATAAGGTTGAATATATGATCACATAATCTAGCTTCATACATGACATACATGTATGAAGCAAGAGGTTATTGGGACAATTTATTATCATCCTTGAAGTCAACATGCTGGGAAGCTTTTCCTAACCCAGCTCCCAAAGCATGGAAATTGAAAACCACTCAACAGTAAAAGGTGAACAGATTCCAACACCATCACAGAGACAAGATCATGGAGCCTAGAAAAGAAATCAACTGGTCAGCAGGATTGTCAGTACATCAGTAGGACATTCATCTTGTTCTATCCATTTAATTTCACATGCAGACCCTCAGATTTGACAATTTCAGAAACAGCAGCCTTGGTCAACAAGTTATTCTATAAAATAAATATAACCATCCTATTGTAGCCTTGAGTGTATAACTACTGTAGAAATCTGAACAGAACTTCAACAGAACAATGTCACTGTTCTTACCTAGCCAAATCTTGGTGATAAATTCCACGTTCTCCTACTCATATACAACTGGGTCATAAAATAACATGGTCTAATTATAAAGACCTAGAATTTACCAGCAAAGTCTTGAACCAGAAGTCATCAATCCAACCACTAAGACCCAAGAAGTGAAGATCTTTCTGAATCAATGAATTTTTTTTAAAAAAATAATAAGGTGCATGCTTAAAATGTAATTATAGAAAAAAAAAGATATAAATGCAACAGAAATATAAACAGAAATAAAAAGGTGAGGTATTTAAAATAATGTGCATATGGCAGTGAGTCCAATTCTTATACATAGATGTTCCTATGAGATAAAGTTAATATTTTGCCAAAGGTAAAAGCCATTATAATTTTCTTTTATTTTTAGACAACAAAGATTTGCAGATGGAAAGACCAAGCAGTTACTAAAAATAAAGGAACTTTGTTTATTTTGTTTTATTTCTTCCTAACCTTTCATGAGTCATTGTGATAGATGAGGTCTACTTCATTCCACTCTGTTTGTAATTTCTGTAAATAGCCACATATTTGCCTTGCTGCACTCTACAAGGTCATGTCTGGATTTCTTTCCCCTTGTGGAGAATGGAGAAATTTTAATGTAGAACATTTGCCAATGAGCTAATATATATCTATGCCAGTAGAATTTAGTGATTTTTTTTTTCTGGGTGGAACAACTCTCAATGGTTTTAACATTCTGCTTTTGTCTAAACACGGCAATTCCTTATGATTTGATCCCAAACTGATTAATGTGTCTTAATAGCAGAAGATTTTTCACTGAAAGGAAAAATTGTGTGCAAGGCTGGTATCTGAGATGTCTGGTTAGCAAATTGAGTAGGATAAACTTCGGTCTGGCAGTTTGAATCTAGGGAGGTTTAAATGAAGTACTTTGAAATATGGAATGCCCTCCCTCCTCCCTCTCACTTGGGACAAGTTAGCAAATCTGCTTTCCTTTTAGTGCATTGCTGGAAGCCTTCACCATTCAAAGGAGGCTAAATACAGCTTCTCATTCTTGGGAAAACAGCATTTGCATAATACTACTACGGCTGAAACCAACTTTTTTTGAAAAGACCCGAGTAACAAGGATACAAACAACAATGTCCAAGAAACTAGAGCACTCGAGCTAGCTGGAAATCAAAGGAGAGTCCGGAGTTAGAGTTGTAAGATGTGAGAACTTTGATTAGCTGTTACAGAAAATCAGACCTTAGTTTAAGAAGGAAGAAATGGGTGAACAACTGACAGATTTAAATTAACGTACTGGAGGGTATAAGGCAGGTTTGTTTAACCAGGAACTTGCTTCTACCGTGTTTCCCTCAATATAAGACCCGGTGGTAGGTAGGTGGATGGATAGATGGATGGATGGTCATTAAAACACCTTATTAAAAGAAAACATACACTCAAACATACCATACATAAACTGTATAGGCCCGGGGGAGATGTCTCAGTTCCACCATGCCTGGCGGCAGAGGTAGGTTTTAAGAAGTTTATGAAAGATGAGGGGGCCGTTCTAATCTCTGGGGGGAGCTGGTTCCAGAGGGTCGGGGCCACCACAGAGAAGGCTCGGTGATTGTTCACAGTTACAACAGCACTGAAAAATGTGCCTTATGCCCGGTTTTTGCATTATGACTGCCGCAGTATCCCCATAGTCACATGATCAAAATTTGGATGTTTTGGCAACTGGCATATATTTACAACAGTTGTAGCATCCTGGGGTCATTAGATTGCTATCTACAACCTTCCTACCTGGCCTCTGACAAGTCACTAGGGAAGCCACATTCACTTAACAAACATGTGATTCACCGAACAACTGCAGTGATTTGCTTAACAACCAGGGCAATAATTAACCATGGGGTGTATGAGGTACTCAGAGAGGGCCAGCACCTCTGGTGTAGGAGCATGTCATGTCCTTTTACAGCAGCTTATTTAGGGCAGCTCATTCATCTTTGGTCCCCACCTGTCACTCAGGTCTCACCTGTGGGTCCTAGTAGCTGTAGCATGTACAGCGGCCACACCCTGGGCAACAGCTTCAACAGGCTGGCCACCCAAGCTGAGAGTAGCCAATGGGTCATTGACTTTCGGCGAGATAGGGACTTATTATTATTATTATTATTATTATTATTATTATTATTATTATTATTTATTGGATTTGTATGCCGCCCTTCTCCGGAGACTCGGGGCAGCTAACAACAGTAATAAAACAATGTACAATAATAATCCAATAAATACTAAAAATGATTAAAAAACCCATTAATATAAAAAACCAAACATACATACAGACATATCACACATGAAATTGTAAAGGCCCAGGGGGAAAGAGCATCTCAATTCCCCCATGCCTGGCGACAAAGGTGGGTTTTAAGGAGCTTACGAAAGGCAAGGAGGGTGGGGGGTAATTCTAATCTTTGAGGAGAGTTGGTTCCAGAGGGCCGGGGCCGCCACAGAGAAGGCTCTTCCCTTGGGTCCCGCCAAGCGGCATTGTTTAGTTGACAGGACCCGGAGAAGACCCACTCTGTGGGATCTAACCGGTTGCTGGGATTCGTGCATCCCGCTTGTCTATCCTGAGCATGTGAAGACAGATTCTGGTGGACTGAGCAGATGAAACCTACTGGAATAGGTCAATGGTCATGAAGGCCGTCTCTGCAAGCTGTGGTACGCTAAGAGCATGGCAAGACACGAAAGATCAACCACCAAGAGGAGGGAAACTCTCACTGCAAACCTCCATTGCCTTGTGGCTATATCCATCATCGGAAAAGGCTTCAGGAGTAAACTTTGTCGCGGTTTGTGAGTAATTAAAATCCGTTAAGATCTTAACCCCGCCGAGGCGATAGAAGCCTAGTCATTTGTTCAAAAACAAGATTTCTTTATTATAAAAAAACAGAAATAAAACATGTCTTGAGGGACAACATAACAAATACGTCTTACATGATGGTGGATATAAAAGAATGGAGAATGATGAAGAAGAAGGAAGTGATGTTAGATTTGGCAGGATATTACATCATAATAGGAGGATCTTAGTAAGGCACACATAGTTAACTCTTTCACTACTGAATGTCTCTGAGGGGCTGGCAATATTCAGCGTGCCAAACTTTGAGGCAAAATCCGGAGCCAGAGTCCCGGAAGCAGTTCTGATAACACCTGCGATGTAGCTGGAACCAATCATATTGGCCTTTGACATTCCATTTGAATATTTCAGAGATGTGGAGAGGGGGGGATCTGCTGCTCGGGTAACAGTCTATCCTCCATACTAACCTACCCAGGCTTCATGCTCTAGGGAGTCCAGAGCATGATACCATGGTCTTTCGAGACTGAAGGATGCCAATGCAATGCAATGGCAATAAAGATTGTAAAATTGGGTACAACTCACTTAACAGCTGCCTTGCTTACCAATGGAAATTCTCCTCCTGATTGTGATTGTAACTACTTCTACTGCAAATGAAGCAAATGAATTTGCAGTATACAGTCCTGAATTTCTGATAGTTCCTGATTTACCTGCTTGGGGACTGGTCACAGAACGACCCAATGTAATTTAGGCGTTATGGATTGTTCTGTCAGGCTCTCTGGTAGACTTCTCCCAAAAATTCACAAGTACAAATTTCAGACACACACACGTTTGAAAATTCAAAACAATGTTCTTTATAATGAAAAGTCACTTAAACCAAGCCCTCTTTTGGTACAGCAAAGAGCACTCGTCTCCAAACAAACTGGTAATTTGTACAAGTCCCTTATCAGTTCTGTGATACTTAGCTTGCAGCTGTGAGGCAATTCACAGTCCTTCTTCTTTCACAAAGTGAAACACACTTTGCTCTGGTTTAGTTTCAAAGCAGGGAAAATCAGCACACAAAAGGTCAAAGTCAGTAAAGCAGTCACGAAACACAACAATCAGATAATCCTCCACAATGGCCAAACCCACAGGCTGCTCTTTATAGCAGCCTCACTAATTACCACAGCCCCATCCAACCACAGGTGGCCTCATTTTCTTTGATAATAATCTCTCAGTTGTTGTTGCCTATGCATCGCTCTCGGCATGCGTGGCTGTATCATTAACTCTTGTTCTGAATCCAAGGAGGAGCTACATAATTGATCTCCTTCTGAGCTGTCTGCCACACTCTCCTCCTCCCTGTCACTCATGTCTTCTTGGTCAGAGGAGCCTTCATCAGCAGATTCCACCGGGGGGCAAAACAGGCCTGCAGCATGTGGATGTCTCCCCCACATCCACAGTCCTTGGGGCAGGAGCTGGGCCAGAGCTAACCACAACATGGATCTGGTTCTGTCTGTGGTGGTCCATGTGTGCTGCCATCTTTTTTTTTTTTTTAAATGTTGTTTGTATGGTTTCTCCTGATCCTCTGTTGTGAAAAAAGGTCCATGGGTTGTTTTTTCATCTGAAGCACAACTGAGCAGCTCCTCAGCTGTGTTTCAGCCTGTAACCACCTTCTGAACATGCATGGAAGTGAAATTGCAAGAAGGAACTCGCGCAAGAGAGTGTAGCAAGCTCTCGTGTGCGTGAAACATCGCAATGTGCACCGGTAGCGAAGATAAGTGGAGCCCACTCCTGTCACAGAGGAAGAAATGGCATTCTTTGTCAGGAAAATGACTTAGAAACGGGGACACTGCAATGTTTGGGTGGAGATAGAAGCAGCGGCAATGCTAACCATGCTCTTTCTCAGTGTACGGTTGCTACACTGCTGCTGAGTTTAAACAGTAACTGTGGATTTTATTGAGCTGACCCACCAAATATATAATATACCAACCCAGTTGTGATAATAGGCTAGAATGTGCTTGGAGAATGTTTAACTGAACTCTTGTTGACATGATGGACAATCATATCTCCGGGACCGCCTTCTGCCGCATGAATCCCAGGGACCGGTTAGGTCTCACAGAGTTGTGAGACCTTCTCTGTGGCGGCCCCGACCCTCTGGAGCCAGCTCCCCCCAGATATCAGAGTTGCCCCCACCCTCCTTGCCTTTTGCAAGCTCCTTAAAACCCATCTCTGTCATCAGGCATGGGGGAATTGAAATTTCACTTCCCCCTAGGCTTATAGAATTTATACATGGTATGCTTGTGTGTATGATTGGTTTCTTAAATTGGGGTTTTTTAGAATATTTTTAATATTAGATTTGTTTTCATTGTCTTTTCATTGTTGTTAGCCGCCCCAAGTCTTCGGAGAGGGGCGGCATACAAATCTAATAAAATAAATAAATAAATAAACAAACAAATAAATAAATAAATAACACATACTATAGATTTTTTTATCCCATGCAAAAAGAAGAAGAATGGAATGAGTCAGTCTCGAATCTGTTCAGGAAGAAGATCAGCTGCCAGCTGCAGTCTCGCTGAGTTCCCCTTTCGAGCAAGGGCCAGATATTCTACATAGATCGTAAGAAGATCTTATCACAATAGTAAGCGGCCTCTTAAAATTGATAGTCAAATCTAGAGTATTGGCGGCATGATGTGAGTACTCTTATTATAAGTGTGTGAACGTGCAGAGATTGTTCTATAAGAACATAAGAACATAAGAAGAGCCATGCTGAATCGGGCCAAAGCCCATTGAGTCCAGCATTCTGTGTCACACAGCGGCCCACCAATTGTATATGGGTGTTGTGGTTAGCTCTGGCCCAGCTCCTGCCCCAAAGACTGTGGGTGTGGGGGAGACATCCACATGCTGCAGGCCTGTTTTGCCCCCGGCGGAATCTGATGATGAAGGCTCCTCTGACCAAGAAGACATGAGTGACATGGAGGAGGAGAGTGTGGCAGACAGCTCAGAAGGAGATCAATTATCTAGCTCCTCCTTGGACTCAGAACAAGAGTTAATGATACAGCCACGCATGAGGAGAGCTATGCATAGGCAACAACAACTGAGAGATTATTATCAAAGAAAATGAGGCCACCTGTGGTTGGATGGGGCTGTGGTAATTAGTGGGACTGCTATAAATAGCAGCCTGTGGATTTGGCCATTGTTGAGGATTATCTGATTGTGGTGTTTCGTGACTGCTTTACTGACTTTGACCTTTTGTGTGCTGATTTTTCCCCGCTTTGAAACTAAACCAGAGCAAAGTGTGTTTCACTTTGTGAAAGAAGAAGGACTGTGAATTGCCTCACAGCTGCAAACTAAGTATCTCAGAACTGATAAGGGACTTGTACAAATTACCAGTTTGTTTGGAGACGAGTGCTCTTTGCTATACCAAAAGAGGGCGTAGTTTAAGTGAATTTTCATTATAAAGAACATTGTTTTGAATTTTCAAACGTGTGTGTGTGTCTGAAATTTGTACCTGTGAATTTTTGAGAGGATTCTACCAGAGAGCCCGACAGAACAATGGGGATATTGAGCAGAAAGGCAAAACCCTCCCTTTCCCTTGACCCCTAACAAATGGTACCCAAGGGAATCCTGCCTGCCTCAACCAACATAGAGGTGGCACTTCGATATTTGTTTCAATAACCACCGAAGAGCCGGGGTGGTGCAGCAGCTAGAGTGCTGTATTGCAGCCCACTGAAGCTGACTGTAGATCTATAGGTCAGCGGTTCAAATCTCATCACCGGCTCAAGGTTGACTCAGCCTTCCATCCTTCTGAGGTGTGTAAAACGAGGACCCGGATTGTGGGGGCAATATGCTGTCTCTGTTAAAAAGTGCTATTGCTAACATGTTGTAAGCCACCCTGAGTCTAAGGAGAAGGGCGGCATAAAAATTGAAAAAATAAATAAATAAACCACCGATACACTTGGCATCCTTGAATATGTCTAATCCTGCCTTGAAGCTATCCAGGCTGACAGCTATTACCTCTTCTGGGAGTGAATTCCATAAACCAACGACCCTCTGGGTGAAGAAATATTTTCCTTTATTTGTCCTCAGTTTCTTATCTATGAGTTTTAGGAAGTGCCCCCTCATCCTAGTATTGTGTGATAGAGAAAATAATTTTTCTCTATCCACCTTTTCTATCCCATGCATGATTTTATACACTTCGATCAAGTCACCTCTTAAACACCGTCTTTCAAGGCTGAAGAGACCAAGGCGTTGCAACCTAGTTTCATAAGGGAGGTGCTCCATTTCCTTGATCATTCTTGTTGCCCTTTTTTGCACCTTTTCCAGTACTTCATATACCTGGAACTGAGATAATGATGTAATAAAAGTCTGGCTAGAAAAACATTTCATATAGCAAAAAGAATGCCATAGGTATTCCAAAGGTAGTTGGAAAACACTTTCGTAAATGTGTAAATAAATAGCTAACCATGAATTGCCCTGTATACTTTTAATTTTTAATCGTTCTTGTTAGCTTATTTCCAAGAAGAGCAACAAGTTATTTGGACACTATCTCCAGAGCAATGGGAAAGGCTAATGTTGTGAGTTTGCTCTTGGTTTTTGATTCCAGGGAAAGGGTCTTTTATTATGGTTTTGCCTGGGAAGCATGGCTGCTTAATGTTTCTTAATGACTGTGTTTCTCACTGGGTGATTCATCTCCATGGCTGACATCTGCAAAGTGTGTGAGAAACATGGTGGCATTGCTTGTTTGAACATGTTGTGCCTGGCTACTGCTAGCCACCCACGAGCCCAGAAATAAGTCAAACACACGACAGGAGAGCAATAAAACAAGAAAGTCTCTTTTATGTACAAAGGCTAAACGCCTGCTTGAATGCAAGACCAATACTGATTTACGAGTCCAGAAGGTCAGGGTTACTCACTTAAAGTTTAGGCTTGTGCCAAAGCAATGGTGATTTATGAGTCCATAAAGTCAGAATTCCGCACTCAAATCCGCACAGCCTTTCCTGCTTGAGTGGCAGAGAGTTCACAGAAATCCAAACCAAAACGCTGCAGCAATGTTTCTTCCAAATGCCAACAATAAACACCCACGCAAAGCACTCCGACCCTCCCTTTTTTATCAGGGTTTCAGCAGCATCATTAACTCTATGCTTGCGCAGCTGCTCCCGCCTTCCCAAGATCCTTCTTACATGGGGATTCAGGATAGGATTATTCATGACATCTTCCCCTTCTCAGTCTGAGGAACCTGCAGCTCGTGGGCTGGCTGAACCCATTCCCCTGTCTGTCTCTACCTCCTCACTGCGTTCCTCTGCCTGTGATTCTGCTTCGCTGTCTAAGGTATCTTGCTGCAACCAGACAGGTCTTCTGTACACCGATGACTCCCACTGATCTACATCAAAATGGCCAGCTACAGGAGCTGGCCTGAAGCCAACCACAACAGAACATGGCAGCCTAGAAACTTTATATTGATTAGAAAGCTGAGTAGCTAGCTATGGAATAAAAGGCTGCTTTATTAATACATTAGTAAATAGTACTCACAGATCAAAAGGCGTTGTACAAAATATTTGCAGACTGCTTTTTGTGAATGCGTCATAAAGAAGACTGTCAAAAGTCAGGGAGTAAAGGGAGGGACACAGTGGCAGATCTTCTAGCTCTAATTTTTGGCTATTTATTTATTTATTCATTTATTTATTTATTAGATTTGTATGCCGCCCCTCTCCGCAAACTCAGGGCAGTATTGAATCCTTAGAGCAGCAGAGGTGTCAAACTCAAGCCTCGTGGCCGCATCTGGAGCACAGGGTGCTTGGTACTGGCCTGCGGTGCCACTCTGGAAACAGCGAACGACCAGCCCACAGTGACTCTGCCAGCAAAAATGGAGCTCAGGAGGGCCGTGTGCAGCCTTCCCAACCTCTGTTTTCATCTGTCACTGCCTCCTGCAGCCCTTTGCCAGCAAAAACAAAGCTTGGGAGCTCAGCAACCCAGAGCACAGTCCTCCGGGGCAGTGGAGGGTTCCTACCAGTCAGTGAAGGGCTACCAGATTTTTTATTACCACACTGAGGGTGTGGCTTATGCTTAACATCTTTCAGTGCAAATTGGGTGCTCTGGGGTGGAGCTCCATTTTTGCTACCCCACTGCATTCCTCCCCGTCCGGGCAGCAGCCCACCCCTGCTATTGGTGCGGTCCAGAGTGCCGCACTGGTGAGAACCCTCGGATGATGCAATTTTCGGTTATATTTTCCAGCGTATTAATGCTGACTTTTATTCTTCATCCAAAGCACAGCTGAGAAGCTCCTTCTCAGGAGACACCGGGGGAAAAAATAGCCAAAAATTGCATCATCAGTGGATTCCTACCAATTCTCTGGACTGCACCGGTGCTGCCAGTCAGGTGCTGCCAGTCAGAATTCAGACAAATAAAACTCAGAGTCCTTTCATTTTAAGGTTCAAAGTGAATTTATCAAAATCAGAACTTGAAACATCAAAAGCAAAGTCTAAATAAAATGGAGCATAACCCAGACACAGTAACTGAATTTAAACATGCCTGGGATAAACATATATCCATCCTAAGATAAAATACAAAAAATAGTATAAGGGCACTATGTTTCTAACCCACATACTAAAAACCCCTTTTCCACCCCCCCTGTTGGGCATCCACCCAATCTCCATGGTCCAGACGCATCAGGTGGTCCAAGATGCTCCTCCCGGGCTTCTCAGGAATGTGTCGGTCTAACGGTCTCGTCAATACCTGGAAAAACGAAACTTAACAAAACTTTTCTCCTCCTGCACACTTCCCAACCCCTCCTTATTATCTACTCCTCCCCGTCTCTTTGACAACCAAGCAAAGAATGCAGCAGCAGGCAGCGCAGGTTGACAGGAAACCCACCACTGCTCTGGAGCTCCATTTTTGCTGGCAGACTGCATGGGCCACCACAGACACCCCCGACACAAATAACATTGAGCTGGCCACGCCCACCCTGGCCATGCCCCCACCCCCCCGCCAGATGAAACAAGCAGGATAAAGAATATTTTAAATGTTCATATGCTCCTGTTCCCTGAATATAAAATCAAGGCAAATAAATAAACTTGGAATTTTTCAACATTATCTATAAACAAATAGAACACTACCCTCAATGAAACCGAGTTTGTCCCCCCTGCCTTAGAGGGATAGAGAAATCCTCCAGTCACATAAATCGGCTCTCATCAAATTGTGCTGATCTCGCTCCAGTGAATCATCTTGGTTCCTTTCTAAATCTGCTGTAGAATAAAACATCTGCTGCATTACAGCAGTGCACATTTGTTCTATTTGTTTATAGATAATGTTGAAATTTCCAAGTTTATTTATTTGCCTTGATTTCATATTCAGGGAACAGGAGCATATGAACATTTTAAAATATTCTTTATCCTGCTTGTTATCTATGCTTTGGTCATGGAAAAAAATTGCTCAATACAATCGTGGTTAATGAAAAATAATTCTTGTACATGTGGGAGAATTTTATTGAACACCGTGGCATTTCTGTCTGAATAAATAGAGGCACTGTTAGAGATAAATTTATTTATTTATTTATTTATTTATTTATTAGATTTGTATGCCGCCCCTTTCCATAGACTCGGGGCGGCTCACAACACAATAAAACAGTTCATGACAAATCTAATAATTTAAAATTTAAAATAGTTTTAAAAACCCATTTTTAAGCAGACATACTTACAGACATACCATACATAAATTATATAGGCCCGGGGGAGATCAATTCCCCCATGTCTGATGACAAAGGTGGGTTTTGAGGAGTTTACGAAAGGCAAGGAGGGTAGGGGCAGTTCTAATCTCTGGGGGGAGCTGGTTCCAGAGAGTTGGGGCCACCACAAAGAAGGCTCTTCCCCTGGGGCCCGCCAACCAACATTGTTTAGTTGACGAGACCCAGAGAAGGCCGACTCTGTGGGACCTAATCGGTCGCTGGGATTCGTGCAGCAGAAGATGGTCTCAGAGATATTCTGGTCCGATGCCATGAAGGGCTTTATAGGTCATAACCAACACTTTGAATTGTGACCGGAAATTGATCGGCAACCAATGCAGACTGCGGAGTGTTGGTGTAACATGGGCATACCTGGGGAAGCCCATGACTGCTCTCGTAGCTGCATTTTGCACGATCTTAAGTTTCCGAACACTTTTCAAAGGTAGCCCCATGCAGAGAGCGTTACAGTAGTCGAACCTCGAGGTGATGAGGGCATGAGTGACTGTGAGCAATGAGTCCCGATCCAAATAGGGCCGCAACTGGTGCACCAGGCGAACCTGGGCAAACGCCCCCCTCGCCACAGCTGAAAGGTGGTTCTCTAATGTACAGATTAGCCTTATATTAGAGCAGGGGTGTCAAACTCGTGTCATCACAGTGGCGTTACGTGACGTATTGGAACTCCCCCCCCCCTTTGCTAAATTGAGTGTGGCTGCGGCCAGTGTGTGATGCATATGGTCCATGGGTCGGGAGTTTGACAGCCCTGTATTATAGGAAATTTGAAGAAATCAGTGCTGTTTGCTCAGATTTGACACTTTTTTGAGTTGCTTGCTGTCATTTTCCACTTTCTTTCCTCAGAAAAAGAGCCAATTTGGAAAGCTTCAGATCAAACATACTGGGTTTCAGAGCAGCAGTGCTCCATCACAGTTACCTTATTGTTGCAATACAGTGTTCCCTCGATTTTCACGGGTTCAAACTTCGCAGAAAGTCTATACCACGGTTTTTCAAAAGTATTAATTAAAAAATACTTCACGGTTTTTCCCTATACCACGGTTTTTCCCACCTGATGACGTCATCTGTCATCACCAAACTCGTCCACCTTTAATAAATATTTTTTTTCATAAACTTTAATAAATAAACATGGTGAGTAATAATCTAAATGGTTGCTAAGGGAATGGGAAATTGTAATTTACGGGTTTAAAGTGTTAAGGGAAGGCTTGTGATACTGTTCATAGCCAAAAATAGTGTATTTACTTCCGCACCTCTACTTCGCGGAAATTCAACTTTCGCGGGCGGTCTCGGAACGCATCCCCCGCGAAAATTGAGGGAACACTGTACAGTGTTCCCTCGCCACTTCACGGTTCACTTTTCACGGACTCTGTGCAGCGCGGGTTTTTATAAAATATTAATGGAAAAAATATATTGCGGATTTTCACTACTTCGCAGGTTTTCTACTTTACTACATAAGATTGTAAACAACGCATGATTGGTTGATTGGTGAAGAAGCGACCAACCAGAGAGTGCTGCTTTGTATCCCAGAGCCTGATTGGCTCAGTACAGTGGCGCATTGTTTACTTTTCGTCTGTGTGCAGCTTCCCCATCTCTGAGTCTGCTCCTACACTCGGCCATGTAAGATGCTTACAATAAAAGAGAAAGTCATGCTACTGGACATGCTGAAGGAATGGAGATCGTACACCGTAGTTGGCCGCCATTACGGGATCGACGAATCATCAATTTGCTACATAAAGAAGTTGTGGGGGGGGGAGAGATATTTTGTCACTTTATTGTCCCTACTTCACAGATTTCATTTATTGCGAGTGGTCCTGGAACGTAACACTCACGATAAATGAGGGAACACTGTCTATTGAGGAGGAGGTGGAGGAGGAAATTTCTACCTCCTGCAATGAAATAGTACAGTCAACACAGATATATATATATATATATATATATATATATATATATATATATATATATATATATATTTGTTTTCGTAAATTTTCACGGGTATATGTATGTAGATTGTTCTGAGTTCGGGTTTTGCCCTGTGTAATGTTTTGCATGTCTATGCGACGTTTCGGCGAAATCACATTCACCATCTTCAGGCTGTAGTTCCAATCTTTGTGTTGTTTTAAAACAACACAAAGATTGGAACTACAGCCTGAAGATGGTGAATGTGATTTCGCCGAAACGTCGCATAGACATGCAAAACATTACACAGGGCAAAACCCGAACTCAGAACAATCTACATATATATATATATATATATATATATATATATATATATATATATATATATATACCCTGTTTCCCCAAAAATAAGTCACCCCCAAAAGTAAGACATAGGAGAGGTTTCGTAGAATTGCCTAATATAAGGCATCCCCCAAAAATAAGACATAGGAGACATTTTGTTTCGCAGCATTCCCAAACAGAAAATATATAACATATATTTTAAGAAAGTATAATAGTTGTACATCGAAATAATGGTACGGTAGTAATAAGAAATTCTGGACAGGATTCAGTTTGTCTGGTTATGCTGGTTTGTGATGACAACTACTGCGCAGTATATAATAAATGTTCAATTTTTTTGTTCAGCAATAAATTGAAAAAAAAATAAGACATCCCCTGAAAATAAGACGTAGCACATCTTTGGGAGCAAAAATTAATATAAGTCGGGGTGGCGCAGCAGGTAGAGTGCTCTACTTCTGGCCACTGAAGCTGACTGTGGATCTGAAGGTCAGCAGTTCAAATCTCATCACCGGCTCAAGGTTGACTCAGCCTTCCATCCTGCCGAGGTGGGTGAAATGAGGACCCGGTTTGTGGGAGCAATAGGCTGGCTCTGTTAAGAAGCGTTATTGCTAACACGTTGTAAGCCACCCTGAGTCTAAGGAGAAGGGCAGCATAAAAATTGAATAAATAAATTAATTAAATAAATAAATAAATAAATAAGACGCTGTCTTATTTTTGGGGAAACAGGGTATTTTGTCATAATTCATTCCCATGGCCTCAAAGGTATTGCTAAAAGGACACCCAATCAATCCTGCCTCCCCCATTTTACAGCTGTAGTAGCATATGATTGATGATGAATCTGTACGTTGGTTCTCCCAAGGGAAGACTTGCCTGGTCAGGTATTGTCATATTGGGATGACCATTTTTAAAATTCACAAGACTATTGGCCATTATTATTTTTTATTATTATTATTTATTAGATTTGAATGCCGCCCCTCTCCACAGACTCGGGGCGGCTCACAATAACAATAAAACAATGTACAACAAATCTAATAATTTAAAAAATACTAAAAAACCCTTATTAAAAGCAAACATACCATGCATAAACTGTATAGGCCCGGGGGAGATGTCTCAATTCCCCCATGCCTGACAGCAGAGGTGGGTTTTAAGGAGTTTACGAAAGGCAAGGAGGGTGGGGGAAGTTCTAATCTCCGTGGGGAGCTGGTTCCAGAGGGTCGGGGCCACCACAGAGAAGGCTCTTCCCCTGGGTCTCGCCAAATGATATTGTTTAGTCGACGGGACCTGGAGAAGGCCAACTCTGGGACCTAACCAGTCGCTGGGATTCGTGTGACAGAAACAAGAACTATCAGCCCAAGCAGGGTTGAGACCACTAAGATTTTCCAGTGTAAGAATATTTAGGAAGCCAGAGTTCTGCTATTGCAAATTATTTTGAAATACTGGTAATTATTGATATATTTTTGCTTCAGTGGATGAACTTGTGATATGTGGAATTCTTGGACAAAGAGCGGGGAAAGAGAATTAGAATACATTATTTAAGTCACAATGCTATATTCACCTACGTGCTGTTAACAGGTTTATTATTAAAGTATATATATTACATTGAGTAAAGGACATTCTGTGTGACAGAATTACAGTACACTTATTTAATCCATGGGTAGCATTTGACAATATAAATGGAAAACGAAAATGAGAATAATATAGTGTGAAGATGCAAAATATATAAATAAAATTCTACCCAGATTTTTTTTCCAGAATTGCTGGCACCAGCTTACATATAAATCATTTTCTGTAGACAAATTGATGAGGTTATACCCAGGAGAGAAACTTGCAGGAAAAATCCATGCAGTACTAAAAAAATAAACAGTTTTGAACAATAAAATTGTTCTTTCCCCCCCCTCCTACTGCATATAATTGACAATAATAATGATACTTTCTGCAAATGTAGGACGATTAATTCCCAAAGAACTACAGCTTCAATTGCAGTCAATGACCTTATTTTCCTTATTTATTATCAGTTAAGAAGTCACAGTAAAAAAACAAAACATCTAATATTACTTATACCATTTCACTTTGTAGGGGATCTAGAAGATGATATCCTCTAATATCCTTTTACCAAATTCACAACTTTTATCATGATTTCCTGGCTGAACAATTGGATTTTAGGGAAATGTCATGATGATCAAACCATTTATCCATAACTGAATGAAAAAATGCTTGGATATTCTAGATATGCCACCATAAATTCCATTAAGAAAGATAAGATAGAAATGCAAATACTTGTTCAAATACAGTTCTTTGAACACCAGTAATCTATAGAGACAAAACAAATGGCTTTAGATTCATTTACAGGCATTTGTAAGCAATTGCTCACGGACTCTGGGTTTTTATTTATAGATGCCATGCTTATTCATGCTAAGCTGTTTGGTTGCTATCTTGAACATCTTGTTTTTGATTTAAAAAAAAAATTAGTTGTATATTGCCTTTATTATTTTTACAAACGACTCAAATCCACAAAAATATCCAACACAACTTTTCCTCCTATTTTCTCCAAAACCTTGAACTCACAGCTTTCCACTTTCTGGCCTGGTGTCTTAACCATAACACCAGTGGTGCTATGTGGAAATAAGACATCCATTGGTGGACTGTGGATTGAGGCATGCAAAGATGTTCATATCTATGGGTGCCATGCTAAATGTTACAGGAAACTAGGTCAGCTGTGGTATGCTGATTATCTCCCATGTTGGTCTTTTTCTTCTGGAAAAATACCTAAAATTCAATTCAATTCAATTTATTAGATTTGTATGCCGCCCCTCTCCGAAGACTCGGGGCGGCTCACAACAATAATAAAAACAATATTCCAGCGAAAACAAATCTAATATTAAAAAGCACATAAAACCCTATCATATTTAAAAAAGCAAACAACATATACATACCCAAACATAAATATTTAAAAAAAGCCTGGGGGAAAGGTGTCTCAACTCCCCCATGCCTGGCGGTATAGATGGGTCTTGAGTAATTTACGGAAGACAAGGAGTGTGGGGGCAGTTCTAATCTCCGGGGGGAGTTGATTCCAGAGGGCCGTGGCTGCCACAGAAAAGGCTCTTCCCCTAGGGCCCACCAAACGACATTGTTTGGTCGACGGGACCCAGAGAAGTCCAACTCTGTGGGACCTTATCGGTCGCTGGGATTCGTGCGGTAGCAGGCGGTTCCGGAGGTACTCTGGTCCAATGCCATGCAGGGCTTTAAAGGTCATAACCAACACTTTGAATTGTGACCGGAAACTGATCGGCAGCCAAGGCAGGCCACGGAGTGCTGCAGAAATGTGGGCGAATCTAGGAAGCCCCATGATGGCTCTCGCGGCCGCGTTCTGCATGATCTGAAATTTCCGAACACTTTTCAGAGGTAGCCCCATGTAGAGAGTGTTGCAGTAATCGAACCTCGAGGTGATGAGGGCATGAGCAACTGTGAGCAGTGACTCCCTGTCCAAATAGGGCCGCAACTGGTGCACCAGGCGGACCTGGGCAAACGCCCTCCTTGCCACAGCTGAAAGATTATGTTCCAATGTCAGCTGTGGATCGAGGAGGACGCCCAAGTTGTGAACCCTCTCTGAGGGGGTCAATATTCCCCCCCCAGGGTAATGGATGGACAGGTGGAATTGTCCTTGGGAGGCAAGACCACTCCGTCTTGTCTGGGTTGAGTTTGAGTTTGTTGACACCCATCCAGGCCCCAACAGCCTCCAGGCACCGGCACATCACTTCCACTGCTTCATTGACTGGACATCCTAATGGGATAGAGCCTAATGGGATACAGCCTAAATCCTAATGGGATAGAGCCATTGCACATTGATTGGGTAAGTCTAAAATACCCTTCCTTCCTGCAGAGAAATTAAAAAAAACAGGAATATTTTCCAGCTTAAGCAATCTCATTTTGTGGATAGTTCTGTCTTCTATTTTTGCATCCAGGTCCACAAAGGGAAATTAAATTCATCTTGATGCCCATTTTCCCTCCAGGTTCAGATTATATCAAGAGCTAAGTTAAGTAAACACACGGTAAACTGTGGGTAACATACCGTGTATGCTTAAAGCTTTCTTTTCATTGAAATTTAAAGCATAATGCATTTTTATATGTAACTATGGTATAATCGGTTATTTATTTACTGGGAAGTAATAAAATACTGCTTTAAATTTTTTAAGAAACTTTTCTTTCTAGAAATAACACTTTGACAAACTATAAACAATTATTGATAGCGGAGCTGAACCATTATGCAATGCACAAAGCTGGATGTTTAACAATAGAATAGTTTATAGCTGAATGATATATACCAAGTGAGAGGCATGGCATGTTTATTACCCAATATGGTAAGTTTGTGGAATAAATCCTAAAAGCAATGTTTCAGAAGGGCACAATATAATTTGAAGGCCTGCAGTATTCTGAAAAAAGTCACTTATTGTTCTGCCAGGCTCTCTGGTAGGAGCCTCCCGAAAATTCAAGGGTACAAATTTCAGACACACACACGTTTGAAAATTCAAAACAATGTTCTTTATCACAAAATTCAAAATAAACTAAGCACTCTTTTTGTATTGCAAAGAGCACTCGTCCCAAAACAACCTGGTAGTCTGTACAATTCCCTTAAGCAGTCATTAAGTACTTAGCTAGCAGCTGTGAAGAAACTTCACACTCCTTCTTCTTCCAAGGAAGTGAGACACACACACAGGGAAAAATGATCAATTAAGATTAAAGGAGACATTGTATAGCAAATTTAAATGGAATATTCCAAATATTAATCTAGGAGTTCAAGTTGATTAAATAAATATCCTGAATTTGAATAGATTGACTTTAACAGGATTGCGATAGACCAGGTTGTGGTTTTGTGATATTTTTAAGGTGGGCTCAAGAACAAATTCCATTTCATAAGCAATTTTATCAGAGACATCATTGCATTGTTTATTAAACATTTTACTTATTCTCTTTATTCAAAAGTAAGCGCAAACAGTCTAAATAAGGACCTTTGTGTGGAAATGAGCTCCAAATCTTATCTGAACCCAGCATCTCCTCTATACATGAATGGCCAAAAATATTGACTATTTTTAAATTTTTGGATGGGATAAATATTCAAGATGTTCTATTAACTACTTTTTTCAGTCCATACACTGAGGCAGAATATAAGGAAAATTAATTATGCCTAACTTTTTTTGCCACTAAATAGCTCTCAAACAACTAAGAACGATATACAGTGATACCTCTACTTAAGAACTTTTCTAGATAAGAACCAGGTGTTCAAGATTTTTTTTTGTTTCTTCTTAAGAACCATTTTCTACTTAAGAACCCAAGCCTGGAAAAATTTCCCAGGAAATTTGAGAGCGGCACAATGGCCCAGCCAGTTTCCTGCCATTCCCCCTTTAATCCCGGCCATTTTGGGGTTTTCTGGGTTGCCAGAGGAGCCTTTCAGTGGCGCTTAAGGAAGCTTTGGCAGCCCAGAGCGAACGGAGTGTTTTCCTTTCTCTGGGCACTTGGAGAGGGAATAAACCACTCCACTGTGGTGACTCCCTCGTGCTTCCTCCCACACATCCAGCACGAGGTTGCCTCCTGGAGCATCTGGGCGCAGAAAGGCAAAAGGGGGCGCTCACTTCACCTTCTTCCTTCGGCATCGACTGTCCTCCTCCTCTTCTTCCTTCTCCTCCTCCCACCCAAATTCTGAGCTTTTATTTCTTTCCTAATGGGGTTGCACATATTATTTGCTTTTATATTGATTCCTATGGGAAAAATTGCTTCTACTTAAGAACGTTTCTACTTAAGAACCTGGTCACAAAACAAATTAAGTTCTTAAGTAGAGGTACCACTGTAGTTAAAAACAATATAATTGTTTTTGCACTCTGCACTCTTTCTAGAGTCTCAACATGTTTTTACATCATGGTGACCAAAACTGGATGCAATATTTCAAGTGTGGCCTTACCAAGGCTTACAAAGAGGATGGGTTAATGATACAAAATGGGTGACACCAAGTTTTCTGTGTGATTTTCTGTTTTAAAGAATATTTGGTTGGTTATCCTAAGTCTGTTCTGGAACCTTCCAAGCAATTTCATTGTGTTTTTCTCTTTTTAAAAAGAAGGAAATTGCATCTGTAAATTTCAACAGTCGCATTGAATTCAGCAATTCAGACACCTTACAGCAGGGGTCCCCAAACTTTTTACACAGGGGGCCAGTTCATTGTCCCTCAGACTGTTGGAGGGCCAGACTATAAAAAAACCCCTGCGGTTTTCTTAATGCCGCCGCCTTGAGGGAGGAGGAGGAGGTGAAGTGGAGCAAGTCCCCAACTCCTTGCCGAGTTTTCTCTTTCTTTCTCTCTTCCTTCCTCTCCTTTTTTTTCTCTCTCTCTCTCACTCTCTCTCACCAGCATTCGTGGCGCGCGAGCACGGCTCTTCCTTTCACCCACCGCCGTCGCCTCCAGCCAAGCCAGCAGCAGTCGCTGCAAGTTCCTTGGGCGGGTTCTGCCACTTTCTAATAATCTCTGCACTTTCTACGGCCGCCTGGCTGGGCTGCCCAGAGGGAGTGGCAGCTCCCACCCAAGGAACCTGCAGCGATGGCTGCCGGCGGGAGAAGGAAAGGGAGCTGCGGCCGCCCCCGCCTGCTGCGGAGGGGCAGGTGCCGAGCCTCTCGGTTGTGGCCTCTCCGCCCCCATCCCCCTGCCAGCCCACAAGGGGATGGGGAGTGTGCGCGCACGCGCAACATTCAGAATAAGAAATACCTTCGCCATTCAAAAAAAGAAAAACTTTAGCCGGCCTCGCACTTTCGTCGCTCCCCGCCCCCAACTCCAATGCCCGGCTCCATGTAAAATCTCGTGTGCTGCCACGGGCCGGATAAATTGCCTCAGTGGGCCGCATCCGGCCCCCGGGCCGTAGTTTGGGGACCGCTGCCTTACAGGGATGCAGAAAAGAGGCTACCGATGATTAAATAATTCAAAAATCATGCTAAGCCAGTATTGAATAAATCACGTTATGCCTTTATGTAAGATGTAGAACCCAGCTTGTGCCTCACAATGTGTTGCGGTGTTTCTCTGTACCGCAGCTCATAGTACAGAGTTACAAATTGAGTTTCAGGCATTTATCATGTAAACAAGTATATGTTTCACATTTCAAAGAGCTGAAGCATTAACATTTATGAAATGTAAATTCTTGCAAAGCCAAGAAACGCGCTGCACGTACTTGGTTATTTGCACAGATCGGTGTTTGAACAAGGTGAGAAATGGAAGCTTGTGCCTATTGAGTGAGTGTACACAAAGTAAAATAACATGGAAGCGCTTCTATATTTTACACCAGGTGTAAATCCCATTAAGCAACAATTCCTACATAAACACATAACTATTATCTGTAACTGGCAAGCTTAAAAATAATACATGGGCTTCATTGTTCATCCCGTCATCATTCTTCATTTGCACTTTGGCAACTGATACATTTCACAAAAGCTGAGCCTTCACCATTAAGCATCTATGCAAGGCTCAGCTACAGATCTATAGCTATTCTAAGCAATATGTAAAATTAATATTGTGCCACTCCTATTCTGGTGCATGTATTTATTTAGTTGATGATAAAAGTACAGTGGCTCTGTTTGAGCTGCACCTACAGTAGCACAAATGGAGCAAGGGAAGCTTAATCAATCTTCTTCTACGGTCTCCTTGTTTATAAAACAGAGACAGAAAATGATTTGTTTTGCTTCTAAAAACATTTAAAGTTTTTCTAAAAGAATACTTCTCTAAAGTGATGTTTATGCTACTGACTGAGCTGTGCAAAGAATTTGAAACAGGATTTTTGCAGCTCATGTTTATTTTTTAATTTTTTTTATTTATTGGACTTTTATGCTGCCCCTCTCCGAGGACTCGGGGTGGCTTACAACATAAAACAGAACAATGTGTAACATCCTAAATCCAATTAATTTAAATGTATAAGCTAAAACCCCGCCAAACCATAAAAAGACAGTCACTCCCATTCAATCAACTTGCTCTCAATACATTCATCGGCCAGGGGGCTAGAGCAATGATGGGCTCCTACAGGTATAGTCAGGTACACAGTACTGGTAGCAAATTTTTTATTTATTTTTCTTTTTTTCCCTTCTGGGCTCTGGGTATGTTTTTCCTATCACAGTAAATTAGGTTGAATGTTGTGGTTAGCTCTGGCCCAGCTCCTGCCCCAAGGAATGTGGGGGAGACATCCACATGCCGCAGGCCTGTTTTGCTCTCGATGGAATCTGCCGACGAAGCCTCCTCTGACTAAGGAAGCGTGAGTGACCGGGAAGAGGGGAGTTTGGCAGACAGCCCAGGAGGAGATCAATCATCTGTATCATCCCTGGATTCTGAACAAGAATTAATGACACATCCACACATGCATAGAGTGATGTATAGGAGGCAACAACTGAGGCCACCTGTGGTTGGGTCGGGCTGCTGTAATTAGTGCTACAGATAAAAGTGCAACCTGGTGTTTTAGCCTCATGGCAGTTTATGTGATTCATTGTTTCGTCAAGATCGTGGTTTTTGTGCTGTTCAAGATTGTGTGTGGACTCTCTGGACTTTAGAATTGGACTCAATTTCCCAGTTATTGGGTGAGCAATTGGATTGCATTTAACCTGTGCCTTATGTGTACCAGAAAATCCCTTTGACATTTAAAAAGGGAGCTGTTTCTATTTTTCTGTTTATAAAAACTTTTGGGTTTTCCTTTTATCGTGTGGTGTGTGTCTTCCTGGACTAATTACCCTGTAATTACAGGCGGTTGAAACACGCCAGCAGAACAGTTGAATGTGTATAATTTTAGAAGAGCTGTGCTTGCATTATGTATATACACTTTATATAGTAGATAATCAGGGGTGGGCTACTGCCCAGATGGGTGAGAACGCAGTGGGGTAGCGAAAATGGCGCTCCACCCCAGAGCACCCAATTTACACAGAAAGATGTTAAAAGAAAATGCATAAGCCATGCCCACAGTGTGGTAGTAAAAATTTTGGTAGCCCATCAATGGGCTAGAGTCTAGTGGCCCCAAGCCTGGTGGCATAGATGAGTCTTAAGACACTTGCAGAAGGCGAGGAGAGTGGGGGCAGTGCAAATCTCTGGGGGAAGCTGATTCCAGAGGGCTGGGCCCCTCACAGAGAAGGCTCTTCCCCTGGGCCCCACCAAATGACATTGTTTAGTTGACCGGACATGGAGAAGGCCGACTCTGTGGGACCTAACCAGTCGCTGGGATTCATGCAGCAGAAGGCAGTCTCGCAATTAGTCTGGCCCAATGCCATGTAGGCCTTTATAGGTCATAACCAACAGTTTAAATTGCATCCGGAAACCAATTGGCAGTTAATGTTAACCCAAACTTGACACCTCCACTTGTTAGAGAGTGCATCTTTGGGAAGGGGGCTAATGTGGCTGCTTTTGAAAATTTCCTTGGTCCCTGTACATGCATGCACAGCAGTGGTGGGTTCCTATCGATTTGGTGGGGTGCACCACTCTGATAGCAGCCTACCAATTGTGCAATTTGCACATGGCGGTTCTGGTGCTGTTTTTGCTGGTCTGTCGCACGGTGCCATCCTTTTTTTCAAATTTTTGGCTTTTACTTTTGCTTCCTGCGCATGTGTAGAACCAAGATATCGTGAGGAGATGCTTGCTCACATAATTTTGGTGATTTTTTTCCTTACGTGTACGCACAGAAACAAAAAAATTCCAATATTGCGCATGCACAAGCGTCCCCTCGTGAGATTTTTTGCTTTTAGCATATGCGCGAAAGCAAGTTTGCATGAGGAGATGTGCGTGTGTGCATGTGTAGCAAGCAGGTGTGCACACAAAATGTGATACAATGCACCAGTATGTAGATAAGTGGAACCCACCTCTGATGCACAGTCAATATTTCCATTGGGGCTACTGGTGAACAAGTCAGGTGGAGAAGCTGGGGAGAGCTTTGGAAGTCACTTGCTGTTATGCTGGGCCCTTGGCAATTAGCCCCCAGTGAGTTTGGAATGAATTTCAAACACACGCACAGACAGTCACAAAGAAATTAAAGCAAGTTTATCAAGCAATCTTGAAAACACAAACTATGAGAGGAGTCAATTTTCTCTCACCTGAAAAAGTCCTTGAATGTGGCAGCGTGCCAAAACAAAAGAACAGATGAGACAGCTGTAAATCTCCACAACCACCTATGCCAAAAAGACCTCAAGAGTTCTTAACTATGAAGTGGCCAGAGTTTAGTAGTAGTCCCTGAATAATACGAGCTGTAGCAATGTTCTTTCAGAAGTCTCTTTCTCAAACGGATAAATGCCCACAGCCCATGTTTCCCAGCCTCCTTTCTATCACCAACTCATTAACATAATTACCCCATGAACAGGTGTGCTCACTTAACTTCTGAGTCACTTGTGTAGCTGTTCCCTTCAAGTCACAAGCCTGCACACACGGGCATCCACAAGTGGGTCCTCCTCCGATTCTGATGACTCACTAATTAAAGCACTGACTTGTGGGCTGGCTGCACCCATCTCCCTATCTGCTTCCTCTCTCCCACTGTCTGTCCCTGGCTCTGAGCCAAATCCACTGTCAGATTCTGCTGGCAATAAAACAGGTCTCCGATAAACCGAGGATTCCCATAAATCAACATCAAAATTCCCCGCTGCAGGAGCTAACCCAGAGCCAACCACAACACTTGCAAGCTTTCCAAAAAGATGGGTCTGCTTTAAGAAATCAAAGTGCTTTGTTCCCACTAATCTGGGTAAGCATCTTTTCAAATGCTTACCCAGCTCTTGTTCCTGACCCAATTCAAAAAGGAGGCCTTGGGTTTTAAAATTCTGTAGAGAGTTTATATTGATGATCTCAGTGAATACTCTTCTTGCATGTAAAACCTACTCAACCGAATTAATTAGGAGCATCTTAAAAAATGCTGTTCCAGGTTTCTTCTTAATTAGACAATAGGGCTGCAAGAAGCAGTTGGAGCCACAGTTTAAAGCTTTAACATGACCAAGGTGTCCCAAAGGTTTCATACAGTCACTGACTGCGAGCCTTTTGCCAGCTTCTTCAGCTTCTTTATTTCAGGAGCAATCCTGGTGGGAGTAATTTTCTGCATGTATTCACAAATTCAGAAAACTTGGGGAAGGGGGAGGAGAGAGAGGAGTTTAATTGACTATGATTAAAACAGCAAATTTTTATTTTTTAATTTGGCCTTAGTTTCTCACCTCTCCCAAGAATTCACTGTATTTTAGACAACAATGATGAATGAGACAATAATGCTATTTTGGTTTAATGTTAAAGAGCCAGACACAATTGATTTCATTAATAGTGAGAGTAATATTGTTGTAATCTTACTGCCTTAAAACTCTTTTTTTTCTCTAGCTATTTGTTGTATCTGATAAACTAATTGTCAGGTTGTCAAACTGCCCAAGGAGCTGCTGATACAGTTCTACAGAAGAATTATTGAGTCTGTCATCTTCACATCTATAACTGTTTGATTTGGTTCTGCAACCCAACAAGACCGACACAGACTTCAGAGGATAATCAGAACGGCAGAAAGAACAATTGCTACCAACCTGCCTGAGGACCTGTATACTGCATGAGTCAAAAAGAGGGCTGTGAAAATATTTATTGACCCTTCACATCCTGGACACAAACTGCTTCATCTGCTACCCTCAACGTGATGTTATAGAGCACTGCACCCCAGAACAACTAGAAACAAAAACAGTGTTTTTCCAAAATGCCATCACTCTGCTAAACAAATAATTCCTCCCAAACTATTTCCTAAGGCTGCACTACTATTAACCTTCTCATCATTCCCATCACCCATCTCCTCCCACAAATGACTGTACGACTGTAACTTTGTGGCTTGTATCCCTACAATTTATGTGGACTGGTACCTAATATGATTTGATTGCTTATATGTATCCGGACTAGCATTAAGTGTTGTAGCTTAGAATGCTTGACAAATTTATCTTTTATTTTATGTACACTGAAAGCATGTACATATACATGCTTTATAATCCACTCTGAGTCTTTGAAGAGAGATGACATATAAATCCAAATAATGAATGAATGAATGAATGAATGAGGAAAGAAGGAAGGAAGGTAGGAAGGAAGGATGGATGGAAGGATGGATGGATGTGCACCAACACAAATTACTAGTTTGTCCAATCACACTTGGCCAATAAAATTCTATATTCTATTCTATTCTATTCTATTCATTTATTATAAGATCTTCTTCCTTGCTTTATTTCGTTAATCATAATACTGTTATGTAATACTGTAAACATATTGTATGTGTCTACTGAGATTTGCTCCCCATATACAGTCATAAATAATGAGAATATTTATAGCTCAGGGTTGAAATGTGGGTTCCTTGGTGCTCCCTGAGCTTCGTTGTTTTCATTACTAGCATTGATGATGCTACCTAGTTTAGGTAACAAAACATCTGTAAGAAAACAGCCAAGCTCAGAGAGCAGCAAGGACCCTTCACTCATATATTTATGATTAAAGTAATATTTGTAGATGGTTACACTTTCCTAAACAACCGTAATACCTGTTGCAGCAGAACACCATAGTGATACTCCTGTGCATTTGCTTCTGACCTTGCTTTTGTATAATAGAATAGTCACGATGAGTCCAAACAGAATCCAGTGAAATCTCATCCTAGGTTATTCTATTACCTTAACATAGAAACATAGAAACATAGAAGTCTGACGGCAGAAAAAGACCCCATGGTCCATCTAGTCTGCCCTTATACTATTTTCTGTATTTTATCTTAGGATGGATATATGTTTATCCCAGGCATGTTTAAATTCAGTTACTGTGGATTTATCTACCACGTCTGCTGGAAGTTTGTTCCAAGGATCTACTACTCTTTCAGTAAAATAATATTTTCTCATGTTGCTTTTGATCTTTCCTCCAACTAACCTCAGATTGTGTCCCCTTGTTCTTGTGTTCACTTTCCTATTAAAAACACTTCCCTCCTGGACCTTATTTAACCCTTTAATATATTTAAATGTTTCGATCATGTCCCCCCTTTTCCTTCTGTCCTCCAGACTATACAGATTGAGTTCATTAAGTCTTTCCTGATACGTTTTATACTTAAGACCTTCCACCATTCTTGTAGCCCGTCTTTGGACCCGTTCAATTTTGTCAATATCTTTTTGTAGGTGAGGTCTCCAGAACTGAACACAGTATTCCAAATGTGGTCTCACCAGCGTTCTATATAGCGGGATCATAATCTCCCTCTTCCTGCTTGTTATACCTCTAGCTATGCAGCCAAGCATCCTACTTGCTTTCCCTACTGCCTGACTGCACTGTTCACCCATTTTGAGACTGTCAGAAATCACTACGCCTAAATCCTTTTCTTTTGAAGTATTTGCTAACACAGAACTGCCAATACAATAGTCAGATTGAGGATTCCTTTTCCCCAAGTGCATTATTTTACATTTGGAAACATTAAACTGCAGTTTCCATTGCTTTGACCATTTATCTAGTAAAGCTAAATCATTTACCATATTGCCGACGCCTCCAGGAATATCAACCCTATTGCACACTTTAGAGTCATCGGCAAATAGGCAAACCTTCCCTACCAGACCTTCCCCTATGTCACTCACAAACATATTAAAAAGAATAGGACCCAGAACAGACCCTTGTGGCACACCGCTTGTAACCTGACTCTGCTCAGAATACTCGCCATTCACAACAACCCTCTGGTGTCTATGCTTCAGCCAGCTGCAAATCCATTGAACTATCCAGGGATTAAGTCCAATCTTCACTAATTTATCTATCAGCTCTTTATGTGGAACCGTATCAAAGGCTTTGCTGAAGTCCAGGTAGGCAATATCCACGGCACCACCTTCATCCAACACCTTTGTGACATAGTCAAAGAAATCAATGAGATTAGTCTGACATGATTTGCCTTCAGTAAAGCCATGCTGATTTGGGTCCAATAATTTATTGTTTTTTAGGTGCTGATTTATCCTCTTTTTGAGTAGAGTCTCCATCATTTTAACTACCACTGATGTCAAGCTAACTGGCCTGTAGTTACCAGCTTCTTCTCTACTGCCCTTCTTGTGAATAGGCACAACACTGGCCATTCTCCAATCCTCAGGAACATCTCCTGTTAACAAGGATTGGTTAAACAAATCAGTCAGGGGGGTAGCAATGACAGATCTGAGTTCTTTAAGAACTCTGGGGTGGATGCCATCTGGACCCATTGCCTTATTTATCTTTAATCGTTCAAGTTCTTCTAAGACATCGGCTTCTAAGATCACTGGAGCTGAATCCGTACAGTTGGAGGCAATGCTATATCCCTCTATAGTATTATTTTGTAAGGTGTCTTTTGAGAAAACTGAACAGAAATAGCTATTGAAATGGTCAGCGATCTCCTTATTCCCATTAATGCATGTATTTTTCCCGGTACTAAGCTTCGTGATGCCGCAGTTTTTCTTCTTCTTATCACTAATATATCTGAAGAAGGTTTTATCCCCCTTCTTTAGAGATTTGGCAATTTCTTCCTCTTTTGAGGCTTTAGCAGCATATATTATCTGTTTCGCCTCCTTCTGTCTCATTTTATACACCTCCCTATCAGCTATACTTCCAGACTCTTTATACCTCCTATAGGCAGCCTTTTTTTCATTGACTATAGTCCTTACATCATTGCTAAACCATAGCGGTTTCTTCTTCCTTTTACCTTTAGTTATTTGTCTTACATACAGTCCAGTGGCTTTTAAGATGGCCTTTTTAAATACAGTCCACTGGGTGCTCGCTCCTGCCATTTTATCCCTCCCCTTTAATTCATTATCTAAATATTCCCCCATTGCATTAAAATTTGTTTTTCTGAAATCCAATACTTTGGTTGCATTATAGGATTGCTCACAATGAGTTTTTACATCAAACCACAAACATAGATGGTCACTGCAACCTAAATTTTCTCCCACCTTGACATCTGAAACCCAATTCCCATTCGTAAAAACTAAATCTAGAATATTCTCCCCTCTAGTTGGTGTCTTAACCAGCTGTGCCAGAGCTGCTCCTGTAAAGGCCTCTACTATATTCTTACTTTTGCATGTAAGGGCACTGGGGATATTCCAGTCAACATCAGGCATGTTGAAATCACCCATAACCACAATATCTCCCTTTACTGCCATTTGGGTAATTTCATCCACCATCTTGTTGTCATATTCCTCAGATTGCCCTGGAGGCCTATAGATCACCCCAATTCTAATGACAGAACCGTCTTTATTTTGCATGCAAATCCAGAGGGTCTCTAGATCTTGACATGTATTTTGAATTAGTGTTGTTTTTAGAGTTTCTTTAACATAAATGGCTACTCCACCTCCCCTTCTCTCTATTCTATCCTTCCTATACAGTGTATATCCTGGTATGGATATTTCCCATTCATTAGAATCCTTAAACCATGTCTCAGTTATGGCAACCAGGTCCAAATTATCTCTAGATATTATGGCCATTAATTCACAGAGCTTGTTGCTCAAGCTTCGAGCATTCGTGCACATTACACGAAGAACATTATTTTCATTATTAGTTTGCCCCTTATCATCAACAACTACATCTATTTTATTTGCAGCTCCCTTTTCATAAGCTTCCAAAAACTGCTTTATCCTCATTGGTCGGGGACAGAAATCACCCACATCAGTTACATCTCTGTCCCCTTTACCTAGTTTAAATGCCTGTCCAAAAAAGTTCTGAATTCCTCACCGAGTACCTGGGTACCTCTGTATGATGGATGCAAACCATCCATCTTAAACAACTCCCTATTAGACCACCTACTGACATCATGACTTACATAGCCAAAACCTTCAGCTTTACACCACTGCTTTAACCACACATTAAACTCTATGATACACGTTGTTTTATCCTCTTGGCCACAAACCGGTAACACCTCTGAGAAAGTCACTGAATCTGCTATTTTACCCAGCTCCACACTTAGACATTGAAAATCTCTTTTTACTACATTGACATTTCTCTGGGACAAATCATTTGTGCCAAGATGCACCACCACATCAATGTTATTACCTTTACTCACAGCCTTGACAATGTTTGTAATCCTCCTCCTGTCCCTGCTGGCAGTGGCCCCTGGGAGACACCTCAGCACCTTCACCACGTCCTTACTCTGTCCCAAATCAACACCTCTAACAGTCGAATCACCCACAAGAAAATGTGTCCTCTTTATATTTCTACTAACTGCACTTGATGGTTTGGTGACATTTACAACAACTTCCCCTTTGAATATCCCCTCATTCTCTGCCTGAGGGGCCTTGCTAATATCTCCAACATCCTTACTATTTAAATCCGCAAGAACAGTATAGGAATTCGATAAAGAGAGACCAAAATTACTATGTTTTTGCTCAACTGCACGCAATCTTCCTGAACCGACAGTTGTCCACACAGCCCTCCTCCTCGGGTGGCGCTGTGGAAGTGGAGGCTGGACACATGGCTGCATTACAGCACATGGCTGGGACAATCTTTCCACTTCTGACTGCAAGCTACAAACTAAGGACTGCAATCTAGAGATCTCGCCATCTAACCTAGATGTCCTAATGCAAAGAGGGCAGTACCCCAAGTTCCACAAGGTACTACGGAAGACAACAGCCAAACAAGTGTTACACTGCACCAAGCCAGTCATCTTAACAATGTATTGAAATACAAGTACTTAGCAATAAAATCCACAACCCCTATTGCTACCAAACTTTGCTGATTTTGGTTTATAGTTATATGATTCGCGCGCCGTTAGGCGCGCGGGCCACTACCTTCTTCTCTCCTTCTCTGTGATCTGAAGTGCAAATTAAAATGGCTTTTTCCTGCCTTTTATACTTCCCAGTCTAATCCTGCCCCAGCCTAATCTGATTGGTCTGTGTTTGAAAACAAACTGCTAATAAAATTGTCTGTAACAGCCAGTTATAAATGCCCCTTCTCCTTGAATTCAAAAAATGCAAATGCAAAAAGTAAACAGCACTACCTTCTTCTCTCCTTCTCTGTGATCTGAAGTGCAAATTAAAATGGCTTTTTCCTGCCTTTTATACTTCCCAGTCTAATCCTGCCCCAGCCTAATCTGATTGGTCTGTGTTTGAAAACAAACTGCTAATAAAATTGTCTGTAACAGCCAGTTATAAATGCCCCTTCTCCTTGAATTCAAAAAATGCAAATGCAAAAAGTAAACAGCACTACCTTCTTCTCTCCTTCTCTGTGATCTGAAGTGCAAATTAAAATGGCTTTTTCCTGCCTTTTATACTTCCCAGTCTAATCCTGCCCCAGCCTAATCTGATTGGTCTGTGTTTGAAAACAAACTGCTAATAAAATTGTCTGTAACAGCCAGTTATAAATGCCCCTTCTCCTTGAATTCAAAAAATGCAAATGCAAAAAGTAAACAGCACTACCTTCTTCTCTCCTTCTCTGTGATCTGAAGTGCAAATTAAAATGGCTTTTTCCTGCCTTTTATACTTCCCAGTCTAATCCTGCCCCAGCCTAATCTGATTGGTCTGTGTTTGAAAACAAACTGCTAATAAAATTGTCTGTAACAGCCAGTTATAAATGCCCCTTCTCCTTGAATTCAAAAAATGCAAATGCAAAAAGTAAACAGCACTACCTTCTTCTCTCCTTCTCTGTGATCTGAAGTGCAAATTAAAATGGCTTTTTCCTGCCTTTTATACTTCCCAGTCTAATCCTGCCCCAGCCTAATCTGATTGGTCTGTGTTTGAAAACAAACTGCTAATAAAATTGTCTGTAACAGCCAGTTATAAATGCCCCTTCTCCTTGAATTCAAAAAATGCAAATGCAAAAAGTAAACAGCACTACCTTCTTCTCTCCTTCTCTGTGATCTGAAGTGCAAATTAAAATGGCTTTTTCCTGCCTTTTATACTTCCCAGTCTAATCCTGCCCCAGCCTAATCTGATTGGTCTGTGTTTGAAAACAAACTGCTAATAAAATTGTCTGTAACAGCCAGTTATAAATGCCCCTTCTCCTTGAATTCAAAAAATGCAAATGCAAAAAGTAAACAGCACTACCTTCTTCTCTCCTTCTCTGTGATCTGAAGTGCAAATTAAAATGGCTTTTTCCTGCCTTTTATACTTCCCAGTCTAATCCTGCCCCAGCCTAATCTGATTGGTCTGTGTTTGAAAACAAACTGCTAATAAAATTGTCTGTAACAGCCAGTTATAAATGCCCCTTCTCCTTGAATTCAAAAAATGCAAATGCAAAAAGTAAACAGCACTACCTTCTTCTCTCCTTCTCTGTGATCTGAAGTGCAAATTAAAATGGCTTTTTCCTGCCTTTTATACTTCCCAGTCTAATCCTGCCCCAGCCTAATCTGATTGGTCTGTGTTTGAAAACAAACTGCTAATAAAATTGTCTGTAACAGCCAGTTATAAATGCCCCTTCTCCTTGAATTCAAAAAATGCAAATGCAAAAAGTAAACAGCACTACCTTCTTCTCTCCTTCTCTGTGATCTGAAGTGCAAATTAAAATGGCTTTTTCCTGCCTTTTATACTTCCCAGTCTAATCCTGCCCCAGCCTAATCTGATTGGTCTGTGTTTGAAAACAAACTGCTAATAAAATTGTCTGTAACAGCCAGTTATAAATGCCCCTTCTCCTTGAATTCAAAAAATGCAAATGCAAAAAGTAAACAGCACTACCTTCTTCTCTCCTTCTCTGTGATCTGAAGTGCAAATTAAAATGGCTTTTTCCTGCCTTTTATACTTCCCAGTCTAATCCTGCCCCAGCCTAATCTGATTGGTCTGTGTTTGAAAACAAACTGCTAATAAAATTGTCTGTAACAGCCAGTTATAAATGCCCCTTCTCCTTGAATTCAAAAAATGCAAATGCAAAAAGTAAACAGCACTACCTTCTTCTCTCCTTCTCTGTGATCTGAAGTGCAAATTAAAATGGCTTTTTCCTGCCTTTTATACTTCCCAGTCTAATCCTGCCCCAGCCTAATCTGATTGGTCTGTGTTTGAAAACAAACTGCTAATAAAATTGTCTGTAACAGCCAGTTATAAATGCCCCTTCTCCTTGAATTCAAAAAATGCAAATGCAAAAAGTAAACAGCACTACCTTCTTCTCTCCTTCTCTGTGATCTGAAGTGCAAATTAAAATGGCTTTTTCCTGCCTTTTATACTTCCCAGTCTAATCCTGCCCCAGCCTAATCTGATTGGTCTGTGTTTGAAAACAAACTGCTAATAAAATTGTCTGTAACAGCCAGTTATAAATGCCCCTTCTCCTTGAATTCAAAAAATGCAAATGCAAAAAGTAAACAGCACTACCTTCTTCTCTCCTTCTCTGTGATCTGAAGTGCAAATTAAAATGGCTTTTTCCTGCCTTTTATACTTCCCAGTCTAATCCTGCCCCAGCCTAATCTGATTGGTCTGTGTTTGAAAACAAACTGCTAATAAAATTGTCTGTAACAGCCAGTTATAAATGCCCCTTCTCCTTGAATTCAAAAAATGCAAATGCAAAAAGTAAACAGCACTACCTTCTTCTCTCCTTCTCTGTGATCTGAAGTGCAAATTAAAATGGCTTTTTCCTGCCTTTTATACTTCCCAGTCTAATCCTGCCCCAGCCTAATCTGATTGGTCTGTGTTTGAAAACAAACTGCTAATAAAATTGTCTGTAACAGCCAGTTATAAATGCCCCTTCTCCTTGAATTCAAAAAATGCAAATGCAAAAAGTAAACAGCACTACCTTCTTCTCTCCTTCTCTGTGATCTGAAGTGCAAATTAAAATGGCTTTTTCCTGCCTTTTATACTTCCCAGTCTAATCCTGCCCCAGCCTAATCTGATTGGTCTGTGTTTGAAAACAAACTGCTAATAAAATTGTCTGTAACAGCCAGTTATAAATGCCCCTTCTCCTTGAATTCAAAAAATGCAAATGCAAAAAGTAAACAGCACTACCTTCTTCTCTCCTTCTCTGTGATCTGAAGTGCAAATTAAAATGGCTTTTTCCTGCCTTTTATACTTCCCAGTCTAATCCTGCCCCAGCCTAATCTGATTGGTCTGTGTTTGAAAACAAACTGCTAATAAAATTGTCTGTAACAGCCAGTTATAAATGCCCCTTCTCCTTGAATTCAAAAAATGCAAATGCAAAAAGTAAACAGCACTACCTTCTTCTCTCCTTCTCTGTGATCTGAAGTGCAAATTAAAATGGCTTTTTCCTGCCTTTTATACTTCCCAGTCTAATCCTGCCCCAGCCTAATCTGATTGGTCTGTGTTTGAAAACAAACTGCTAATAAAATTGTCTGTAACAGCCAGTTATAAATGCCCCTTCTCCTTGAATTCAAAAAATGCAAATGCAAAAAGTAAACAGCACTACCTTCTTCTCTCCTTCTCTGTGATCTGAAGTGCAAATTAAAATGGCTTTTTCCTGCCTTTTATACTTCCCAGTCTAATCCTGCCCCAGCCTAATCTGATTGGTCTGTGTTTGAAAACAAACTGCTAATAAAATTGTCTGTAACAGCCAGTTATAAATGCCCCTTCTCCTTGAATTCAAAAAATGCAAATGCAAAAAGTAAACAGCACTACCTTCTTCTCTCCTTCTCTGTGATCTGAAGTGCAAATTAAAATGGCTTTTTCCTGCCTTTTATACTTCCCAGTCTAATCCTGCCCCAGCCTAATCTGATTGGTCTGTGTTTGAAAACAAACTGCTAATAAAATTGTCTGTAACAGCCAGTTATAAATGCCCCTTCTCCTTGAATTCAAAAAATGCAAATGCAAAAAGTAAACAGCACTACCTTCTTCTCTCCTTCTCTGTGATCTGAAGTGCAAATTAAAATGGCTTTTTCCTGCCTTTTATACTTCCCAGTCTAATCCTGCCCCAGCCTAATCTGATTGGTCTGTGTTTGAAAACAAACTGCTAATAAAATTGTCTGTAACAGCCAGTTATAAATGCCCCTTCTCCTTGAATTCAAAAAATGCAAATGCAAAAAGTAAACAGCACTACCTTCTTCTCTCCTTCTCTGTGATCTGAAGTGCAAATTAAAATGGCTTTTTCCTGCCTTTTATACTTCCCAGTCTAATCCTGCCCCAGCCTAATCTGATTGGTCTGTGTTTGAAAACAAACTGCTAATAAAATTGTCTGTAACAGCCAGTTATAAATGCCCCTTCTCCTTGAATTCAAAAAATGCAAATGCAAAAAGTAAACAGCACTACCTTCTTCTCTCCTTCTCTGTGATCTGAAGTGCAAATTAAAATGGCTTTTTCCTGCCTTTTATACTTCCCAGTCTAATCCTGCCCCAGCCTAATCTGATTGGTCTGTGTTTGAAAACAAACTGCTAATAAAATTGTCTGTAACAGCCAGTTATAAATGCCCCTTCTCCTTGAATTCAAAAAATGCAAATGCAAAAAGTAAACAGCACTACCTTCTTCTCTCCTTCTCTGTGATCTGAAGTGCAAATTAAAATGGCTTTTTCCTGCCTTTTATACTTCCCAGTCTAATCCTGCCCCAGCCTAATCTGATTGGTCTGTGTTTGAAAACAAACTGCTAATAAAATTGTCTGTAACAGCCAGTTATAAATGCCCCTTCTCCTTGAATTCAAAAAATGCAAATGCAAAAAGTAAACAGCACTACCTTCTTCTCTCCTTCTCTGTGATCTGAAGTGCAAATTAAAATGGCTTTTTCCTGCCTTTTATACTTCCCAGTCTAATCCTGCCCCAGCCTAATCTGATTGGTCTGTGTTTGAAAACAAACTGCTAATAAAATTGTCTGTAACAGCCAGTTATAAATGCCCCTTCTCCTTGAATTCAAAAAATGCAAATGCAAAAAGTAAACAGCACTACCTTCTTCTCTCCTTCTCTGTGATCTGAAGTGCAAATTAAAATGGCTTTTTCCTGCCTTTTATACTTCCCAGTCTAATCCTGCCCCAGCCTAATCTGATTGGTCTGTGTTTGAAAACAAACTGCTAATAAAATTGTCTGTAACAGCCAGTTATAAATGCCCCTTCTCCTTGAATTCAAAAAATGCAAATGCAAAAAGTAAACAGCACTACCTTCTTCTCTCCTTCTCTGTGATCTGAAGTGCAAATTAAAATGGCTTTTTCCTGCCTTTTATACTTCCCAGTCTAATCCTGCCCCAGCCTAATCTGATTGGTCTGTGTTTGAAAACAAACTGCTAATAAAATTGTCTGTAACAGCCAGTTATAAATGCCCCTTCTCCTTGAATTCAAAAAATGCAAATGCAAAAAGTAAACAGCACTACCTTCTTCTCTCCTTCTCTGTGATCTGAAGTGCAAAATGCATTTTCCATTTGTTGTTTGTTGTTCCAAAGGCATCACTGCAGAAAATCTCCCTTGAGTGGTCATAAGAGAAGGACACATTCTTGGATGCTGCTGCCCCAAAGTAAATCATAAAATAAATGTTTTTGAGCTGAATCAGAAGGATTCACTGGAGAAAATAACTTCCATTCCAACTGCTCCATCCACAAAACTGCTTACAGAGAAAAGAAAAGAAATTCATATAAAAGCAGGGTTCAGACTGGTTTGGGAGAACTGTTAGCAGACATATGGCCTGGCTCACCGAACTGGTAGCAAATCTAGCGATGGCTGGGCAACCATGCCCCCAAACCATTCCTCCAGTCATCGCTTGCTTGCTCATTCACTCTGCCCTGCTCTGTCTCTGCTTTGCAGCTTGCCTGCCTAAAGGGCTACACCCCTGATCTACCTGCCAGGTAAGCCTGCAAGGTCACAGCCTACCTGGCTGTCTCTGCCTCCCCCCCACCATCCCATCTTGCCTTCCCTACTCCATTCCCTGTGTTATGCCAGGCTTCATGTTACTAGCCCCCAATTAAGTCCAAAGGAGAAATTCAAACACACATGTTTGTAAAGTAAACAACTTTGGTTTATGTGGCCTGTATTCACAACATGCTTGCTTGCCTTCCACATGGCCTTCCCAGCGTCCCCGTGGCCAGCTTGTGAAGGCAGGCAAGTGGAAGGCCACATGGAAGGCAGGCAAGCATGTCAGGGTCATGGGGAAAGGAGAACATAAGAACATAAGAAGGGCCATGCTGAATCAGGCCAAAGCCCATCGAGTCCAGCATTCTGTGTCACCCAGTGGCCCACCCATTGTACATGGGGACATTGAGCAGAAAGGCAAAACCCTCCCTTTCCCTTGACCCCTAACAAATAGTACCCAAGGGAATCCTGCCTTGAGCAGAAAGAGAAGGCAAAACCCTCCTTTTCCCTTGACCCCCAACAAATGGTACCCAAGCAGACGTGGGAGGACATGGAATGGCTGAGTGGGGTGACCTGTCACAGCTGAAGCCACCGCAGCATGGGAGGGCAGCAGGGGTCCAGTTGTGCAGTTGGGGCATCCCCACCCCTGCAGCATCAGAGGCAAATGGATGAGCCAAGCCAAGTGCAATGCAGCTGCAATTGCAGCTGCAGCTGAGCTTCACTGTCTATGCAGGTCCAGCAGCAACAGGGACATCACTCAGTTGTTCCCATTAGTGCTGGTTGTCTGGCTGCACTGAAATGCCACCAATTGCTACCTCCATTTCCTCCCCTCATTGTGTATTGGACAAAATCAATCAATCAATAAATAAAAGACCTTGGAATACTCATATCAAATGACCTAAGTGCCAAAGCCCACTGCAATAACATCGGCAAAAAGGCTTCAAGAGTTGTTAACATAATCTTATGTATCTTCTTCTCCAGTAATCTCACACTACTAACCAGAGCTTACAAAACTTTCGTCAGACCAATCCTTGAACATAGCTCATCTGTCTGGAACTCACACATAAACACACTACCGGAAGAGCCCTCCACTCAGGGGTGGGCTACTGCCCAGATGGGGGGGAATGCAGTGGGGTAGTGAAAATGGAGCTCCACCCAAGAGCACCCAATTTGCACTGAAAGATGTTGAAAGAAAATGCAGGGCATCCTGCATAAGCCACACTCACAGTGTGGTAATAAAAATTTTGGTAGCCCTTCACTGATTCCACTCGCAACATAATACCCTACGCAACTTGACTTACAATCCCAGGTTTAGAAAGCTTAGAACTACATCACCTTAAACACGACCTAAGCATAGCCCATAAAATCATCTGCTACGTCCTTCCTGTCAATGACTACGTCAGCTTCAACCACAACAACACAAGAGCACAGAACAGATACAAACTTAAAGTAAACCACTCTAAACTTGATTGCAGGAAATACGACTTTAGTAACCAATAGTTGATGCATGGGACTCAATACCAGACTCTGTAGGATCATCACCCAACTCCAAAAGCTTTACCCTTAGACTGTCCACTGTTGACCTCTCCTGATTCTTAAGAGGTCAATAAGGGGCGTGCATAAGTGCACCAGCGGGCCTTCTGTTGAATCCTCCTCAGTAAATATTGTAACCAGGGAAATTATGTAAATAGGAGGTCGCGCCTGATTGGTTGAGGCGCTGACAGCTCGGTTTAGGCGGGAACCAAAATTGTATAAAAGGAGAGCTTTCTCCCCGTAACAGCTGAGACGCGTTCCAGCTGATTGTCACTTCCAAGAGCTGAATAAATGGAACCGTCTTGTTACTCGCTGTCTCGAGTCACTTCACCTGGCGACGACGGAAGAGCCTTCGCTTCCCGCTATGGATTCCCTGCCTGTTGGGAGAGCTCCGGAGTTTTTCGACCCGGAGAAATCTACATGGGACGCCTACCTCACGAAATTCGAAATATTCCTCGAGGCTGCTGACATGAGGGAAGCCGACAACGATCGGAAAAGAGCGATCTTCTTGAACTACTGCGGCTCGGAGATGTTCGATCTCGCCCAGACATTGACAGACCCGGTACCGGCAAATTCCATCGCCTGGGATTCACTGAAGACAAAGCTATCTGCCCATTTCAAACCCACGAAGCCGGCGATCGTTTTCAGACACCAGTTCTCGCGAATGGGACAACTAGAGTCGGAAAGCATCAATCAATATGCTACCCGCCTACGAACCGTACTGTCAAAATGCCGTTTTGACAACCCGGAAGCATGCCTGATAGATGCCCTCATCTTCGGAATGAGAAATTCTACCGTCAGAAACAAGCTCCTGACCGAAGAGGAACCTTCACTGCAATCGGTCATCAAGTTAGCCCAGACTGCTGAAGTCGCCGAAGCAGCTGCAAAAGAGCTAAAACAAAACGACAAGCAAGAAGTCGTGGCTCACATCAATTCGCCCACTCGCCGCACCGAGTCTCCAAGCAAATTGAGTCCATCCGCACCCTCCGAAGACGACTGTTTCTTAATCCACCAAGACCATTCTCGCTCCCTGAGGCAACCTCGCTCAACACTTCCGTGCTCGGGCTGCCGGGGAAACCATCCGCACCACCGTTGCCCTTTTCGTGATGCAAATTGCCACCGCTGTGGCCGCCGTGGTCACATAGCCGAAGCCTGCAGAGCCCCCATGCCGGAAGAAACGTTCTCCAATCAACGGGCACCAAGATTTCAAAACCAACAGCGCGAAAACAGAGGATTCAAGTCTTTCGGCCGAAATAATCACTCCAACTTTAACCGCGACTACTCAAGAGGTAACCGGGACATTTCTATTAATAACACGGTAACGGCTAACAAAGCCAAAATCAATATTTCTTTACTTTTAAATTCACAACCGTGCCAGATGGAACTAGACACTGATTCTCGATATAGTATAATGCCTTGGGAAAAGGTCAAACTGTATATGCCACATATTGGCAAAACAGATTTAATGGCTTCAAATTTAATTATTAAGGATTTTCAAGGTGGGTTAATTCCTGTAATGGGGAAGCTAAGTGTACCAATTGTTTTTAAACATGTTAAAGCTAATCTTCCATTGATAGTGGTATCAGGACCTACACACTCCCTTTTGGGATTAGAGTGGATGGCTCCCCTAGGAATAGAAATCTCTGGCATTTACAAACTAACAAACAATTTCATTCCAGATTTCTTAAAGGAATTCCCAGAAGTTTTCAGTTCAACTCTGGGGTCCTATAAAGGGCCACCAATATCATTTTCTCTTGACCCTAAGGTGCCCCCTGTCCGCCTCAAACCAAGGAGAGTTCCCCTGCCACTACTTCCTAAATTGGATATTCAATTAGATAAACTCATCCATCAGGGCATTCTGGTCCCAGTGGACCAAGCTCCATGGGAAACACCAATAGTCACTCCTCTCAAGCCAGATGGCTCCTTACGAGTCTGCGCCGACTATAAATCTACCCTAAATAGAGCTTTACAACATCATCCATACCCCATACCTGTCGTACAACAACTGCTTCACTCCCTGGGGGAGGGAAAAATGTTCACAAAAATCGACCTTGCTCAGGCATACCAGCAACTGCCTGTCGATGGGCCTACCTCGTTAGCACAAACTATCGTTACCCATAGAGGGGCTTTCAGATGCACCCAATTGCAATTTGGCGTAAATGTAGCCCCGGGAATATTCCAAAGTCTGATGGAGAGGTTATTGACAGGAATCGGGGGAACAATACCCTACTTTGATGACATTTTAATTTCGGGGGAGGATCAGACCCAGTTAAACATAAGGATAAGGGAGGTATTAACTAGACTGCAGGACAAAGGACTCAGAATTAAACCAGAGAAGTGCGTGTGGGGTACCAGTAGTGTCGAGTTCTTGGGATATAGGATAGATGGCGAAGGAATCCATCCCACCATTGATAAGGTCAAGGCAATCCAGGAAGCCCCCGAGCCCAAGAGTAAGGCTGAATTGCAGGCCTTTTTAGGCCTTCTAAATTTTTACTCTGTTTTTTTGAGACAGAAGGCCACAGCAGCAGAACCTCTACACCGGCTGCTTCAGAAAGGAGTTCCTTGGCAATGGGGGAGAATTGAAAATGAAGCTTTCTCACGAATAAAGAACCTGTTAACTTCCAGAAGCGTAGTGGTACAGTACAGTACATTACTTCCCCTACGTCTTACGTGCGATGCTTCCCCCTATGGGGTGGGTAGTGTCCTGGCTCATGTGCTGCCTAACAACACAGAGGCCCCTATAGCATTCTTTTCAAGAACTTTGTCCAGCACAGAAAGGAACTACAGTCAGCTGGACAAAGAGGCTTTAGCATTGGTGGCTGGAGTTAAAAAGTTCCACAATTACCTTTTTGGGAGGAAGTTCGAGTTGGTTACCGATCACAAACCCTTGTTAGGCCTTAATGCCCCAGACAAACCAACTCCGCCCTTCATGTCACCACGGTTAATTAGATGGGCTATATTTTTGTCAGGATACCAATATGAACTAACGCATAGGGGAGGGACAACCATAAACCATGCGGATGGCCTTAGCAGGTGCCCCATCCCTGAAATAGTAGAAGACCCTGCCCCTTCTGCTGATGTATTACTTATAGAGTTAGAAGATAACCCCCTGACAACTGCCAAGGAAGTGGCTGAACATACCAAAAAAGACCCAATACTCATAAAAGTAATTAATTGTGTATTAAGAGGGTGGAGTAATGAACATGATGGAAAAGACATGTCTGAATTTAAGAGTAAGAGATTGGAGTTATCCTATGTTAAAGGTTGTCTATTATGGGGTGACAGGGTAATAATTCCTGACAGTCTGAAGTCTAAGGTTTTGAATATGTTGCATGTGGGACATCCAGGCATCGTGAGGATGAAGGGGTTAGCAAGGGGCCATTTCTGGTGGCCAGGACTAGATGCCGAAATTGAGGGGTGGGTGGCCAAGTGTGACCCCTGTCAAGAATCAAGGCCAAAACCTCCAAAAACTACACCCATGGATTGGGAGCAACCCAAGGGGCCATGGTCCAGGATACACATTGATTTCGCAGGCCCCATTGGCTCAAAGTATTTCTTAATTGTAGTAGACGCTTATTCTAAGTGGGTCGAGATAATTGTAATGCATAATATCACCACATGTGCAACTATAAGAGCTCTGCGCCATCTCTTTACCACACACGGCTGTCCAGACATATTAGTATCTGATAATGGGCCCCAACTGACAGCCAGACAATTTGAACTATTTCTAGACCAATTAGGGGTAAGGCACGCCCTCATCTCTCCTTTTTCGCTATGGGCGAACGGATTGGCAGAGAGATACGTTCGTGTTGCCAAGGAGGCCTTACGAAGGGCTGGCCCTGGAGAGGTGCAAGATCATTTAGATAAATTTCTATTGGCCCAACATATAACTCCAAATGCAACAACCCACAGAAGCCCTGCAGAAATCCTCATGGGCAGAAAGCTCAGGTCAACTCTAGATAGGTTACACCCTATGTATTGTACAAATAATTTCATGTCTGAAAATGCTGAAAGACATGTTTTTGGGGCAATGTATTTTTGCAAGGAATTTCGATGGAGGCCTGAATTGGCTAAAGGGTACCATGGTGCAACAAAAAGCACCTAAAACATATGTAATAAGGTTAAACGATGGCCGAATATGGACTAGGCACATCGATCATTTAAGGAGGTGCCCAGAAACTGAGCCTATTCCAAGTGCTAAAACACCTGTTGTAAATACTAAAACCCCACTTGTAAACGACGCAATACCAACATCAATAGAGTTAAAATTGGACTCACCACAACGAAGCTGTTCAGCCAGCACCACGGGGCCATCTTCGTCAGCAGAGGTCGGTGATGTGCCAGCCAGCTCGACTCTGGGGGCCGGAACTCAGCCTCGGCCCTTAGAAACCAGAGGAGGTACTGACGAACCGACCTCCTCTTCTGCCGACGGCGAAACCTCAACTGAACTGCGCAGGTCGGAGAGGACCATACAGAAACCGCGCCGATTGGATGACTATATCACATGGCTTTCTGACTAACTGTTTTTTTTTTCTAGGAAGGGAGGAGTGTTGAATCCTCATCAGTAAATATTGTAACCAGGGAAATTATGTAAATAGGAGGTCGCGCCTGATTGGTTGAGGTGCTGACAGCTCGGTTTAGGCGGGAACCAAAATTGTATAAAAGGAGAGCTTTCTCCCCGTAACAGCTGAGACGCATTCCAGCTGATTGTCACTTCCAAGAGCTGAATAAACGGAACCGTCTTGTTACTCGCTGTCTCGAGTCACTTCACCTTCCATCCCCTGTCCTAACGTTTCTCTTTTCTCTATTTATATCATGTATATAAATATTATTATATCTTTGTATACCACCAATACATACTTGACAAAACAAATAAATAAAAATTAAAATGCCAGCTCTGCCAAGTGCTTCTTTGAAGGATCTTTCTTGCCCGCCTTTTCCTTTTCTGTTGAGGGATGATCCTAAAAGGCAGAAGCTATCTATCAGCACATCTTTAATATTTTCACTTCCAGCTGTAAGGCTGATTGTTTTGCCTGTTCTCCTTACTTGGATATTCTTCCTATTTAAATTTAGTCCTATTTTTCCATTGTGTTCTTTTACTTTTATCACTAGGCTTGCAGTTCTTTGCATTTTCAGCTAAAAGTAGAGAAACCTGAGAAGTTAAGATCCTATGATAGAAATCTGAGCTACAAGGGAAAGGCAGATAAAATGAAGACAAGAAGGCAAGAAAATGAGGGCAAGAGACCGATAAGGGTTTGCAATCCAGCATTCGGAGACAGCGTTTCTTCTTTGAGAAGAAAACTCTTTGAACTGAAACTTCTGATTAAACAGACACTAAATCAGAAGACTTGGATTTGCTAATTCAATTTTTTTCTTCAGCTATTGAATCAGTAAACCATAATAAAAGAATTTTAATGATTATATTCTATAATAGAAATATGCACCTGTTCTGTCGGGCTCTCTGGTAGAATCTTCCCAAAAATTCACAGGTACACATTTCAGACACACACACGTTTGAAAATTCAAAACAATGTTCTTTATAATGAGAATTCACTTAAACCAAGCCCTCTTTTGGCATAGCAAAGAGCACTTGTCCCCAAACAAACTGGTAATTTGTACAAGTCCCTTATCACTTCTGTGATACTTAGCTTGCAGCTATGAGGCAATTCACAGTCCTTCTTCTTTCACAAAGTGAAACACACTTTGCTCTGGTTTAGTTTCAAAGCGGGGGGAAATCAGCACACAAAAAGTCAAAGTCAGTAAAGCAGTCAGGAAACACAACGATCAGATAATCCTCCATAATGGCCAAACCCACAGGCTGCTATTTATAGCAGCCTCACTAATCACCACAGCCCCACCCAACCACAGGTGGCCTCATTTTCTTTGATAATAATCTCTCAGTTGTTGTTGCCTATGCATCGCTCTCCTCATGCGTGGCTGTATCATTAACTCTTGTTCTGAATCCAAGGAGGAGCTAGATAATTGATCTCCTTCTGAGCTGTCTGCCACACTCTCCTCCTCCCTGTCACTCATGTCTTCTTGGTCAGAGGAGCCTTCATCAGCAGGTTCCACCGGGGGCAAAACAGGCCTGCAGCATGTGGATGTCTTCCCCACATCCACAGTCCTTGGGGCAGGAGCAGGGCCAGAGCTAACCACAACAGCAGCTAGCTGAAGTTAATAAAGGTACGAAAATGCCCATGGAAAGAAGAAACAAAAATAGCAAATGTGAAATGTTTCTATAAAGGTGAGGTTAAGCAGTTGTTCATTTTTAATATTCTTGTATTCTTGTCAGTTGTGAAGATAGAATGTCCAGAGAATATGAGCGATTATGCTACAAAGTCAATTATTTGTGAAGAAGGAAACAAAAGAGGGTTATTTTATCCGGGTTTTAGCAGGGTTTTTATTGATTTTCATTAATAGAATAAAACAACACCTGCAGGAATTTGAATTGAGGCAATAAAAAGATGCAGTGGAAATTTGATGTACTGTAGACTTTTAATGGGACACCACTCTTCTTGTTTCTTGAAGCAGAACATTTTTAGAAATTGTAAAGAAGAGGAACTGGGAAAGAGTACATATTTGTGGGGAGAGTGTTAATGCAAAATGTTTCAGCAATGCCATTAAATTAATGCAAGAATAACCAGTCTTTTTGCATTACATTTCCTCTACACTGGTAGATAGAATTCAAGCTAAGAATTTCTTAAAGATCACAATGGATTTAGTCCCTATTTCATTTACCAGACAATAAAAAAAAACCCCACTAGTGTTAACACTGTTTGGTCAACCATTGAAAACTATACGTTGAAAGCTCTTTTAAAAAATCATTTTGGAAGAATATTGGTGAATTTGTAAAATATTTTTTTAAATATATTATTTGGCTCTTTTACAAAGATAACTCTGTATGCATTTGTTGCGTTTAAAGATCTTTAGTTCACTCAGGATTGTTTAGATTGTTGTTGTGGTTGGCTCTGGCCCAGCTCCTGCCCCAGGGAATGGGGAGGTGGATGCAGGGGAAAATTCAACATGTCACAGCCCTGTGTTATTGCCGACAGAGTCAGTTCAGAGTTTAGTTTCCTCGGACGAAGAAGAAGGTGGGAGTGACTCAGCAGAGGGGGGCTTGGCACACAGCCCAGGCAGTCAATCTCCCTTATCTTCCATTGATTTGGATGAAGACGTTTTGGATCCACGCAAGCGCAGAATTATGCATAGAAGAGACCAAGTAAGGACATATTACAGGAGATAAGAGCGGCCACCTGTGTTTGGGTGGGGCTCCAGTAATTATGGCTGCTGCTATAAATAGCAGCATGTGGGTTTGGCCATTGTGGAAGAGTATCTGATCACAGTTCTTCAGGAATCCTGTGTTGCTGGTTTCTGGACTTTGTTCATTTTTCACACCTTTGAAAACAAAACAGAGCAACGTGTGTGTGTGTGTGTCTCACTTCATTGGAAGAAGAAGGGGTGTGAAGTTTCTTCACAGCTGCTAGCTAAATACTTAATGATTGCTTAAGGTTAATTGTACAGACTACCCGGTTGTTTTGGGACGAGTGCTCTTTGCAATACAAAAAGAGTGCTTAGTTTATTTTGAATTTTGTGATAAAGAACATTGTTTTGAATTTTCAAACGTGTGTGTGTCTGAAATTTGTACCCTTGAATTATTGGGAGGCTCCTACCAGAGAGCCCAGCAGAACAGATTGTTTTAATTGTTTTTGATATGTCTTTTACTCTAAATGTTACTCTCAGTTGTTGTTGCCTATGCATCGCTCTCCGCATGCGTGGCTGTATCATTAACTCTTGTTCTGAATCCAAGGAGGAGCTAGATAATTGATCTCCTTCTGAGCTGTCTGCCACACTCTCCTCCTCCCTGTCACTCATGTCTTCTTGGTCAGAGGAGCCTTCATCATCAGATTCCACCAGGAGCAAAACAGGCCTGCAGCATGTGGATGTCTCCCCCACATCCACAGTCCTTGGGGCCGGAGCGGGGCCAGAGCTAACCACAACACTTGGTGACACATTGTACAGCACATTAATGTTGTCGTCAAGGCCCTAATAGCAGAATATAACCCACAAGGAAAGATTTACAATAAATCTCATTGAAGTTGAGAAATTTGTGTTGTCTTTCTTATAGGTGGATGGTGGATCTCAAAACCTTTATTCTTTGTTTTTTGTTTTTTTACTAAATCGACTTCTTGCAATGCATGTAGGAAAGAGGCAGGTACAGTTTCACATTTTTTGACCCTCAGTCCTCTTTGGGTGCAGTGGTAAGAGGTGAAATTATCTCAGGAGACCTTCCAGTAGATGGATTTTTTAAAAAAAGCATTAACATTGGTCTGTGCTAGACCGTCCATGTTTCAAAGTTTACAAATGGTATGAATCATGCATTGATCTCTGTCCTTTTGATTTTAAAAATGTTACTTTTTATTACAGGACTCTAATGATAGAATTATATTTTTTTATTCCTTGCTCCGTTTTATCTATAATTTTCTTTGCCACTCTGTGGCAAATCAGCAAGTAACATAAAGCTGCTTGTTACATTTTGGTATCAGAAGTATTTAACAATTGCTATAATCATAGCAGTTCCACCCTGTTATATCCTTCAGTTTCTACAGTATATTTAAACCCTCTGCAATCAAATCATTTTGCAACAATAGGAAACAGCAAACAGGAAGGATGATTGCATCAGGCAATTTAAAGTACATATTTTTAAAACCCATGATTTAGCAGCAAATATAATCATTCTGTTCCAAAAATGTTGCCATTTTCAAAATTAGCATCCTCAAGCGTTAATAGTGTTGCTAGGCAACAGCTCCCTGCATCATTTCCAGGCTGGCCTGCTCATATTAATTCTGTATGACTTTGATTTTCTCCCTTGATTGCCTGTTAACATTAAAGCTTGTAATTGCTTATCCCTGTCCCCTTTTTTTAAAAAAAAAACCTGGTTCATCTTGTCTGAACTTGCCTTATAACTGGAGGGACAGGATAACAGACAATTTAGACCCATGTTAACATATTTCATTATAATTTTTTTCACTTTGATTCCATATAAGAGTGGTAAGTGGCTACAAGGAATCGTAGTTCTTTTTTAATAGCCATAAATTTCTTTGTGTGTCAGAATTGCAACAGGACTTTGCTTATCTTACAGTAACGGATGTATCTGGATAAAAATATATCTATATATGATCGTGTCTTCCAGTGGGGCGCCAACCCTCGTAGTCCTTGGAGGAAGTGGATTATCTGGACCCACTTCAGATCCAGTTACAGCACTGAACCTGCTTTGATCACGCTGATGGATGATCTCTGGCATGCCCAGGTTAGGGGTCATTCCTCTATTCTGGTGCTTCTTGACCTCTCCGTGGTGTTTGATACCATTGACCATGGTATTCTTCTGCAACGGCTGGAGGGATTAGGAGTGGGAGGCACCCTTTTAGGGTGGTTCTCCTCCTATCTCTCCGGTCGATCACAGTCGGTGTTAGTGGGAGAGCAGAGGCCAACCCCTAAGCCCCTCCTTTGTGGAGTGCCACAAGATTCGGTCTTCTCTCCTCTCCTTTTCAACGTGAAACCACTGGGTGAGATCATCTGGGAGGAGTTTGACTTGGTGACACCTGATGAAGTGGACAAGGCCATTGGAGCTGTAAGTTCCGCCACCTGTCTACTGGATCCGTGTCCCTCTTGGTTGGTTTCGGCCACTCGAGGGGTGACACGGAGCTGGGTCCAGGAGATTGTCAACGCCTCCTTGGGGGGGGTCCTTTCCGCCCCTTTATAAGGAGGCAGTTGTGCGCCCCCTCCTCAAGAAGCCTTCCCTGGACCCAGCCGTGCTTAATAACTACCGTCCAGTCTCCAACCTTCCCTTCATGGGGAAGGTTGTTGAGAAGGTGGTGGCACTTCAACTCCAGCGGTCCTTGGATGAAGCCGATTATCTAGGTCCTCAGCAGTCTGGATTCAGGCCCGGCTACAGCACGGAAACTGCTTTGATCGCGTTGATGGATGATCTCTGGCGGGCCCGGGACAGGGGCTTGTCCTCTGTCCTGGTGCTCCTTGACCTCTCAGCGGCTTTCGATACCATCGACGATGGTATCCTTCTGCTCCGGCTGGAGGGGTTGGGAGTGGGAGGCACTGTTCTTCAGTGGTTCTCCTCCTACCTCTCCGGTCGGTCGCAGTCGGTGTTAGTGGGGGGGGTCAGAGGTCGACCCCGAGGTTTCTCCCTTGTGGGGTGCCTCAGGGGTCGGTCCTCTCCCCCCTGCTATTTAATATCTACATGAAACTGCTGGGCGAGATCATCCAAGGGCATGGGGTGAGGTATCATCAATATGCCGATGATACCCAGTTGTACATCTCCACCCCATGTCCAGTCAACGAAGCAGTGGAAGTGATGTGCCAGTGCCTGGAGGCTGTTGGGGCCTGGATGGGTGTCAACAAACTCAAACTCAACCCAGACAAGACGGAGTGGCTGTGGGTTTTGCCTCCCAAGGACAATTCTATCTGTCCGTCCATTACCCTGGGGGGGGGAATTATTGACCCCCTCATAGAGGGTCCGCAACTTGGGCGTCCTCCTCGATCCACAGCTCACATTAGAAAAACACCTTTCAGCTGTGGCGAGGGGGGCGTTTGCCCAGGTTCGCCTGGTGCGCCAGTTGCGGCCCTATTTGGACCGGGAGTCATTGCTCACAGTCACTCATGCCCTCATCACCTCGAGGCTCGACTACTGTAACGCTCTCTACATGGGGCTACCTTTGAAAAGTGTTCGGAAACTTCAGATCGTGCAGAATGCAGCTGCGAGAGCAATTATGGGCTTCTCCAAGTATGCCCATATCACTCCAACACTCCGCAGTCTGCATTGGTTGCCGATCAGTTTCCGGTCACAATTCAAAGTGTTGGTTATGATCTATAAAGCCTTTCATGGCACCGGACCAGAATATCTTCGGGACCGCCTCCTGCCGCACGAATCCCAGCGACCGGTTAGGTCCCACAGAGTTGGCCTTCTCCGGGTCCCGTCAACTAAACAATGCCATCTGGCGGGACCCAGGGGAAGAGCCTTCTCTGTGGGGGCCCCGACCCTCTGGAACCAGCTCCCCCCTGAGATTAGGATTGCCCCCACCCTCCCTGCCTTTCGAAAACTCCTTAAGACCCACCTCTGCCGTCAGGCATGGGGGAACTAAAACACCTCCCCCTTGCCCATGTTGTTTTGTGATTGATTGACTGTGTGCCTGTTTTTATATATACTGTTTTTATGATATTACTAATTTTAAATTGTAATTAGATTGGTGGGCATTGGATTTGTTATTATGTACTGTGCTGTTTTTTTATTATTGCTGTGAGCCGCCCCGAGTTTGCGGAGAGGGGCGGCATATAAATCCAATAAATCTAATCTAATCTAATCCAACAGCACAGGGTGAATTGCCAACAATATGCTGATGATACTCATTGCAATACATTTCCACCCCTGTATATTTCCACCTCTTGTCAATTCAGCGAAGCGGGGGATGTGATGTGCCAATACATGGATGCCGTAAGGGTCTGAATGGGAGTGAAAAGGCTGAAACTCAACTCCAACAAGACTGAGTGGCTGTGGGTTTTGCCCCCAAAGTCCATATCACCTGTCCAGCTTTGGTATGGGGGGGGGAGAAATAACCCCTTCAGGGTCTGCAACTTGGGTGTCCTCCTAGATCTGCAGCTGAGGTTAGAGCAACATCTCTCAGCTGTGGCTAGGGGGATCCAAAGGCTTCCCTGGAGCTGGGGGAGGGTAAAATTGCCCTCCCCTAACCCCCAGGAGGCTCTCTGGAATCCAAAAACGCCCTCCCACAGCCTCTGTGCAAGCCAAAAATCAGCTGGCCAGCACACACGTGCATGTTGGAACTGAGCTAGGGCAACGGCTTGTGTGCCAGCAGATTTGGCTACGTGTGCCACCTGTGGCACCCATGTCATAGGTTTGCCATCACTGCCCTGTATCATTTCAGAAAAACAGTTGCCAATGTTTTCTTTGAAACTTCCAGGATTGGACCATCCATAACTTCTAGAGGCAACTCATTCCATTTATTAATTGTTCTAACTCTCAGGAAATTCTCCTTAGTTCTAGATTGCTGCTCTCCTAGATCAGTTTGCATCCACTGTTTCTTCTCCTCCCTTCAGGTGCTACAAATCTCTAAGGAATTTGCTGTGTTGTTTTCACTTTTTATATATATTTGGCTAGAAATATTTGGAATATCCTTTTGAAAAGCAAGCACGTGATAGCCAGACAACTACTTTTATGAAAGAAATCCATTTTACTAAAAACAAGTATGTAAGTTTGAAATTAACAATAAATAAATTGAAATAATTGAACAGGGGGGGGAGACTTTTATGTGCAAAATAAATAAATATGCATCAATTTTGCCAGTTCAATTTTCATATCATAATGTTCAGAAATGTTCAAGCTACCAATCCCACACCAACTTTAGTAAAATGGAACGCATTTTGCAAGCAAACCTATCCATAAATTGAAAAATATTTCACAAAAACGGGGGCGCGCATTTCATCAGCAAACTAAACCAATATGCCTCAATTTTTCCAGTTCAATTTTCATATCATTATGTTCAGAAATGTTCAAGCTACCAATCCTACACCAGGTTTAGTAAAATAGAATGCATTTTGCAATCAAAACTATGCATAAATTGAAACAAAAAAATCACAAAAACGGGGGGGCACACATTTTATCAGCAAAATAAACCAATAAGCATTAATTTTTTTCATTTCAATTTTCATTTCAATGTGTGCAGAAATGTTCAAACTTGTTTCCAAGTGAAAAAAAACATTCAAAAAGACCAAATATAAATACCTAAAATGATCAATTTGTGGTCCGGGTCAAATAGACCTGGGAACAGTACAAGTGTATAGTGTTTTTGAATAGTACAGCAGGGTTTTAAAGAAGAATGGCTTGACTCCCTCTTCTTTGTAACAACCTCTTAGATATTGGAACACTGCTATCATATCACCCCAGTCCTTCTTTTCATTAAATAGACATGTCCAATTCCTGTAATCATTCTTTCTATGTTTTAGCCTCTAGTTCCCTAATCATGTTTGTGATCGGTTTCCACTGTTGAATTTAGTTAGGGCTCTGATAATTATATTTCGGCAATATTTGGAGAAGTCCAGGTTTCTCATCTTGCATAAGAAGTCATAGCCCCCGGCTTTTCAGCTTTAAAGCAGAACCATTATAATATCCTATAATAATTCAGAATCACTATAATATCCTATAATAATTCAGAACCACTATAATATCCTATAATAATGGTTAAAGCAGAGCCATTATAATATCCTCTAATAATTGAGAAATCCAGTCATGAGGGCATCAGCATAGATTTAGTACAAGATTGGGTGTATTACCCTTCTGTACTCCTGAGCCTGAAAATGAGAGTGATTTCCAAAGCTGGCTGACTCAGTGCAAATATTTCAGCTACCCTACGTTTCTACGTTAGCTGTAGACATAATGCATCGTGCTGCAGAGTTAATGTTGCTTAGAAACAGTTCTTCTCCCCCCCCCCCCGCAACAGCTAGGTAACACATTAATACATACTGAACAGCATACTGAAGCAGAAAACACACTTGAGAAATGTGAGGAAATATTTCTTGATATTCAAATGTTCCTTAATCTTTAATCCTGAATAAAGTAGAAGGAGAATCAACCTGAAATACATGGTTTAAAATTAGTGTTGGGCAAATCGAACCTGCACAATTTGGGTCCGTACTGAATTTTGCAGTGTTCGGCATACTGGACCTGAACCCTTTTTTTTTTTTTTAATTCGTGCTTCGGTTCGGCATTTGTGCCGAGCACCACGAAGTGCCACCGCCTCCTCCTCATCTGCTGAGAAAAGGAGGAGGAGCCGGGCGCCGGTAGCAGCAGAGGAAGGTGAACACCGGGGAGCTGTCGGCCGGTTGGGAGGCTGGGAGGGAGGCACAAAAGGAGCTGGGGAATCCCATGAAGAGATTTCAGGGGCGGAGCTTTGACGTCACGTCTACCGGCAGGTTGCTAAGGACGCCAAGGTGATCACTTCCTGGATTCCATCCTCCCTCCATTATTCTAGTGCCGCCCCTAGAATCCAGGAAGTGATCACCTTGGCGTCCTTAGCAACCTGCCGGTATACATAACGTCAAAGCTCTGCTCCCAGAATCCCATCATTTTTTATTTTTACGGATTTTTTATTTTTATTTTTACAAAAAAGGACGCCACAGCGGCGCCACAAGCAAAGGGAGGTCTTTCCACATAAAAATAAAAAATATTATTATTGTCATCTTGATAATGTTGTGGAGGGCTATGTCTAGATCGGGATCAGGTACCTCAGCACTTATAACTTTGTCAATGGACTGCGGTCTCTTTTCTTCTAGCCACAGAAGAATACGAATGTGGGGGAGTCCACGTTTCTGCCATTATTATTATTATTATTATTATTATTATTATTATTATTATTTAGATTTGTATGCCGCCCCTCTCCAAAGACTCGGCGCGGCTCACAACATAATACACAATGTACAAATCCAATATTAAAAACAGAATAAAACCCTTATCATAAAAAAATAATCACACAATCCAACCGAACCATACATAAATCATAGTAGCTAAGGGGCATTTCAACTTCCCCATGCCTGGCGACATGGGTGGGTTTTTAGGAACTTGCGAAAGGCAAGGACGGTGGGGGCGGTTCTCATCTCCGGGGGAAGTTGATTCCAGAGGGCCAGGGCCACCACAGAGAAGGCTCTTCCCCTTGGTCCCGCCAGATGGCACTGCTTAGTCGACGGGACCTGGAGAAGGCCAACTCGGTGGGACCTAAAAGATATTGGATAACCATTTGTGTGAAGTACTATAGGGCAGTGATGGCGAACCTTTTTTTCCTCAGATGCCGAAAACGTGTGGGCGTGTGCTATCATGCATGCACAAGTGCCCACACCCATAATTCAATGCCTGGGGATGGCGAAAATGGCCTTCCCCGCCCTCCTTGGCGGCCTTCTGGAAGCCTAAAACAGCCTATTTCCCAACCTCTGTTGGGCCCGCTAGGCCTGTTTTTCATCTTCCCCAGGCTCCAGAGCAGTGGTTCTCAACCTGGGGGTCGGGACCCCTTTGGGGGTCGAACGACCATTTCACAGGGGTCGCCTAAGACCATGGGAAAAGACAAATTTCCCATGGTGTTAGGAACTAAAGCTTCTATTCTGGCGCCTTGGAACATATTTTTACAATCCAGCCAATCAGGTGTTAACAGTGGGGGTGTCCCTCTGACCTTCCTGCCAATCAGCTTAAAGCTCTGTTGGGAGAGTTGGCGCTAGACTTACGGTTGGGGGTCACTACAACATGAGGAGCTGTATTAAGGGGTCATGGCATTAGAAAGATTGAGAACCCCTGCTCCAGAGGCTTCTCTGGAGCCTGGGAAGGGCAAAAATACCCTCTCCCATCCCCCAGGAGACTCTCCAGAACCCGAAAATGCCCTCTCAGAGCCTCTGGTGGGGCAAAAAATCAGCTGGCCAGCACACACATGCACATTGGAACTGAGCTAGGGCAATGGCTTGTGTGCCAGCAGATATGGCTCCACGTGCCACCTGTAGCACCCGTGCCATAGGTTCGCCATCACTGGTGTAGGGTGTCCTGGGTTGCTACTGGTACGGTAGATGATGGCCCACTTATAGCACATCAATAGAGGTCAGTGCGCTGTGCACGCAACTTCAGTTATCTTGCGTGTGTCCTTGCGTGTCCCAGCGCATGCGCGGAAGCAAAAAAAATTGCCAAAATCTCTTGTGTGCGTGCATCCCCTTGCAATATTTTGCTTCCTGTGCATGTGCAGAAGCTAAAACATGCTAGGATACGCATGCACACACACAAGAGAACTGAAGCTGTAGCCCACTGGTAGCAACAGGCATGGTGCAGCCCACTGGTAGCAACGGGAATTGCAATCCACCCTTGGTTATGCAGATATTTTCTGGGTCACATGATCAAGAGAAGAGTGGCCTTAAAAGTGGAACAATAGCCAACATTCCAAAGCTGCTGGCCAATTGCTTCTCCTATGAGAATCATTATCTTTTCCTCTGGATTTTCCTCTGGAGCCCTTAGCCCACATCCACCAGCTTTTGAGACCTGATCTTTCTTCTGCTGGCTTCTCCAGCCACACCAAATTTGGCCCCGTGCTGTTTAATTTTCACAGAAAGCTTAGAATTAAGATGCCTTAAACACGATCTAAGTATTGCCCACAAGATTATATGCTGCAACGTCCTGCTTGTCAACGACTACTTCAGCTTCAACCACAACAACACAAGAGCATATAACAGATTCAAGCTCAACATTAACCGCTCCAAACTTTACTGTAAAAAATACGACTTTAGTATTTAGAATTCATTACCGGACTCCGTAGTATCACCCCTAACCCCAAACATTTTTACCCTTAGACTGTTCACGGTTGACCTCTCCAGATTCCTAAGAGGTCAGTAAGGGACGTGCATAAGTGCACTATATCCTATATCCCATATATCTTCTCTTCTATCCCTATATCTTTCTTCTATTCTCTCATTGATTTATTTTATCCTATATTCTCTCTTCTATTCTTTCTCTAATTCTATTTCCTCGAAGGTGTCCTCTATTACCTTCATTGTGTATTATTGTCAAGCCCAAGGTAAAAATGTGAATTCAAAGGCTGGCCTGACACAGTAAAAGAAAAAAAAAATTTTTTTCAAGTGAGAGAATATGCCATGTAGCACACATTCTTTCACACAGAATCTAAAATAACTGAACACAGGAAGGAATTAGAAATCTCTGCATTGGATTTGTCCACATGATTGTCCTTGTGGGTGTGGGGATGGTAGATGAGCTTTTTGACATAGAAACATAGAAGTCTGACGGCAGAAAAAGACCTCATGGTCCATCTAGTCTGCCCTTATACTATTTTCTGTATTTTATCTTAGGATGGATATATGTTTATCCCAGGCATGTTTAAATTCAGTTACTGTGGATTTATCTACCACATCTGCTGGAAGTTTGTTCCAAGGATCTACTACTCTTTCAGTAAAATACTATTTTCTCATGTTGCTTTTGATCTTTCCCCCAACTAACTTCAGATTGTGTCCCCTTGTTCTTGTGTTCACTTTCCTATTAAAAACACTTCCCTCCTGGACCTTATTTAACCATTTAATATATTTAAATGTTTCGATCATGTCCCCCCTTTTCCTTCTGTCCTCCAGACTATACAGATTGAGTTCATTAAGTCTTTCCTGATACGTTTTATGCTTAAGACCTTCCACCATTCTTGTAGCCCGTCTTTGGACCCGTTCAATTTTGTCAATATCTTTTTGTAGGTGAGGTCTCCAGAACTGAACACAGTATTCCAAATGTGGTCTCACCAGCATTCTATATAGTGGGATCATAATCTCCCTCTTCCTGCTTGTTATACCTCTAGCTATGCAGCCAAGCATCCTACTTGCTTTCCCTACCGCCTGACTGCACTGTTCACCCATTTTGAGACTGTCAGAAATCACTACCCCTAAATCCTTTTCTTTTGAAGTATTTGCCAACACTGAACTGCCAATACAATACTCAGATTGAGGATTCCTTTTCCCCAAGTGCATTATTTTACATTTGGAAACATTAAACTGCAGTTTCCATTGCTTTGACCATTTATCTAGTAAAGCTACATCATTTACCATATTACAGACGCCTCCAGGAATATCAACCCTATTGCACACTTTAGAGTCATCGGCAAATAGGCAAACCTTCCCTACCAAACCTTCCCCTATGTCACTCACAAATATATTAAAAAGAATAGGACCCAGAACAGATCCTTGTGGCACACCACTTGTAACCTGACTCTGCTCAGAATACTCGCCATTAACAATAACTCTCTGATGTCTATGCTTCAGCCAGCTGCAAATCCATTGAACTATCCAGGGATTAAGTCCAATCTTCACTAATTTATCTATCAGCTCTTTATGTGGAACCGTATCAAAGGCTTTGCTGAAGTCCAGGTAGGCAATATACACGGCACCACCTTCATCCAACACCTTTGTGACATAGTCAAAGAAATCAATGAGATTAGTCTGACATGATTTGCCTCCAGTAAAGCCATGCTGATTTGGGTCTAATAAGTTATTGTTTTTTAGGTGCTGATTTATCCTCTTTTTGAGTAGAGTCTCCATCATTTTAACTACAACTGATGTCAAGCTAACTGGCCTGTAGTTACCAGCTTCTTCTCTACTGCCCTTCTTGTGAATAGGCACAACACTGGCCATTCTCCAATCCTCAGGAACTTCTCCTGTTAACAAGGATTGGTTAAACAAATCAGTCAGGGGGGTAGCAATGACAGATCTGAGTTCTTTAAGAACTCTGGGGTGGATGCCATCTGGACCCATTGCCTTATTTATCTTTAATCGTTCAAGTTCTTCTAAGACATCGGCTTCTAAGATCACTGGAGCTGAATCCGTACAGCTGGAAGCAATGCTATATCCCTCTATAGTATTATTTTGTAAGGTGTCTTTTGAGAAAACTGAACAGAAGTAGCTATTGAAATGGTCAGCGATCTCCTTATTCCCATTAATGCATGTATTATTCCCGGTACTAAGCTTCGTGATGCCGCAGTTTTTCTTCTTCTTATCATTAATATATCTGAAGAAGGTTTTATCCCCCTTCTTTACAGATTTGGCAATTTCTTCCTCTTTTGAGGCTTTAGCAGCATATATTATCTGTTTCGCCTCCTTCTGTCTCATTTTATATACCTCCCTATCAGCTATACTTCCAGACTCTTTATACCTCCTATAGGCAGCCTTTTTTTCATTGACTATAGCCCTTACATCATTGCTAAACCATAGCGGTTTCTTCTTCCTTTTACCTTTAGTTATTTGTCTTACATACAGTCCAGTGGCTTTTAAGATGGCCTTTTTTAATACAGTCCACTGGATGCTCGCTCCTGCCATTTTATCCCTCCCCTTTAATTCATTATCTAAATATTCTCCCATTGCATTAAAATTTGTTTTTCTGAAATCCAATACAGTACTTTGGTTGCATTATAGGATTGCTCACAATGAGTTTTTACATCAAACCACAAACATAGATGGTCACTGCAACCTAAATTTTCTCCCACCTTGACATCTGAAACCCAATTCCCATTCGTAAAAACTAAATCTAGAATATTCTCCCCTCTAGTTGGTGTCTTAACCAGCTGTGCCAGAGCTGCTCCTGTAAAGGCCTCTACTATATTCTTACTTTTGCATGTAAGGGCACTGGGGATATTCCAGTCAACATCAGGCATGTTGAAATCACCCATAACCACAATATCTCCCTTTACTGCCATTTGGGTAATTTCATCCACCATCTTGTTGTCATATTCCTCGGATTGCCCTGGAGGCCTATAGATCACCCAATTCTAATGACAGAACCTTCTTTATTTTGCATGCAAATCCAGAGAGTCTCTAGATCTTGACACGTATTTTGAATTAGTGTTGTTTTTAGACTTTCTTTAATATAAATGGCTACTCCACCTCCCCTTCTCTCTATTCTATCCTTCCTATACAGTGTATATCCTGGTATGGATATTTCCCATTCATTAGAATCCTTAAACCATGTCTCAGTTATGGCAACCAGGTCCAAATTATCTCTAGATATTATGGCCATTAATTCACAGAGCTTGTTGCTCAAGCTTCGAGCATTTGTGCACATTACCCGAAGAACATTATTTTCGTTATTAGTTTGCCCCTTATCATCAACAACTACATCTATATTATTTGCAGCTCCCTTTTCATAAGCTTCCAAAAACTGCTTTATCCTCATTGGTCGGGGACAGAAATCACCCACATCAGTTACATCTCTGTCCCCTTTACCTAGTTTAAATGCCTGTCCAAAAAAGTTCTGAATTCCTCACCGAGCACCTGGGTACCTCTGTATGATGGATGCAAACCATCCCTCTTAAACAACTCCCTATTAGACCACCTACTGACATCATGACTTACATAGCCAAAACCTTCAGCTTTACACCACTGCCCTAACCACACATTAAACTCTCTGATACACGTTGTTTTATCCTCTTGGCCACAAACCGGTAACACCTCTGAGAAAGTCACTGAATCAGTTATTTTACCCAGCTCCACACTTAGACATTGAAAATCTCTTTTTACTACATTAACATTTCTCTGGGACAAATCATTTGTGCCAAGATGCACCACCACATCAACGTTATTACCTTTACTCACAGTCTTAACAACGTTTGTAATCCGCCTCCTGTCCCTGCTGGCAGTGGCCCCTGGGAGACACCTCAGCACCTTAACCACATCCTTGCTCTGTCCCAAATCAACACCTCCCACAAGAAAATGTGTCCTCTTTTTATTTCTACTAACTGTACTTGATGGTTTGGTGACATTTACGACAACTTCCCCTTTGAACATCCCCTCATTCTCTGCCTGAGGAGATATTACAACATCCTTACTATTTAAATCCGCAAGAACACTATAGGAATTCGATACAGAGAGACCAAAATTGCTATGTTTTTGCTCAACTGCACGCAATCTTCCTGAACCGACAGTTGTCCACACAGCCCTCCTCCTCGGGGGGCGCTGTGGAAGTGGAGGCTGGACACATGGCTGCATTACAGCATGTGGCTGGGACAATCTTTCCACTTCTGACTGCAAGCTACAAACTAAGGACTGCAATCTAGAGATCTCGCCATCTAACCTAGATGTCCTTATGCAAAGAGGGCAGTACCCCAAGTTCCACAAGGTACTACGGAAGACCTGGATGTAATCTTAAGGGACCTTAAGCTGGAATGAAGCATGTTGAATCTAATTTGGCTCTGTTAATAAATATGACTCTACGCTAAAGAAATAAGTTCAGTTATTTTCTCAGATGTCTGAATTGTTCACCTGACAATTATTCTGTATTGGACTGACTGACTGACTGACTGACTGACTGACTGACTGACTGACTGACTGAAGAAAGAAAGAAAGAAAGAAAGAAAGAAAGAAAGAAAGATGTAAAGCTGAAAATAGTGGAAGGAAAGAGGAGGAGGAGGAGGAAAAGAGGGAGAGGGTGAAAGAAAAGAAGAAGAAGAAGAAGAAGAAGAAAGAAAGAAAGAAAGAAAGAAAGAAAGAATCCTCCTGACAGATGGTGTCTGGAGCCCCTTACACAATTTATTTTTTGGTATTTTGGGGAATGGAACGGGTAAAAATAAAAGGGAAATAAATAATTAACCTTTTACTACAGTCTACAGAAAGATATTGCTCACATAACCCCGAAGAGCTAGCATCAAGTATAATTGCAGCATCTCCTTGACAACTATTGGCGCAGTTCCTCTAAGCTTTGCACGAAGTTAACAAATGAGCACCTTAGGAGAAATAGCTGGGGGAGGAAAGAAAGCAAGGAATATGAATATAGATAAGTCACCGAAGGGATTATTGTGCGGTTTATTAATCCCGCTAGTATTTGTTTTAAGTATTTAATCCTTCATTATATTTCTGCTAGCTTTCAAGAACACAGTGTATGGGGGATTTTTTTTTTATTTTTGGTATGAAATTAAAGCAACTTATTAATGTTTGTCCTTTCAAACAAGCTTAATTTAACCCTTAATTTCCCCTGACATGGTCCACTAGCCTCTTTCAATTAAAAACTTTGATTTACTAACCATCTATGTCCCTCATGACAACAGAATAACAGAGTTGGAAGGGATCTGGAAGATCTTCTAGTTCAACTCCAACAGGAAGCTCTATACCACAGGTGCAGTGGTCGGCTCCTACCAGTACCGCTAATTGTGCGCAGCTCTGTGGTTCCGGTGCGTGAGTGCGTGATTGAGCACAATTTTGCTTCCTGCTTCTGTGCAGGTAGCAAAAACTCACACGGGGATGCAAGCAAGGTTATTTGCTAATTAGGATTTTAATCTCTTAGCCAATTTGATAAGGAAAGCTGCCAAAATGGACTGAAAGGCTTGAATTGCTTGTATAAAATCCTGCTTTTCATATAAAAGTGCTTGATTTGAAATTTCACCACATGGATTCTTCCCTTGTTCCTGTTCTGCCGGGCTCTCTGATAGGAGCCTCCCGAAAATTCAAGGGTACAAATTTCAGACACACACACGTTTGAAAATTCAAAACAATGTTCTTTATCACAAAATTCAAAATAAACTAAGCACTCTTTTTGTATTGCAAAGAGCACTCGTCCCAAAACAACTGGGTAGTCTGTACAATTTCCCTTAAGCAGTCATTAAGTACTTAGCTAGCAGCTGTGAAGAAACTACACACGCACACACACATACACGTTGCTCTGCTTTGTTTTCCAAGGCGTGAAAAAGCAACAAAGTCCAGAAAACACAGGATTCCTGACGAACTCCAGTCAGATATTCTTCCACAATGTTCTATTACTATATCTTCTCTTCTATTCTTTCATAGATATATTTTACTATGAGTATCTCCTCTATAACCTTCATCATGTATTTTACTATGTGTATATATATATATATATACCCACTAAAACTCTCATTGTGTATTGGACAAAATAAATAAATAAAATAAATAAAAATAAATAAACTCGGTGGTCCACTATTTCTTCAGCTTCTTTGCAGAGGTGACATTTGCTTTCTGCTGCTGTTTTGTCAAGTCCGGCTTTGTATGCGTTTATTCTTGCGCTGCCATAATTGGTCCCTCTGACTCTTCGTTTAACTTTCCTGCTTTTAGTCATTGCCAGGTCTTGTTGTTATCTGGTTTGTCTGTTTTTGTTTTTAATGTTCTGGCCATGTAAGGCTTTGCCTCATCCGATCTCCTTTTTATTGTTTTGATCTTTCTTGTAACCCAGTTTGGTCTCTCAAGTACTCCAATACAGTAAGCATTTCTGGTTAGCATTTTTGCTGGAAGAGTCCACACTAGGGCCTTGTTTGTTTTGAAAAACAGGAGATTGATTACAGCAGTGTCTCTAAAGATTTTTTTATCTCTCTTTGCTTAACCTCCTTAACACAAACACTTTTTTCATTTGTATTATATACCCCAATGCTGATAGAGGGGAAAACCCAGCCAAGGCAGGGGATAATGATGTTTTAAAAATCTTGTGTCCAGTAGATAATTACTGATTCAAATTCCCAGATCACATCAAGTCAATAGGAACACATTAGCATTTCAAGAGCAACTGCTTGGTTTGCTTCAATAAGTGTAGGGGTTAGAATTCAATTATAAACACAGCAATTCTGATAATTAGTAGTTTGAAAAGGGAAACGCTAGAGACCAACAACTTAAGAAGGCTACATTCCTTTCAGCCCATCTTCATGAAGTCTCTGAATGCATCTGAATGGCAATCGAGGGACCCAGAAGGTTGGACAAGGGCTCCCTTATCTGAAACGATAAGTAAAATTCTAAGTGACTGCTGCTGCTAAATATTTCTTCAATAATAAACAGTCACTTTAAATTCAATAAGCATCTTGAGACTTCTTCTGAAAAAATATCTCTTTCACCAAAAAGTTAAAGAGCATATGTACCAATAACAAATTTCTTGTGTGTCCAATCACACTTGGCCAATAAATCAATAATCAGAACTGCAGAAAAAACAATTGCTGCCAACCTGCCTTCCATTGAGGACCTGTATGCTGCACGAGTCAAAAAGAGGGCGGGGAAAATATTTACTGACCCCTCACTTCCTGGACACAAATTGTTTCAACTCCTACCCTCAAAACGTCGCTACAGAGCACTGCACACCAAGACAACTAGACACAAGGACAGTTTTTTCCGAACGCCATCACTCTACTAAACAAATAATTCCCTCAACACTGTCAGACTTTCTGCTAAATCTGCACTTCTATTCTACTAGTTTTTCTCATCATTCCTATCACCCATTTCCTCCCATGTTGACTGTATGACTGTAACTTGTGGCTTATATCCTAAGATTTTTATTAATATTGCTTCTTCATTGCTTATTTGACCCTTATGACAATCGTTAAGTGTTGTACCACATGATTCTTGACAAATGTATATTTTATTTTATGTACGTTGAGAGCATATGCACCAAGACAAATTCCTTGTGTGTCCAATCACACTTGGCCAATAAAATTCTATTCTATTCTATTCTATTCTATTCTATTCTATAAAGAATTCTATTCTGTTCTGTTCTGTTCTATTCTGTTCCATCCTAAGTCCTACTGGATTGGGCGGCAAAGAAGTCAAATGAATTCAATTCAATTATTCTATTCTATTCTATTCTATTCTATTCTATTTTCTCTTCTTAGGTTCTTACGTTCTTATGACTTCCAGCTGTTTTACCTCCTCCACCCCGTTCTTCCCGATCACATTCCTTAACCTTTTATTTTTTTATCCTATGTCTATCTTGACTACATTAATGCTTTTGATGGCTTTGGCGAGATAATTTGGTTAATAAATGGCATAATCAGGACAATTAGCTACCACTACCAGTATTCTACAATGTTCGGTGCCAGTAGCCATTTATTAGTTTTAATAATTCAATGTGAGGTTCTAAACTCCACTCAAGGACAACAAACTGAAAATCAGGAAAGCACATATATCTCAGTGTGGTCAATACTTGAATAATCCAGAAGAAAATTATTATGGTCTTTTTCTGGAATGCTATTTTCAACCAGCTAGTCCATGCAATTTCTTGGTTGTCTCCCATTCAAGTACTAAACAAGCTTTTTGGGCAAAAATCTAGATGTTTTCCATTCTAAGTTTTTAGAAAATGCAATTTAATTCCTTTAAAATTTTATTCCAGGACTAATAACATGGACCCCATTTAAGAGGATAATGTAAATAGCTTCCCCCCTTTTCCCCACTGTCAAGTCTGCAGCCTTTCTAAGTTGCTTTTGATTTACAAAAGCCAAAACATGCCACATATCATTTCAATCTCCATTTCCATATTTCAAGCGCATGACAGTTTGTTCTTTTTTTCTGAGTTAAAATAGCAAATAATGCTGCTGATTGATGCTATCACTCTAAAAACCAATAAAAGCTTTATTCTGTGTCCTTCACTTCATCACAAACCCAAACAGCATGCAGATACAATTTATCATCACTACTGCTGAAGAATTCACATTCATTGTGTTTCAATCACTCACTGGGAAGCCAATATAATCAGCATGTAACTTGACAAGACATAAAGTAACAATTGCACAAAGTTGTTATGACAAGAGAAGGACTGTGCTTAGACAGGGTTAGGGGTGTCAATGGGTGCCAGATTTGATGACTGTTAAAATCCTTTGCTCTTGATTTTTTAAAAACAGAAAGAGGGATGCTTCATATCAAAAATATTAATATCCCATCACTCTTTATTACCAGAAAAGCTTTTGGAAGTATGAGATGCTAGAATTTCATCTTGAAGCACGGCTGGGGAGAAAAATGGAGCAAGTTGGAAGCAGTGAAAAAAGGAAAGCTTTATTTGTTTATTGTATGTAATGCTGAAATAAAGGATGGTGTCATTGACATAGTTAATTACCCAAGGATATTGTTGAACACGTGGAACAGGCTAAATGTCAGACATGTACATTATAAGCAGTGTGGCTATATGTCCAGTAAAAGGAGGTTGTGCGATTTATTCACATATACCGTGTTTCCCCGAAAATAAGACATGTCCCCATAATAAGCCCAATCAGACTTTTCAGAGCATGTGCTGAAATACCCCCCCCCCCCAAAATAAGCCCCACAACTATAGTACTTAAATGCATGTGCAGCCATTTTCTGCCATTTTCACTGTATTTCACATATACTTCAGAAGAGAAGGATTTAGGGGTAGTGATTTCTGACAGTCTCAAAATGGGTGAGCAGTGTGGTCGGGCAGTAGGAAAAGCAAGTAGGATGCTTGGCTGCATAGCTAGAGGTATAACAAGCAGGAAGAGGGAGATTGTGATCCCCTTATTTAGAGCATTGGTGAGACCACATTTGGAATACTGTGTTCAGTTCTGGAGACCTCACCTACAAAAAGATATTGACAAAATTGAACGGGTCCAAAGACGGGCTACAAGAATGGTGGAAGGTCTTAAGCATAAAACGTATCAGGAAAGACTTAATGAACTCAATCTGTATAGTCTGGAGGACAGAAGGAAAAGGGGGGACATGATCAAAACATTTAAATATGTTAAAGGGTTAAATAAGGTTCAGGAGGAAAGTGTTTTTAATAGGAAAGTGAACACAAGAACAAGGGGACACAATCTGAAGTTAGTTGGGGGAAAGATCAAAAGCAACGTGAGAAAATATTATTTCACTGAAAGAGTAGTAGATCCTTGGAACAAACTTCCAGCAGACGTGGTTGGTAAATCCACAGTAACTGAATTTAAACATGCCTGGCATAAACATATATCCATTGTAAGATAAAATGCAGGAAATAGTATAAGGGCAGACTAGATGGACCATGAGGTCTTTCTCTGCCATCAGTCTTCTATGTTTCTATTATTATTATTATTATTATTATTATTATTATTATTATTATTATTATTATTATTATTATTATTATTATTTAGATTTGTATGCCACCCCTCTCCGTAGACTCAGGGCGGCTCACAACAGTGATAAAAACAATACATGGTAACAAATCTAATACTTAAAATCTAAAATAACAGTTTTACATTAAAAAGTCTAAAAAGGTAAAAAAAAAAACCAATAGATAAAATACATACACACAGTCATATCATGCACAAAACTACATAGGCAAGGGGGGGATGTCTCAGTTCCCCCAAGCCTGACGACAGGCTTGCTTTGTGGCTGCATCTGTTCCGTCATGAAAATCACCCTCACCCCTAGTTCCCATAAACATCAGGCCTTCTATAGTGTGGCAAGCCATTACTGTAATTTATCACCAACGTCTGCATCGGCTTAACAGCACGTTGTTTGCCCTCCACTCTTTGTGCGTGGTCACTCTTTGTATGGCCATCAGCCCTACTGGTAGGTATGGTAAGGGCATGTGGAGTGCGTGTGGCATGGACCAGTGGAAATGGCAGGGATTGGCTGCACATGCGGTTTAGTACCTTGGTTGGGGGGAGGTTATTTTTTGGGGGGACTTATTTCAGTGCATGCTCTGAAAACCCTGACTCGGCTTATGATGGGAAACATGTAATAACCCAAAGAGATTCCCATTTTCACCACTATCGGTGCACTGCTTCGGATGTCCTGCATGTATACGCACATGTCCCTTAGGTACCTCTACCTAAGAACGCCTCTACTTACAAACTTTTCTAGATAAGAACCAGGTGTTCAAGATTTTTTTGCCTCTTCCCAAGAACCATTTTCCACTTACAAACCTGAGCCTCTGAAACTGTAACCAGAAAAGGCAGGGAGAAGCCTCCAAGGGGCCTCTCTAGGAATCTCCTGGGAGGAAACAGGGCTGGAAAAGCTGGGGAGAAGCCTCTGTGGGGCCTCTCTAGGAATCTCCTGGGAGGAAACAGGGCCTCCACCCTCCCTATGGTTTCCCCAATCGCACACATTCTTTGCTTTTACATTGATTCCTATAGGAAAATTGCTTCTTCTTACAAACCTTTCTACTTAAGAACCTGGTCACGAAATGAATTAAGTTCATAAGTAGAGGTACCATAGTATTGGTGGGAGTCGTCTTGGTGTTCCTTGATCCACCTTGTCTACTGTTGGTTTTGGTGTTAATCTCTGCTCATTTGGGTGTTGATTACTGGTGAGGAGACATTTTGGTCTTTTTCTTTCCTTTTTTTGGCTTTCTGATATATATATATATATATATGTAGATTGTTCTGAGTTCGGGTTTTGCCCTGTGTAATATTTTGCATGTTTATGCGACGTTTCGGTGAAATCACATCCACCATCATCAGGCTGAAGTTTCCAAGCTTCGTGCACGAAGCTTGGAAACTTCAGCCTGATGATGGTGGATGTGATTTCACCGAAACGTCGCATAAACATGCAAAATATTACACAGGGCAAAACCCGAACTCAGAACAATCTACATACATATACCCGTGAAAATTTACGAAAACAAATATATATATATATATATATTCGTAGATTTAATATATATATATTTATACACACACACACACACACATATACAGTAGTCCCTCGCTAGACCGCGCTTCACCTACTGCGGCTTCACTTCATCGTGGGTTTTCAAGAAATATTAATGAGAAAAATCATTCGCGGATCTTTGCTGGTTCGCGGGTTTCTGAGGAAGTCAAGCAGCAGATTTAAACAGCCCGCTGAACTCGGATCGGCAGGTTTTTAAAAAAAAAATATATCTAAAATTGTAAATGCTGTATTTAAATACTGTATCTAAAATACTGTGTGGGAAGGGTTTATAAACACTTAAAACAATGAAAACTTACCAAACAATTACAATATAAATACTTAAATAAGTACTATCAGTCGATAAATTCCCCATCGCGGATTTCACCTATCGCGGCCAGGTCTGGAACGTAACACCAGTGATAGGTGAGGGACTACTGTACACACAGTGATACCTCGTCTTACAAACCCCTCGTCATACAAACTTTTCAAGATACAAACCCAGGGTTTAAGATTTTTTGGCTCTTCTTCCAAACTATTTTCACCTTACAAACCCAAGCCGCTGCAAAATCGCAGCATCACAATAACATGGAAGTCTGGAGATGGGGTTTCGAGGACTTCTGTGTTTTTGCGATGCTGCAATTTTGCTGAGGCTCCCCTCGCTGGGAAACCCCACCTCCGGACTTCCATTGCCAGCGAAGCATCCGTTTTTGTGCTGCTGGGATTCCCCTTCTGGGATTCCGCTGCAGCATCACAAAAGCACAGAAGTCTGGAAGTGGCATTTCCCATGGAGGGGAGCCTCAGGGGAATCCCAGCAGCGCAAAAACGGGTGCTTCGGCTGGCAAAATGGGTGAGTTTTGGGCTTACAAACCTCGTCCCAGAACCAATTAAGTTCGTAAGACGAGGTATCACTGTGTATGTGTGTGTGTGTGTATACATACATACATACATACATACATACATACATACATACATATAATCAAAGTCACACACATACTATGACACCAGATACATTCATTGGGCAGAGGCTGGGGTCTAATGACCCCAAGCCTGGTGACATAAATGTGTTTTCAAATTCTTACAGAAGGAAAGGAGGGTGGGGGCAGTGTGAATCTCTGGGGGGAGTTGATTCCAGAGAGCTGGGGCTCCCACAGAGAAAGCTCCTCCTTTAGGCCCCGCCAGCCGGCATTGTCCGGTTGACGGGACCCTGAAAGGACCAACTCTGTGGGACTAACCGGACGCTGGGATTTGTACAGCAGAAGGCAGTCTCGGAGATAATCTGGTCCTATGCCATGTAGGGCTTTTTAGTTCATAACCAACACTTAGAATTGTGTCCAGAAATCAATTGGCAGCCAATGCAGTTCGCGGAGTAATGGAGAGATGTGAGCATATCTTGGAAGGCCCAAAACTGCTCACGTGGCTGCATTTTAGATTTGAAATTTCTGAACACTCTTCAAAGGTAGCCCCATGTAGAGAGCAGTAGTTGAACCTTGAGGTGATAAGGGCATGAGTGACTGTGAGCAAAAACTCCCTGTCCAAATAGGGCCGCAACTGGTGCACCAGGCAAACCTGGGGAAACGCTCCCTTCGCCACAGCCGAAAGATGGTTTTTTTTAAAGTTAGCTGTGGATCGAGGATGCCCAAGTTGCGGACCCTCTCTGAGGGGGTCAATAATTCTCCCCCCCAGGGTAATGGACAGACAGATGGACATGTCCTTGGGAGGCAGTACCCACAGCCACTCTGTCTTGTCTGAATTGAGCTTGAACCTGTTGACACCAATCCAGACCCTGACAGCCTCCAGACACTGGCACATTACTTCCACTGCTTCATTGAGTGGACATGGGGTAGAAATGTACAGCTGAGTATCATCAGCGTACTGGTGGTAACTCAACCCATGCCCCTGGATGATCTCACCCAGCAGTTTCATGTAGATATTAAACAGCAGGGGCGAGAGGATCGACCCCTGAGGAACCCCACAAGGTAGGGACTTAGGAGTCAAACTCTGACCCCCCGCTAACACCGACTGTGACTGACCAGCGGTAGAACCATGGTGCCTCCCACTCCCAACCCCTCCAGTCGGTACAAGATACCATGATCGATGGTACAGAAAGCCGCTGAGAGGTCAAGAAGCACCAAGGCAGAGGATAAACCCGTCCCAGGCCTGTACCATTCTTATGAATGGTATTTAGAAGTTGCTTATATCTACATGCCTGTTGGTGGCCAATTTGTCTGAATGCCAGACTTCCAAGAATTTTCTAGCATTTTTGGAACTGGCTTGGCCTAGGACGCTCACTATTTTCCCAGTTGGAACTATGGTTAATTTTGTCCATGTGTTATGAAATTGAGCAGTTTTCATCATGCAACAATAACAGCTGTTCTGTAGGACAAACCAGCAAGGGAGTAACAGAGAACAGCTATGAACACTAAATAGAAAATTTCATAATATGCAGCTAGATAAGCTAAATTATTTTATTGTAAAGTTGCACTAATAGAAGCTTGCCAAATCTGAAAGTAAAAATGTCTTACCTCCATTTTTAAGTACTTGATCCATTAGGGCAGGTCCTTCTTTTGTCTGACCGTAATCGATGGTGAGGTCCTATCTCTCGTCTGAACATTTTTCCCTAGACAACAACTCTTCTCCTTTCCTCAAAAGACACCCATACATCCCATCACTCCCTGTGCCAGCGATTCCCAACCTTTTTTTTTCTTTTGGCCATGTCCCACCTAACCATCGGATAACTGTTATGTATTATCACAGCTTTTAGGAGACACTTTCTTCCAGAGGTACCGGAAAAAGTCTGCATCTTTGAAGATCATTATTTTCATGTAGGACAATGTTTCATCACATGCGTTGAAGGTCTTAAAGATGAAAGGATAATGACACGCCCCCTTTACACACCCTGAGACCTTGTGGGTCCTTCTTAAACGGGAAGTTTATAGTGAAGGAAAACAGTACACCTCTCTGAACAGTGTCTGGGAGACTTTGGTTGCTGCTGCACAAAAAGTTGACCATCAACACATCAAAAAACTGACAGACCGCATGAATGGAAGGCTTATGACTGTTATTAAAAAGAAGGGTGGCTATATTGGTCACTGATTTTTTTCGAGTGTGCGAATTTTCAGAAATGTCTATTTGTATATTTTGAGTTGTTTGTTTATTATTCTCCCTTTTAACAGATGCAAATAAACAAGATGGGCAAATTTTAATTTTTCAATTAGTTGCACAATAATTATGCACACATAGATATTCTCTTAAGAAAGCCCAGACCTCACTTTTACTTTTTTAAATGTTCAGGTTTGAGGTTTATTAACATTTTGGACTGACTGAGACCATTGTAGTTGTTCAATAATGAAATTAATCCTCCAAAATACAACTTTCGTAATAATTGTGCAAAGAATCTAGACTGTTCATCACAGGCATAACTGTAGGAAGATGTAATAGTAGGAAAATGTTTGCACTACATTGTAGTTAGGCAAACTATGGGGTTTTTTTCTGAGCATCTTCCAATCTTCTGAATGAAATATATATATTTAAAAATTCGTTACAAAAAGAACAATGCAATCTAAACACTTGTCAAACATATTTGTATCTGCTGAAATTGGTGTAAAGAAAAATATTAGAAAAACAAGCCAACTTAGAAATTAAGCAACTCAAAGAAAACAGCCAATTTAAAAATAAAGTAATTTATATGTACAAGGCTGCAGTCAGCAGCAAGATATCTTACTGTAATATAAGAATTTCATGCTTGAATTTAACAGTGAGCTCAATTTTTTGTTTAATGTAATATAATACATACCAAAAAATGAACATAATGAAGAATACTAACTTAATTTTAGCATCCAGTTTCTTTATGTATTATTTTACTCCATTTACTGTATGCCAAAGTGTTAGTACATAACATGTGCATTATTTTTGTATGAGAATAAAACCTAAAAGGTTTAACATATTATCCCATCTGCACCTATTTTCCCAAGTACAGAATATATTTCAAGAAATAAACATTTCAAGTGTCAAATTATATATTTAATTTACAGTAATATCTTATGATTAATTGATTTTCAGCAATATTAAAGAAATATGATCAAACCATGTTCATGCAAAGAAATCTTCAAAAGCCTGTGAACAGTTTTAATGTTTCATACTTCATATAAAATGGTTTAGATATACTCTGCAAAATGATGTCAGTGAAATGTCATCAGGGATGTCATACATTATGTTTTTATTTTATGTAGATATAAAAACTGTAATTTGCACTGCTAAATTCTATGAACCACTGAGGTTACACTGTGTGGGCAATTTTCTAGTCTTCAGAGCCACCTCTAGCTAATGTTTTTCTGATTGTTGTTATCCAAAATTATGGGAATAAAAATACAATATAGCTCAAGAACAATAATTACTAGCTAAAAGAGCTACTAGAAAAAGCACTTAAGTAGAACAGTTTGATAAACACAAACTGTTTGCCTTTGTGTATTGCTGCTGCTTAGAAAAAAAACCCAATACAAATTATAATAAAAAAGCTTAGAAAAGAGTTGGTTTTCCTCTAAAAAATATACCTGCAAACATGTTTTCAAATCACTGTCTCTTTTCATCTTTTCCCAGGATATATATATATTCCCTTGGAATTATAACATAGATGTCTTTGTTAATTTATGACAATGCTCCATTATTCCATGAGATACAATATTAATAAGTTAAATTTTAAATTCCTCACATATACTGCAATCGAATAGGAGGAAAACAGCATGGGAAACCGTAAAATGTGCATGGCTAAACATAAATAGTAACCTATACATTTTGGTTCAAATACAGTTTGGAAAACTGCATATATGACAATAATAGTTTCTCCTCTATTTTCTGTAATTCCACCCAAGAAACAAAGTTCAATCACTTCAATGTAAAACATAAAATGTCATACAAATTTTGAATACCCTGACTGAAATATTTTGCAGCTGATCATTCTAAAGCAAACACATGTCTTATTATTTCAATCTTTCAACTGTCCATGCTTATACCCAAGCACACACACACACAAAAAAATATTGGCTAACCAACAAAGGTACAATAGACTCTTGGTAATTTTTTTCTCATGAGACAATGTAGCATCTTCTAGTTAAGTCTTCAAAAATTACATTGCAATTCCATTACATTTCTTTCATAAACATGCAACTTACTGTGATATACAAAACACTTGGCTCTGAAGAAAAAACAGCTTTATAAAGACAGACTGCATCAATAAAATTTTCTGATTTACATGGTAATAAAACCTGTATTTTCACTAAAGCTCAGATATTAGGTCTAATATTATAACATAATAATTTGTTTGATGAACATAATGTTCAGGAGGGAATATACACATTGACATACTGGACTATTAAAAATTCAATTACAGAATTTTATTGATACAGCAGATTAACAAAAACTAATCAGGAAAATATGAGGATCAGCTTTCGTTACATTATTTAATAACACATTTTAAAAATTAAAATATTAAATTCTTTTAAATGCTCAATGCCACAAGAAGTCCAGAGAAATCTGTTATCAATACTGAGGTGCATTAAAAGACTATTCTTTCACACATCTGCAGCTGGATGTACTGTTTTATCCCACATTGTTTAAAAGCAATTTGGCACCTCCAAAGACAGACAACTGCCAAAGGTAAACACTGAATTAGATACACAAAGAGAATGTATTTTTTTATTTAACAAATAGTGTCAGAGCAAGTGTCACTATTTTGTCAAAGTGATTTTTTTTTCACAGTTAAATGGCAAGAAAAATAAGAATACAGACACTGACAAATATTGCTTGATACCCATTCTTATTTTTTTTTTGTCTTTCCCCCCAAATCAATAGCTCTACCAAACAGTTTGGTACTGATGTGTAAAGCTGTGATAAAAGCTATACAAGCACTTTAAAGTCAGAAATATTTTTTCAAAGGATTATTTACAGACAGGGTTTTTTAGCTTTTTGTCTATATAGCCAGCATACGTTACATTTCACAAAACCCCATAGTTAATGATATAAACATATGTGTGGATTATGCTCATGACATAGGAGCTTCAAAAAGCAGAAGCAGGAAATAGAGTGATTTAATTTCTTCAGCAATCCCATTGTGAGCATCAACATTTCTCTTCAGCCTAAAAGTTTGCAATGATAAGAGAGTGACATTATTTAAAAATGGCAGGAGCATGGCTTTTCATCGCCTTTCCCTTTTAGATGTCCTCCGACGAACCTAAAAAAAAATCAAATATCAAAAATTAGAAGTCTCAATTCTGCGTACAGTCTTCCATATTCCAAAAATACAAGCTGCCTAAACCATACATTGGGTGCAACATCAATAGTGTTGATATTTTATCTAGCTGTTTTGCTCTTTTAGTAGACAATGCATTTTAATCAGCATTGATTCATCCACAAAATGCCTCCATTAACTGGAAGATCATTTAGATGAAGACATTCCATGATATGACCAGACAAAAAGGATTAGGCAGAAAAGCTTACCCCACTAATTGCTAATTGCATTTAGATGCACAGTTGAATTCAATGATATTAAGCACAGTCCAGAGAATGATGATCCTATTGATTGCTAAAAAATAATTATTTCCCACTTTCGCTGCATAGGTGTCCGCGTAGATAAAAGCTGAGAGGCGTAGGTAATGCAAGTTCCCCTCCCACCCACATTTTGTTGTACTACGTGAAATGAAATTGCCTATTTCTTCCCAAAGGAAAATTCTATCACTTTTAAAATAGGGAACTGCCAATCCTGCTTCACTATATTTAGTAATAGCATTTTACTAAACTTTTAGCTTCAACAGCCTCAAGGCCTGACTTATCCATACTACAACTAATCCAATTCACTAACTCCAAGCAAATCTCAAAAAACATCAAGACCAAGGACAAACCAACCTGTACATTGAGTACCATGCTGGCTACATCAAAACTAAGACCCGCAATCCACCATCCAACCTTCAAACCACCATCACCCAAAACCATCCTAACTTCCACTCTACCTTCAACCAAAACCAACCTCCCATAAAACAAAACTTGGTATGCACGCCCCTTACTTCCTCAGTATCAACCATTGCTATTCTTAAATGCAAACTAATGAATTCAAAAAGCATCGTTAACAAAATACCTGAACTCCTTCTCTTACTAAAAACTGCTAAATTTGACATTACAGTGATCCCCCGGTTATTGCGTCCCCGACCATTGTGAATGGGCTACATCGCGATTTTTCAACCCGGAAGTAAAAACACCATCTGCGCATGTGCGCCCTTTTTTCCTATGGCCACACATGCGTAGATGGTGTTCCCCGCCGGGCAGATCAGCTGGGGGGGCGGCTTCCCTGGGTCTTTCCCCTCTTGCTGGCGGGAGGGCGAGAAGCCCCCCCCCAGCACCCGCTCGCCCTCCGTTCGCCCGCCCTTCGCCCGGCCACCCGCCATTTGCTCGCTGCTCGCCTGGCCACCCGGGTTCGTTTGGCTTCGGGACTCAGTTGGGAAGCGGCACGGGTGTTTTAAAAGGTCTCCGCCGGCATGGGGGGCTTCTTAGCACCCCCCCAAACCCGGGTTGGGGGTTCGGGGGGGGGTAGGAAGCCCCCCATGCCGGCGGAGACCTTTTAAAACACCCGTGCCGCTTCCCAGCTGAGTCCTCAAGCCAAGCGCAGAAGTTAGCCTTGAATCCCTTTGAATCCCGCCGCTTCTGCTGGATACGGGCGATGGGCGGGGCGAGCTGCCACAGCCCCTGGCTTCTGCGCCGCTCGTCCCACCCACCGCCCGTATCCAGCAGAAGCTGCTGGATTCAAAGTGCTGGGGTGGGGGGCTGTCCGGACCCCGCCCGCTCAGCCCCGCGGCGGCCCTTTCCCTCTCCAGGCTGCTCCGATGCCCGAGCTCCTTTCACCTGCGGCTCCCAGCCCACCGCCTCGCTGGTTGGCTTCTCCTCCTGCTCAGCCTCGCCTCGGCCTTTGTGCGCGGCTTGTCCCGACAGCCCCCCACCCCAGCACTTTGAATCCAGCAGCTTCTGCTGGATAAGGGCGATGGGGGGGCAAGCTGCCACAGCCCCTGGCTTCCGCACCGCTCGTCCCACCCACCGCCCGTATCCAGCAGAAGCTGCTGGATTCAAAGTGCTGGGGTGGGGGGCTGTCGGGACAAGCCGCGCACAAAGGCCGAGGCGAGGCTGAGCAGGAGGAGAAGCCAACCAGCGAGGCGGTGGGCTGGGAGCCGCAGGTGAAAGGAGCTCGGGCATCGGAGCGCGGCGCCAGGCATTGTTCTCCGGACCCCGCCCGCTCAGCCCCGCGGCGGCCCTTTCCCTCTCCAGGCTGCGGGCGGGGTCTGGAGAACAATGCCCGAGCTCCTTTCGCCTGCGGCTCCCAGCCCACCGCCTGTCTCCTGCTGCCCGGTTTAGCCAGGACACGAGCGGCGAAATGACTTGGAGGAATGTGAAGCTGAAACCGGCCGGTTTCAGCTTCACATTCCTCCAAGTCATTTCGCCGCTCGTGTCCTGGCTAAACCGGGCAGCAGGAGACAGGCTTTGAGTTTTTGGCTGCGGGGGGAGAAGTAGGACTTTCCTAACTCCCTCGCCCCGCAGCCAAAACTCAAAGCCTGTCTCCTGCTGCCCGGTTTAGCCAGGACACGAGCGGCGAAGTGACTTGGAGGAATGGGAAGTCCAAATCGGCCGGTTTCAGCTTCACATTCCTCCAAGTCATTTCGCACCCCGCTTTAGGAGTCAGCGGAGAACGGCGCAACTGTTTTAAAACGATCGGAGCTTTCCAATGAGTCCCGAAGACAAACGTGTCTTCGGGACTCATTGGAAAGCCGCGCGGGTGTTTTAAAAGGTCCCCGCCGACATGGGGGGCTCGCTAGCACCCCCCCAAACCTGGGTTGGGGGTTCGGGGGGTGCTAGCGAGCCCCCCATGTCGGCGGCGATGTTTTAAAACAGCCCCGCCGCCCCCAATCTTCGGCTCCTCGCTAGCGCTGCGGAAGTTAAAAACATAATCTGCACATGCGCAGATGGTGTTTTTACTTCCGCAGCGCTACTTCGCGAAAACCCGCTTGTTGCGGGGGGTCCTGGAACGGAACCCTCGCAACGAGCGGGGGATCACTGTATATTTATCTGCGAAACATGGCTTAAAGCATCCCTTCCCGACTCCATTATCACAGTAGGAGACTATCATGTTTACCGATCTGATTGCGTAACCCATACAGGAGGTGGAGTTGCAATGTTCTATAAGAAATCACGGAAGCTAAAAAAAGGTGCAAGTTAAACACGTACTTGATCTTCCAGAAACTATCATCTGTGAACTGACCTTAAATACCACACTTCGCTTCCTACTATGTTATAGAGCCCCTGATTACAACATCACACTTGCGAACAAGCTAACGTTATTATTAACATGGGCCGCCTCCTACCCAATCCCTCTTATATTTCTTGGAGACTTAAACCTACCACATATAAACTGGACCCTAAACAAATGTACAACTGAACTCATATATTAAACCCTTTACAATGCTATTTCTAGTCTATAGCTAGATCAACTAGTTACAGACAATACTAGACTCAATAATTGACTTGATCTCATCTTCTGCAAGTTTACACTCAATTTACAAACTACAAATAAAAGAACCCTTTTCTAACAGTGATCACAGCATGATTGATCAATATATGACTCAATATATGACTCAAAACTTTTGACTCAATATATGTCCTTACAGAAACCGCCTTGATGGGATACCCAATTATAACTTTAAAAAGGCCAACAATGATATCATAGACGCCAACCTCTCATCTCTTGATTGGCATACAATATTCTCTGACTATAATACTGCTGAAGATTACCACAATATATTTTTGCTTGAAATCCAAAGAGTCATTAAATTATATACCACTAATAATCACCAAAAACAAGAAAAATAAATTACCCATAAAAATAAGGAAGCTCCAATCCAAAAAAAGATCTCTTTGGAGAAAAAATAAAACAGGCTAGGTTATAAACTTTAAAAGCCCTATAAAAATTTGTGTCAGCAAATAAAGACAGAATGTACCAATTATCACATCAATCAAGAAGTAAACCTTCTTCATACGAAGTCCACTTGTGTCTTCTATAATTTTGTAAACAATCAACTCAAAGACTCTAGATCCATCCCAACCCTTAAAGGACCAAATGATAAAGACTATAATGATAAAACAGTTAAAACCAACATCTTTAACACATTCTTCAGGTCAGTCTTTGTAAACAGCAATGGCTCATGCCCAATATGTCCTAGTCGTACCATAATCAACTTCAATGATCTAACACAAATCGATTTTACAGAAGAGAACATTAGAAAGACCTAAAACCATCTCTATCTATTGTTCCTGATGGACTATGTACATATTTCTTTAAAAAAAAGCTGTCCACAATCTTGTCTAAACCTCTAAGCATAACTTTTAAAAAAATGTTTCAGGACTAGCTCCTTACCCAAACTAAGGTCACTAGCCACAATCATACCTATCTTCAAAAAAGGAGATCCAAGTAACGTTGAAAATTACAGACAAATCTCTTTGGGTTGTGTCACTTGCAAAGTCATGGAATCAATCGTAAACCAATCCATTACGCTCCACTTAGAAACTAATAATCTACTTTCCAACAAACAATTTGGTTTCAGAAAAAAAAATTCCTGTAATCTGCAACTCTTACACTGCAAAAAAATATGGACCACACAATTTGATCAGGGTAAAACAATAGATGCAATCTACATAGAGTTTTGTAAAGCATTTGATTCAGTAGTTCACAACAAACTACTTCTGAAACTAAAATCCTATGGCATCTCTGGACCCTTACATGACTGGATAACAGTGTTCCTATCTAACAGACAGCAGGTGGTCAAAATAGGAAGTGCCATATCTAATCCTACTCCTGTCAACAGTGTTGTCCGTCAAGGCAGTGTTTTAGGACCAACGTTCTTCATACTGTACATATATGATCTTTGTGATCACATTATAAGCAACTGTATTCTCTTTGCTGATGATGTTAAACTATTTAATACCATTGACAATGCTGCTGGATCTTGGCCATGTAGCAGAATGGTCAAGCAACTGGCAACTTCAAATCTCAACCAACAAATGCTGTCTTACACATTGGCAAAAAGAATTAGAATACAAAATACAAACTTGGAGGAAACGAACTTGTAGATGACCCTCACTCTGTCAAAGACCTTGGAGTAGTCATATACAATGACCTAAGTGCTAGAGCCCACTATAAGAACATTGCCAAAAAAGCACTAAGAGTTATTAATCGAATTTTACATAGCTTCTTCTCTGGTAACATTGCACTGCTAACCAGAGCATACAAAACATTTGTTAGACCAATTCTAGAATAGAGCTCACCAAGTTTGGAACCCGCCTTGCATATCAGACATTAATACAATCAAGAGAGTCCAGAAATATTTCACAAGAAGAGTCCTTCAACTCCTCCGCTTGCAGCAGAATATCTTATTCCATCAGACTTGAAATACAGTGGTCCCTCGATCATTGCGAGGGTTCCGTTCCAGGACCCCAAGCGATGATCGATTTTTCGCGAAGTAGTGGTGCGGAAGTAAAAACACCATCTGCGCATGCGCAGATGGTGTTTTTACTTCCACCGTCGCCCGCCCTTCGCCCGCCCACCCCGTTGCTCGCGCCTGGGGTTTCCCCGCGCGCGTGCCACCCGCCCGCCCACGCTGTTGCTGGGGCCGCTTCCCAGCTGGGGAGCGGAGCTGGGGTTTCCCCAAGCGCGCGCGCGTTGCTGGGGCCGCTTCCCAGCTGGGGAGCGGAGCTGGGGTGTCCCCAAGCGCGCGCGCACCGCCCGCCCACGCTGTTGCTGGGGCCGCTTCCCAGCTGGGGAGTGGAGCTGGGGTGTCCCCAAGCGCGCGCGCACCGCCCGCCCGCCCACGCTGTTGCTGGGGCCGCTTCCCAGCTGGGGAGCAAAGCTGGGGTTTCCCCAAGCGCGCGCGCGTTGCTGGGGCCGCTTCCCAGCTGGGGAGCGGAGCTGGGGTGTCCCCAAGCGCGCGCGCACCGCCCGCCCGCCCACGCTGTTGCTGGGCCCGCTTCCCATCTGGGGAGCGGAGCTGGGGTTTCCCCAAGCGCGCGCGCGTTGCTGGGGCCGCTTCCCAGCTGGGAAGCGGAGCTGGGGTTTCCCCAAGCGCGCGCGCACCGCCCGCCCACGCTGTTGCTGGGGCCGCTTCCCAGCTGGGGAGCGGAGCTGGGGTGTCCCCGCGCGTGCCGCCCGCCCGCCCACGCCGTTGCTCGCGCTGCCGCTGGGGTCTTATCGGGGCAAGAGGGGGAAGACCCAGGGAAGCCGCCCAGCTTCCAAGCTGGGGAACTCCACCATCTACGCATGCGTGGCCATAGAAAAAAGGCACGCATGCGCAGATGGTGGAGTTTACTTCCGGGTTGAAAACTCGTGAAATAGCCCTTTCGCGATGCTCGAGGACGCGAAACTCGAGGGTTCACTGTACTACAATTAGACAATTTACAACTATGTCGTCTCCAATCTGATCTAACTGTATTTCATAAAATCATATACCAAAATGTCCTTCGTGTTAATGCCTACTTCACCTTCAACTGCAGCAATACACGAGCACATAATAGATTCAAACTAAATGTAAACCATTCTAAACTTGATTGCAGAAAATATGACTTCAGCAATAGAATGATCAATGCCTGGAATGCACTACCTGACTATGGTTTCTTTCCCAAACCCCCAAAATTTTTGATCTCTCCCTGTTTTTAAGAGTCTGTAAGGGGCGTGCATAAGCGCACTATTGTGCCTACCGTCCCTATCCTACTGTCCTTTTTTTATCATTACTTTTTATTTATGTTATGTTTATACAAACTACTATCCTACACATGTTTGACAAATAAATAAATAAAATAAATAAAAGTATGAAATGCATAGTCATTCAAATGAATCTATGTGCAATTGTGCAAAAGCATATTATTTACTCTGATTGAGGACACTTCTTCTTCCTCCATTGTTATTTCTTGAGGAATATCGTGAATGGGGGAACTACTTTGAAATACATCCATCTCTTCGCCAGATTCATTTTCTTTGCTTGCTGTTTGTTTTGATCGTCCGGCTCCTCTAAAATAGAAAGTCGCAAATCAAGGAATCACTCAACACTTTAAGTAAATTTAAAGCAATGAAGAAAGATTTGGGGAAAGAATTACACTATCTTAGCACCTAATAATTAATATTAAAGCCTAATATTAAATTTTTATTTTTGTGAACCTTGTTATACTTACAGGATCACCGAAGTTGGAACATTTTAAAAATTAATTTAAGGAACCCTTTGTTAAATTAGCATCACATTCATACCCTTTCTTCTGCTGAGTGGGTGTAACTTTTGGTGGTCTTCCTCGTCTTTTTTGTGGTGTAGACTGGTTGGATTCAGCTGTGCTTATTTCAGATGATTCAGATCTATTTTGGAAGGATATCCAACTCAGTCACCTTGTCAATTTAAATTTAAAAATAGCAGACAATTGAACAAAGGACTTACCTTTGTTGTGATTTTTTGGGTGCTTTGTATTGTCGACCTTTTGGCTTCTGTTCTATGCTGTCTATCTGCCTTTCTTCCTCCTCTTCCTCCTCCTCTTCCTCCTCCTCTTCTTCTTCCGCCTCCTCCACAGGTTTAACTGGCACAGCTTTTTTTCTCCCTCTTTTAGATGTTTTTACTGCTGATTCTTCTTTTTGTATAGTTCCTGTGGCGGCTTTTGGAGGTCGCCCTCTTCTTCCTTTCTTTGGTGGGCTGTTTTGTTCATCTTCACTTTCTAAGATACTCTCTTTTAACCTCTTTTCCTCTGGCCACTGGGGTTCCTCGGACTCTGAAATAACTGCGGCCCTTTTTCTGCCTCGCTGGCTACTTCTAAGTTTTGATTCTTGTCCCAATTTGCTCAGTTCATCCATGCCCAACTTTTCCTCGGGATCTGTAATCATTTTTTTTCTACTTCTGGGCTTTTCCAGCTCTGACTGAGGAAGAAAGAGAACACCACTTCATCCATCAAATATGTCTAGATCGATCTTACATAAGGAAATACTAACTCATTCTACAAATATGCGGAAAAAACCCACCATTATTTTAATACTCCCGAATTGTATTTCTTATTTATTGATTTATTGATTGATTGATTGATTGCATTTGTATGCCGCCCCTCTCCGGAGACTCGGGGCGGCTAACAGCAACAATAAAGCAGTGTACAATAGTAGTCTGATGTTAGAAATAATTAAAATAATTAATATAAAAAATAATTAATATAAAAAACCAAACATACATACATACATACCATGCATAGAATTGTAAAGGCCTAGGGAGAAGAGGGTCTCAATTCCCCCATGCCTGACGGCAGAGGTGGGTTTTAAGCAGCTTACGAAAGGTGTTTTAATATAAAAACTGGCCAGAAGGGCAGAATAAAAACTTTAAGGAAATACATGTTTTTAAGGCACTCTTTCTAAACCTTCTATTTTCAGATGAATAATCATCAGGCACATCTCTGATTACTTTGATTTTGTATTATTTTAAAAAATAATAATATTACAATTAATGGAAAAGCAATGCTATTAATTCTTACAATTTCAGAATCATCTCTTTTATCATTCTTCTTTCCTGGCAGAGATGGCATCATTGTATAGTCTTCATTTTCACTGTGGTCTAGTTCAGTGCTATCGAGCCTATTATAATTAAAATATGCATAATTATTAAAATACATAATTTATACCTGCTTATATTTTAAAATTGACAACAAATTCAGGGTAAAATACAGGGTAAAAAGTTAAAAATAAAATTATTTTTATAGGTAGTTATTTTGTCAGCTATATAGTTTTTGCCTTAAAAATATCCCTATCATCTTGAAACGGTCAGGGAAGTACTTTATTTATCCTTACATTGTATTTTCACTAATATATACATTGTCATTGTGGAGTACTTTTTGCAACTTGGTTGTTTGCTTCTAGACATTTCATTACCTGAAAGGGTGATCAAACATCCAAATTCAGAGAGCAACTAGGACTCCAAAATTGTAGCTCAACTGGGCAATAAATATTCTCTTCCATTAGAACTGTATTGTTATTACTAAAGTGGAAGTCAGTAATTTATAAAAAAAATTAAGGAAATGTGAGATAGTTTGATGCAGTGGTTATGGTATCAGATAGAAATGAAGAGACCATGAATTCTAACTCTGCCTTTGGCACAAAGCTAGCTGTATGAGTTTGGTCTTAGTGTAAAGGTCTGAAAACTTAAACACCCAAAGAGCCATTTGGGCCCATTTCCCACAGAAAATGCTGGGAGCCACAAAATCTGGGTGGGCGTGGCCAATTTGATGTCAATCATTCCCACCCAATCACATGAAACCCCAGCCAGGCCTACCAAGGTTTTGTGGTTCCCGGTTTTCTTTTCTGTGGGAAACAGACATATCTTTCTCTCTTTTTCTGTCTCTCTCTCTTTCTCCCACTCTCTCTTTGTCCCTCTCTGTCTCTCTCTCTCTCTTTCTCTGATCACTCTGTCTCTCTCTCTCATTGTCTCTGCCTGTTTCTCGTGTGTGTGTGTCTGTGTGTGTGTGTCTGTGTGTGTCTGTGTGTGTGCCTCTTGAACGATTTCCAAAATCAGGCGAAGGTTGGGGTTTTTCCTTGTTGCTGATGTTGTTCTTTCTTCTTCTTTGGGTGCTTTTTACCATGATTTACATCAAGGGACATTTCAGGTTCCCAGATAAATGAAGTTCTTTTATCCCCCTGCTGTAGCTCCCTACTGGCTGAACCCATCACTGGCTTGCCACACCCCTCACCCTCCACTCCGTGTCACTCCTCACCTGGCCTGACAAGGTAAGGGCAAAGGTGGGCAATGGAGACTCACTCCATATTCCAGAGTGGGAGCAAAGCGCCCCTGTACCTGTCTCATCTCGTGGGCGCTTCTTCTGGCCCTTGTTGGTGCTGAGTGCACCTTGGCCACTCGGGGAGAGGCACGACTTGCTCTCCATTCCAAGACACTAGTTACAGCCAATGCGGCTGTTGTTGCCACCTCCGAGCCCACTGTTCTCACAGTGACTTGCACAGCAGAGTTAAATTTAGCTCACTTTACAATGGGGGAGACTCTGGTGACCTTTGTATTACTTACCTTCCTTTGATTCTTCCAGGTGAGCTTGGATTTGAATTGCTACTGGCATTGCTTACAGTTTCCATCCGAGAAGATTTGGATTGAGATTGCTTGCCTGCTGATGAAAGGGGCTTATTAACTGCTCCAAGAACATTGGCTGCTTTGGGCTGTAAAACATAGAAAAAACAGTTTAATCTATATATTCTACGTTATGTAGAATGTGAATTTTATACTTCCTAAAATAAAAGACAAAGCCTCAAAATCTAAATTTGCAAACTCTTCAGTATATCTTAACATAGTTTGAAAAAAAAGTTTTAAGTCACAATTACAGGTGAAACTTGAAAAATTAGAAATATCGTGCAGAAGTACATTTATTTCAGTAATGTAACTTAAAAGGTGAAACATAATATATGAAAGAGGCAAGATAGTTCAAGCCATGATTTGTCATAATTGTGATGATTATGGGGTACATCTCATGAAAACCCCAAATTCCCCATCTCAGAAAATTAGAATACAGTAATCCCTCGCTACTTCGCGGTTCATCTTTCGTGGATTTGCTACTTCACAGGTTTTCAAAGGGGGCCTAAATCCATTGAAAATTTTAAATCCATTAAAAATTCATAAAATTCTTCTACAGTACTATTGTATTCTATTAAAGAAACTGGTAGGATATCACATGTAGTTCCAGCTGAGAAATATTATAGAACGACTGTTTAATGCAAAGGATGGGTTTTAAAAGGATGGTTTTTTAAAAAAAATACTCGTTAAATACATAAAAAAATATCTTTTCTCTACTTCATGGAAATTCGTTTTTCACAGGTGGTCTTGGAACGCATCCCCCGTGAAAAACGAGGGATCACTGTATTACATGTGATCAATAAAACAAGGATTGTACATAGAACAATTTCGGACCTCTGAAAAGTACTGTGGTACCTCTACTTAAGAACGCCTCTACTTAAGAACTTTTCTAGATAAGAAGGTGTTCAAGATTTTTTTGCATCTTCTTAAGAACCATTTTCTACTTAAGAACCCAAGCCTGGAAAAATTTCCCAGGAAATTTGAGAGTGGCACGAAGGCCTGGCCTGTTTCCTGCCATTTCTCTCTCTGGTGCAGTGTATGGGAGGCACGTGCTCCACCTCGCCGCCTAAGAGTCCCTCTTTTCTTTTTTAAGCGTTAAAGTTTTGGAATTTCTTGATTCCCCTCACCTCACCTTCTTTCTTTAGCAGCGACTGTCCTCCTCCTCTTCTTCTTCCTCCTTCTCCCACCCAAATTCTGAGCTTTTATTTCTTTCCTAATGGGTTTGCACTCATTATTTGCTTTTACATTGATTCCTACGGGAAAAATTGCTTCAACTTAAGAACCTTTCTACTTAAGAACCTGGTCATGGAACGAATTATGTTCTTAAGTAGAGGTACCACTGTATAAGCATGCATATGTACTCAGTACTTGTTTGAGCCCCTCTTGCAGCAATTACTGCCTCAATGCAGCGTGGCAAGCTGAAGGCTGCTATTGAAGGATCCTGGTCTTCCATATCACTTCAGCAGTGCCACAGGCTGATAGCCTGGATAGATGGAGGGATGGATGGATAGGTAAGTAGATAGATGTGCGCATATTTGTATATATGTGAAAACATATGTATATATATGTGTGTCTGTATCACATTTCTAGCTATAAAATTATGAATGCATTAAATTAAATTCAATATATTCCCTTAAAAGGCAAAATAATTAGATGCTTTATTTCAGAACTGAAATTACATGTGATCCATGCAGCAAATAAGTAGTCAAGATTTCCAAGTGTTTCTACATCATTTAAATGTACTTATGTCATCAACATCAGCAGTTCAGCAAGACACTGTTGAATTCAAGCAGCATATATGTTCCTGCAATATATAGTACATTACTAAGAGGCTTTCCTGAAGATCTGGCTTATTTCTTAAATATCTGTTTGATACTGATGCCCTTTAGTTTTAATCCCTGTCAATATTCCCCATATACTATGTATGAAATCAGTTTCAGCTCCACTAAATCATTACCAGGTGAAATAATGTAAAATGACTATACTAATCAGAATATTAATAGAGTATCTGAAGCTATGCCCTCACTATATTTTGAAAATCAATATCCTCTTAGGCTTCCGTCACTAACATCTTTCAATCTTTCTATTGTTCGAAGATTTCCAGGTTTTTTTTTAATGACATGTAATCTCTGCAATGCAGTATATGTGGAATTGCCTTTGAGTGAGTAGCTAAATATTAACATTAAAAACTAAACAGCTCTCATTCTAATAAATAATTTCAAAATAACATTATTGTAAGAATTTTATTTTAGTTAAACAGAATTATTTTGTGCAGATCCTAAAAATATACAAATGCCTACCTTTCCTGGAGTAAAAAATGATTTCATTTCTGGAGGCAGATAGTTTTTGGTATTACTGAAATTCTGCAAGTAAAGGAAAAATAAAAGATTCCAGTTTAAAGATTAAACTGAGATTGAATAATCAATATGCACTTGCATAACCAATCATAAAACTGATATAACATTTAATTTCATAATTGATGTACAATTAAGGGCAGAATTACACAAATGAAAATTATAAATTGCTTTTGACACTTTAAAAAAAAATTTATTCCATGAAAACTTTTGTGAACTATGGTTTATTGAGATCCAGTTTGATGCTAGGGCAGGTCAAAGCAAGGAAATAGGATATCTTTATTTCCAGTCCTTTTTAGGCTTGAAAGCCAATTAACATATTTTTCAGAGTATAAAACGCATCGGAGTATAAGAGGCACCTAGATTTTAGAGGAGAAAACAAGGAAAAAGGTATTCTGAACAAAATGTTGTAGAAATATATTATTTAACAAAATACTAGTGTAGCAAAATACTTTTTACAATCATGTATACTTTTTACAACCGTGTACACTTTTTACAACCATGTACACTTTTTACAAACTTCAAACTTGACAGCTTTAAGACTTGTGGACTTCAACTCCCAGAATTCCTTCTCCACACATGCTAGCTCAGGAGTGGGAGTTGAAGGGCAAGTCTTGCCAAGTTTGAAGACTCTTGCACCCCTAACGCCTAACCCAGGGGTCTTCAAACTTGACAGCTTTAAGACTAATGGACTTCAACTCCCAAAATTCCTCTTCCAGTCATGCTAGATGGGGTAATTAGAAGGCAAAAACTCCCTTGTTGCATGGCCTGTTTTGCATAAACGGGGCATGTAGAGGGTTTGGGAAGCCTGCAGAGAGCTCCTAGGGGGTGGGAGAAGGCAAAAATGCATGTTTTTGCTTTCCCCCACCTCCTAAGAATGATCTGCAGGCTTCCGAAACCCTCTGGGTGCCCCATCATTGCGAAAAACGGGCCCATTTTTTGCAAAAATGGGACACAGGGGTGGTGTTTCGGGAGGCCAAAAATTGCTGTATTCAGTGTATAAGATATACCAACATTTCCACCCTCTTTTGGGGGGCAAAAGGGTGTATTTTATACTCCAAAAAATATGGTAAGTGACTTGGGGCCAATAACTCTTTTTCTGCCCTTCTTGAAGGATCTCTGTTGTAGAGAATATAGGAGGTAGAAGCATTGGCTATGTATGCTGTTTTGATTTGATTCCAAAGAAAAGTTTAATAAAAATAAAATAAACTACATAACACATTTCATGTCACATTAAATTCATAATCCTTTGGGTTACCATACTATTCACTTTAAAAAAACACAGTATTTAACATATAGTTCCAATGAAATTTGTAAGAAAAAAAGCACCTTACTTTGTCAGGTTGAGTGAAATATCGAGCTGGTAATACAGGGTCTTTGGGAGATTCCAAACTATATGTTGTGCTCTTTGACATGATGATGTTCATTGCTATATCACATACTGTATAAAGTTTCTGAAAGAAAAAGTGTGATTTTGTATAAAGTCAGAAAATATTTTAAAAAGACAGGAAAAGGCAAAAGGAACGCCATGTTTGTATAAAAATTGAACATTAATATCAAACAAAATAAACTTACCTACATCAGAAATATGTTATACTATGCCTAATAAAAAAGCTTTACAATTGTTTGGAGAATTACAGTACAGTGTTCCCTCGATTTTCGCAGGTTTGATTTCGCGAAAAGTCTATACCACGGTTTTTCAAAAATATTAATTAAAAAATAATCTGTGGTTTCCCCCCCCCTATACCACGGTTTTTCCTGCCCGATGACATCATATGTCATCACCAAAATTTCATCCGCCTTTAATAAATATTTTTTTAATAAACTTTAATAAATAAACATGGTGAGTAATAATCTAAATGGTTGCTAAGGGAATGGGAAATTGTAATTTAGGGGTTTAAAGTGTTAAGGGAAGACTTGAGATACTGCTCATAGCCAAAAATAGTGTATTTACTTCCGCATCTCTACTTTGCGGAAATTCGACTTTCGCGGGAGGTCTCAGAACGCATCCCCCACGAAATCGAGGGAACACTGTATTTATAAACAGTGTATAATCACACAACTTAAGACAATTTCTACTGGTTATCATAGAATAGAATATAACACCTTTCATAGGACCTATCACAGATATATTATATTAAATTCTGTTTTATATCTTGTATTCTTGGAAAGGACCAACTATGCAGAAGTCCAAATTTCTGAATAAAAGAAAACTAATTATTATTGTATAGTCACTGTTCAGTCATTGTAGTCAACTGACATACAGTCAATTTCATTGACCTAGATATTCACTATGTCTATATAAATATGAGCAATACTCAATACAACTTACTTCATTCATTTTTGTGTCTTCAGGTCCTTGAGCATCTTTTGTCTGTTTAATATTTTCCACCATTTTTCTGATAAATGCATGACTATTATTTTCATTTTTAACCATTAATATTTCTAGTATGAACCACAGACATCTGAAGAAACATAAAATATAGATGTCAAATAACCAATTGATTTTCCCGGAGAATAAATAAGGTACTGAATCTTGAAAAAACATAGTTGTACTGAAGGTTTAATAAAAAATATAAATTAATAGGTTAATATATGGACATATTTCATTTTAAATACATTCTTACTCTTTAATATCTTTCAGTTGTTCAATGTCTTGGATTTTGACATAATCAGGATCATGTGCCAGAAGATGGATAGTGTATGGAACAACATACTCTGGTAGAAGAGACAAAAGTTTCTCTGAAAGTGTAAATTCAAGAAAAATTATAATATTTGGATGTATCATTATAACAGTAATCAAAATAAAAAATTACATTAAATATACATTGGATTATAGAATACAGTGATACCTCTACTTAAGAACACTTCAACTTACAAACTTTTCTAGATAAGAACCGGGTGTTCAAGATTTTTTTGCCTCTACTTAAGAACTATTTTCTACTTAAGGATCCGAGCCCAGAAATATTTCCCAGGACATTTGAGAGCGCTACAAAGGCCCGGCCAGTTTCCTGCCATTCCCCTTTTAATCCTGGCGATCTGAGCTGCCAGAGGAGCCTTTTGGTGGCGCTTACGGAGGTTTTGGCAGTCCAGAGTGAACAAAGCATTTTCCTTTCTCTGGGCGCTTGGACAGAGAATAAACCTCTGCTAGTGCCCACAGAAAAGAAACGCTCCCTTCGCTCTGCACAGCTGAGGAGTCACCACAGCGAAGGAAAGGCGCCAGCTACAAAGCGAGTGAGCGAGAGGAGAGGGGAGCCCTTCAGCATGGGAAGGAAGAGGCAGCAGGTAGCAGCAGCAGCAACCAGTGTATGGGAGGCAGCCTTGCGTCGGGTGTATTGGAGGCATATGCTCCTTCTAGCTGCCTCAGAGTCCTTTTTTTTTTTAAGCCTTAAAGTTTTAGATTTTTCTGATTCACATCACCTCACTTTCTTCCTTCGGCAGCGACTCTCTTCCTCCTTTTCCTCCTCCTCCTCCCACCTAAATTCCAAGCTTTTATTTCTTTCCTAATGGGTTTGCACGCATTATTTGCTTTTACATTGATTCCTATGGAAAAAATTGCTTCTACTTAAAAACCTGGTCACGGAATGAATTAAGTTCTTAAGTAGAGGTACCACTGTATCTTCAATTGCATTAAATGAAGAAACAGTCATTATGTGCCAAAAATAGTTCAAGTTCAAGGAAAGTTAGTCTGGTGGATATATAGCTTCAAAGCACAATCAACATGTATTGAAACTCACATACATGTTCTAATTTAAACAATTTCTTGGTTTAAAATTGAAGTATGCCATGAAGTTTCTAGAAAGATGGATGTATTTATTTAAGCCTCTCAATTGCAATCAACAGAATCTGATGCAAAAAGCTTGAAACCAAGCTATAGAAAAAAATTGTAACATACCACCTATCAAGGTGGATGAAAATACATACATGGTTTAAGAAAATGATAAAGCAACACCTATACTTAAAACCAGAAATATTTTTGTTAGGTATATTATCAGAAAATTATAATAAAGGGATTACACTTTTAATAATATAGGTACTGACACAGCAAGAATTGTATTTGCATAACATTGGAAAAATAAGGATACACCTACAGATGAAAGTATAATTAGAAAAATATTAGACTGTGCAGAGATAGATAGATTGACAATAATAATAAAAGATAAGGAAGAAACAATATTTTTTAACATTGGATTTGTTTTATCAATGGTTAGTTAAAAGAGGGAGAAATTAAAGGATGAAAGATTACTGATGTGCATAAGTAAATGATGTAAGAATTTCATTATATATAAGTAGACAATGGTATTATTATTATAGTTATTATTACTATTATTACCATCAGTATTATCATTAATACTTTGTATAAGCAAATTGATTTGGACAATACACTTTAAGGACACGTATTTCAAAGAGAAATGTATAAATAACATTCAAAATAATAATAATTAGCAGTCTGAATTGGGGCTAGAAGCAAATCAAGACTCAATGGAATCAATATAAAATTGTTATTTCACAACCACATTCTTTCATTTTGGAAAAACATTTAAGGCAAACTGTATTGGTACAGAAAATAAATTTAAATACCAGGAAGACATGGTGTTAACATTGAACTTTATTCTGCTATTGTTCCAAGATTTCTTACCACTAACTGCTGCATGCTGCTTTAGATATTCTCTTCTCACATTTATGTTTTTTACTAGGCACTGTCTAGCATGAGCTCTTCTCTCCTTTACTGGGTCCTTAGCACAAAGTGCGCAAATAGCCATATATTCCAGTGGTAACCTGAGTCTTGATAGGCCTTTGTGAAGTTTCTGAGCAAATGCCTGTCTAACTTGGTAACACTCATCCTAAAAAGAAGAAAAGAAATTTTATATAATTATGACTCTTCAATAGCACTTTTAGGAAAGAAAAAGCCAAACTGCTTACTACAGAAATTTGAAATTTATATATAATAAGCATAAAGAGCTAATATTAATTAGAAATAGTGTTGGGCGAACCCATCGAAGTTCAGGTTCGGCGGGTTAAGCCAAGTTCGCCAAACCCGAACCCCAACCCTTCTGGCCCCACCCTCCCGTCTTCGCCGAAGCAGCCCGCAGCCACCTGTCTCCTTTTATTTCTTACGGAAAAGGCTCGGACACCGCAGCCGTGTCTCTTCCGTAAGCCGAGCTTTTTCCATAAGAAATAAAAGGAGACAGGCAGCCACGGATTGCCCAGGGCAATGGGCACAACAGGGGGAGAGAGCTGCGCCACCTCCGAGCCTGTCAGCTTGCTTGGCGACGTGGCTGATTTCATTGGGAGGAGGAGGCGCTGCTCTGGCTTCGGGTCCTACCCGCCTTTCTCCTCCCCCTTTCCCCGACGAGGAGGGATTGACAAAGGCATGCAGCAGGTGAAAAAAGAGGAGGGAGATGCCCGTCGCCTGCCAGCCTTCCTTCCCTGCGTGGTCTCTCTCCCATACACACACCACACACCTACACACATGCACCCTCTCTCATACACAACTTTCTCTCTCTCTCTCTCTCTCACACACACACACACACACACACACACACACTTTCACACACATATTTACACAACACTCTCACACACACTCTCTCTCTCTCTCTCTCTCTCACACACACACACACACACACACCTTTGAAAGCCACCAGCTGGGAACCCACCCACCCTCGTCTGTGGGAAATCTATACCGCCCCTCCCTCTTTGTGCTCCAATGGTCCGGATTTCTTCTGCCCCTTTAAAGCCCTCCTCCTCCTCCTCCTCCTCTTCCCGTCTCCCACCTTCCTCCCAGCCTCCCGACCGGCCGAAAGCTCCCCGGCGTTTGCCTTCCTCCGCCGTCACCAGTGCCCGACTCCTGCTCCTCTTCTCAGACGATGACAGCTGGACAGCGGCGTGGAGGCTGGGAGAGTGGGGGGGGGATTCCATTCTACCTGCCACTGCCGCCTCCCCTTTCCAAAGAGCGCCGGGGTGGACTTCAACTCCCAGAGTTCCTCAGCCAGCCAACCTCACTTTAAGACTTTGTGGACTTCAACTCCCAGAGTTCCTCAGCCAGCTTCGCTGAGTCAGAGCCCTCCCCGCTCCCCCTCCCACCCACCGTGGTGTTTGAGCGAACGCCGAACCTGAACATGGACTTTCGTTAAAAGTCCGGGTTCGGGTTCAGTATGCCGAACACCACAAAGTTCTGCATGGACCCGAACTATGCAAGTTCGGTTCACCCAACACTAATTAGCACCCATTCTTTCAATTTTCTTACATTGATAGCTAATGCACACAGCTGATATTGTTCTAATGCGATGATTTCATGATAACAAGGTTCCTGTGCCAGCTTAACAATAGCACTAGCAGCAGCTAGTCTTAGACGAGACATATCAGGTTTGCTGAAAAATAAATAGAAGATATGGATTAGTTAGTATAGTACTTATTGAAGTAATTTGTGCTTATTTCCTTGTTGCCATCACTAGATATACTAAACATAATAATCATATCTATCTTTGAACATGCATATTTTAAAGGGTAATGAGTTTAGAAGATATCTTGTTTAACTGAAATATGCATAATGATTTTGCCTTTCCATCTTCTCTGCATTTATTAAGATGAATCAAAAAGTTTCCCATCAATCACAATATCTAATTTCATCTCCTTTAAAATGATTTGTTTTTGAGATTATAATGGCAATTAGGATTAGAATTTCCACTGTTAAGCAATATGGTTAACTTAGCTACAGCAGTACCAGCCGCCATCGTAATCCGAAAGCCACACAGGTAGTTAAGTGAGGACCAGTGTGACCATGACACAGGAAGAAGTGAGAATCTCAGGCAAGCAGGTCAATAGATAAGATTGGTAGGTGTGCAGGTAGATTTATGGGTAAGGTTGTTGAGAAGGTGGTGGCGCTCTAGCTCCAGCGGTCCTTGGAAGAAGCCGATTATCTAGGTCCTCAACAGTCAGGGTTCAGGCCCTGCTACAGCACGGAAACTGCTTTGTTCGCGTTGATGATCTCTGGCGGGCCCGGGACAGGGGTTTATCCTCTGTCCTGGTGCTTCTTGACCTCTCAGCGGCTTTCAATACCATCAACTATGGTATCCTTCTGCGCTGGCTGGAGGGGTTAGGAGTGGGAGGCACTGTCCTTCAGTGGTTCTTCTCCTACCTCTCCGGTCGGTTGCAGTCGGTGTTAGTGGGGAGTCAGAGGTTGACCTCAAGGTCTCTCCCTTGTGGGGTGCCTTCCCCCCTGCTATTCAATATCTACATGCAACCGCTGGGTGAGATCATCTAGGGGCATGGGGTGAGGTATCATCAGTACTCCATGTCCAGTCAACGAAGCAGTGGAAGTGATGTGCTGGTGCCTGGAGGCTGTTAGGGTCTGGATGGGTGTCAACAGACTCAGACTCAACCCTGATAAGATGGAGTGGCTGTGGGTTTTGCCTCCCAGGGACAATTCCATCTGTCCGTCCATTACCCTGGGGGGGGGGGGACTTATTGACCCCCTCACAGAGGGTCTGCAACTTGGGCATCCTCCTTGATTTCAGTTTACATTAGAGAACCATCTTTCAGCTGTGGCGAGGGGGGCGTTTGCCCAGATTCACCTGGTGCACCAGTTGCGGCCCTATCTGTACCGGGACTCACTACTCACAGTCACTCATGCCCTCATCACCTCAAGGTTCGACTACTGTAATGCTCTCTACATGGGGCTACCTCTGAAGAGTGTTTGGAAACTTCAGATCGTGCAGAATGCAGCTGCGAGAACAATCATGGGCTTCCCTAGGTATGCCCATGCTACACCAACACTCCAAAGTCTACATTGGTTTCTGGGCCCAATTTCAAGTGCTGGTTATGACCTACAGAGCCCTACATGGCTTAGGACCAGATTATCTTCGGGACCGTCTTCTGCCTCATGTATCCCAGTGGCCAGTAAGGTCCCACAGTCGGCCTTTTCCAGGTCCCGTTGGCCAGATAATGTCGACTTGCGGAACCTAGGGGAAGAGCCTTCTCTGTGGTGGTGCCAGCCCTTTGGAACAAACTCCTTCCAGAGATACGTACCGCCCCTTCCCTCCTTTTTGTAAAGCTTTAAAAACCTTTGTCGGCGGGCATGGAGGCCGTGAGTGATGAGATTGTCTCCGGCCGATATGAGATATGATTGGATTGGATGAATGTGTGTGAGTGTACACGGGGTCTTTTAAAATGTTTTAGTAAGTTTTCATATTTTATAGTTATTAAATTTCTTATATATTGTTATATTTAATGTTGTACGCTCCCTGAGTTGCCTCAAGAAGGGCGGCATAGAAATTAATTAATTAATCAATCAATTAATTAATTAAATAAATAAATGTGTTTTCATTTCCTGTATTATTCAAAAAAATGTTTGTAATGTTGCCTTAAAAGTATTTAGATACCTAATTCTCCCTTGTTCAGTTAGATCTCCATCACTGTGCAAGATTGTTGTTAACAGTCTTAATGTAGATTTTCCTGATTTATTGTGGCTATTCTTCATTCCTAGTAACCATCGAACCATCATCTTAATTGCCTGCATCTGAAATAAATGTTAACAAATAATCAAGCCAAATTTTATCACACTTATTGGATCATTATAACATCTCAAGAAATTTTATCTTGAACAGGGGGTTTTTTTGTTCTCCAAAAGCATTATAAGGAAAAATATAACTTGGCAAGTGAGAAAATTTCAAATTTATATTTTCCTTAACCAAATTAAAAGGTGATTCATGCACATTGTTCTCCTTTAAAGGAACTGTTAACATTCTCCAGGGACTCTCTACTTTTATCACATCATTAGGAAAAGATCTGGAGAGCCTTAAAAACATGGTTCTTCCCCAGTCTTTGCACTGTTGGGTGTATAATATCTACTTTATGATCAGATTTGTCTGATCTGATCATAAAGTAGGGCTAGGCAACTGTTTTCTTTTAATTTGGAAGAATGTTACAGATTCCGTTATAAAATTCGCTTTGGAACTTAGATTTCAAATTGAGACAGTATAATATAATATTTGGCACTTTTGTGAACAGGGGAGAGTTGTAGTATTACTTCATAAACTGCTAATAGGAACAATTGTAGTTTTCTGTACCTGCAAATTCCATTGTATTATAAGGCTCTGCAGATTAAAGCTAAGCCAATCCACAACTACAGGATAAAAATTACATTACTCCGCATTATACTTCTAGAGTTACGTTTTTAAATGTCAGCCATCTAACTGCAAAAGGGATAATGTCTAGAAATGTTTTCCTTAACAATGACTATATAAAAGTGAAATAGAAGAAATGCATGCAAACAAACATCAAATTGATATGTTAATAGAGTATCAATATGTATTATATCAATATTTTAGTATACACAAAGTTGCTTCATTTTAATCCAAAAAGTAAATCAAAATGTGCTACTGTTATTACATCATGTTTTGAAAATAAGATTGAAACAGCACTTAATTATGAAAATATAAGTTTTTAATTAGTATACCTTTACAAGAGTCTCAGGAGAAACTTCTTCATCTGGCACCCATAGCTTAGTTGTTTTTTTTCCTGGCGTCTGAAACAAATTATATCAGTTGCTATTTTAGTATCATAAATGATATTTATACATTCTCCCTTGAAGACCACACAGCAAGGTTTACAGATAATTCCAAGCTTTTTTCAAAGTCTAAGAACTGTCCAATCATCTCCATAATATGTAAGCAGTCTCAATCAAAGCTGTTTTAGAAGGTGGGTATTTCAAGGACCAAAAAATTCTACTTTGTTCAGCTGCTTTGATAGTTTTAATGTTAGAGCTCCTAGACCTACAATAATTGTTATTGATTATAATAACTATTATTTTTTTGCAGCATTGCAGTATTATTTCTCTAGTTCATCTTGTAACACAGCTTTAATATTGATACATTATAGTCTCTAATTTAGGCAGAAATCAAAGTATTAAGGTGTTTGGTGTGAACATCTGCCCTTAAATAGCTTAGCATTTCTTTTTGGTTGGAGCAAACCAGTAAATATTTTAAAGATACTGAAACCTTACTAGGCTTTTTACTTTGATGATGAAAGTGAGTTTATTTTATTAAATTAATGATATTTGCATTTGATTTTTTTGGAATACCTTCTGAACAAGTTAATCTTAAAAAGGCTAATCCTCACTTCCTCCTAAAAGTAACAGGAGCAACAGAATATTACTTTTATAAGAAAACAGTGGATGGTGAAGACATGGAGTTTGCTGTGATGGAGAAACTAACAACTTTAATTAAAGAAAAAATGCTGACTGGTTTTAATACTGGATAGAAACCCCTTTTGGACTATTTCACAAAATAGAAAAAATGAAATTATGATATATGATTTTGATGGCTGGGAAGAAATAAAAAAATTAAAGTTGTGTTGTCACTTTAGAATAAGAGGGCAATTTGAATTTATACTTATAACTGATGTAAAAAAATCAAAAGTCATTTCTTTTTTCATTCTTCTGGCTTTGTTCTTTCTTTGCCTTTTCTCTTTCTGTAATTATTAGTTACTATGAGTTTTTATCTCGTTTAAAAATTCAATAAAGTTATCATAAAAAATAATATGGTATGTGAGATAATGTTCAGAGAATCTTAACCAATCTGGTGCCCTCCAGATAAAGTAGAAGGGATAACAGACATGACCAAAAGAACTGGTACTCTATTTTTAACCAAAGAATTCACATTTGACATAGAATAAATTGAAACTGACACAAATAAATGGCATCGATCATACTTTATTCATACAGCAAGCTTTTAATATATAACTAGACATATTCTTAAAAATTGAGGCAATAATTGCAAGCAGGCAATTTCTGAAGCTCTGAATAAGATCTCTACACTTCCCAACCAACAATATGTTCCACTCTCCTTCCACCTGCAAACTGTTCCTGTTGTCTTAGATTTGATGGCTCTTCACAACTGTGAGTTTCAGCTCTTTCCAAACATGTTCAGATCAGGGCACACAGCAGTATGCTTTAAAACACTCCAATGTTTAATTTTCAACTTCTTGGATTGTATTACAATTGTAGTCTTGGATGGTATTTTGGGTCAATATCCTGTCGGAAAAACTATGACTGAAAACTGGGCATTACGTTTCAAAATGCGGTGATAATCTTCATTGTACCCAGAAGATTCAAGGCACCCAGTGCTGGAGCAACCAATAACATTATGGAGCTTCTTCCAAATTTCATAGCAGGGACGGCATTTTCTTTACAACCATTGTTTTTCCCTTCTGTGAACATAAAGCTGCTGTGACTTACCAAAACGTATTAATTTTATTTCACCTCTCCAAAGGACATTGTTCTAGGATTGTGGGTTGTCAACATGCATTTTATTGGATTCCAGTCTGGAATGGGGTTTGAAAGTGGGGCGTTCCCAAGTTTGAAATTGTTAGTACTTGATGCATAGTTCTTGATCTTACAGTCAATAGCTTCTGTCCTGGAATTTTCCTTTGCTCTTACTCCTCCATTCAAACTATCCTTCTCTTCTATTGGGGATCAATTTTTTTCAGATGGCCATATCTAAAGAGGCAGATTACCATCTAAATCTCTTGATAACATTAATAACTGTGGTCAAAGGAACAGGAAGCTCTTTGAAAACAGTTTTGTAGCCTTTAACTTTACTATGCTTACTATTACCTTCTTCCTTTCCTCCTCAGATAACTCTCTGTTTTTCTTTCTCTTGTCCATGTTCATTGTGTTGCACACAATGACAAAAACATCTGAGTACTTTTCCTCATACAAACAGGCTGAATGACTGATTATGAAATTGAAGATACCTGTGACTGCAATTAAAGAGTCCATTAAGAGATCATTAAAACCCAATGGTGTTTTCATTTGTAAGGGTGCCAATAATTTAATCATGTTCATATTATTTTAATGGCAAATAGTATGTTAAGTTTCATATTCAAAACAAAGTGTGCCCTCAATGTCATAAAGAATAATATACAAATAGTTGTGGCAGTTTAAATTTACTTCATAGGAAATTGAGATTCTTTGGAGGAATAATAATAATAATAATTTATTAGATTTTTATGCCGCCCCTCTCCAAAGGAAAGTGGAAGATACCAATATTTTTGACCATGTCTGTATGTGAAGCCAAAACAATATGAAGTAATCAGGTGGTGGAAAGCTGGATTACAATAGATGGTGTGTGTGTGTCAAATTGGATTTCTTTGAGGGCCAATCAGCACTGTCGTTCTCTTCTGTGAGCAGGGAGGGAGGTGTTGCGACCTAAGCATCCTGCAGCACTTTGCTGGCCAAAATGGGGCATGAGGGTACACACAGCCACCCGAGCCTCATTTTCGTCCGTCATTTCCTGCAGCAGTCTGCCGGCCAAAAACAGCTACCTGGAAGTGTTGCAGGGCCTCCGCATGGCCTGTTTTTGGCCAGCAGAATGCTGCAGGAGGCCAGGGAGGCTGAAAATGGGCCATGCAGGGGCCACATGCCCCCCCAACACATTTTGGCTGGCAGAGGCACCACGGGCCAGTCCTTTTATATTTCCAGGCCAGTACCACAGGCCTTGAGTTTGACACCCCTTAAATAGATACTACTATAAGTTCACATTACTTAATATCATAGAGTTTATATACAAAATGTGTGCATCTATTTTTCTAGAAAAGGGGAAGAAATTGAATAAATAGGAGGAAAAAAATCTATTTTATATTTCTCAAGGAACTTATTACATTCTTCATTACCCTTCACAAGTTTACATTTTATGTAAGCTGAATACTAACCTAAGTAATCTTAGTATGTTGAATATACTAAGAACTGTATAGCTGTTTTTCTCTTGTTAAATGCACACAATATAATGTACAGTTTAGAGATATTTTATTATTTTTCACTGGGTTTTTTTTACTGCAAAAAGCAAAACAATTCTTACCCTGTCAGTCATTAACAAATCTTTAACTATAAATGTAGCCACCAAAGATTTCAGTGGAGCAGCAAACTGATCAGGTGCCAGCAAGGCTATGTGGCCAATGGAAACCAGTGGTGTAATCAGATGTTCCAGATTACTTGGATCGAGACTCTTATGTAGTGGCTAAAATATATAAATGATGGTAAATGTTAACATCAATATGCCCTTAAAGAGGAGTCAGCTGCAAGCATTTAAACATTTCAAACTATAAATCAAATTCTTCAGAATTTTCTACTATAAATGCACTATAGATATAAAATTAAAGACACAATACCTCAAATATCTGTGCGAATTGTGTTTCTTTACTGGAGAATATTGCATGGATGCAATGAATGGCGTACTTGGCCTGTCGAGGAGGACCTTTTTTAGCTTTATGTTGCAAAACTGGAAGCAAAGCTCTAGAGTTTTAAAAAAAAGCATAATTAATACTATATAAGTAGTTTTGTTTCATGAACTTGAACTATTGTATATTTAACTTGAATCTTTGTGTATTTAATTAGAATTTTGGTACAATAGGCTCTGTTTCTAACTATACGGGACTTCCTGCATTTGCAAACCAAAACTTCAAAAACCATCATACATAAGTACATAAATCAATTAATGAATGTAGGATGTATGAATCTGTTTGTTTAGTTTTTAACTGTGGGTTTTTTAGAATGCAATTTTATGTAGATTTCTAATATGCAGAAAAAGCAATTGCTGCCAACCTGCCTTCCATTGAGGACCTGTATGCTGCAGGAGTCAAAAAGAGGGCGGGGAAAATATTTACTGACCCTTCACATCTGGGACACAAACTGTTTCAGCTCCTACCCTCAAAACATCGCTACAGAGCACTGCACACCAAGACAACTAGACACAAGAACAGTTTTTTCCCGAATGCCATCACTCTACTAAACAAATAACTCCCTCAACACTGTCAGACTTTCTACTAAATCTGCACTTCTATTCTACTAGTTTTTCTCATCATTCCTATCACCCATTTCCTCCCCTGTTGACTGTATGACTGTAACTTGTTGCTTATATCCTAAGATTTTTATTAATATTGCCTCTTCATTGCTTATTTGACCCCTATGACAATCATTAAGTGTTGTACCACATGATTCTTGACAAATGTATATTTTATTTTATGTACACTGAGAGCATATGCACCAAGACAAATTCCTTGTGTGTCCAATCACACTTGGCCAATAAAAATTCTATTCTATTCTATTCTATTCTATTCTGTTGTCAGCCACCCTGAGTCTCAGGAGAAGGGCCGCATAGAAATCGAATGAATGAATAAATAAATAAATAATAATAAAGGCACCCTGAGTCTCCGGAAAGGGGCGGCATACAAATCTAATTAATAATAATAATAATAATAATAATAATAATAATAATAATAATAATAATAATATAAATAAATATAATTTGCTCCAGTTTATATGCCTTTCCAATCATAATGACTCTGTATCCAATATTGCACTTGCACATGGACAGCACCTCTCTTCCCGATTCTGTACAAACCTACTTTAACAAACCTGAATTGCTCAGGTTCCAAATCATTTCTTCTAAACCATTTTTGAAGCATCCACAATCCTAGTCTATAAAAAGCTCGTACATGCAACAATGCACTTACATTTTAACTACAATATCTAAAATCTGTGACAACATATCTAATTCCTAAAAATAACTTCATACAGAGGGAAATATTTCCTTCTTTTTAATTATCATCATTCTTCAGCATTAAAGACAATGCAAATTCCAGGAACAGAAGCATTAAGCAGTTAAAAAAATACAACGGTAAAGTGAAAGTTTCAGGACCCTCATCTTTCAAGAAAAACATTTAGGAATGCTACTATAAGTATACTTAAAATATACTTATTTGCTTAGTCTTCATCTAATGAGTGATGTGCTGGCCTAAACAACAGGAAACCACTTTAGTCTAGCTCCCTGCCTTAGGCTTGAAAGTCGTCTAGGTGACTTTGGGCCAATATGAGCCGGGGTGGCGCAGCAGGTAGAGTGCTGTACTGTAGGCCACTGAAGCTGATTGTAGATCTGAAGGTCAGCGGTTCAAATCTCATCACCGGCTCAAGGTTGACTCAGCCTTCCATCCTTCCGAGGTGGGTAAAATGAGGACCCGGATTGTGGGGGCAATATGCTGGCTATGTTAAGAAGTGCTATTGCTAACATGTTGTAAGCCGCCCTGAGTCTAAGAAGAAGGGCGGCATAAAAATTGAATGAATGAATGAATGAATGAATGAATAAAAGAATGAATGAATAAATAAATAAATAAATAAATAAATAAATAAATCACTCTCTCTCGGTCCAACCCACCTGACGAGGGAAAGATTATGTATGTTCACTGCCCTGAGTTATTTATAAAAAATAAATAAAACAGGACGGAATTCTAATAGAGTATAGAATTAACTCACGATCTGATGTGTAAAAAATTCTCCTCAATTCTGCTTCCTGTGTTCTTAAAAATCTGCAATGCAGCTTCAGCTACTTTTTCATCCTCCATTTTTAAACAGGCCAGGAGTGATTCAAATGTTTCAGCTGAATGGAATGAGATAGGGTGGGTAAACGAAAGAACCTGCAAGAGTAAGATTAAAATGGATTTTTAAATCATTCTTATGTTAACCTTGCCCGTGATGGCAAACTTTTGGGCACTCCATCCGGAAAAGGTTAGCCATCCCTGACCTATGCTGATATTTCATTGAATCAGTCTTGACAATTTTAACCTCTTCAACACATTATTTGGCTCAGTCTTTGTAAACAGCAATGACTTATCCCCAAAATTCATTAGTCGCACCTCAAACATTCAAAACAACTTAACCCAAATAGGCTTGACAGAAGACAACGTTGGAAAAGCACTATGCGACCTTAAACGTTCTCTATCAATTGGGCCTGATGGTCTATGTGCATACTTCCTAAAAAAGCTCTCCATAGCCATAGCTGAGCCAGTAAGCATAATCTTTTTAAAAATCATTCAGGATCAGCTCACCACCAAAGCTATGGTCGCAAACAATGGTAATCCCCACCTTCAAAAAAGGAGATACCAGCCTAGTTGAAAACTACAGACTAATCTCACTATGCTATGTCACATGCAGTCATGGAATCAATCATAAACCAATCAATTACCCTCCACCTAGAAACTAACAACCTACTCTCTAACGAACAATTTGGTTTCAGAAAAAAAATTACCTTGCAACCTGCAACTCCTTCACTGCAAATACATGGACTACACATCTTGATCAGGGCAAATCAACAGATGCAATTTACATTGACTTCTGTAAAGCCTTTCACTCAGTGGTTCATGACAAACTACTTCTAAAACTCAAATCCTACAGCATCTTAGGATCTCTCCATTGTTGGATAACTGCGTTCCTATCAAACAGACAACAAGTTGTCAAAATAGGGAGCGCCATATCTAATCTTGTTCCGGTTAAAAGCAGCGTACCCCAAGGCAGCGTACTTGGACCAACACACTTCATGCTCTATATAAATGACCTTTGTGATCACATTACAAGCAGCTGTGTTCTCTTCGCTGATGATCTAAATATTTTCAACACCACCGATAACACAGCTATTCTCCAGGAAGACCTTGACCATATGTCTGAACGGTCAAACATCTGGCAACTCCAAATCTCAACCCAAAAATGCTCTGTCCTACACATTTGCAAAAAGAATCAGAACACCAAATACAAGCTGAATAAACAAGACCTTACAGACAACCCTCACTCCATAAGACCTTGGAATACTCATATCAAATGACCTAAGTGCCAAAACCCACTGCAACAACATCGCCAAAAAGGCCTCAAGAGTTGCTAACCTAATCCTACATAGCTTCTGTTCTGGTAATCTCACACTATCAACCAAAGCATACAAAACTTTTGCCTGATCGATCAAATACATCCCAGCTGCCTAAAACCCACACTTAACTTCAGAATTACTTCCTTTTCTTGTCCATCATTTCATGAAAGTCACTATTATTATACTTAGTTTTTTCTAAAAGTAAAAAAAGATAAAACAGAAAAAGTATTGCAATAGTGTTTTCTATAGAAAAAATTACCTTAAGCAATTCAAGACCTGCTCTGATTGCCAGATCAGTAGGGACACCTTCATCTTCATCATCTGCTGTTCCGTCTATGGATTTGTTTACTTGTTTAATAAGGGCACTAATAAAGGAAATGATAAAGAATCATGTTGGACATTCCATTTAAATGTGATAATGTGTAAGCAGTATATTTGAGCCAGAGACATTTTTCCTTTAATAAAGCAATAGCACGTATTTAAGATATACATTTTTCTTCTCATTAATACTGTTGTAATCATTCAGTTATGTTATGCTTAGTAAGATGCTGAGTGATAGCATCTGTTTTCTTTAATTTTCTTGTCTGGTATGAAATAAGGTGTCATTACAACCAAATTCAAACATCTTTCCATAGTAAATACAGTCTCTAGCAATCAGCAACCAAATGTTTTTCTCTTTCTTGATTAAGCTTTTTCTTCCCCTTCGTACTTTGATAATAAATGAAATAAGGTTAGGAAAGGAAAGTAAGGAATCAAAAGCCTTCAATTAATGTCAAGAATACGTTCACCCCCCAAATTTTCCCAATACAGTGATACCTCGTCTTACGAACTTAATTGGTTCCAGGAGGAGGTTTGTAAGGCAAAAAGTTCGTAAGACGAAACAATGTTTCCCATAGAAAACAATGTAAAATGGATCAATGAGTGCAAGGGGGGAAAAAATGCAAAACCGGCACTCTGCTGGGCGCTGCTGCCTGGCTGTCACCTTTTGAAACAGCCAGGCGCTTCTTGCCGTTCTCCTGAACGCCGAACCCGAAAAGTTGGGTAAAAGTTTGGGTTCGGGAGGCCGCCGAGAAGCGCCGCTGCCCGGCTGTCACCTTTATCGGCTGAACCCGAACACCGAACCCGAACTTTTGACGAACTTCCGGGTTTGGCGTTCACGTCAGCGGGTTCGTAAGGCGGAAAAAGTTCGTAAGAAGAGGCACAAAAATCCCGAACCCCGGGTTTGTATCACGAAAAGTTCGTAAGACGAGGGGTTCATATCACGAGGTACTACTGTAGTTTCCTTCTCTAATTACTTGGGTTACTTTTTGCCACATCCTATAACACACATTACAATATAAGATTCAATGGAGAGAACACTACAGCATCTTAATTTAAGCACTTTTATAGAATGTATTTTCTTGGTTTAATTTTATTTTAATTCCAACATAAGTGAAAAGAAATACCTGATGGATTCGGTGTCAATGTGCACAGGAGCTATCCTCTCTAAAAGGAACCTAATCATTTCCAAAAAAGGGTTTGTAGGTTGCTTGGGATTGCCTAACTTCTTTGTAATTTCACGCTGCAATAATAATTAGGAGCACATTAGAAAACAGACAATTTAATAAGCCCAAATATTGCAAGTTATATTTTAACATATATTCTTACCACACATCCTTCAGCTTGCTTGCATGAACAAGTTGGGCTAACAAGCATTTCCAACTGGTGTTTTATTTTGTCGTCATCTTCCAGAACTTGAGTGAATTTTTTCATGAAATCCTGTGCTTTGCCAGGATCTGGCAAATTTCCTTTATGGGAATAAAAAAAGTTCAACAGAAAGCTAATAATCAAATAAAGCTTTTCTAGTATAAGTGGCATCATTTACTGATAGAATACAACATAAAAGTAAATCAATAGAAGGAACAAAGCACATATATGTATATAAATTATATCTTAATTATTTAGCTATTTCATAAAGTGACGTGTAAACAGTTTCATAGAGTGTAAGACAAGAAAAAGATTCTTGTGCTTTTAAAGTTTTTGCCACATAGCAAGCAGAAATAAAGTTCCATGCTTTGGGTTGTATGTGATTGAAGCAGCATGAATACGTAAATAAAAAAGATGAGAATGGATTATACAAACAGAAAATATATTTTGTTAGATTATAAATAATCCCACAGCCCTGTGGGCAGATGGGGCAAGCTATCATAACATTTAAAAAATGCTGAAATACTTTTTCCTAGCAGAATTTAACTAATGTATTGCTATCTAGTATTTCTCTGCCATTGTTAAAAAATACATAACAGATCTACATAGCTTTAGCATAATAGATCTACATAGCTTCATTATATTCAAATCTGAACACAATGTTGAATATCTTTAATAATTCCAAACAAACTAAGGAAGGCGAATTTTCAATTAAACCAATCAAAAAATGAATCTTATTAATGTTTTAATATATTAATGTACTAGGTTGCAAGACAATATTTTATTCAACTTGCTTTAATCCGTTTCAAAGGTAACTTGCTCAGGAAAAAACAGACTAAAGCATCAATATATAAGTAATATTTTCTCAAATATTAAGCTTAAAATATAGAAAAAAACTTACTTGTTATTACCATCAGTTTGGAAAATATAGCTTTACTGCTGGCATCTGACTGAAAATTTAAAAAAGGTCTTCAATGACAAGCTTTATAAAGCAATTCAATACTTTACACATTTCAGTAATAGGTAAGATAATTCCTTTATATTAATATATATACGTTATACAGAACTAGAAGTATGTCATAATTTAATTTAATCTATTGTATACAGTGTTCCCTCAATTTTCGCGGGTTCAAACTTCGCGAAAAGTCTATACCACGGTTTTTCAAAAATATTAATTAAAAAATATTTTGTGGTTTTTTCCCCTATACCACAGTTCCACCTTTAATAAATATTTTTAATAAACTTTAATAAATAAACATGGTGAGTAATAATCTAAATGGTTGCTAAGAGAATGGGAAATTGTAATTTAGGGGTTTCAAGTGTTAAGGGAAGGCTTGTGATACTGTTCATAGCCAAAAATAGTGTATTTACTTCCAAATCTCTACTTCGCGGAAATTCGACTTTCGCGGGCGGTCTCAGAATGCATCCCCCGCGAAAATTGAGGGAACACTGTATTTTCAAGTGAACCAGACAATTGTGCATTTGTAATTTATACAACATAAATTATTTTTACTGAAATTTTGAAAAACAGTTTTTAGCTCAAGAAATAGCAGAAAATATATATCGTATTCATTAATAATTTTTACATCATTTCAACAGACGCCAACAGTCTCACCTTTTTTATAAAAAGTAACAAAAGCAAACAATAAAACATGTATTTATTTAAAGCAAGATGCATATGTTACGTATACAATGCTGAAAAATTACACCAAACCCCCCCCCATCTTGAACTGAATCTTGACTTTTAATAAGTATACCTATGTGGTTTACTTGGCACCATTATGGGAGTAGTTTGCCTATGACTTTTTCTGAATGACAGCCTATAGCCTTGGAGTTTCCCCAACCAATCCTGCTTAGTTTCTGAGATTAGCAAAGGTCAGCTAGGTGCTGCCACCTATTGAATCAAAGGCTTTTAAAAATGCTGAAAACCATGGTAAAATTTCATTAATGTCACTGATGGGAAACACAGGAAGAAATATATAAAACAATACATGGATCAGATGGATTTATCATACAAAATGAACCCAAATAAAGTTAAAATTCTGACAAAAAGCAAAACCTTTCTGCCTAAGCAGTGATTCTGGATTTTCCAATTCTGGGAACTGACATTTATACATCTTAAAAGTTGCCACGGTTGAGAAACATTGCCATGAAGCATGCTACTGCACCTTCTAACCACTGAAGATCTACAGCTAGTTAAAGAATTCTGATTGACAGGATCCAGAGCCTTCTCTGCTGTTACCCAACCCTATGGAATATTCTTCCTCCAGAGCTGAGGCTGGCTCCTACCCTCCTAGCCTTCTGAACAGGAATTAAAATATGGCCCTGCTGTAGAGCATGGGGAGCTCAGAGGAGGACATAGCCGTTCGTTAGTCAGAGCACCCCAATTCTGTTTTTAAATTAATTTTAATAGTGCTTAATCATTATCCTTTTCTATGGAGATTCTCAGTCATCCAGGTCATGGTTGTCCCAAAGATGCCTTTACAAGTGACAACTTTGTAATTCCTCCATTTCGCTTCTCATCCAAGGAGCTTCTTGATGACCGCCTTCTGCTGCACGAATCCCAGCGACCAGTTAGGTCCCACAGAGTGGGTCTTCTCCGGGTCCATTAACTAAACAATGCTGCTTGGCGGGACCCAGGGGAAGAGCCTTCTCTGTGGTGGCCCCGGCCCTCTGGAACCAACTCCCCCCAGAGATTAGAATTGCCCCCACCCTCCTTGCCTTTCGTAAGCTACTTAAAACCCACCTCTGCCGCCAGGCATGGGGGAACTGAGATACTCTTTCCCCCTAGGCCGTTACAATTTTATGCATGGTATGTCTGTATGTCTGTTTGGTTTTTATTATAATGGGTTTTTAATTGTTTTTAGTATTGGATTATTATTATATGCTGTCTTATTGTTGTTGTTAGCCGCCCCGAGTCTTCGGAGAGGGGCGGCATACAAACCCAATAAATGAATGAATGAATGAATGAATAAATTAATTAATTAAATGTCTTAAAAGAAAAACAAAGAATGTCCAGTTGCCTCTTGAAAGAGCATATTTGGGGTAATCGTTATCATTGTCTACTTATATAATTTTAACTTTTATATATTCTTTTTATATTTTAACATTTTATTGTACAGTGCCCACAGCCCCTCTCTGAGGAAGATCAGCAACTCATGAATATGGAAAACCAATCAATCAATCAATCAATCAGTAAATAAATAAACAAATACGGAAAAATACCAGCATTGTTAAAAAGTATTTAAAAACAGTTTGAATTGAAAACCCAGTTTTTCCTACTATGAATATTTCTAGAATAAAAAAAGTATAATGATTTATTATTTATTCACATATATTTATTTATTTCATCAAATAAATTTATATACTAATCTATCTCACAGTCATGACTATGGGTGGCATACTGTAAAACAATCCATTAAAAGAAATATAAAACAACAATTAAAAACAATATAAATACAAATATAAATAAAACTGTGAGGGAATGGACTAACATTCTACAGTGTAATCATCTCACGAGCTCCCTATAATTTTTGAATCTCCAATGTCAATAGCATAATATATATGGTAAAGCAGAGGTGGTATTCAGCAGGTTCTGACCAGTTCTGGAGAACTTGTAACAGAATTTTTTAGTTCGGAGAACCGGTAAATACCACCTCTGACTATTCTCTGTCTCCTAAATCCCAACTGATCTGGAGGAAACGGGGCTTTTGCAGTACCCTTCCTCTGGAGTGAGGTGGGAATGGAGATTTTACAGTATCTTTCCCCTGCCACGCCCACTAAGCCATGCCCATAGAACCATCAGTAAAAAACAAATGTGGCAACCAAGAGGAAAAAAGATGTGTAGATTATCAAACCTGGAAATCAAACATGCAGCAATAGGAAAATTAATTACACACACACACACACACACACACACACACAGAGCAGTAGTCTAACTAAATTTAAGCAAGAAGGGCTTCCATATATTGCATGGCACATAATAAGGCAAACTTATTTAAAGTAGGGTTTTAAGCAGTAAGGTAAATATGAAAAAAAAATCAAAATAGTATACTTTCAGTAGTATGTTAAGATACTACATAATAAATGAATTTTCATTCTACTAAATAAAGTTCTAGAGTCAAAAATATCTTGGGACTCTGCAACACAAATGCAACACAATTCTAATAACTCATTGAGTTTTTTCACACTCTTTTTAGCTGTATATATTGTACTATTACAAAAGCTCAAATAATCCCCCACCCCCACCCGGAAAAATGATGGCTATGTAATTATGGTGGAAATTAACTCCTTGATTAACTGGGGATGCTGGGAACATGCTATTTAGTCAGAATACCGTAGAGCGATCAATTTACAGTTTAGCTGATATGATCAGTAGCAGAAAGCTGTTGGGATTTGTTATAATATCTTGCCTAACCAGATTGGTATTAAATTTCTCAAAATGTTAAAGTTTAAATATACTGAGGAATGTACTCTGTTTTCATATTTTCTGCCAGTAGAAAAAGATAAAAGATACTATTTCTAGTGCAATTTTTAATGTTTTGGGAGCATGAGTTAACCTGCAGAACTGCCTAACAATACAGACCACCGTAAAAAGCCTATAAATCCTGAACTTGTAATAGGAAAGGATACGTCTACAAAGTCTTACAGGGGATTAAACATAAATGGGGTAGTTTCTTGAAATTAAATTCTATTTCTTATCAGAAAAAAACAGACAAAATAAAGCATGATTATCTGTCAAAATTCTGCATGATCTGCTTTAAAGACTTTCAGAGATAATTTAGGTAAACTACTTCATGGATTCTGCTGCTTTAACAGGCTGTAGGACATCAAATATTTTTGACATTTCTATAGCCCTTGATAGGCTCAGGAACATGATAAATGTGAAAATATTCCACATATTACTTTTCATCTTTGAATCCATAACAAATCTCCTTAATGTGAGCTAAGCAATATATTTCAACATCTATGATTCAATGTGTAAACATACAAATGCATATATGTGCTTTCACAAATTAAAAATATCCTACTATGACTTGACATCATCTGACTGTAAATATTCTTAACACAGAAATAATACATATCAGATTCAATATTAGGAAATAAAATGAATAAGGACAGTTTTATTTTACTGCTGACGTGTAGATGAAATGTATTACTCTGAAACTAATCCAAGATCTGTTTCAATCATATTCTCAAAACTTATTGAAAATCCTTGTTTAATGTGTAGTTCTTTATGGAAATTCTGTAGACACTTTCTACTGGATTATATTAAAGTTCTAATATAGCATCCCAATTATTATTATAAACAGTGGTAAAATTCAATTTTTTAAAGTACCATTTTTGCAGGCATGGCTTGGTGGGCATGGCAGGGGAAGGATATGGCAAAATCTCCATTACTTCCCCACTCCAGGGGAAGGATAGATAGATAGATAGATAGATAGATAGATAGATAGATAGATAGATAGATAGATAGATAGATATTTATTTGTATGCCGCCCCTCTACGAAGACTCGGGGCGGCTAACAACAATAAAAAAGACAATGTAACAAATCTAATATTAAAAAATAATCTAAAAAACCCCAATTTAAGAGACCAATCATACAAACAAGCATACCATGTATAAATTCTATAAGCCTAGGGGGAAGGGAAAAAATTTCAATTCCCCCATGCCTGACGACAGAGGTGGGTTTTAAGGAGCTTGCGAAAGGCAAGGAGGGTGGGCGCAACTCTGATATCTGGGGGGAGCTGGTTCCAGAGGGTCGGGGCCGCCACAGAGAAGGCTCTTCTCCTGGGTCCCGCCAAATGACATTGTTTAGTCGATGTGACCCGGAGAAGGCCAACTCTGTGGGACCTAACTGGTCGCTGGGATTTATGCGGCAGAAGGCGGTCCCGGAGATATTCTGGTCCGGTGCCATGAAGGGTTTTATAGGTCATAACCAACACTTTGAATTGTGACCGGAAATTGATTGGCAACCAATGCAAACTGCGGAGTGTTGGTGTAACATGGGCATGCCTTGGGAAGCCCATGATTGCTCTCCCAGCTGCAAAATCCCCATTCCCTCCCCACTCTGGGGTCAGCCAGAGATTGTATTTGCCAGTTCTCTGAACTACTCAAAATTTCCATTATCGGTTCTCCAGAACCTATTGGATTTCACTCCTGGTTATAAATCTGAACCCTGATAGTTTTCAAGCTACAAGAGTTATTGAGACTGGATTTTCTGTTGCCAACGATGCAGTTCAACAGCACAATGTCACATGACTGCATTGCTTAGTTACGGCAATCCCAGCAGTCCCTATTGCTGCTGTTAACCAAATCCCACTGATTGTTAAGTGGGGGGCCCCACATGATCCAAGCCATTATCAGACCCGGGTTTTAGTAAGGTAAAGGTCTGCCTCCCCTTCAACGTCTTCTACCCACCTATATTAAAATATCCTCAGCACTTCTCAGCAGTGACACTGGGACTGAAATAAAGGCCAGAATGTCAGCACAGCCACCACCAAGGATTACTACCTCAACTCCCACACCGCAGCCGGTCAACCAAGCACCACAGTGGAAAGTTCTAATCATCCTGTGCTCTGCATGTCCTGCCATGATCAGCTAACTTTCTTTGTCATTTTCCTATTGCTGACAAAGAACATCTGACCTGGACCAATGTGAGGCAGGTGTTGGCCATGCCAAGTTTTCTTCCCGACATAGGCAGTGCTGTTCTCCAAATAGTGCACATCATTCTTGTAACGCTTTGTCAGGCTTTTGAGGCCTTCTGAAACCTCACAAGAAGACTGCACCTACCATTCCCCAAATTGCCAGTGTTGTTCTTGTAATACTTCAGAAAGCCTTTGTAAAACTTCTACAGCCTTCTGAAAAATTAGAAGGATGGCATCCATGATTTGGAGAATGGAAGGTGCAAATATTGCTTGAAATTTCAAAAGGGCTCAGAATCTTACAAAGCAGACAATTTGCCAAGGGCTGCCATGGTGCAGGGTGACCAAAAGAGTAGAGTTGGGAGGGTGGGAATAGTAAGGTGCTGTAGTTAAAGGGTCTCTGTGGTTCTAAGTATGGGCCGGCTTTGATTACATGACCACGACTGTAACTTCAGAGACTGGGTATAAAGTTCCATGCATTCGGCATCACCCTAACTTGAAATAGTCATAAATGAAAATTTATGGACTTTAAAGGGACATTTCCTATTTTATTAGTGGCAAAATGCTGATAATCAGATGAAAGTTATAGTGACAACAGTCCAGCTACATGTGAAGAACCCCCCCCCAAAAAATTATATATGGATTAAGCCATTTTTTAAAAAATAAGTTTAGTCTAGTGTGGTGATGGCAAACTTTTTTCCTTCAGGATCTAAAAGTGCTTGTGCGTATGCGTGCGACAGCACACACACACACGTGCCAACACTCATAATGCAACGTTCCCACAGGCCCTGCCCTTGCGCCTGCACATATGACACCCACGATCCACATGCCATCATGCTTAGTTCCAGGAGGCTTCCTTGAAGCCTCCTGGAACTAAAAATGAGCTGCAGGGGGGGACTGCCACATCCCCCACACTCTGTTTTTGCACTAGCAGGCTTCCCTGAAGCCTCCTGGAACTAAAAACTGCACCTCCCATGTCCTACATGCACGAGACCCCCCTCCGCGACCCCCCCATGCATACATGACCCCCATCGCACCCCCACACATGCATGTCTTCCAGCAGAGACCCGAAAATCAGCTAGCCAGTGGGAAGAGAGTGGGCATGTGCAGTGGAGCTGACCTGGAACATCGGCTTGCTTGCCTGGAGAGATGGCTCTGCGTGCCACCTGTGGCACGCTTGCCATAGGTTCGCCACCAGGTTTTTCTCCAAAGGGTGGGAAGGGAAAGAACAGACAGCTTGAAAACTGGTATAGGTTTTCTTAAGCTGGCATTATTTCTAGCCATTTACACATGAGAGACAAGCAACTGAAGACTGGAGTGTAAAAAAAACCCCTATTTTATTTAGAATTTGAACCTCTTATCTTCTTGGTCCTACGTTAAAGTTTTTTTTAAATATAGCTTGGCTGTTTGAAAATAATTCTTAAGACAGGTCTTTCAAAGAAGATCAGGCCATACCAAGCAGAAAAAAAATGCAACATATCAATATTCATTGAAACATAATATATTGGGGGCTGGTTTGTCATTCCCTAATGATGAGTGCCATATTATAAAGCATCTCTATTTTATAGCACAAATTGGATATGCTTACAAAAGGTCTGTGAGAGAAGCCTTGTTTATATAAAAATGGCTTCCATGGAGAGAATATCCTTTATCAGAAAATAAATAATTCCCCAGGATGCTCTTGCTACTGCAGAGAATCTTATATTGAGATGAACGTCTTTGTTGAAGAGAGATATAACATTGGAGGCAGAGGTGTTGTTTTACATCATTCTATGTAATTTTCAGGGCAAGGACATCAAAGAGACATTGGTTGCAATTTGCTGCCTAGATTTTTACCTGTTTATTTATTCATCTGTAAACTGCCTTAAGGATGAAAAAACATGATATTAAACTAAGTCAAAAATATAAAATGGGCTTAAACGAATTTCCCACAAAATTAAGTACACTAAAATTATTTCAAGTATTTAGGACATATAGCACAGTTTCACTTACATATTATCATTTTTTTAAAAAATCAGAAAGTATTCCTTCTGTCATTGAAATAAAATTCAAGCTGAAGTCTTGAAAATATTAGTGACATATAAAATTTCACAAGGAAATGAACCTACCTTTGTTTGTTTGATTAAATCAACCAAATCTTTTACTTGAAGCCGCAGTAAATTTTGACATTTCCACATTTCATTCAATGCCCTAATCATAAAAATAACAAAGTATAAGCAATAAGTCATCTTTGCAACTGACTAGAACTTATAAATTTCGTAAGTGAGAAACTCTTCCTGTTGTTGCTAAGCAATGTGGTCCCATGATGTCATGCTTTACAACTGGACTGAAATCCAGTCCATGTTTTCAATGTAACTTGAGGACTATATGTACTACAGATACTAGATAAAAACACACTTGTCCTTAATTTCATTCACTACCAAACTCTTTTTAGATGTTGTCTGGTAGGTTCAACATATGTTGAATTGCTGCTCCCATAATACTGTAGCTAGTGATATAAAACCATGTACAAGAAGTATTATTGGGTCCGAGGATTCTACTGCCAAATAATAAATACTACCATCTTTTGGGGCTTATAAATTTAACTAGACAAGAAAATAATTAATAGCTTTAGGGTTTTTTAACTTACAGGCAAATATGATATCTAGAATCAACTAAAGGTTTTGGAACAACGTGGTCCTTAATTGAGGACTACCTATAAGGCACTTATGCTACCAATTATGCTACCAATTAAAGAATAATAATAAACAGCTGCTATTTTAAATACATAAGTGAATTCAACTGAAATGAAGAAGTGGGCTATATGAAAGTGCATGTGTTCACTGTTGCAACATACCCCCCATTGGCAAAAACAGATTTTCCATCTACCACCGTTTTCTACCACTTGCCTCCTTCCAAATCTATGCATAACTAGTAATGTTGAATAGAAAATTAAAGAGGTGGAAAGAGATTTTTTTAAAACTTGGAAAGATAAGGGCACGATGCGGATATATTATACTTTTCATGAAGCATTTTATTTACTAATAAGAACTAAAAATTTACTTCCAAATAGAAAATATAAGAAACAATTGAAAACCAAGATGAAGGCCTTTGTAAAAGTAATTGGCTTTAATCTATATTTGTCTTAATGAAAATTATCAATTATATTTGCAATGAAAATATTTCATATCTGTAACTGAATACATACTTAACAGCATTAGAATCAAGTGTTGCGTAAAGATAGTATAAGCATTTCATTCTTTCATTTGTTTCCAAATTGTGTGGAACCATATACTGAGCAAAGATTCGTTCTACCAGCAATCTAAAAAGAAATTACCAATAACAAGTTTCAGAAAAAAATATCAAAATTAATCTTAAAGTCAAAACGTAGGACATGATCAACTGCAATGGGGACAATGCAATGGAAGTGGTTGAATAATAACAGATCCCACCCACCCCTATTCCACCCCATGTGTCTTGGTTTTAATGGCTGATTTAACTTTTTATGTTTTAATTGTATATGTGATTATAAGCTGCCCAGAGATATCCTCAAGTAAGATGGGCAGCCGGTAAAATTTATAAACAAACAAACAAACAAGATCAATTTGATCATTTTCTTTATAGAAGAATGAAAAGAATTCAATTAAGATTTAATTGAATTATATACATTCTTTTATAAAGAAAATGATTAATCAAAATTTACAAAATTGAAGCAGCTATATCCCACTAAATTATTTTGCATGCAACAAATGAATGAATTTTAATTTCCATATGTTTTGTTATAAATACATATCATAGCTACAGTAATCCAGTATTGTTCGGGACCTAGTTCGGGCATAAGGGAAATTGCATTAACTTGTAGAATTTGCTTGTATAAGTTACAGCAATTTTCAACTTAAATAGCATGAAAAAGGGATTGGATAAAATTAACGGATACCAGTCAGCAATGGTTATTATTCTAGTCCTAATGCCTTAGGGGCCCTCATTTTTCCCATTTTCACTCAACAATTAAAATTTATTTTTTCTAAATTAGCCACACTTCTCAAAGATTTTAGGAGTGAATAAATTTGGGTTTTTTAAAGCTATTGTCAAATAATGATTTTATTGAATTTCAAATTCTGACTTATTTCAAAATCATTTCAACAACAGAGTTAAAATACATTATAGAGTTGCTTCAAACGTAAATTGAAAAATAATATAAATTTATAACTCTGATATTACAGCACACAAGCTCCGAGTTTGGACAACCTAGTTAATACAATTAAAAACCTTAAAAATTCTATTGTATAATTCAGGTGTATTGATTTAAACAAAGATTGTACATAGATTTAGAACAGCATTATAATATCTCAGAGCATATCATGAGTCCAGAGATTTACTTTAATAATGTCTAGTTTCTAGAATTCTAAAATAGGTGATCATGCAATGTTCAGAATAAATAAATGAAATGAATTAAATGACCTCCTGACCTCCTAGAATATTTCTTCCTGCATTATATCTCACTTTTTCTTTTTTGTCATTGTTTTCCAAACTTTGGGATAGAAGTTTCTTTTTTATGTAAAAAACTGAAGCTAACTTACCGATCATCAATACTGTTTTGGTAATATATATGTAATAATTTGTCCTTAATCCAAGCAATTTGTTTAGCAGCTTCTTTTCCAGCTTCTGATTGTAAAGAATATTTCTTGTATATCTGTGCAAGTCCCATCATAGCTTCTTTTCTCACCCTCCACTAAAATAATAATATATAATGAGAGCCACCCCAATGTTTATTTAAAAGGTTACCATAAACATTGAAAACATACAGCAATATTTTTACTATGTGCATAAAAAGAATCATGCAAAATGGCCAGTTTCAAAGTACATTTTCTAAAAATTGTTCATTTCAAGGTCAGCGCATCAGTTTTGACCAATAACAACTTTTTGCACATCTCTGATAAAAAGTTATTTTCAAATGGATCAGTTTTTCAGAAAAATAATCTTTAATACATATGGAATGCACAGCATGCTGAGTAAAAAAGAAGGCAGCGCGAAGGAGTCACCACAGTAAAGTAGTTTATTCCCTCTCCAAGTGCCCAGAGAAAGGAAAACACTCCGTTTGCTTTACTGCCAAAGCCTCCTTAAGTGCCACTGAAAGGCACCTCTGGAAGCCCAGAAAAGCCAGAGATTGCTGGGATTAGAGGGAGAATGGCAGGAAACTGGCCGGGCCTTCGTGCCACTCTTAAATTTCCTGGGAAATTTTTCCGGGCTCGGGTTCTTACATAGAAAATAGTTCTTAAGAAGAGCCAAAAAAATCGTACCACTGTATATTAAATGATAATGATGATGATGATGATGATGATGATAATAATAATAATAATAATAATAATAGTAATAATAATAATAATAAATTTATTAGATTTGCATGCCGCCCCTCTCCGAAGACTCGGATAATGGTGAATTGAAAACCAGATTAGAACTAAAAAAAAACACGGAGTATAATTAGAGTGGTGATTGTACCTGCAGATACAATCATGTTACATGAAAAACGTGAAAACATGTGTTTTTTATACAGAACTAACAACATTGGACAAGATATTAGTGGGGACTAATGACAAATGAATTAAGATACTATACAATTACCTATTAAATTATAAAATGGAAGAAGAAGTTAAAGAGACAATGATAGTATTGGCCAAAAACTTTGGATATAATATAGACTTGGATAAATGGCAAAAGCTGTGGGATAGAAGCAGAAAACAGACAATGGCCACATCATAGAAGGAAAATCTCTATAAAAAATTCTATAGGTGGCATCTGCCCCTGGCAAGATTGGCTAAAATGTTTTAACAATATGTCCCCAAACTGTTGGAAATGTAAACAAATATCTGACACATATTACCACATGTGGTGGTCCTGTAAAAAGGCAAGGAAATTTTGGACACAAATCCATACGTGATTAGAAAAAATGATCAGACAACATATAGATTTTAAATTTTGTTTTTATTAGGCATTATATCAGACGGCTATGATAAAGGGACAATATATCTAATATTACATATCTTGATCGCAGCAAGACTTGCATATGCAAGTGGAAGAACAAAAACAGCCCCCTCAGAGGATGAGCCAATAAGGAAGATACTAGATTGTGCAGAAATGGACAGACCAACACTAAAAATAAAAGATGACGGAGATACATAATACTATTCAACATGGAATGTATTCTATCAATGGTTAGAAACACGAGGTAGAAGTTGGAGTGTGAAAGAATCAGATTATGTGGACATGGAAAGAGATATTATTTTTAATATTGATATAGGAATGTATTAACATGATATATAAGTTGACATATTAGAATATGATGATCAGAAGCTATTGTACAACACTAGCACTATTTAAAATAGTATACAGTGATCCCTCGATTTTCGCGATCTCGTTCTTCGCGAAACGCTATATCGCGATTTTTCCACCGATGAAGTCACTCTCTTCCTTCCTTCCTCATCTTTTGTTTCTCTCTCTCTTTCTCTATCTTGCTTCTTCCTCTCTCACACTCTCTTCCTCCCTCTCTCATCTCTTTCTTTCCTTCTCTCTCTTTCTCTATCTCTCCCCCTCTTGCTGGCGGGCGGCGGGCAGGCGAGCGGGGGCATCAGCGAGGAGCTGGGGTTTCCCCTTTGCGTGGGCGGCTGGGAAACCCCGATCTTCGTCTGCTCGCTGCTGCTGCGCCGAGCAGATCAGCTGCTGGGCGGCCGAAGGAATCTTCCCTGGGTCTTCCCCCTCTTGCTGGCGGGCGGGCGGGCGGCGGGCATCAGCGAGGAGCCGGGGTTTCCCCTTTGTGTGGGCGGCCGGGAAGACCCAGGGAAGGTTCCTTCGGCCGCCCAGCAGCTGATCTGCTCGGTAGCGCAGCAGCAGCGAGGAGCCAAATCGGGTTTCCCCTTTGCGTGGGCGGCGGGGAACGCAAACTCCACCATCTACGCATGCGCGGCCATAGAAAAAAAGGGCACGCATGCGCAGATGGTGTTTTTACTTCCGCAACCCTACATCGTGAAAAATCAATTATCGCGAGGGGTCTTGGAACGGAACCCTCGCGATAATAGAGGGATCACTGTATATGTTATTCTATATGTTATTTGTTTTATAGTAAGTGGAATGCCAAGACAATTGCACTGATTTAAGTATATTTATATGTAAACAATAAAAATATATCTTTAAAAAATGGTGCAAAACCCACAACTGTCTTGCTTAGCAACAACAATGTTGGGCTCATAGGTGTAGGACTGACTGAATAAAAAGTGTCCATGCAGATTAGAAAATCAAAGTATATGAATATACTATTGAAGGCCTTAATAATAAATGAATTTTTAAAAAACAAATGTAACAAACTGATTACTCTTGGATTAGCGGTCCATCAAAACCAACAAACTTACCCGTTTGTCAAGTGTTCGTTCTCTCACAAAATTAAGCAGATTATCATTCACAAGTAGGAGATCTTTCTTAGCAGCAGTAACTATTGATACAATAACATCATGCCTAATAGCTTCTTCAGGGTCATGAGATCTCACTTTAAGATATTCTGTATATAATACATAAAATATACATTGTACGTAAATTACGTATTAATTGAAATGTAATAGCATTAAGGTGAATATTTGCGATATACACTTATGAAGATAATTCCTCTTAAAAAGAGTCATATATTATAAAACACGCCATCATAACCATTTGCTTTTTTCTCTAAATAAAATCAAACTTAGTTGTTGTATTATTATGAATAACAATGTCACTAATGGGAAAAATAAATTAAGCCACTCGGAAGGAATTATAACAACAAGAATCTATTAAATAATTTGTGTTGCATGGTAATTTCCATCACAAAGAAAACCAATAGATCAAACCACCATATTAAATCATTATTTCCCCTCTCTCTGATAGATGTTTAAATTTATAGCGCCACAATTTCTATCTTAAGACATGTGGTACTTGTTCTTTCATGGGATTAAGAATTCAGCACTGCAAGCTACTTTTGCTGATTACCAGCTGCCAGCAATTTGGCAGATCGAATCTCAGTAGGCTCAAGGTTGGCTCAGCCTTCCATCCTTCCAGTCAGTAAAATGAGGACCCAGATTGTTGGGGGCAATATGTTTACTCTCTGTAAATCGCTTAGAGAGGGCTGTAAAGTATTTGCTTATTACTGAGTGACACTTAGTGACAGCATTGCCAGTCCCAATTACCATTGTTAACGAAGGTGTGTATACACTTTCATTGTAATTTGACTAGATAAAATAACTAAAAGACAGAAATTATTACCTGGTTTATTTTTAAAGAATAAATTTATGACAATTTTTTAGTGTTTGAAAAATGGAAGTATATTTATAAAGTGATGATGCAATATTTCCTAATATTTATCAGTTGGATTATTAGAAAAACAGAAAACTGACAGCAGAAAAAGACTTTGTGGCCCATGAAGTCTGCCCTTGAATTTATTTCCTTTTGGTTTTATTTTTAATAAATTTATTTTTAAATTATTTTATTTATTAATGTTCTTATTTAAAGGGCTAAAGTGAACTGTGTGTCATAAATTGGCATGCTTTAGTTTTAGAAAATAACAAATAATCTTGAAGAACAAGTCTGGGTAACATCTATGTAAGAAAAATCTATAGAATGGATGGATAGATGGCGACAGACAGACAGACAGAAATAATGTATTAAAACTGTGTCAAACCTGAACATCTGATTGCCTTAGGGACAGAGACTCATAGGGAGAAATAAAACTTGTAGAGGACACTAAGTATGACTTAAAGCACACTCTTTATAAGTATTTTATATTTTAAAAGTATAGTTTTTTCACCATAAAACTAAAAATAGAAGAGAATTTCTTTTACTATGAAATTTATTGATACCTGTTAGATCTTTCGCTAGATCCGGATGGTTCATAAGGCAGTGACTGGCAAATTTCACACATTCAAGACGGATAGGTACATGTATATCATTAAATCTGTTTTTAAAAAATTAAAAATTTTAATAACATGTTGTCTCTTATTTCAGTTTTCACCAAACTATTGTGTACAAAGCTTGACCAAAAGATGCATACAGAGTATTTCAATATTAGACAGAACTTTGCAAAAGAGGACCCAGAAAAAAATTATCTCTTTTAAGTTCTGTGCAAAAGAATACTGTGTTTCCTCTATAATAAGATGTGTCCCGATAATAAGCCCAACAGGGCTTTTCGGGACATGCCTTGAAATGAACTCCGTCTGAAAATAAGCCCCCCCCCAAAATATTTTTCGGGGAAAGGGGGGAACTGCCTGGAGCTACTCTTTCTCCGGTGACATTCTTTTGGCCGGGAAAGCAAGAGCAAGAGGCAGGTGCGCACTTCAGCAATTTGAAACGCGCTCCTACCAGCAAGGAAGAGGAAGTAAGCATATGGTAGATCCCTGCCTCGTCGTCTCCTTGCAGGCGGGAGTGTGTTTCAAAATGCTGCCAAAGGCAGCCTAGAGCAGCTGAACCAGTCCAGCAAGAGGGAGACGGCGGTGGGAGGCGGAACTGAAAAGGCAGCAACAAGGTCATCTGCTTCTCAAGCCCTGCACTCATATGGGCTTTTGTTCTTTGAAACGCGCTCTTGCCTGCAAGCCCACAAGTGCAAGGCTTGAGCAGCAGAAGTTTTATTGAATTCGCAAGACTTCTATTAGAATGGACCGGTCTGTACACAACGCTGAGAAACACAACGGAGATACCTGTGTCAGGTAGAATGATCTTGCGGCCCACCCCGCCTCCTGCACCCTCCCCCCCAAAACAAGCCGTCCCCGATAATAAGGCCAGGAGCATTTGGTTGTTTTCTTCAGGCATTTTATTACCAAACTAGGTAACATCATAGGTGCTAGAAGTTAGTATTTCTCTCACTAGTCGCTTGATCTATCAGTGTTGATGGGAATGGTCTTGGTGGTTACTTGATTAGGCTTTTGTTTGCTATTAGCTTGTCTCTCTGCACTGGTAGTTCCTTGATTGGAGTATTGTTTACTTATTGATTGTTCATCCCTGCTCAACTGGGGTGTTGAGTTTTTGCTATATTCTGTTCCTCTATTATTGTGATATTATTATTTTTCTGTGCTTTTAATTTGCAAAACACTCCAAATTGCTGGAGAGTGTAAAAATAATAAATAATAAAATAAAATCTGTACTTTTTTAGCCAAAAATTGTGAACTAGAAATCCAGTTGACATTTTAACCAAAATAAAAACATAATGGAAAAGATATACATATGTGTATTTCTTTCCATTGTTTTTTAATTGTGAAATGTATTTGTAACCTAATTGCAATTCGACTAGTGAGTTTCTAATGTTATCTTTGAAAAGGATATTATTAATGAAATGCAATATATCAATTGAATTATACAATGCTTTGGTATTTAATTCTGTTGATAAATATCTACCTTATTCCATATAATACAATAAATTGAAAGACATTTGCTATGTTTATATATTTCGTGGAGCTTCACTTTGTACCAAAGATAGTTGTCTGAGCAGTGATAACTCATTGAGTCAGTAAATGAACGAAACAATCATTGTGTGTTTTGTCTATTTCTTGCTTTCTTTTCCTTTTTCTGGCATTGTGCCAGAAAGGAATAGTCAGTATCTCAAAGCATTAAAAATATTGAAGAAACCACAAAGCCTACTAAGTCGCAAATGCAAAAAGAAAACAAATTATTTAGGCTAAATAAATCACAATTTCTTCACTGACTTCATTTATTATATTAACCAAAACCAAGCAAACCACATGATAGTTTACTAAAATGTAGAAGCCCAAAGTTTACAGTCTAAAAACTACTATAAATATGTTGGATCATAATCATCATCTATGGAAGCACAAATGCAGTTTAATTCTTTCTTAGGATACTTAAGAGTAAGCAGGATAATACTTACTACTCAAATTTATGGCTAATATTAATATTTCTAAATATATTAAATGCTGAATAATTACAATACATTAAAATTAAATTACAATTTATTGTGAAACAAAATGAAACAAAATATACCTTCCCAAGTAGCATTGCCAAAGAGGTTTATTTTGAGATGCCAGTTCCGAATCTTTTGCTCCAAACATTTTTGCAAGAAGTTTTACAACCTGGAGTCGTTCCTCATTGTCATTGCTCTAGAAAATAGTATTTTTTTAAAGTATACAAATCTACACAAATAAGCTTCAGAAAATTGCTTCCTCATACACTAAAACACTGATGGAAGTCCGTTTTTCTGAACTTCCAGTTTGCCGTTGGGCTGTTTTTTGCTTTCTGGGACTTCAGGAAGCTTACCTGAAGCTTCCAGAGTACAAAAAACCATCCAACAGGTAAATCGGAAGTTCAGAAAAATAAACTTCCAGTTTGCCCATTGTGCTGTTTTTTGAACTCGACGCTTCAGGAAGTTTCCTAAAGGCTCCGGAGTGCGAAAAACAGCACAGTTGGCAAACTAGGAATCTGTTTTTCCAAACTTCCATTTTGACTGTTCGCTGTTTTTTGCACTCCAGAGGCTTCAGGGAAGCTTCCTGAAGCCCCGGAGTACAACAGCTTTCCTGTACTATTTTTCCTTCTACTCTAAGCAACTTTGTGATGGAAATGCACCATTTTGTTGATTTAAGTTAGGGCTATCAGATCTGGATTGTAAATAAATTTGTTTTGTTTGCTGGTAGTTACAAGGAAGGACAGCCATTTAACACTGGAAATTAAGATAATAAAGTGTATATTTGTGTTACTGAAGGATAGTTAAAAAGAGAAAAGCATTAGCATTTACTGGGATATTAAAACATTTCTGAAATGTATAGTGAGGGCTGTTCATCAGAAAAAGGACTTTGAAAGAGTGGCATTCTCTACAGAATTAAAGTTCTTATTGAAAAATGGTGCATCGTCCATGCTCACTATACAGATTTAAATCTTCAATTAATAGCGATGATACTTTTATCTTAAGTGATAGACGTACCTTAAGTTTAAACTCAAGCTGCGGCAAAACTGAGAGTAAAAGATGGCTATCAATGTTATATAGCTCCAAAATTAAATCAAAAACATGCTCTGAGAGATCACTGATGGATGTTTTTCCTAGCATAAGCACTTGATTAAAGAACTGTGAAAGAAACAGAACAGAAATCATAAATTTTTTATATTTATTTCAGAACAATTCTAATTTTCTAAGAAAACCAAGATTTACTATTAAAAATTGTCATTTTCACAATCACATTTAATCCCACATTACTTCATTCATTAAATTGGAAGCTAACCTTTCATCTATTTCATCTGTGCAATTAAATTAATTACAGGAAAATTAAAATATTAATGGTAATAGGTATACATACTTAAAAAGCTAGTATCCACTGGATTCTGTACATACTTAAATTCACAATCAAATAACCTGACATTTAAAAATCTAAAAATAACTATAAATGTATAAAGATTCCTAATGGATCTTCAAAAATAAGATACAATTTGAAATAAAATGTAATACATTTCTCTATCGCTAGTAGATCAATAATATAAATGTCACTTATTCATGCTGAAAGATTATGTACATATTACAATTTGAAAAATCAATTATTTTTAAAATTACTGATGTTATTAAAATAAATGCTTCCTTACTTCAGAAGACATGCAAGCCTTTGCAAACTGTAATGTCTCTTACGGTAAAAACTCCACTTTACATAATACAGATCTATTCTATGAATTATTTTGAAGTACAGTACTGTACTTTGAAATGGTTTTCCTAGACCAATTCCAAATCAAATAGCATAAAAAAGAGTACGAGAAAATTCTATTTCCAAAAATGCCTGACTTTCAAAAGATCATCTCCATATATAGATTTCACATGGATTAGAATAAAATATGAAAAGCAATTGTCATTTTTTGTGACTAGAACTACTTGGAAAAGTTCAGCTGCAACTAGAGATGACTGCTAGATACATCTTTTATCATTCAGTTCATAGAATGGCTAGAATTCAGTCTCCTGGTTTCCAAGCCAGCACCTTTTACCACTATCGCAAATTGGCTCTCAGTACTAATTGCATATTGATTATCAATAAATGAATACCTAGTTTCATGCTTCAAAGCTATCTGTTATAGAAAGACAGTTAACAGAAACATAAGATACTAATTGGATCTGACAACCGATGTAATTAGCTACTGTTTGATTTATGAATTATGTAAGTTCTAAATAAGAATAGTTATTATTATTATTATTATTATTATTATTATTATTATTACTACTATTAATTAGATTTGTATGCCGCCCCTCTCCGTAGACATAGTTAGCTATGGTTTGATTGTAGAAAAGTCCTAAACTATTCAATTTGCAATACAAAGATATATTGACACTTATGATATATTATTCAGTTTCTTTCTACATGGTCATTTTAAATTACCACTTACATTGGTAATGTATGGTTCAATAGCCTGGGCTGTTCTCTTCAGTAAAGCCTTTGCCAAGTCATATGCTTGTTTGTTTAAATTCTGAAAAGTATATTGGACACAAAATTATATGTTTATTATAAAAATGTTATATTCAATGCAAGTAAATCAACATACCGGCAATTGCCTTTTTTTCCAAAAAATTTAAAGAACAGGATTGGTAACATTGGTTAAATATATTACAACTATAAGAGATTGCAACCACTATAGATTGAGTACATAAAATACAAATGTACATTACAGTTAATGTTGTGTCCAACTTTTAAAGACAGAAGCATTCAGGCTTCAAATCTCACATGTCATCTATTCCTTCAGGATACCCCAGAGGACAACAGGAAGTACATTTGATTAAGATGTACAATATTCCACTGTCAATCATCCAGTTTCATTTTTATCCTTCCTCCTCTGTTAGCCTAGCGCCAAATTTTTATTATTCACCATCTCACAATCTGATCATTTGAACCCATTCCTATTAAACTTCGTGTATTCTAAGATAATGACAATATTCTACAATTTTATTTTCATACACAAATAAATATGGCATATTCACAATTCAGACTGTCATTTTTTTTCATTTTAATTATAGTAAGCATCTAGGTTTAGGTTTATTGGATTTATATGCCGCCCCTCTCCGCAAACTCGGGGCGGCTGACTTGTCTTAAAATAAAACTGGTCTTAAAATAAAACCTATAATGCAAATTAATTAAAATGTGTCCAGATTCACTGTTCCCATGCTTTCTCACTTCTCTCCCACTCACTGCTATGGCAATAACAATATACTTCAGGTTTTATTTAGGCAAACTTTAATAATAATAAAAGTAACTATTTGATAGCAAAAGAGAATGAATGCAAGTATGAATATAATTTATCTAATGATCCTCCTCATAACATTCTTTTGTTTCATGCTTTAGAGACTCTCTAAGAAATAGGGAGCTAATTGGCTAATTTCACTCTTTCAAATAATCAACCTACTCTTTGTGTTAATACATTGAATAAAATAGGCGTTGATTGCTTACCTGAACGCCTCTTCTCGTACGGTGAGCGGGTACAGCAGTCACATGGGTTGCTCATGTCCAATCCGGTGGAACTGAGCCTAGTATTAAAAAAGCTTGCCGGATCCGCCCCTTCCCCAGAATTCGCGAATCCATAGACTAGGCTCAGTTGTGAAGCTCTGTAGTGTTCAACTCTCATTGTTAGAGGAAAAAGGATTATAGAAAGGTGAAGAAGACACATACAAGGGCGGGAAGTGACTGCTGTACCCGCTCACCGTACGAGAAGAGGCGTTCAGGTAAGCAATCAACGCCTATTCTCCGTACTGAAGGAGCGGGTCCAGCAGTCACATGGGACATACCCAATAGATGGTCCCTAGGGTGGGATTAGATTGCTATCGTGGGAGATAACGGATTGGAGTACCCTTCTGCCGAAGGCAGCGTCCGCCGAAGCGTAAGAATCAATCTTGTAGTGCCTGATGAAGGAATTTGGCGAGGCCCAAGTGGCTGCTTTGCAGACCTCCTCCAACGGGGCTTGAGTCGCCCAAGCGGCCGAGGTGGCTGCGCTCCTGGTGGAATGCGCTGTGATGTTCCTTGGAACTGAGAGGGAAGCCGACTCATAGGCCTTAGATATAGTCCCTCTGATCCAACGGCCTATTACTGTTGAAGACACTTTGGCCCCCATGACTCTGGGATGATAGGCTACGAAAAGTGCTTCTGACCTCCGAAAGGGTCCTGTGCGTTGGATATAGATCCTCAGCGCTCTGATGAGATCCAGGGTGTGCCATCTAATTGCCAAGGGGTGATCTCGTTGGAGGCAGAAGGAAGGTAGGACAATATCCTGAGATCTGTGGAACATGGAACTGACCTTGGGTAAGAAGGTGGGGTCCAGTCGCAAGACTACCTTGTCCTGATGGAATTGACAAAGGTCCTGCCTGATTGAGAGGGCAGCCAGCTCCGAAATGCGTCGGGCAGAGGTAATAGCCACCAGGAAAGCTACCTTAAAGGATAGGTACCTGAGGGACGCCGATTTTAGGGGTTCGTATGGTGCCTGCGTGAGGGAATGGAGAACCCGTGGCAAATCCCAGGATGGATACCTGTGGACCTTGGAAGGTCTGAGGTTGGCTATGCCCTTGAGGAATTCCTGAACTTCAGGGAAGGATCGGAGAGGCTGTCTGCGGGGACCCCCTAGGACAGATGAAATGGCTGCCAGATGACGCCGGAGGGTGCTGGTGGAAAGCCCTTTATGGAAGCCTTGCATAAGGAAGGAAATAATTCTGTGTATGGGGATGCACAGAGGGGATAGACCTTCCTGTAGACACCACTGGTGAAACTTGGACCACGTGTGGTCGTAGATTCGATTGGTCGAACCCCTTCTGGCCTTTAAAATGACCTCCACCGAATCGGGGTCATGACCACGCAGTTCTAAGTCTCTCCTGATAACAGCCAGGCGGTGAGGTGGAACCACTCCGGGTCTGGATGAAATGAGGCCCCCTGCCGCAGCATATCCCCCGAAACGGGGAGTCGCCAAGGGTCCTGGACGGACAGCTGTTGGAGGTCCGCGAACCAAGGCCGGCGGGGCCAATGAGGGGCGATTAAGATTACTCGGGCCCTCTCGGTGAGAACCTTGTGAATCACGTCCGGGAGAATTGGAATTGGAGGGAATGCGTAGAGTAGGCCTGGAGGCCCTGGACTCCGGAGGGCATTGATTGCTTCCGCTCCCGGGGATGGAAATCTGGAAAAGAAGCGAGGGAGTTGGGCGTTCACATTGGTCGCGAAGAGATCCAGGACTGGTAGGCCGAATCTGAGGCTGATTTGATGGAACAGGTCCTGATGGAGGTTCCACTCTCCTGGGTCTATCGTTGCTCGAGATAGCCAGTCCGCCTGGACGTTGAGGCTCCCCGAGATGTGGTCGGCTAGGAGCGACCGAAGATGTTTTTCCGCCCAAAGGCCTAACTTGAGGGCCTCCCTCATGAGAGCTTTGGATCTCGTGCCCCCCTGTCTGCAGATATGGCTTTTTGTGGCAATGTTGTCGGTGAGAATGAGAACGTGCCGGTTGGGAATGCGAGGAGAGAAATGCTTCAGAGCCAGGGAAACGGCTCTTAACTCTAGCCAATTGATTGGCCTGGAAGCTTCCTCCGGGGACCACGTGCCCTGGGCTATCATCCCCTGGGCGTGGGCGCCCCATCCCGATAGACTGGCATCTGTGGTGATGACAAATTGATCCGGGCATCTGAACGGGGATCCTTTGTCCATGGCCGGAGACTTCCACCACTTGAAGGATCTGCGAACACTTGGTGGGATGACAATGCGCCGATTTGAGTTGCTGTGCCCCGATCTCTGAAAGGGTAATAGGAGCCACTGGAGTTCCCTAGCATGAAGGCGAGCCCAGGGAATGATGCCTATGCATGACACCATCTTCCCCAAAAGGGAAGACAGAGTTACTATGGATACAGAAGAATTAGATAGAATGTTAGAAATTAACTCCCCTATACTGAGTTTTCTCTCAGGAGAGAGAAAAACCTGGGAAGATTCTGAATTGATAATGGAACCCAGGTGAGAAATGGATGTGGAAGGTTGGAGGTGACTTTTTTCAAAGTTGATGGAAAAACCATGGTCCTGAAGGACTGACATGGTGACAGAAAGGTCTGTTTTCACTTTCTCTAGGGAGTTCCCATGAATTAAAATATCATCGAGATAACATAAAATGTGAATGGGAGACGACCGGATATAGGCCGCCAGGGACCCCAAGAGCTTTGTAAAGACCCGAGGGCCGAGGAAAGGCCAAATGGCATCGCCCTATACTGGAAATGCCTGCCTTGAAAGGAAAAACGTAAAAACTTCCTGTGGCATTTGGCTATAGGAATGTGAAGGTAGGCCTCAGTGAGGTCTAGGGAGACCATGAAATCTCCGGGGTGAATGGCGGCCAAAATAGAAGATAAGGAATGCATTTTAAACTTCCTATATTTGATGAATAGGTTTAGTTTCTTTAAATCCAAAATAGCTCTCCAACCTCCAGAGGATTTTGGAACCATAAATAAAATGGAGTAAAATCCTAGGCCCTTCTGACCGGAAGGAACCGGTTGAATGGCTCTGATGGACAATAGATGAGAAATGGCCTCCTCCATACGGTTACAATCTGAGGAGGACCTGGGAGAAGGGCAGGAAATAAAACGTTTGGGGGGAGGAGAAATAAATTCTAAAAGAAGGCCAGTTTGAACAGTGTCAATGACCCAGGGGTCCTTGGAGGTGAGACGCCAATTTGAGGCGAAATGAGCTAGGCGGCCCCCTATGGGAATAGAGGGAAAATTACCATCTAGGTTTTTTTGAAGCCCTGTTAGAAGAAGCTCCCCTTTGGAAGCGAAAACCTCTACCCCTGGAGTTCCTACTTTGGGAACGAAAGCGGGGGGAATACTGACCTGGAGATCTCTGATAGGACGCCGCTTGATCTTGCTGGCGCCCCGGGCGACGAAAGGACTGCGTTTTGGTAGCCTTTTTTGTGGTTGGACCCAAAACTTTCTTCTTATCCGTGGTTTCCGTGAGGAGAGGATCCAGAAGATCACCGAAAAGAAGGTCGCGCTTTAAGGGTCCCTGGGATAACTGCCACTTCTGGCGTACTCCCGCTTGCCAAGGGCGAATCCATAGGAGTCTCCTTGCCGTTGTAGAAGCTGCAATAGACTTAGCAGAAAATCTGGTAGATTGCAAGGTGGCATCAGCCACGTACTGGGCAGCTGCAAAGACCTTGTTGAAGTCTTGTTGACCTCTCAAGTCATCGGGAGGAATATGCTGTTGAAGTTGGCGAAGCCACAGCAGCGTGGCTCTGGAGAAAAAGGAGGCTGCTGCAGAACTTTTAATGGCCCAGGAATCTGCCGTGAATCCTCTTTTGAGCATTTGTTCAATGCGCTTGTCCTCTGGGCGGAGGACTTCCTCCGCCTCTCCCGGCACAGCCGCTGCCGAATGAAGGATCTTGACAGGTTCATCCGGTTTGGGAAAGGATAGAAGCTCTTCATAGGAAGAGGAAAGTTTGTACAACTTCCTGTCTTTAGTTGAGGGATTAAGACTAGAGGCTGGGAAATCCCACTGTTTGAGTAAGGCATCTTTAAACAATTTAGGCATAGGAATTACCTCGTTATCCTCCTGTTCCTCAGTGAAATAAGGTAAATTCTCCTCCGGGGGATCAGTGGAAGTGGAGGCTTGTTTCTCCTGGGCCGCTAATCCCGTAGAAATCCTAGCTTTGAGGAGGAGAGATTTGAATAATTGAGAAGGGAAAATGGTAATTGGAGAAGGAACCTTTATTTGGGATTCTTCATCATCTGATAGCCCTTGGAAAGGGTCCTCATCATCCTCCATATCCTCATATTCGTCCTGAGAGGAATCTGAATCATCCTGAATAGGAGCCCTAACCGCTGGGGAAGAACCCAAGGGGCGGGAGGGACGAGGAGGAGGAGGAGGTAAGGGAAGCTCATTGATGGAAGAGAGTTTGGCATCAATGGCCTTAGACAACACAGCAAAAATAGATTGGAACTCAGGAGGTAAATTAGAAATATCAGCAGGAATGGCAGAAGAATCCCTAAAGGCCTGGGAGGATCCTGGCTGGGAGGGATCTTCAATAATATCTGGTTCCTCTGGCCCTATGCCCCATAGGTTAGGTTGGGGTCTGTCTAGGTTAGGCTCATCCAGAGATAACACAGGGACCCCAGAAGGAGGTAGACTAGAAGCCTCTGGGGGGTCTTGACTACTGAGTACTTGGGCCTGCACTTTTAAACGTTTTGCTGATTTGTCATGGATTCTTTGTAGGGCTAGGTCCCTTCTCTTCTCGGCCCTGGTGACCTTAGTCGAGGGGCGGGCCCCAGGAGAAGAGGAGGAAGAGGCCTGGGGGATACTAGTAATCTCATCGCCTGTAGGCCTGGCCTCTCTGGGACCTTTAGTTGTGCCTCTCTTGGGAAAGGAAGCCATAGTCTGAAATTAAACAGAAGACAAGGCTGAGCCAATAACTGAATAGAAAGGGAGAAGAATTTTAAGGACTTCCCAAGAGGAATGGATCCTGCTTCGAGGCCTCGAAGCTGCTGAGACGTGAGGACAATCTGGGCAAACCCAGAGTTCGTGCCCCCAAATCCAGCGGGGCCAGCCTCCCTAAACTTTTCAATTAAGTAAACCAAGGCACTCTGGTTGGAGGCTTAGCCGGTGGAGAATTTAGCCTGGGACCCCCAAGGCCCGCTCCGGGATCCACGCGGTGGACTGAGGCCTACGCGGCTGGCAGGAGGCCAACACGAGAGGCCTAGTTTAAAAAGGGCGCGAAGGCCTTCGCGCCTAAAAATCGCTCCGAATATGCCTTAAAGGGGAAGCGATCGACTAAGTCCAGGAGACTAGAAGCCGTCTCACTCCGCAGGAGGTATATTTTAAGCCCTTTAATATATATGCAATAATTAGAATCAATAAGGCAATCAATTAATACTTGCACTAGAACCTCCAGGCCAAGGGATTAAAGGAATCCACAAGCGGCCGCGGGGATCGTACACGGCAAAACCGCCGGGGGAAAACGAAACCGCAACTTCTCCAAGGGAAAAAAGCCGAGCCGCAAACGGCTGGCGCTATTAGTGCAAGTAAAACAAATAAGGATAAACAGTCTTACTATTTTTGAAGGAAAAGATCGAAGGGAAGGTGTTAGAATGTTGAACGAATGTTGAACGAGCTATCACAATACAACCGCAGGATATGCGAACTGAGCGAATTCTGGGGAAGGGGCGGATCCGGCAAGCTTTTTTAATACTAGGCTCAGTTCCACCGGATTGGACATGAGCAACCCATGTGACTGCTGGACCCGCTCCTTCAGTACGGAGAAAGGTAGAATAGAATAGAATAGAATTTTTATTGGCCAAGTGTGATTGGACACACAAGGAATTTGTCTTGGTGCATATGCTCTCAGCGTACATAAAATAAAATATACATTTGTCAAGAATCATGTGGTACGACACTTAATGATTGTCATAGGGGTCAAATAAGCAATGAAGAAGCAATATTAATAAAAATTAATAATTAATAATTAATTAATAAAAAGGTAGCTGCAGTATATTTTGCCAAGCATACTATGTATCAATGTACAATCTTTTTATATTAAAATATTAAGTCTTACCTTATGTGCAGGGACTAGATTAACTAAAACTGTATCCAAAAGCTCTTGAGATACTGTATCACCTTCACAAATGATCGAACTCATCAGATCTACCATATGCATATGAACCTTCTGGTTATGACCATTGCTAAAATGAGAACAGTGTCAGCTCAGCAACATAATGTAAGTTATTATGGCCCAACCTAAATTAGAATTAGAATTTGGATAATGAACTATTTCTTTGAGACTGCAAAACCACAATTCTTATCTGGCCCTCAAAAGCTTTCCTACTTGCCAATCTCTTTTCATTGCTGTTTCCCCTGCCTGTCACGGCAAAAGGCTGCATGTGCCATGTTTTCCATTCTGACCAAACATTTAAGAGTCCGTCCCAAACACAATGAACATCAAGCTCCCTGAGAGCACAGCATAGGACAACCTCATTCAAATCCACCAGTAATCCTAACAATATTATTTCTACCTTGTTGCTAGTAACAGTCATTTCAGCTGTATTTAAATTACTGGCCAGAAGAGGTCTTAACTTGTATCCTAGAAAATCCCACTTAGTCAAGATTGCAAGGCAAGTACAGTGATACCTGGTCTTACAAACTTAATTGGTTCCGGGACGAGGTTCTTAAGGTGAAAAGTTTGTAAAACGTAACAGTGTTTCCCATAGGAATCAATGGAAAAGCGATTAATGTGTGCAAGCCCAAAATTCACCCCTTTTTCCAGCCGAAGCGCCCGTTTTTGCACTGCTGGGATTTTCCTGAGGCTCCCCTCCATGGGAAATGCCACCTCTGGACTTCCGTGTTTTTGTGATGCTGCGATTTCGCTGAGGCTCCCCTTGCTGGGAAACCCCACCTCTGGACTTCCGTTGCCAGCAAAGCGCCCATTCTTGCGCTGCTGGGATTCCCCTGAGGCTCCCCTCCATGGGAAATGCCACCTCCGGACTTCTGTGTTTTTGCGATGCTGCAGGGGAATCCAGCAGGGGAATCCCAGCATCGCAAAAATGAGCGCTTCACTGGCAACGGAAATCCGGAGGTGGGGTTTCCCATGGAGGGGAGCCTCAGGGGAATCCCAGCAGCACAAAAACGGGTGCTTCGCTGGCAATGGAAGTCCGGAGGTGGGCCATCCCAGTGGCGGCGGTGGGTTTGTAAGGTGAAAATAGTTTGTAAGAAGAGGCAAAAAAATCTTAAACCCCGGGTTTGTATCTTGAAAAGTTTGTATGACGAGGCGTTTGTAAGACGAGGTATCACTGTATTGTGTGGGTTTGAGAATGTTACTCATCCATGCAACTTTTTTCACCTCCATGTCAGTGGTGGGTTGTTACTAGGTAGAGCCCAGATATACAAACAGGTAGCAGTGGAAGGCTCTGCCCACCTGCCCCAAATGCTTCTGCGAACTGGTAGTGGCAGAATTTGCAACTGCTCCATGCTTACACATTTTAAGCCTACTCCTAACACTCAAAACTATCTTTCACTCCCATCGTGTATTAAAATTGCTGTTGAAGATATACTCACTTGATTACAGAAAATAACGTTCTGTACAGTTGCGTAAAAATTTCATTGCTATCTTCTAGTTCAAAGCATATGTTGTAAGATTTAACCCATGCAATATTCTATTTAGGAGAAAAAGATACAGTAACTATAATTTAATAAAGAATGGGCAAAGTCAGTACTGAATAGCTTTGCATCATAAATAGAGATCTGTTTCAAATATACATAAAATGCTATTGTATTTTATGCAGAATAGACATTTGACTGACTAAAACTTTAATGAAACTAAGATGAATATGAATGATAATTGTTTACATTTACCTCTAATAAATAAAAATATCTGTTGAATTGTGGGCTTTTTGTATCTTCTAATCCTTTTAGTTGTCTTGTGATGAACATAAATATATCCTGGAGGGAAAAATATAGTATATGTTTATCATTTAAAGTAAATACTTCCTGCATAATCGTTCAATTCAACTGAAGAAAAAAAGTCACTACACTAGTGAGCATTTAAAATATTTTAACTAACCCTTCCTTTTTATAATCCAATAGGAACATCATTCAGGATATTGCAGGACCAATTTCCATTCTCCTTTGTTGATTTTATTTTTGAAGAATTATTATTTTTTCAGTTTCCCAAGTTTGCCATTCCTCCCCCCCCCAACTACCACCAGATTAACATATTCCAAGCCACAACCATATATGGCCTTACGTTGGATATACAGTGGTCCCTCGATCATCGCGAGGGTTCCGTTCCAGGACCCCAAGCGATGATCGATTTTTCGCGAAGTAGCGGTGCGGAAGTAAAAACACTTCCACTGCCGCCCGCCCTTCGCCCGCCCACCCCGTTGCTCGCGCCTGGGGTGCGCGCGCGCTTGGGGACACCCTAGCTCCGCTTCCCAGCTGGGAAGCGGAGCTAGGGTGTCCCCAAGCGCGCGCGCTTTCCCCAGCAACGCGCGCGCGGTGGGGACACCCTAGCTCCGCTTCCCAGCTGGGAAGCGGAGTTGGGGTGTCCCCAAGCTCGCGCGCGCCGCCCGCCCGCCCGCCCACGCTGTTGCCGGCTCCGCTTCCCAGCTGGGAAGCGGAGCTGGGGTTTCCGCGTGCGTGCGTGCCGCCCGCCAGCCCACGCCATTGCTCGCGCCGCCGCTGGGGTCTTACGGGGCAAGAGGGGGAAGACCCAGGGAAGCCTCTGCCCGGCGGGGAAACTCTACCATCTACGCATGCGTGGAAGGGCACGCATGCGCAGATGGTGGAGTTTACTTCCGGGTTGAAAACTAGCGATATAGCCCTTTCGCGATGCTCGAGGACGCGAAACTCGAGGGTTCACTGTATTAATAATGTAACATTGTTCATGGATTTTGTAAACAACCAAAGTGGACATATAAGCACTGTTTGCAATATGTTCCAGTACTACAACAAAAAAGCACTATTTGAGAAAATAGAAACTGTAACTCAAGCAAAAAACCACCTTGGAAAACGATTCAATGATTACTTTGGAAAGATTTGTTGAAATCTTCTCTCAATTACAGGAGGGAGGGGGAATAAACTATTGAATCTACCACAGGTCACTTAAATTAGTTCATGTTTAAAGTATCTGGAATTCTTCAAATAATTCCCAAAAATATTCCAAACAAAAATTATGTTCAATGTGAAGACATTTGTATTTGTTTCAACATATCTTGATCTGATAAAGTAATCCGTAACAAAGAAAATTAATAGCCAATTATCCTTAAGAGTCATCCAATTGAAAAATTGAATTGATTTGTTACCAACAGCTATATTCAGCTTTATTTATCTATATTATAATTTCAATAAATATTTGAATGCATATCAGTAATTTACAAATATATAACCTTTGTTAATTTTTTCATTCATATTTTAATTATTTTATTCATATTTCTCAGAAAATTCAAAGCTATTGTTATTACTAATAAAGTAGTATTACTACAGTATACTGGTTACCATCTAACCAGCCCTCTGGCATAGACTATTCTCATTAATCATTTTTAGAATATACAGGTGTGAGACTTCGATACTACACCTATTTAAATATAAACCACCTGCATCAAATATTTTATAATGAACAAACAAAAATAGTTTTATAATAATGTGTAATAATGTATAATATAATAAATGTATACAAATTAGAAAGCATGTGTAAACATATGATAATGTACTTGTAAAATGGAAAAAATTAATCACGGAAAGCAGCAATGATCAGATGTTTTACTTAATAGTACTAATAAATAAAAAGTATAAATTCATTGCTTTTGTTCTTTTTGAAATAAAATAGATAAACACTGTTCTGCAGGAGCTGGGCAAGAGCTAACCACAACAAATACTAATGTTATTACTTATATAAAAATTTATATTAATTTTATTCCTACAATCCCTACATATAAAATACTAATGTACATTGCCAAAAAAAGAGGTAAAAGATCAAAATCACTGATCCGTTCAATTAATCTAAGTTAGACAAATTAGACATTGTATCATATGAAAAGAATAAACATAGAAACATAGAAGACTGACGGCAGAAAAAGACCTCATGGTCCATCTAGTCTGCCCTTATACTATTTCCTGTATTTTATCTTACAATGGATATATGTTTATCCCAGGCATGTTTAAATTCAGTTATAATTGGAATAGCTTATGTAAAAACGCATAAAATATATTGTATTTATGAATCTATAGAAATTACCCATTATCAAATTTCTTTAATTCACAAGAAAATGTCTTAAAACAACATTTTCCAAACACAACCACTAGGCGGCTTTATTTCAAAACCCTTGTTCATCCTAGCATACCATACAAGTCACTATTGTTAATTCAAGAGAAGAAAGCAGGAATAAGGGAATAAGGTACAAGAAAGAACTAATAAGAAAATGGAACAATAAATGAATACGTAGATGAGAAATGAAAGACTCATAATACTATAGGCATGGTATCCTTCTACATATCGTACACTATTTTGATGAACATTATATGAAGTATTATTTTGAAATTCCTTTGCACATCAATTTTCTGTTCCTTTTTTTAAAAAAGGCTTCTGAGGTTTCCAGCAATTAAAAAAACCATACTTCCAATTCTACAAATGTACAGGAAAGTGCAGAAATCTTTTCTAATTGGAATCAAGGGTTGAAGGTAAAGAAAACGTTTCAGTCAAGCACAGTGAAGTTTCTTTAGATTCTTGATAAGATCCTAACTATTGTAGGAAACCAATAATTGCCTAACAGTAATCAGATTGTCTTAATGTAGTAGCAAATCTTTGTTTTATCTACTAAATTGTAATTTATTTGAATATCTGAACTTACTCATAATGATCAATTACAAAAATTTTAAAGCAGGATAAAAAATATTTGCAAATTTAAATTAGTGCTAGCTACATTTTGTCACGTTTGCATTTTTATTGTTTTTAGCTTTGCAGTTTGTTTCCTCAATCCATTCTTCTTGCCCACCTTGTTAAGGGCAAAAAGAAACATTGGCTTAAAAATGACACAAATTGTGCAACCCTTACTAATATACTTCCTTCTCCCTTTTTTTTTTTCATTCTATCTCCCTATTAATAAATGTTCCCTCTGTGGTTTGTTTCTTTCTTCTTCGATGAAACTCTATAAGGAGAGTGAAAACAATTTAAATAGGCTGTACTAAGCCAGAATTTAAGCTTTAATTGGCTGCTTTCTCCTTTTTTGAAAAATCAAATGTTTTTCTGTCTCTCTCTCTCTCACACACACACACACACACACACACACACACGCACATCACCAGAAAATTTAAGTGCCTAATTTAAATCCAAATAAAGAGCTCAATTTCCTCAGGAATACAGTTGATAAACTACCCCCTATTCTTATTAAGTTAACCTTTATTCCTATGGAACTAGCTTTTCTTAATGGCATGACATGTAGAAGGGCTCCAAGGTGGCTCATACATTATGTCATTTTCTATAAAAAATATTAATAATAATGGCTACCAAAATGTCTGTTGGCTCCCTATATTTCACTAACTAGAATCATCTCATTATCTCAGCCTTCTGTCTCCTATTGTAATGAATCCGATCAAGTTGGTCAAAGCCCACTTTCTACCAATTGACCACCAGTTTTGGAAAAATGGTGGGAAACAGAATTGAATAATGATTAGCCTCTCAGTAGTATGCAAAGACAGCCCTTCAAAAGGAAGGAGAGAATAATAAAGCTAGAAGAGATAGTTTAATTTATTTGGAAGTCAACTGAAATACTTAACTTCATATACAGTTTATCTGTTTACAGTTTAATCCGGGCCCTGGGCTCAGGCTATTGCTACTTAATGCCAGATCGGCTGTAAATGAAACTTCCCTCATCCAGGATTTACTCCTGGATGAGGAGGCCGACCTGGCATGTGGGACTGAAACCTGGCTGGGCCCAGAGGGAGGAGTTCCTCTCTCGGAAATGTGCCCAGCCAGGTTTCAGGTGTGACACCAGCCGTGACCCCAGGGAAGCGGGGGGGAGGAGTGGCTATTATAGCCAGGAAGACCATCAGTCTGTGTAGGCTCACTGTTCCTCAGATAGCAGGTTGTGAGTCCCTACTTGTGAAGTTGGACGTAGAGGTACAGGTGGACTTGTTGCTCACGTACCTGCCTCCCAGCTGTGTTTCAACAGCCCCGCCTGTGCTACTCGAGGAGGTAGCCAGGCTGGCGGTGGAGTTCCCCAGACTTATTGTCTTGGGGGACTTTAACCTGCCATAGCTCGGCAAATCCTCTAGGTTGGCACAGGAGTTCATGGCCACCATGGACCTGACTCAAGTAATTCAGTATCCAACTCACGCGGGGGGATAGGCTCTCAACATGGTATTCCTCACAGGGCAGTTGAGTAATGATCTAAAATTAAACAAAGCCTAGAGACTTTGCCTCTGTCATAATCAGATCATTTTCTATTGCGGCTTGATTTTAAGGCTCCAATCCTCACCCACAGGGAGGCAGAATCGACTAGATGGTTCTGCCCCAGACGCCGGATGGACCCAATGGGCTTTCAGAAGGCGCTTGGGGTTTTACTGGATTCGCTTGTACGCAGTTCGTCAGAGTCCCTTGTTGCTGCCTGGAATACAGCGGTAGATGGGGCTCAAGATCAAATTGCACCTTTGCGACCTCTCTATGGTAGTAGACCTTGGAGATCTCCTTGGTTCACTGAGGAACTCTGGGGGATGAAACGCCACAAGAGATGTCTAGAGAAGCGCTGGAGGAGAAGTAGATCTGAATCTGACTAAACACTTGTAAAAGCTCATAGTGGATGATCAGATAGTGGATGATCACTAGTGGATGATCAGATATGTCTAAATTTGGGGCTGGAAACACAAGAATGACACGATTTACAAAGTGGTGATTTACAAAGTGGTGATCAGAACAAGAAGATGTGTGTATAATGTCGCCTTGATTGTGTCTGCGGAATCTCACCCAGCCTCCCTGTTTAGGGTGACTCGTCCCCTTGTTAATCAGGGGGTAGTTGATGAACCCTTGCAGGGTAGTGTTGAGGACTTTAACAAGTTTTTCGCAGATAAAATCGCTCAAATCCGGACAGACCTCTACTCCAACTGGGATGCAGTGTCGGCTGACAATGAGTCAGTCGAGATGACAGGGGCCCGTCCTAGTCCATGTGTGTGGGAGGAGTTTGACATGGTAATACTTGATGATGTGGACAAGGCCATGGGAACTGTGAGTTCCGCCACCTGTTTGTTGGACCCGTGTCCCTCCTGGCTGATTTCTGCTAGCAGGGAGGTGACATGGAGCTCGGTCCAGATTATTAACGCTTCTTTGAGGGAGAGTCCTTTCTGGCTCCCTACAAGGAGGCACTTTTGCGCCCCCTCAAGAAGCCTTCCCTGGACCCAGCTCTATTTAACAACTATCGTCCTGTCTCCAACCTTCCCTTTATGGGGAAGGTTGTTGAGAAGGTGGTGTCACTCCAGCTCCAGCTCCAATGTTCCTTTCATGAAGCCGATTATCTGGACCCTTGACAGTCAGGATTCAGACCCAGCTACAGCACAGAAACTGCTTTGGTTGCACTGATGGATGATCTCTGGCGGGCCTGCGATAGGGGTTTATCCTCTATCTTGATGCTCCTTGACTTCTTCGCGGTTTTCGATACCATTGACCATGGTATACTTCTGTGCCGACTGGAAGGGCTGGGAGTGGGAGGCACCGTTTTACGGTGGTTCTCCTCCTACCTCTCTGGTTGGTTGGAGTAGGTGTTAGTGGGGAGTCAGAGGTTGGCTTCTAGGTCCCTCCCTTGTGGGGTATCTCAGGGGTCAGTTCTCTCAAAAATCCTATTATTACAGCGATCCCTCGAGTTTCGCGATCTCGATCTTCGCGAAACGCTATATCGTGATTTTTAAAAAAATATTAATTTTTTAAAAACCCACTTCCGCGTTTGGCTTCAGGACTCATCTGGGAAGCGGCGCGGCTGTTTTAAAAGGTCGCAGCTGGCCTGGGGGGCTTCCCACCATCCCCCTAACCCCCAACCCGTGTTCGGGGGGTGCTGGGAAGCCCCCCAGGCCGGCTGCGACCTTTTAAAACAGCTGCGCCGCTTCCCAGATGAGTCCTGAAGCCAAACGCCAAAGGCGAACTTCCGCGTTTGGCTTCAGGACTCATCTGGGAAGCGGCGCGGCTGTTTTAAAAGGTCGCAGCCGGCCTGGGGGGCTTCCCAGCACCCCCCCCTAACCCCCAACCCGGGTTCGGGAGGGTGCTGGGAAGCCCCCCAGGCCGGCTGCGACCTTTTAAAACAGCCGCGCCGCTTCCCAGATGAGTCCTGAAGCCAAACGCCAAAGGCGAACTTCCGCGTTTGGCTTCAGGACTCAGCTGGGAAGCCGCGCGGCTGTTTTAAAAGGTCGCAGCCGGCCTGGGGGGCTTCCCAGCACCCCCCCTAACCCCCAACCCGGGTTCGGGGGGTGCTGGGAAGCCCCCCAGGCTGGCTGCGACCTTTTAAAACAGCCGCGCCGCTTCCCAGATCAGTCCTGAAGCCAAACGCCAAAGGCGAACTTCCGCGTTTGGCTTCAGGACTCAGCTGGGAAGTGGCGCGGCTGTTTTAAAAGGTCGCAGCCGGCCTGGGGGGCTTCCCAGCACCCCCCTAACCCCCAACCCATGTTCGGGGGGGTGCTGGGAAGCCCCCCAGGCCGGCTGCGACCTTTTAAAACAGCCGTGCCGCTTCCCAGATGAGTCCTGAAGCCAAACGCCAAAGGCGAACTTCCGCGTTTGGCTTCAGGACTCATCTGGGAAGCGGCGCGGCTGTTTTAAAAGGTCGCAGCCGGCCTGGGGGGCTTCCCAGCACCCCCCCAACCCCCAACCCGTGTTCGGGGGGTGCTGGGAAGCCCCCCAGGCCGGCTGCAACCTTTTAAAACAGCCGCGCCGCTTCCCAGATGAGTCCTGAAGCCAAACGCCAAAGGCGAACTTCCGCGTTTGGCTTCAGGACTCATCTGGGAAGCGGCGCAGCTGTTTTAAAAGGTCGCAGCCGGCCTGGGGGACTTCCCAGCACCCCCCCTAACCCCCAACCCGGGTTCGGGGGGGGTGCTGGGAAGCCCCCCAGGCCAGCTGCGACCTTTTAAAACAGCCGCGCCGCTTCCCAGATGAGTCCTGAAGCCAAACGCGGAAGTTCACCTTTGTCGTTTGGCTTCAGGACTCAGCTGGGAAGCGGCGTGGCTGTTTTAAAAGGTCGCAGCCGGCCTGGGGGGCTTCCCAGCACCCCCCCAACCCCCAACCCGGGTTCGGGGGGGTGCTGGGAAGCCTCCCAGGCCGGCTGCGACCTTTTAAAATAGCCGCGCCGCTTCCCAGATGAGTCCTGAAGCCAAACGACAAAGGCGAACTTCCGCGTTTGGCTTCAGGACTCAGCTGGGAAGCCGCGCGGCTGTTTTAAAAGGTCGCAGCCGGCCTGGGGGGCTTCCCAGCACCCCCCCGAACCCCCAACCTGGGTCTTCCCGGCCGCCCACGCAAAGGGGAAACCCCGGCTCCTCGCTGATGCCCGCCGCTCGCCCACCCGCCAGCAAGAGGGGGAAGATCCAGGGAAGGTTCCTTCGGCCGCCCAGCAGCTGATCTTCTCGGTAGCGCAGGAGCAGCAGCGAGGAGCCGAATCGGGTTTCCCCTTTGCGTGGGCGACGGGGAACGCAAACTCCACCATCTACGCATGCGCGGCCATAGAAAAAAAGGGCGCGCATGCGCAGATGGTGTTTTTACTTCCGCAACCCTACATTGCGAAAAATCGATTATCGCAAGTGGTCTTGGAACGGAACCCTCGCGATAATAGAGGGATCACTGTATTATTATTATTATTATTATTATTATTATTATTATTATTATTATTATTATTATTATTTTCTATTATGTTAAATATTAGTTTGGCAGCACTAACTTTTGTCTAAACTTTCAGCTTTTGATGTTGCATGTGCCTGGTACCTCAATTTCAAAATTCTACAGTTCTATGCAGCAGCCGATTCATATTAACAAGGAATGGAACATGAAAAAATATAAAATCTTGTCTATGACCTCCCCTCCCCATTGAGAAGTCATCAATTATTTTTAAAGGGTCTTCTTAAATCCATTTGCCTTGTTTTCCAAATTGTGTAAATAGATATATTTATATAATTTATTTTTTGTCTTTAAAACAAATTATACCTAGAGTTGCAAATAAATTTAATGTATTAATTAGGAGCTGATTAAGCAATGCAAGCTTTTGATATTACTTGATAAAGGTAGTATTTCGATTTTTTAAAATACTGTTTCTAAATAGACAGGATGTTAATGCAGTAAGTTATAAAAGAAGTTTCAAGAGAATTCTTGCATTCTGCAATTAATAATACTCACTGTACATATTTGATATGTATAAACAGAATCTGCCAATTTACTACCTAAGAACATCTTTAAATATTATTACAGTTTTTAAAAAATGCTTTATTATTTTATATTATCTAATTAAACATTATCTATTTGCTTAATAATTACCTAGCTTTAAAGTCACTAGGAAAATAGAGCAAAAAACAGGAACCCATTTTTAAAGACAGTCAGAGACAAATATCAAAGAAAGGTTGAGATGAATAATGATCATGCTGCGCAAAGGACAAAGTTTTCATTATTAATATAATAGAATTCAGCTCATCTGCATCTTGGAATTATTGCTTTTGGAATACATGAAAAAAGGAATTTCTGCTAATTCCTAACTAAACATAAATGAATAATGTTCCCATTTATATTCTGTCATAAAAGATTTTACTTAAATTAAAATTTAAAAAGACAGAACTCTGATGATCATTTTTAATTTTATAGCTTCCTTGCTGAGGGAGGATTTGACCACCCATTATTGAAAATTAATATTAGGAATTTGCCACAAGTAGCATATAAATATTTGCCACAAGTAGCATATAAATAAAATCAGATATGCTAAATACTATGATTATCAGATATGCTAAATACTATGCAAAAATCTACCAAACTGAAAATACACATCACAAAACATATAATACAGAGTTTCATATGCAATTGAAAATTATGATCTAGTAGGCAATTTGCTTTCAATTGTTTAGAAATAAATATAAAATAGCATTGTTACACATCCAGATTACAAAAAGTTAAGTAAATCATACAACTTTACCTTAAGTTTATCAGGTGAAGTATACGGTGCTTCAGGAGCATATATTCTAAAAATATCAGCAAGACAACATGCAACAAGCAAGCGCACATCTTTGTCAGGATGCTTAAGAAAAAAATCAGAAGCAAGATGTAGAGCAAGATTTAGGTACAGCTCTTTTTCCTCTTCAGAGTCCTGGTCCATATCCATAAAGGTTTTTACAACCATCTGCAAAAATAATGTTTAAAATTTAGCAATATATTCTAAACAAAATATATCATTCATACATACATACATACATACATACATACATACATACATACATACATACATACATACTTCATGTTATCTTCACCTTTGCTTGCCTCTTCTTCTTGTTCCACTAACCATTCATAGTACCATTTCCTTTTCCAATTAATTTGCATGCATGACGTGGCCACAGTAAATCAGGCACAGTCTTGTGATTTTGACTTCTACGATATATCTGGTTTTATACGTTTTAATACTTCTCTGTTAGTTACTCTGGCTGTCCATGGTGCATGCAATAATTTACACCGGCATCATAGTTCAAAGACATCAATTGTTCTTTAATCAGAATGCACACACACACACACACACACACACTAAGAAACTCTGTTTTACCTTTAATCAACTATAACATCAAAAATGCCTTCAATACTTTTTAGTTATATATCAGTTTATATTTCCGTATTAAGAGGTAACTGATATATGCATCTGAAATAAAAATATAGTTTATAAACCGAAGATTAAAATAAATGGTGAAGCACACTGGTGCTAAAAAAATCATGTCTATCATATTTTAAGATGCTATAAACTCATGCTGAAAGACTGAAATTGTAACAAAAAAAGTCTAAAATACATCAGAAAGTGTTAATAAGAATTTGGTTTCAGAAGATGATTTGCTTTTTAATACTCATATTTTTAATATTTCTTAGCATAGTATGAAAGGTATTAATGTACAGTAGTCCCTCACCTATCGCTGGTGTTACGTTCCAGACCTGGCCGCGATAGGTGAAATCCGCGTTGGGGAATTTATCGACTGATAGTACTTATTTAAGTATTTATATTGTAATTGTTTGGTAAGTTTTCATTGTTTTAAGTGTTTATAAACCCTTCCCACACAGTATTTATTTTAGATACAGTAGTTAAATACAGTATTTACAATTTTAGATTTTTTTTTTTTTTGAAAAACCTGCCGATCGAGTTCGGCGGGCTGTTTAAATCTGCCGATCGACTTCCTCAGAAACCCGCGATGAAGTGAAGCCACAGTAGGTGAAGCGCGGTATAGCGAGGGACTACTGTATTCCACTTTAGACTGATAGCAACCATCACATTAAAAAACTCTAGGTTGATCATTTTGCTACAACTCTGAAAGACAGCAATGAGATTCAGTTTCAATCCAAATTTTAAAAAGCAGCCTAATTTGATGGAATCCAAACGTCCATGTCTATCAAACAAACTCAGTAAAGGGTTTTAATGTTTTGGCTTGTTTCTTTGTCAAATCTGGAGATTCTTTTAATCAGGAGGGTGCAAGAAGAATCCAAAATGCTACGGTATCACATTCAATTTCAGATAAGTGATACTTTTGTTTAAGATTTAAACAACCAATAACTCTGAATGGTTGAGGCTGGAGTCCTACGCTAATATCTATAGTCCTAAAGATATTTACTACTTTAAATCCAGTGTTGTCCAATCAATATATCATCCAATATGACCCTGATAATTAAGAATGTCACTGACAAATCTACCTCCTTAGAATATTATGACTATTATTATATATTTACAAATATAACTACTGAATGTTCATGCAAATATTCAGTTTATTTTTTAAAAGAAAACAAAATAGAAGATATAAATAACTTGAAATGGCTTCTTTTAAAACAAAAATGCCTACTTTATTTTATCAAAAAACTCCACAATACAAAAATCACAGCCACACAACACTGCCCCATACAAAAATCCACTACTACAAATGCCTGATAGATGGCCCTTTAGCCTGTTTAAACACTTCCTAAAACAAGTCTGTTTCACTGCTAAACAGCTCTACTTTAAAATGGATTTTTCCTGATGTTGAACTATTATTTAGTTATCAATTGTGCAAGAAATGAAATGTCATTGAATCATAGAACTTTCCTAGTATCTGCAATGTTCTAATCTTTTCATCATTCTTACCTAGAATTATATTTTATAATTGTCAAAATTGCATAACTGCTCCTCCCAAAAAACAAAAAACCCAATCAAGATGGAAATTATATGATTCCTTTCCTTCTCCAACAGAAGACTTCTCTTCCACAAGAACTATTGTAGCTATGACATTTTGCATTTAGATGGGGATGTGATCCAAGGATTGACTAAATGGTGGCAAAATGAGATACAAGTAGAGGTGCAAGAGATGGAAAATACAGTAGAGAATATAAGGAAAATCAAGACTACAAGAGTTAGGGAAATGAGAAGGAAAATATTACATAAGTGGTATTACCCACCCGTTCAACTTGCACACTTTCAGCAGAACGTTAAAGGTATCTGTTGGCATGGGTGCCAAGATAAAGGAGTGTTTATGCATATGCTCTAGGAATGCCCAGTGGTGCAGCACTTTTGGCAAAAAGTGCAAGAGGATATTAATAGGAAGATGGACGATTACTAAGGAAATGGCAGTATTAATAAAAAGTAGTGAGATGGGAGAATACAGAGAAATAAAACAAGCAGCGATAGAAAGCACTCAGGCGGTAATAGTCTTGGGGTGGAAAGATGCAACAAAATGGACAATGCAAAATTGGTATAGGTATATGGTGGACCACATTCAATTCGAGATTATGGATAAAAAGATGAATTCGATTAATGAAACTGATTTGCAACAGCTGATGGGGCGATGGGACAAGGTAAGACGATATATGGTGAGTAGGATCCGAGACCAAGCTATAAGAAACAAGTTGGAATCACTCTAAAATATGTAAAGAAATATTTCACTCTTGGGTTTAAATGATTTATACAAGAAATACCCGCAACTGGTGGTGGGGTATGATTGATTGTCTAGTGGCGGGATCACTGAGCACATGTTATATGTTATATGTTGTGTGTGTGTTTTATATTATAAAAATCAATAAAAATATTAATTAAAAAAAGACATTTTGCGTTTATTTAAATAAACTTACTTTTCTGATCTATGTAGTATCATTTTAATGCTATACTGCTATCACAAAAAATATAAGAGGAAAAATAGATTTCTCCTCTTATCTAATTAAAAATGATCAAGGATGTTTCTAATGTTTACTTAGCAATATTGAATAAAACTTAAACATTAAGATAGAGAGCATGAGGCAGTTTAAAGGTTGTCAGAGAGAAAAGATGCATTACTTATTTTAGGAAGGAAAATGATAATCACAATTCAGTTTAACAAGCAACTAAAAGATGCTTATAAGGAATTTTGTTTCATTGAATTAGTTCTCCTAACTTATCAGAAAAACATCAACAACTTATTTACATGATTAGTCTTTTCTGTTTGAGGATAAACAATTTCACACACATCCAATTTTGGGCTGTCTAAATAAACATCATAATATATTATAAACTACCCACTCACTTTTAATCTTCGTACCATTTCTTCTTTTGAAATTTTGTCAGATATTTCTTTAACTCCTGGAGGGTATGTAATTTTTCCATCATTGGCTCTTGTTTTTGAATGAGCCATAGTGCTGTTTTAAACCTAGTAAAGAAAAAAATAATAATTAGATATAGATCACAAAATATCAAAACACAGACAAAATAGCCAATAGGCAACTGTATGTGAGTAGTTGTATATTATAGCATACATTCATAGTTTGGCTTTAGAATATCTTGCTCCATGTAGAACCTGCCTGGTCCATATACATTTGCAAGCAGACAATGTTTAGAATCGCACATAATCTCCTATAAATGCAAGGGGATCCTATTCCTTAAGCAGTCTTGCTCTGTTATTGCTCCCATATTATGAAACACTTTGAGCAAGAGATTAATCTAGCTAATCCCTATTAGCTTTTGGCAAAATGTTCAAAACTGTTTTATTTATGCAAGTACATTAAATACTGGCAACTGATTATGTGAGCATCTATTTCTTCCTATAGCTAGAAGTATATTATGTTGATTTTATGTGGACTTTGCATTTTACATAAACCACCAGGACTGTGTTTAATCTAGGCATATAGAAATACAGTGGTACCTGTACTTAAGAACTTAATTCGTTCCATGACCAGGTTCTTAAGTAGAAACGTTCTTAAGTAGAAGCAATTTTTCCCATAGGAATCAACGTAAAAGCAAATAATGTGTGCAAACCCATTAGGAAAGAAATAAAAGCTCGGAATTTGGGTAGGAGTAGGAGGAAGAAGAGGAGGAAGACAGTCGCTGCCGAAGGAAGAAGGTGAGATGAGGAGAATCAAAAAAATCCAAAACTTTAAGGCTTAAAAAAAAAGAGGGACTCTTAGGCAATGAGGAGGAGCATGCGCCTCCAATACACCCGGTGCACGGCTGCCTCCCATACACTGGCTGCTGCTGCTACCTGCTGCCTCTTCCTTCCCATGCTGAAGGGCTCCCCTCTCCCCTCGCTAGCTTTGTAGCTGGTGCCTTTCCTTCGCTGTGGTGACTCCTTGACTATCCAGAGCGAAGGGAATGTTTCTTTTCTCTGGGCGCTGGCAAAGGTTTATTCCCTGTAGAAGCACCCAGAGAAAGGAAAATGCATCGTTCGCTCTGGACTGCCAAAGCCTCCTTAAGCACCGCCAAAAGGCTCCTCTGGCAGCCCAGATGGCCAGGATTAAAGGGGGAATGGCAGGAAACTGGCTGGGCCTTCGTGCTGCTCTCAAATTTCCATTGAAATTTTTCCGGGCTCGGGTTCTTAAGTAGAGGCAAAAAATCTTGAACACCCAGTTCTTATCTAGAAAAGTTCTTAAGTAGAGGCGTTTTTAAGTAGAGGTACCACTGCACCTTAAATAAATAAATCCAATAATTATTTGCAAATTATTGTACAGGAATTTTGCAATCAACTGCATAGCTGAAATACAATTGCAACATACCCATTAGACAACTTTCTATTGAACAATTATCTATTTAATAAGGTTTTCTTAGAAAAGATGTAACCAAAGCTTTACATCTCAGCAAGTGTATCTATTTTTCCCCAAAGAAGATTCAGAAAAAATAAAATACTTCATAATTATTCTAATACTAGATATTTATCCAAAGCTGGGTCTAAAAATTTATAACATTGAATTTAGTAAGAAAGCAATTTTGATGAGAGCATAATTATAAATAAATGTTAAAATATATCTGAAAATAATATTCCAACAATCCTTTCTCAAATGTTAACATTTGAGACTTTCTCAAAAAAAAAAGAAGTTAAATAATGATAAACGTATATACTGCAATAGAGACTAAAGGAATTTCAGCTACACATGAACTATTACTTCCAGGAATCTATGAATTTATATATCCAGAAATTAATATGCTAGAATAAATAAGCCTACACAAATTTCTCCTCTCCCTTGCAAACAAAAACTTTGTGGGGAGGATAATTTTCAGGAAAGGGTCTTGAGAAGAATAGAAATCCTCTACCCAATTAAAAGAATGGCTGACATGCTATAGTGCACATTGACAAGTAATTACAGTGATACCTCATCTTACAAACGCCTTGTCATACAAACTTTTCGAGATACAAACACGGGGTTTAAGACTTTTTTGCCTCTTCTTACAAACTATTTTCACTTTACAAACCCACCACCGCCACTTGGATGCCCTGCCTCCGGACTTCCGTTGCCAGAGAAGCACCCGTTTTTGCGCTGCTGGGATTCCCCTGAGGCTACCCTCCATGGGAAACCCCACCTCCGGACTTCCGTGTTTTTGTGATGCTGCAGGGGAATCCCAGCAGGTGAATCCCAGCAGCGCAAAATGGGCGCTTCGCTGGCAAAAGAGGTGAATTTTGGGCTTGCACGCATTAATTGCTTTTCCACTGATTCCTATGGGAAACATTGTTTTGTCTTACAAACTTTTCACCTTAAGAACCTCGTCCCGGAACCAATTAAGTTTGTAAGACGAGGTATCACTGTATTGTAAAGTAACAGTTTGAAAGGAGAAGATTCTTGTTTACATGCATTTTCATACTCTCAGCCCCACCCACCCCAAAAAAGAGCACATGCAAAAAAGAGTGGAAAAAAGTAATATTGTACTCTAATAAATTAGAATAAAAGAGAAATAAATTTAAAATGTACTAAAGTCTCACTCAAATAAACAATGTTTATAAATAGCCACTACAATGTTCCCTTGACTTTTGCGGGTCCGACATTCGTGAAAAGTCTATACCACGGTTTTTCAAAAAATATTATTTAAAAATACTTCTCGGTTTTTTTCTACACCAGTTTTTCCCACCCATGACATCATTTGCTAATAAATAATTATTGTTAATAAATAATTATGTTAATAATTATCAGGATCATTAAGTATCTTCTTCAATGGTGAGTACCAGTAATAATGGTGAGTAATAATCTAAAGGTTGTTAAGGGAATGGGAAATTATAATTTAGGGGTTTAAAGTGTTAGGGGATGTCCTGCGATACTGTTCATAACCAAAAATAGTGTAATTACTTCCACATCTGTACTTCACGGAAATTTGACTTTCGCGGGCGGTCTTGGAACGCATCCCCCATGAAAGTCAAGGGAACACTATATATTTCTTAAGAAGAGTTGACTATAACACACTTATACTTTAATAAACCATTTCTCAATATTTTCCCTTAATTTTCAGGCCTCAAAACTCTCTGCATCATAACAACATACATCAAAATTTCATAATTCACAATTCACTTCTAAGATGCACAATTCACATGTGATTCGTGTGAATGATACAGCAACAAAGCAATAGGTCAATTGCTGAGTCATGTGTTTAAAATTTGCACCACTTAGAATACTAGCAATTTTTTATAAATCACAATCTCTCACAGACCCCTTTATGATTTCTCTTAAGAACCTACAGTTCCATGGATGACCAATTGAAAATGGCAGCTTTAATTCTATCAAGCATTCACAAAATACATCATTTAAAGAGTCGCCCTGAGTCCTGGAGGATTGGGTGACATAGAAGTCGAAATAAATAAAATAAATAAATAAATAAAATAAACATACAACCTTTGATGTTGCACTCACATACATCAGTATTTCACAGCCAAATAAAAATTGGAAAATAGCACCTAACGGGAAGTAAATAGTTTCCATAATTTCCGAGATGCCAAGACCATACACTGCATAATAGCTAAGTTGTATTTACAGAAGTAAAGTAACACAATTTCACTTGAAAATAACAGGGAAGCTATTAAGAATGATTTCTCATGGCTGTATATATCCAACTTTCTGTGTTCCTCCAATTTTCTTGTACAATGCAAATTTTTAAAAGCCTTTTAGTATGACTTAGCTTTATAGTACTGTGTTTCCCCGAAAGTAAGACAGTGTCTTACTTTCTTTTTACCCCCAAAAGCCCCACTACGTCTTACTTTCGGGGTATGTCTTACATTGGAAAAAAATTGAAAGGGTCGCGTTCCCAAAGGCATCTCCCCAGAGTCCAGAAGGGCAGCCGCGGGACAGGAGTCTCGTGAGCCCTTTTCCAAGTTCAACCTCAGGGCTCCAAGCGGCGTGCACGCGTGGAGCCACAGACGCGTGTCGGGGAAGCGTGTGTCTGGAGGGGAGGAGCCGCTCTGCGCAGTTGGGCAGCCCCACCTGCCTGCTGGAAAGGAGGCGGGCGAAGGAGGGCGCAGCTCCGGCCGCTCGCCTCGGAGCTGGTCAGCCTCGCTGGCTGCTTGCAGCCGAGCCTCGGCAGGACTCGGTTGCTGGGACAAGCGCCTTCGCTGCAAGCCGCCGCCCGCTCGGCTCACTTCGGACCAGCGCCGTCCTTCGCTTTGCCAAGCCGGGGAAGAGGCGGTGGCGCCGCGGTGAGGCGAAGGTGAGGGGGGCGCGGGGAGCTTGGAAGCGACGTCATCGGGTTCCCCCCCCACGGCAATACCCCCGTGTTTCCCCGAAAGTAAGACATATGTCTTACTTTCGGGGTACGGCTTATATTAGCCGACCCCCCTGAAACCCCCGATACGTCTTACAATCGGGGGTGTCTTACTATCGGGGAAACAGGGTATTAAATGCAATGTAGTGTGGTAGCAAAATAATGATTGTGCAGTGATTCAAATTCAGTTCCAAAAAAGTACTCAAAACATTTGGAAATATGGACAAAGCACTCGTCTGCAATTTATTACAACATCTGTGTGTTTTCTTGGAACTTTATGGCAGCAGTAGAGAGAAAGTGCTGATTCTTAGGACATAGTACAGATTCTTGAAAACATTGACGACAGATGCTTAAATTCAGTCATGTATTGTCTGAAGCATCTTTACTGAATTTAAGGTTTTGTACAATTCCCATATTTTAAATAAGGCCCTGTATTGATAATGGTGCTCTGCATAGTAAAACCTCAGTGCGATGATAGTATGGGAGTGTGGAGGTATGCCTCTGTCAAGTCTACTGATTTTAAGATGTCGTCTTCCCGGATAGTCCCCAAGGATGGACTCGGGATCCCATTCATTGCTGACAGATTGTCTGGATGAGGGGATTGATCTACAGAGCCCTCTGGTGACCAGGTTGGGAGGCTGAATTGATGCTCATCCCTAGCTGTCTCTGAATGTCTGGGGGAATGGAGGATTTTCTTGATCTATGTTTGTACGTATGTCTGCTTAATAATGGGGGTTTTAAAATATTTTAAATTTTAAATTATTAGATTTGTTATGAACTGTTTTATTGTGTTGTGAGCCGCCCCGAGTCTATGGAGAGAGGTGGCATACAAATCTAATAAATAAAATAAATAAATCATGCTAGTTCTCCTGACTGAGAGCAGGAGAGCCCAAGAACAGGCAATGACATTGTCCTTTCTGCCCAGGGACCAAGTCATAATTGAAGTTATGCCCCGTTGCCTCTCTCCGTGGCCCCAGTTTTCAACTTGTCTTGCCCTAGAGAGAGGCTTTTTTCCAGACTGGACATTGAAAACCCATTCTTAGACTCTGTCAACTGTGGTCAGCTAATCACTGCTAGTTGGACAGCAGCAGAAACAGCAGGAGCTTCACCTTGCATTCCTGCAGCCTGAGTTCCTCTCCCAATGCTGTCCGGTTATGCTGGCCAATCCAGATCATATGGCAATGCCGATGATCTAAAAGCCTCTCAGCTGGGAATTGTGGGAACATGTGGGCTAATCCCAGCTTCTGGCACAGCCGCCGACCCATGCAGCAATATATCCATGACCCAAACGGATTGCCAGGCTTCGGAGGGACTCTGTATGTCGAGCCATGGTCAACGCAACCTAATTTGGTCTGATAGCCTGCTGAAGCCTTGTTAACTTTTGTGATTTTTAATTATTAGATTTGTTATATATTGTTTTTGTTGTTGTTGTGAGCCGCCCTGAGTCTATGGAGAGGGGTGGCATACAAATCTAATAAATAATAATAATAATAATAATAATAATAATAATAATAATAATAATAATAACAACAACAACAACAACAACTGCAGCTTGGAGCGCCTTTCCCTAGCCATTTAACGTGATAGCCAACCCAGCGCTAAAAATCTTGCCATTGGCAATCACGCCACTCCAAAGAATCCCTGCCTTTGTATTCAGGACATACTCTTCTCCGCTCTCAATGGCGGAGTGTGACTCTGGTGACAGGAAAGACTCAGCTGGACACTCCCCAGCTCCCCATTATCAAGGGAGCTGCTAAATCCAGGTTGCTTCAAAGAGGGCAGCAGCCAAAATTAAATCCAAGGCTCTCAGACCCTCTAAGCATTCTTGACGCTTCCAGGTGCTTGAAAGCTCTGGAAAAGCAATTCTTAAGAGCAGCAAAAGAACATGGCAACCAGGCAGCTTCTCCCAACAACTATGAATCTTTCAAATCAGCCACAGGCTGCAGTTCCTATTGAGTCTCCACCAGAGGGAGCAAGGAAACTTTCTCCTCCTAGCCCTGCAATCTGACAGAAGGGAAAAGAGCCTGGATCCCTTTGCCTACATAGCAGCAGCCAGAGCACCTGAGATTTTTGGGAAATCCCCTCCTACAACTACCTTTACCCACCACTGCAGCTTGGGGCCCTACCCAGGGCTCAGTCAGGGGCCGGGGATTTCTCAGGAGATGAGACTAATAATTTCTCAAGCCATCTCCCAAAGTATTGCTACAAGCTTGCAGCAATATTTTCACCCGGATTCTCTTCCTCCAGCAGGACCTTCCTAGTCTGACCATCCTTCATTGATTCCTTCAGCCAGGGGCCCAAATTTCACAGCCCATCTGAGAAAACCCTGGACTCCTCCTGGGGTGATAAAGGTGGCAAGGAACTTGAGCTGTCAAGAGGATGAGGATATGGTGCCGGAAACACCGGCATTTACCGGAGTCTTCCCTCCGGCTCTTTTAAAGCCCTTACTGCATAAGGCCAGACCCACCACCAAGGTGGGAGCCCAGTCTCCATCTCCGGCAGCTCCTCATGATCCTTCTTTGAAGGTTTTTCCACAATCCTAAATTGATATTGGAAGAGATTTATTTATTTAATTTATTTATTTATTTGTTTGTTTGTTTGTTTGATTGATTGATTTTATGCCGCCCTTAGATTCAGGGCGGCTTACAACATGTTAGTGATAGCACTTTTTAACAGAGCCAGCCTATTGCCCCCAACAATCCGGGTCCTCATTTTACCCACCTCGGAAGGATGGAAGGCTGAGTCAACCTTGAGTCAGTGATGAGATTTGAACTGCTGACCTACAGATCTACAGTCAACTTCAATGGCCTGCAGTACAGCACTCTACCTGCTGTGACACCCGTTAGATCCCCACTCCAACCCTTTTTGTGGAGGTTATCCAGAAACAATGGGACTTTCCTGGGGCCTTCTCCACCCCAACCAGCATGACAGGCATTTTTTCAATGCTGGCCCCGAACTGTCTGATCTTTTGCAGTTGCCCATGGTTGATGGGCCAGTCGCAAGCTTGGCTTCATTCACCTCCATTGTGGCAGGGGATTTGACTCACCTACGCAAGACTTATAAAGTTGAGGTAAGGGAGGTGAAGGTGGATACGGCTGCCTGGTTCTTTAACTGCACTTCACTGATATGGCTCAGGTAATTGCAGTTAAAGGTACCACCATAGGATGCTCGTCTGAATCAAGACATCAATAAAGTGGTGGCTGCCACCCAATTTTCTGCAGACAGGGCACCAAGAGTGGTCAAATTTGCATCCCGCATCCTATCTACCTCTGTTGCATCAAGGAGCCTGTTATGGCTCTGCAATTGGCAGGCATCCACTAAGTCAAAGTGGTGGTTAGCCTTCCCTCCATACAAAAGGTCCATGCTATTTGGGAAGGTGCTACATCCAAGTTTGATTAAAAATAAGGACAGGAAGGCCATGCCTGGTCCACTCAAGAGGGCAGATTGCAGGCCTTTGCCCTATTACTCCAGATTTACCTTTCAGTCCTTTAAAACTGATGTCACTCTGCAATAGAACTTTGGTACACAACGCCAGGATAGCCACTTCAAGGGGGTTGGGCCTCGTGACCACTCCAGACAAAGCTTTCAAAGCCAACAGCCCTTTCATGGAGCAGGAAGTCACCCTTTCCCTAGAGCCAAGTGACTGTCAGACCAACCCTCCCATTGGGAACAGATTGGCCCTCTTTGCCTCTCAGTGGGAGGAGACTACCACAGGCAACTGGGTACTCAATACAGTGAGGTTAGGCCTCACTCTGGATTCCTCTCCATGCCCCCAAACCACCTTGTGTGTTGCCGTCTCCAAAACCTCCTAAAAATGACACCGCATGGAACAAGCTGTCCAACACCTATTGAGCATACAGGCCACAGAACTGGTTCCTCTGGACCAAAGGAGACAGGGGCTTTATTCTATACTCATGCCAAAGTCTTGCCAAAGTCTTCCGGTGTTTCCCCAAAGTTCTGGCTGCACTGGCAGCCCACCTCTGATCCATCCCAATGAGGATGCAGTGCTAGCTGGATGACATCCTCATCCAGGCATCAACTCTATCACGATCAACAGAGAATGTCCGAACAATAATGTGGGTACTGCAGGATCATGGCTTCTCTATAAATCTCAAGAAAAGCCATCTAGTGCCAACCATCGAATCCTGCACATGGGCGCAGTGATTGACTCCGAGGTCCAAGCTTCTGTCTCTGTCTCTAAAGCTGTGGCTGTACTGACTCAACCTCTGGAGAATGTGGCCTCGTCCATAGTCCCCTGGTCACAGCTACATGCCAGGCCACTGTAATGGCTTCTACTCCTGTTGCAGCGGTAGAGCAGGAGCAACTTGTTGATCAGGATTCAGGCTCCTCCCTCAGTTTTGCTGTCCCTCCTGTGGTGAACATCACTGGTCCTGTCCAGGGGTTACTTCTTCAGAGAGCAAAACAAGTTCGTAGTGACATTGGACCCACCTGCAAATTCATATGGCCCAGGGTCGTTAGACACAGACAGAGTTTGCGAACAACAATTGGCTGGGGCTGCACCACTTCCAGGACATTGTTCAGGGTCATGTCCTGAATTTAACCAACAACTTAACTTGAGCTTCACTCAAACATATCTTCAGGGAGATCTCCCAGATCTGTACACATCTCCAGCAAATGTTCAAGTACTTTGCTTCTTTACCAGATTTCCAATTCTGGGAGCGGAAGGGACCAATGCTTTGCACAACCCTTGGTCCAGGGGACTCATTTGCCTTCCTACCCTTGCCCCCCATATCTGTTGTCATCAGGAAAGTGCTTCTAGAGAGGGCAAAGATTCTGCTGGTGGCTCCGCAATCGTCCAGGCATCCATGGTTCGTAGACTCAGTGAGTCTGTTAGTGGCCTGGCCCCAGATGATCCCTCGGGAGAGGATTTCCCTCAACCGGGGGGTCCTAACCCATCTTGGGCTCCAATTGTTCCAGCTGACCGAGTGGCAGTTGTGGGGAAGCTCTTGAGGAAGGACGAATATTCCTCTAGGATAATCCAGACCATTCAGGGCTCCAGAAAGCTGTTGACTTCCAAGATTTAAATGCTACCTGGAGGTTTTCGCCGCTTGGTGTTTGAAGAGACCTACTGACCTTTCGACAGCTTTGGTGTCCCAAGTCTTAAGACTTCCTCTAGCATGGTCTGGACAGGAAGCTGTCTCACAACACCATCCGCAGGCAAGTGGCAGCCCTCTCCACAGTGTTGGCCTGTGAGAACTGTGACTCCTTTTTTCATCATCCAGTGATCAGAGGGGTAGCTAAATTATGCCCATTTATGGTCCATAGGTTTTCCACTTGGGACCTGCCTACAGTACTGCAGGCACTCGCATCAGAACTGTTTGAGCCACTAAGGACAACTACTCTCCATTTTATGTAATTGAAAATCATCTTTTCGATGGTATCACCTTGCCCAAGTGAGTTTCGGAGTTAGCAACCCTGTTGTTTAGAGACGACCTCTGCATTTTCCATGCAGATAAAGTGGTCCTCAGAATGAATTACTGCTTCATCCGGAAATGGTTCCTTTGGAGTCAGGAGATTATCCTGCCTAATTTTTGCCCAGGGCTTTCCTATGCTCTGGAAAGACAATGGCATACATTGGATGTCTGCAGGGCTTTCAAATTTATATCAAAAGGATGACCAAAGATAGAAAGACAAGTCTCTCTTTTATTTCATTTTAATCACTACTAGGAGTGCAGCCACGATGGCAGCCTCGGCAACCCAAGCCTCCATTGAGGAGATGGAGTTCTAGTCCCCTGTGCCTAAAGGCAGGAAAATGGCAGGGATCTCGGCTCTGTCCCTCTGAGCCGGATTGAGGTAGCTATGCTGGATGGACTGGGGGAGCTAGCCAAGCCAGTCACTGTTTTGCAAAGGCTTACGTGAAGAATCCAAGGAATGAAACTGTCTTTTGTTTGAAGGAATGGTCTTTCCACATGTCTCCTCTGAGCCGAGACTAAGTCAAAACTGGGCATGTGTAGGCAAAAGAGGTGTGACCAAAAGACTGACTGACTCAGTCTCCGAGCAGAAGAGCAGAGTTAATGAGCCAGGGTGGCGCAGCCCGTAGAGTGCTGTACTGCAGGCCACTGAAGCTGACTGTAGATCTGTAGGTCAGCGGTTCAAATCTCATCACTGGTTCAAGTTTGAATCAGTCTTCCATCCTTCCGAGGTGGATAAAATGAGAACCCGGATTGTGCGGGCAATAGGCTGGCTCTGTTAAAAAGTGCTATTGCTAACATGTTGTAAGCCGCCCTGAGTTTAAGGAGAAAAACGGCATAAAAATCGAATAAATAAATAAATAAATAAATAAATAAACCCATTCCTCACTGGAGAAGGGAACGTTTTAACTTGAATGAAAAGTATTACATTTGGCAGAAGACAAACACTGAATTGTTATAATTAATTGTTCATGTCATAATACTCAATCATACTGATAAAAACTGAAGCTTTGCTCGTATGGGGCAAACCACATTATTGAAATGGTGACAGAAGCAGCCACAATACAGGTATAAGTATGTCGTGATCAGTGCAGAATGAATCTCACAAAAAGGAACATAATCCAAATTCACACTATTCAAAGTTACATAGAAAATAAGGAATTGGTTCCATCTTGATAGAAATAGACAATGAAAAAAATTAAACAAGCTTTTATATGTATATTAATGAAATATTACAGCAAAGAATAAAAATAATATTTTAATTTTAATTTATGACTAATAAATTTATTATTAATAAATTAATAAATACAAAGTAGTATAAAAAGCAAAATATAATCATCTACTGTAGATTCAGGCATGCTAACAACTCCTCTTATTTTAGCATTGCTATGGTCATGTTCGTATTATTCAATTATATCATTTTTCCCCTCCAATATAATAAGCCTCTTCTTTTTTTAAATTAAGTGTTTCATTATTCAAATTCACACAATTTGCCACCTATCTATATAACATGCAACGGGCACATACATTTTAACAAATCACAGAAATCATATTAGCACCCTGCCCTGTCCAATTTATCCTTCTTGGAAGAGTAGTTATGCTATACTTTATTATAAAACATTTTAAGATTATCAACATTGATATCATTTTGTTTCTGTAGAATTATCTTTTGCAACTTAAACATCTCAAAAGTCAATTACAATTCCTCTAATCTTTAAGAAAGTTGAACAAGTGGGAGTTATTTAATAACATGCTTGGTAACATGTCTTCCAGATCTTGCAGAAGTAAATTTAAATTGTCCACAGCTGAAAAGAAACACAAAGAGGAAGGGGAAAAAACCCAAACCAGATTAATCTTATCTTTCAAGTATTTCTAAATTCCTTAGACAGAATCAATTCAACACTGATTAATTTCTCAAACTAGAACCTTAAAATCAAGTTCCAAATTTGTTTTATAAAACAATCTGTTATACATTTTTATGCCTACAGATCAAAACTAAGATAAAAACTTGTGCTGAGTGTATGTTCTGAATTTTAAAGAAATTATTTTTATTTTATTGGTTAATGCTTCCTTGCCTTCAGGCTGTCACAGGGAAAATTGTGGAGTATTCTCTCATCAGCCTTTGCACTGGTTGCAAAAGTTGTGGCTGCCTTAAGGGGAAAAAACTGTAAAAGACTGATGCAAAATATACTTCAGAGTAATGTTGGTGATTAATAGATACATTAAAATGTTTTATAAGGCATCCCGTTTTCCCCTAACAAGGTACACAGGGGAGAGCCAAGAAATTATAGGTTAGTCAGCTCAACATCTGTTCCAAGCAGAAAGGGTAATCAAAGAAAAAATAATGAGGTACACAGAACAGGCCTCACAAAAAAGTGGGGGGGATCATAATGGATTCTCACCAACCTTCTAAAAACATTTGTTAAGGGTCAACAGGAGGTGAGGTGAAAGTAATATCCTACTGACATTGTATATTTGGCTTTTAAAAAAATAATACTGATTCAATTCCACCTGAATCAAAGCCTCCTGAGTATACTTGACAGTTATGGAATAAGAGATCCTTCCTTGTATGGATTGTTACTGTAAGTGTTTAAAAAACAAAAAGTAAATAGTAGGACTAAATGAGCAGTTTGAGCTCTTCTCAAAGGAAGGGAGGAATAAAGCTCTTCAAGGTTTTACATTGAGATTAGTGGTTTTAAATTTGTTCTTTCATGATCTTGATTTAGAGCAAGCTCACAAATCTACTAGCAATGCCATACTGCCACATTCTTCTCCTTCTCTACTTTAGGTTTTGCCAATTCCAGGCACAGAATTTGTTGCTCCATGACACCAAGGCAGCTAAATGGCAGCCTGAGGATGCAGTGAGCATTCTTGAGCAGCAAAAAAAATGGCTGCTATGTCCCTCTCTCTTACCAACCAGGTGGATATATTTCTATGGACTGGATAGATTTGGGCAGTGGGCGAGGTATGGCCCACAAACCACAGATTGCCAACCTCTTTACTAAACTGACAAAGTTTTCAAATCCTATAAATTATTTCAAGGTGATGAAAACCACAGAAGAATCCCTATTAACTGGAAAAATAGCAAAAGAAATAGAAAATGCAGTTAAATGTCATTTTAAATTGAAGCATATTGGAGGAAAATCCTAATTTTATACACACATACACATCCTTTTAAGGGTTATAACTAATTAAAAAATATATTTGACTCACACAAAGTAATTCAATAAAGATGCAAAGCAGATAATCATACAAAAGTTCATTAAAATGCTAATATTGTAAGGCTTTTATATAAATAAAAATGCATTCATATTTGAATATTGTGTATAGTTGTATTTATTTGGAAAAGTATATACCAAAGTTGGAAAAAGTACAAAAGAACACAGCCAGAACGATGAGAAATTTGACCACCTTCTATGCAAGAAAACGTTGCAAAATATAGTTTTCAGCTTGGGGAAAACAATCAACACAGAGAGAACATAATAAAGGTGTACAAAATAATCCATATCATGAAGAAATTGGGCAGATGCAAGTTTTTCCCCTTATTTCAAAACCCCTGGACCAAGAGTCATCCAATGAAGCTGAATGGTAGATTTAGAATAATAAAATGAAAGAATTTCTTCCATGAAACCAGGAGTGAAATCCAGCAGGTTCTGACAGGTTCTGGAGAACAGTAGCAAAATTTTTGAGTAGTTCGGCAAACTGGCAAATACAACTTCTGGCTGGTCCTAGAGTGGGGTAGGAATGGAGATTTTGCAATATCTTTCTCCCAGGAGTGGGGAGGGGATGGAGATTTTGCAGTATCCTTCCCCTGCTATGGCCACCAAGCCATGGCCCCATATCTGGTAATTTTAAAATGTGGATTTCACCACTGCATGAAACTCATAAAATATAAAAATGGGCACTAACTTGGACTGAATAAATACAAGGAGGATCGAAAGAAAATTTTGTGGCTTGAAAGCAAAATTTATTTATTTATTTGGATTTCTATGCCGCCCTTCCCCGCAGATTGAGGGCAGCTTACACAAATGAGAATAAAATACAGTACAAAATATAGCAAGAGAAACCCAACCTAAAACTAATATTAAAACCCCAAAGATATAAAAAGAACCAGGCATTCACATTCATTCTAACTACAATCATGCAATCACAGCCCCAGGCTTGCTGGCAAAGGTAAGTTTTTAAAACCTTAGGAAAGGCCAGGCGGGTAGGGGTGGTGCGGATTTCTGGTTGGTTCCAGTGGGCTAGAGCAGCCACAGGGAAGGTTCTTCCCCTAGGCCCCGCCAGCCGACACTGCTTAGCTGACGGGACCTGGAAAAGGCCAATTCTGTGGGACCTAACTGGCCACTGGGATATGTGAGGCAGAAGACAGTCCCGTAAGCCAGTGTTTTTCAACCAGTGAGACGTGGTCAGGTGTGCTGCGAAGCTCAGCTTCCGAGACCGGAAAGAAAGAAAGAGATAGCAAGAGAGACAGAGAAAAAGAGAGAGAGAAAGAAAGCAAGAGAGAGAGAACAAGAGAGGGGGGAAGGAGGGAGAGAGAAAGACAGAGGGAGGGAAGGAGGGAGAGAGAAAGAGAGCAAAAAAGAGAGGAAGGAAGAGAGAAAGAAAGAGGGAAGGAAGAGAGAAAAAGAAGGGAAGGAAGGAAGAGAGAGAAAGAGGGAGGGAGAAAGAAAGAAATAGAGCAAAAGGGAGGAAGAGAGAGATTTTTTTTGTCCAAACTTTTTTTAGCCCCCCCCCCCCCTCAATGTTCCACAGGATTTTGAAAATATGAATAATGTGCCGCGGCTCAAAAAATGTTGGGAAACACTGCCGTAAGTAACCTGGTCCTAAGCCGCGTAGGGCTGTAAAATGCTGCCAAATGCAGGTTGTAGAACAACTACAGGAGGTGGAGGTACACTATGTGTCTATGTGAGCAGAGTGAAGGCGTTTAGCTGGCCAATGAGAGAACAAAATGGTGAATTAATATACCATAGGCTTTCTATGATCCAGGAGGGCTATTCTAATATTCTTACATCTCCAGGAAACAAGCTGTTCCCTAACAGTACTAGTCTGTAGCATCTGGGCCATTGGTATGCTGCTATCAAAAAAATGACTTCAATTTAACTATTACTGCTGAGGAATAAGCTAAATGAATATGGAAACAAGAAATCAGAATTCTTTTGCACCTTGATTTATTGGGAATGAACCGTAGTTAAATATAAGCTATTTCTCCCTGCTAGTCTGCCTACTAATCACTGCTATCAGTTTTACCAGCCAGTTTTTTTTAAAGTTAGCAATCTGCTCTTCAAAATTTGGCTTTGCTGTACAGTTAACCAGCATGTCTTCTTAGAGCTTCTTCTCATTTTATCTTTGTCAGTTGGGTAGTGCTTTATTTGAAGAGACTTTAAGCAAGACATAATTTGTTTTCCATTCTACTTGACTCCATTATTGATCATTTAGGAAAATATCTGCTCTAACTATAAATGAACTTTCTTCCAGTCAATTAAATCAGCTCCCTCCAGAGATTCACACTGCCCCCACCTTCCTCGCCTTTCGCAAGAGCCTTAAGACCCATCTATGTCACCAGGCATGGGAAGCTAGACTATGCTCCCCTTCTCTGACCATTAAATGTTATGTGTGGATGTGACTGAGTTAATTGACTGCTTTTTAATGTAATGGTATCTTAGTTTATAGTTTTAACTAATTAGATTTGTATACATATTGTTTTTTGTACTGTATTCTGTGAGCCGTCCCGAGTCTTCGGAGAAGGGCGGCATACAAGTCTAATAAATAATAAAAATAATAATAATAAATGTTCCTGGTATTATGACCAGTTTCTAAGCAGTCCAATTTCATCACATGACAAATCCTAGACATAATTTATGATTAAATAATATCTTATAAGATCTAATCCACATATATTTATTGTATTTGCAGAAATTTAATGATATCGCCTTATATTTACATTTCTCAGGCAATTTCATAATCAGTCTCTCACTTTTCTACTTCTATCCATTTCCTTTAGCACTTCTATTTTACTAAGTAACAGAGAGATAGTGATAATATTAACACCACCCTATTCAATTCTTAACAGTTTATCATATACAGTACATAATCCCAATAGACAACCTATGACCCATTGGGTCATCTTTTGAGAGAAAGGTAGTGCATCTGATATGACCAGAATGAAATTTTCCCATCCAATTCTAGTTGTCTCCCCACTTCCTCACAATATTTGGCATCATATCTTGATCATGATATCTCCCCCTATCTTTCCACATGACATAATTAGGCTGATCATATATTTTTTTACCCCAATGCTGGATATTCCTGTCATCATCGCATAAGAATAACTATATTATGCAACTATGGGTATGCCATAGTGGGAATGTTGGAATAAAACTGGAATGAAGATGGTAGAAACTTCTATTTAACAATAGCAATGAGTTTTAATAGTATATAATGTGTTATTTTAGCTTCAGGAGTCCCTATTTTCCTATTCTCACTTTTACCCCAGCATTTAGAAACTATTCCTTTCTAAATGTAAGTATCCTTGTAATTTTGATTTTATATTATAGCATCTCCCCACCACTACCACAGACACAGGGTTAAGTCCAAATAAAGTTAATGGAGCTAACTTCAGATTAAATATGAATAGAATCCTAGATTCACTGTGATTCTCAATCTTAGACTTTCTAACCATTTTTATCAGAACTGCTACTTCTATTTAGCTAATGTCATTCAAAGCAAATTTAATGTCCTTTAAGTATGTATTTTCTTTCTAGCTGGATATTCTTCAACTCTAATAATTTCCACCAAGTCAAGTGACACGTTGCTTTATAAATTTTTTTATTTCAAGTCCAAGATATCATTAAAATTCATAATGAATAGTTGATACTTTATAAAACATTTTAATTTCTTAATCAATACCATTTCTCTCTCATCGTTTTCTGGCAAAAACATCATTATGCATTTGTGTGTGTGTTTGTTTGTGTGTGTGTGTCTATACATGCATACTTGCCTTGAGGCTTTAAAAAAATATTGTATTGTAATTATGTTTTTCCAAACTTCATCACAAAGACCAATTCCACTGTAATAAAACTGGGGAATCTGCCATTCTTCAGATGTTGCTGAATCCCAGGTCATTGGAGAATAACAACATCTAGAAAGCTGTAGATTCCCCAACCATAACTATTGGCTTTCTTTAACCAAATTCAGTAGCATATTTTATACATCTCATAATGCTGCTATAATTAAGACAAGGTATAACTAATCGTAATACAGTACAGTATAATTAAATGGATCTTCCACTTTGAGCCTCATATCAGTCATTACAAGAACTCACTGTCAGAAATGTTATAGTCACAGTGAAATCTAACACTTCTGTTATATATTTTTCCTTTATACTTAGGTAAATTTAAAACAAACAAGCACAAGGCTACACTGTATTGTTTCAATAAGTAACAATTGCTGAAAGACAAATTGTAAGTTTACAGAAATACAGGTGACCTTTGACTTACAGCAACTTCCTTAATGGCTTTTGAAGTTAGAACAGAACTTTTAAAAGTGACTTATGAGTATTTTTCACATTTATTGTGCGCATGACCATGCAGCATCCCCATGATCACATGACCAAGATTCAGATTCCTTAGCAACTGACTCCTGTGTATGATAGTTGCAAGGTCTCAGGGTTTTGCAACCTTCTGGAAAGTAACAATAATCGGAAAGCCAGATTCACTTTAATTGTGTTACTAACTTCACAATTACAGTGATTCACTTAACCAATGTGTCAAGAAAGGTAAAAAAAAAAAAAGGGCAAAACCCACCTAACAACTGTCTTGTTCAGCAACAGAAATTTTGGGCTAATTGTGGTTTCAAGTTGTATAAAGGAAGTGCAATGAAAATAAGAATGGCAGGAATTTGGTACTATATACTAAAAAATAAAGTGTTTTCAATTATACATTTTTTAAAATATTCTCTTTACAGTATGTTTGTTTGAAAACCCTTTTTTATCTGTGATTGCCATAAAAGTCAATACAGGATTTTGGCTATGGCAATGAGAACTTTGCACGATTAAATCTAGTGTGCTAACTGTATCTCTTCCAGAGTGGTTTAGATTTAGCAACAGTTATCCAGGTTTAAGTTACAATCTGTTTCAACTAGTATGACTTGCTACATTTGGAGTTACAGTACTCTTCAAAAGTATTTGGATGTTGCTGTTGGTACAAAACGTGTCAATTAGGGATGATACTAAGAACATAATTATCTGGTTATGTTGACACTAATGCATTATAATATCTCTTGGCTGGTATTTGTATTTCATTTTTTTCATTGTGTTTTAATTGTTTTTATGATTATTTACTGCCCAGTGTCATTCAGAAGGGTCGCTTTTCAAGTCAAGCATAAATAAATAAATAGGTAACTGATAATATTATGATCAAATAGACAGACTGATAATTGTTTACTAGACACAATTTAAGTTTTTAGAATTCACCATTATCATTCTAAACTGTTTAGAGATTGATTAGTTTACAGAACATTTTCCCTGTTACAAATTTGTCTGCTTATTAAGATCTCCAGGAGAGCTCTTTTGGTAACATCTCCACTGCCAGGTGTCTGACATGCTTTGCTCCTACTCTCAGATTTGGTTTTCATTCTTTCAGGATTTACAAGATTCAAACATTTATCTTTTTTACCAGGTTTTAAATTATAATGCTACTTTAGTTTTTATTTTTAAAATTAGTATTAATCTATGTTTTTATTTTTTTATGTTCTGCCTTGAAATTAGTTTAACTACCTAGAATGTTTCTAACAGCAGATGCATAACAAATGCACCCGACCGGAAAAAAGGTATCATTAAAGTTTATATCTGTTTAACAGGATAGCATAATAAAATGCATAATAATAATAATAATAATAATTATTATTATTATTATTATTGTTATTGTTATTTATTAGATTTGTATGCCGCCCCTCTCCGAAGACTCGGGGTGGCTCACAACAGTAATAAAACAGCGTGACAATGTAAACAAATCTAATATTAAAAAACATCTAAAAACCCCTCATTTAAAAATCATGCAACACACGCATTCCATACATAAAACTATAAAAAACCTGGGGGAGATATCTCAATTTCCCCATGCCTGGCGATATAGGTGGGTCTTAAGTAGTCTGTGAAAGACAAGGAGGGTGGGGGCAGTTCTGATCTCTGGGAGGAGTTGATTCCAGACGGCCGGGGCCGCCACAGAGAAGGCTCTTCCACTGGGGCCCGCCAGACGACATTATTTTGTTGACGGGACTCGGAGAAGGCCAACTCTGTAGGACCTAATCAGCCGCTGAGATTCGTGCAGCAGAAGACGGTCCCGGAGGTATTCTGGTCCGATGCCATGTAGGGCTTTAAAAATTATAGATAAATTCTCTACACATACATATGTATGCACTTGCATACCATCATGTTTTGTTTTTGCATGTAAACAAAATTTCAACCAATATCTGGATATTTTTACCAGAAAAAACTTGATATCTTTACAGAAAATATGAAAATACTAAATTATTCCATTCTTACTAGATAATAACAGAAAGAGAAACTAGGAAAAAACTTAATATGGTAATTCAACTAGATTTCTAGTTCAAGCAAGTAACATTATGAGAAAAAAGCAACACATCAAATTTATAAATAATACAGTTAGAAATAATTGCAAAACAAACAACCAGACTGTACCTCAATATTTAAAAAGGAAATTATTATATTGCTAGCTTCAAGGCTTTAGCAAAAGCATTTTAAAGATTTCTCTCTCTTTTTCAAAATAAAATACAATATCTAATAAGACTTCAATAAAATAACGGGTTAATAGAAAATAAAGGTAGACTGGACAACTGAAAACTAATCTCATCAGCAATTAAGAATACATTACAAGGATTTATGAAAAGTCTTGGAAAGTGAATGCCATACAACCACTACTAAAAAGCCTTATTTCTTGTTGCAAGAGAAAGAAAAGTTCCATTCACACAAGCTCCTCCACAACTGCAGTTTCAATTCTGTTGTGTTTTCTCTGCCAGGGTGATACAACAATTCTTACTATAATCACATATGTATCAACTAACAATAGAAAGGGAAGAAAAGCACAAGAAGCAACATTCTTCTTCACAGGTAATCAAAGAAATGCAGGATATATGTACAGTCCATTCTGTAAAGATTTCTACGCCATTTAAAAGATTTCAAAATATTCTGTAAGCTTTCTAAATTAAAAAAACCCCATCAATTATCCTAACTTCTGAGGAATTTTGAAATCATGCATTCATTTATGGTTTTCACTATAAATTATTGCTAATTAGCATACAAGTCTACACTAAATAGAGGGGGATTAAACTCTCCCAAAGATCAAATTTCTTCTTCAAAGTCTTCAGATACACAACATGAAGTCAGTCCTCGATTTACAACCATAACTGAGCCCAACATTTCTATTGCTAAACAAGACATTTGTTAAGTGAGTCTTGTCCCATTTTACAATCTTTTTGTCACCTTGTTAAGTGAATCACTGCCCCTGTTAAGTTAGTAAGTGAACAGGTGTTAAGTGAACCTATTTTCTCCAGATTTTGCTTGTCAGAAAGTCGCAAAAAGTGATCATATGATCCCCACACACCGCAACTCCATAAAATATAAGTTTATTTGTTTATTGGACCAATTCCCGAAGGACTCTGGGCGTCAAGTGTCTGAATTTTGATCATATGATCACAGGGATGCTGCGACAGTCATAAGTGTGAAAAACAGTCATCAGTCACTTTTTAGGTACCGCCTACATTTAAATTTAATTAGTTGTAATTGAGAAGTGTCGCTAAATGAACTGTGGCACCACCTGCATAGGTCCTTCAATAATGGGTACCATAGGTTACACACATACTATGGACAGAGAGAAAACTCATTTAACCCCCCTGCAATTTATCACATAGTTCACTACTCTCATGGGTTCATAATCCAATGGTAAATATAATGAGCACACGGCTTCAAAAAATACAGAAACCACTTAAGCACCTTAATAGAACCGCAAAGCACGCAGCCATATACACTAACTTTGAGTTAACAAGTTATGACTCTACATTATATCTCGCCGAATACTTCTATATCCCCACAAGCTCCCAATTCTTCAAACTGAATTCCATGAGTTTATTTAAAAGCACAACCACAACTACAGGAACCAGCATCCCTAATTTTACTTCGGAATGCTCAGCAATGCCATCTATTTGCTCCTCTCCATAAACAATGAAAAGGGATCCTGAAGGACTCAGGTTTTTTTTAAAAAAACCCTTCCTCTTTCCAAGTCCCCTAGAAGAGGCTTTTCTCCCAATGCTTTTTAAAACATCGATACCTCCCCCATCCCCACTCACCCCCAAAAAAGTGTGGAGGGCCTTCTTTTTAATCATTGAGCCAAATCCTTACAACTGCTACATTAAAAAAAATAAACCCAGAAGAAAGATTGGTGTGTGTGTTGTTTGGCCACTTTCCCTCCCTGTTGGCGCTTCCTGGCAAGTAATAGAAAAGAGATGCCTCCCAGTGCTTTGGGGGTAAGTTGTGTGTGTGTGTGTGGTTTTTCCACACAATGCTTTAAAATATTGATACCTCCCCCATCCTCACCCCCCCCAAAAAAGTGTGGAGGGCCTTTTTTTAAATCATTGAGCCAACTCCTTACAACTGCTACATTAAAAAAAAAAGCCCAGGAGAAAGATTGGGGGGGGGTGTTGTGTCACCACTTTCCCCGCCTTTCCTCACCCTTTGGCGCTTCCTCGCGAGTAATAGAAAAGAGATACCTCCCAATGCTTTGGGGGCAAGTTGTGTGTGTGTGTGTGTGGTTTTTCCCGCAATGCTTCAAAATTGCAATGCTTTAAAATATCGATACCTCCCCCATCCTCACCACCACCCCAAAAAAGTGTGGAGGGCCTTTTTTAATAATTGAGCCAACTCCTTACAACTGCTACATTAAAAAAAACCAGGAGAAATATAGGGGTGTGTGTTGTGTTGTGTGGCCACTTTCCTCCTCCGCCAATAATAGAAGAGATGCCTCCCAATGCTTTGGAGGCAAGTTGTCTGTGTGTATGTGTGTGCCCCCCCCCCCCATGCTTTAAAATGTCGATACCCTCCCATCCCTGCCCCCCCCAAAAGTGTGGAGGGCCTTCTTTTTTAAATCATTGAGCCAACTCCTTACAACTGCTACATTAAAAAAAAAAAAAAAACCCCGAGGAGAAAGATTGGGGTGTGTGTTGTGTTGGGCGGGAGCGGCTCCGCGAATAATAGAAAAGATGCCTCCAATGCTTTGGGGGCAAGTTGAGTGAGTGAGTGAGAGAGGGAGAGAGAGGTGTTTGTGTGTGTGTGTGTGTGTGCAAGTAACGGGGGAGCGGCTAAGTCGGGAGCCCCTTTATTTTCCCTCTCTCAAGTCTCCAACAGGCCCCAGCCATTGGCAGCGGGCTGAGCAGGAACCGGGGTCTCCCTGCTGGAGGAACTAGGCCAACTGGGACACGGGCAAGACTCCAGGGCTGTCCGGAGCCATCCAAGTCCTTTCGCAGGGGAAGAAAAAAAAAAAAGAAGCGGCTCCAGAGGCGGGCGGGCGGGCGGGCGGGTTGGAACGAAGGGGGGCCGATTGCAGTTAGCGCCACATTTGAGGGAAGGAAGCGTCTGGCGCTGCTGGTGCTGCCGCTCCACCTCCTCCGCCGCCTGTCTTCCTTTAAGGAGGCTTCAAACGGAGACTCCCACACACTCACCGCCCGGGAGGACCAGGCGGAGGGAGGGGTTTTTTTCTCCCCCCCCCCCCGGAGGAAGAAAAAGGCTCTTCGGACAAGGTCAACCGCCCCTCCCACCCCGTCCCCTCGTTACTTGGCGGCGGGCGACTGAAGCCAGCCCGCACAACAAAAACAACACCCACCGCCGCACCGCGGAGGAAAAAGGGCGGCAAGTTCAACATGCTCGCTATATACGGGGATGGCGGCGCAGAAAGGAAAACGGTGTGAGGGGAATAGCGGGAGGGAGGGGGAGAAAAAAAAAAGCACTCGGGCCACAACCCGCCTCGCTTTCCGGATGCCTGAACAACCCCGAGAAGCAGAAGAGGAGGCGGGGACGTGCAAGGGGGCGGGAGGGGGGGTCCTGCAAGAAGGAACCTCAGTCTTCCCCCTTTCCACGCTTACCTTTCCGCGGCTGACTTCGCCGTTTTCTGCTCCTTCCACCGAGCGGAGACGAGGCAGAGCGAGCCTCTCCCCCCCCTCCTCCTCCTCCTCCCTCTCCGGCCCGCCGCGTTAGGCTTAGGCTGGAGCAGCCGCCGCTACCGCCGTCGCTCGCCAACGCAGCCAATCGCCTTCCGCAGCTGCCTCCCCCCCCCCCTTTTCCGTCAGCTTCAAAATGGCGGCAAAGGAGTCCTCCGTTCCGCTAGACCCCGCCACCGAGCAGCGGGGGAGAGGAGAGGCCGGCCTCAAAGTTTAAGGTTGCAGCGACCCCTGCAGGATCCGAAGGGGGGAAAAAGGCGCAAAAAAAAAAAAAGAGCGGGGAGATGAAAGAACGCAACGCGACCCCTCAACCCCCAAGCCGCCGCCTCCCCCGCCATAAAAAATAGCGGGAGAGTTTTTCCTTTCCTCCTTCCGAGTGAAGAGCAAATAGTGCCGCAAAAGGTGGCGTTCCACGGTAGTACTTGGTAGCGCGTGGAAAACTTGAGAACTGGGTTTGTCGCCCTCACAGAACGGGATTTGAGGGTTAATATAGGAAGTGGGTGGACAAAAGAAGAGGAAACCGGAGTTATGAAGTCTTTTAGGACATTCCGTAACATTATTTGGGTCTCAGAAATCTGACTTGGAAACCAATCTTGCTCCTTAGGATGCGGATTATTCCCTGAGGCATAAGATTGCGGTGTCTTTCCTTGGAAGTACAAAATGTTTCATTTTCCTTCACTCCTCCACTCGCAACCGAATACCCTACAAAACTAGACTTACATTCACACTCTAAGCATAGCCCATAAAATCATCTGCTACAACGTCCTTCCTGTCAACGACTACTTCAACTTCAACCACAACAACACATGAGCACACAACATATAAAAACGTAAAGTAAACCGCTCTAAACTCGACTGCAGGAAATACGACTTTAATAACCGAGTAGTTGATGCATGGAGCTCACTACCAGACTCTGTAGTATCACCACCTCACCCCCAAAACTTTACCCCTAGACTATCTACTGTTGACCTCTCCCAATTCCTAAGAGGTCAGTAAGGGGTGTGCATAAGTGCACCAGCATGCTTCCTGTCCCCTGTTCTAACGTTTCTTTTTTTCTTTTATTTTTTACTAGTATGTATATGAATACAGTATTATTATATCTTTACATACCTCCAACATGTATTTGACAAAAACAAATAAATAAAATAATACCTGAATAGATATCACTCGGAGGAAGGGAAAAACCTGTTCCTCTACTCCGAAAATGCAGGGCAGAAAATAATAGATTTAAGTAAATTTGTGAGTGGAATCAACTTTCTAGGAAGGTGGAAGTTGAGATGGAGGCTAGACAGACACCTGTCAAAGATGTTTTAATTTTAATTCTTGCAGGAGTAGATTAGAGAAAAGGCTTCATGATGTCCTTTGACTCTCATTCAAAGGAGAAATGTAAATAATCACGTTAGTATTGTTTACATTTATTTCGTATAAATGAAACGTTTGTAAACCACCCAGAGTTGTTGGGAATTGGGAGGCATGTAAAATTAATTCATAATGACAACAACCTGCAGATACAATTGGAAGGTGGTACCAATAGGAACAGGTGCAATCCCCAAACATCTGGAGCTTCATTTGAATACCATCCACCTTGACAAAATCACAGCTAGCCAGTCAATTGCAAAAGACACCTTTATTAGGAACAGCTCCCAAGACCTTTAACATTATCAAACATCATCCTAACAGACAGGAAGCAACAGGTGAAGCTAGGTAAAATCACATCAGATACCTGTACAATTAGCACAGGGACACCCCCCCCCCCAAGGCTGTGCACTCTCACCACTTCTCTCTATATAGCAATGACTGCATCTCAAATTATCCGTCTCTTAAACTATTAAAGTTTGTAGATGATACAACAGTGATTGGTCTCATTCGAGACAACAATGAAACAGCATACAAATGGGAGGTTGAACTAGCCTCTAGTGTTGTGACTGGAACAATCTGGAATTGAACACATTGAAAACCATAGAAATGGTGGTAGACTTTAGGAGAAACCCTCCCATTCTACCACCTCTTACAATACTAGACAATACAGTATCAGCAGCAGAGACCTTCAAATTCCTAGGTTCTATCATATCTCAAGGCTTAAAATGGTCACCTAACATCAAAAATCTCATCAAAGAAGCACAACAAAGAATGTTCTTTCTGCATCAGCTCAGGAAGCTCAAATTGCCCATGGAGCTGCTGATACAGTTCTACAGAGGAATTATTGAGTCTGTCATCTGCACCTCTATAACTGTCTGGTTTGGTTCTGCAATCCAACAAGACCAACACAGACTTCAGAGGAGAATCAGAATTGCAAAAAAGCAAAAACAAAAAAACACCAATTACTGCCAACCTGTCTTCCATTGAGGACCTGTATACTGCACAAGTCAAAGAGAGGGCCATGAAAATATTTACTGACCCCTCGCATCCTGGACATAAATTGTTTCAATTCCTACCAGCATAATGACACTATAGAGCACTACACACCAAGACAACTAGACACAAGAACATTTTTCCCCCGAACACCGTCCTTATGATTTATATTAATATTGTTTCCTGATTTCTTATTTGTACCCTATGACAATCATTAAGTGTTGTACATTATGATTCTTGACGAATGTATCTTGTTTTCTTTTATGTACGGTACATTGAGAGCATATGCACCAAAGACAAATTCCCTGTGTGTCCAATCACACTTGGCCAATAAAGAATATTCTATTCTGTTCTGTTCTGTTCTATTCTATTCTATACAGAAAAACACTTGTCTATTCTTAAACACCACCATATAAAAATCCCTGCAAAGTGCTTAAACATCACATATGGCTTGGAAAAAGATTAAATAGAAGCTAATTTATTTAAAACATTTATATGACTGCCCAGTTAAGGAAAACAATAAAAACCAGAACTAAAAACCATAACGTCAAAACAAAAGCCAGCATCTCAGTCATCTCCTTGGGATGCCAGCAACCAACATCAAATATCTTCACAGATGGCAAAAGCCCAATTGACATATACACTGCTCAAAAAATAAAGGGAACACTTAAGCAACACAATATAACTCCAAGTAAATCAAACTTCTGTGAAATCAAACTATCCACTTAGGAAGCAACACTGATCGACAGTCAATTTCACATGCTGTTGGGTACACTCAACTTTGTACAGAACAAAGTATTCAATGAGAATATTTCATTCATTCAGATCTAGGATGTGTTATCTGAGTGTTCCCTTTATGTTTTTGAGCAGTATATAAAATGTTCAGTCATAGGTGATTTTGAGTGTTCTGGAGATTGTCTTCTGATGTCAGAATAGTTTGTCTGAGGTTTCTGGAATGTTCTGTAACAGAACATTTTAAACATCCCTAGAGCTCAAAAGTACAAGTCTACCTTTTGTCTGGCACAATGCTTAAAAAGAACACAGCCGAACTTAAAGAGATGAGTAAGATGAAGTTTTGATATCTAGTCTTATTACAGACTGCACTATGTAAAAGAAATGCTCTGACATTCTATTGTTACCTCCACTATAGCTATGTAGTGATACATTTCTAGATAGAATATGTAATTGCTCGAAGTTACAGTGACCTTGGAAAATTGCTTTATGACCCATAAAGCATTGTAAAATGTTGCACTTTCTCCATCCCTTGTGGTCATGATTCCTTTAATGAATACCATAAAAACGCTAAAAATATTGGATCTTTTGATGAAATTGAAATTGAAGATTGACATGATGAAAATTCTGGTCCCAAACTCATAAATCTGAACTATCTTTTCTCATACTCTCATATACTCCAACGTTTTTATTTAGCAATTTGTGAAAATGTATTCTACCCACTTTCAGTTCTGAAATTTTGGTCACTGGGCTTTTTAAGCTTCATATAGATCCTAGATGTTCCTTGTTTATTCAAATTCTATTGTATACATTGGTAGGACCCATGTGTAGTTGGAAAATATTCCATGCCAAAAATATGTGGAATTAATAAAACCCAGATTAAGGTGAATGCATATTTAAGTAATTCCTATATTAGGCAAATGAAGCATAAGGGTTTGATTAGAAAAAATGTGATTTGGGTAAATCTTCTGTTAGTCAAATTTTATTATTGTATTTCTTTAGGATCAGGATATCTAACTTTGTTATAAATTTTATTCTGCAGGTATATTTGTAATGTAGTTATGATTGCAAGCACCTAAGCATTTCATTCTAATTTAGATCTTAAACATATTTTCTTCGGAGCAAAAAGCCATTAATTTGGGGATGTTTGCTCCCAAGAAAGATGGTATGCATAAAGTACATTAGTTTGATTTAGGACATCTTACAAGAGCACTTGTTTTTAATGCCTGAAAAAATGCTGTCTGCTTCCAAGTGAGTTAAATCCAAATAAAATATACTGAGTTTAATGGCATGTTCCCCAATAGATGTACATAAAATGATGTAGAGTGCTATTCCCTTCTGAAAGCACCATTTCTTGCTATAATTCATAGGCACTGTAATTCACAGGGATTCGTGGAATTACAGTCCCAGCATATCTGGAGAATACCAGTTGGAGAAAGCTACTTTAATGACATTAAAAGATTATTAAAGAAACTGGTATAAAAACGAGTAAGCTATGGGCATCTGTGGAATAATAAGCCATCAGTGAACGTTTCTTTATAGCAGTTGTGATGCTATTTACAATGTCCCTTACCTTCAGCATTCATTCTGTTCTGTGAAAAATTAACCTCTAGACTCTAGAGCAGTGATTTTCAACCTTTTTTGAACCGCGGCACATTTTTTACATTTACAAAACCATGGGGCACATTGAGGGAGGGGGACGGCTAAAAAAAGTTTGGACAAAAAAATTCTCTCCCTCTCTTCCTCCCTTTCGCTCTATTTCTCTCTCCCTCTTTCTCTCCCTTCCTCTTTTTTCTCTCTCCATCCCTCTTTCTTTCTCTCTTCATTCTTTCCTCTTTTTTGCTCTCTTTCTCTTTCCCTCCCTACTTCCCTGTCTTTCTCTCTCCCACCTTCCCTCCCTCTTTTTCTCTCTCTCTCTCTTGCTTTCTTTCTTTCTCTCTCTTTCTTTCTTTCTCTCTTGTTCTCTTTCTCTTGCTTTCTTTCTCTCTCTCTCTTGCTTTCTCTCTTGCTCTTTCTTTCTCTTGTTTTCTTTCTCTCTCTGAGCTTCGCGGCACACCTGACCATGTCTCGCGGCACACTAGTATGCCACGGCACACTGGTTGAAAAACACTGCTCTAGAGAATGAAAATAAGTCAGCTTTCACTAGATCAGTTCTGTCCTCCTAATTAAAGAAGGTCACTAAATAAAGTTTTTTAAAATTTTATTTTATTTCTTTATTTTAGAAAAAAATTATATTGCTGCCTACTCACCCTTGGTGACTCAAGGGAGCTTACACAAATATAAAAACATCATACAAAAATAATAAAAGAAAATAATAAAATAATTTTAAAAATATGAAATAATAGCCCACACACATTCCGCCGACAACACATGTACATAAAATCCATTTAATGGGCTCCATCCTGCTCTGGCTTCCCCCGGCCCACTGGAAGAACCATGTCTTTAGTGCCTGCAGAAGAGTGTTAGAGTGGGTGCCAATCTAATCTCAGAATAGAATAGAATAGAATATAGAAAAGAATAGGATAGAATAGAATAAATAGAATAGAATATAGAATAGAATAGAATATAGAATAGAATAGAATATGGAATAGAATATAATATAGAATAGAATATAGAATAGAATAGAATAGAATATAGAATAGAATAGAATATAGAATAAAATATAGAATAGACTCGAATAGACTAGACTAGACTAGAATAGAACAGACCTGGGCAAGGGGCAGCCCGCGAGCTGCATCTGGGCCGCCCGCTGTCTGTGACCGGCCCGCCTGCTATCTGTGGCCGCACAGGCACTGTTTTTCCCGCCCAACAACTGATCTGTCTCAGGGTGAACCTCTGCACCCCGCCATGGGCAGGGGAGCTAAGCACTCCGCCGTGAGCTTTAAAGAGAAAGGCGGAGGGAGGGCGAGGCAAAAGTTCCGGTTTGAGCAGTGCCGCAGGAGTGTGTGTGTGTGTGTATTCTGTGGGGGGAAAGGGGCAATTGCTCCTGTTGCCTGGTGATGGCGCTGCCCAAACCGGAGCTCTTGCCTCGGCCTCCCTCAGCCTTTCTTTTTAAAGCCCGCGCTCAGCTTCCATCCCCAGGCAAGAAAACAGCTCTTTGCCTGTCACCGCAGGGAGAAATGAGAGCAAAAAGGGAAGAGAAACAAATGAGAGAATAGAATAGAATCGAATATAGAATGGAATAGAATAAAATATAGAATAGAATAGAATATAGAAACGAATCGAATATAGAATAGAATATAGAATAGAATATAGAATAGAATATAGAATAGAATATAGAATAGAATATAGAATAGAATATAGAATAGAATAGAATATAGAATATAGAGTAGAATATAGAATAGAATAGAATATAGAATAGAATAGAATATAGAATAGAATAAAATATAGAATAGAATAGAATAGAATAGAATATAGAATAGAATAGAATTTTATTGGCCAACTGTGACTGAACACACAAGGAATTTGTCTTGGTGCATATGCTCTTAGGGTACACAAAAGAAAAGATAAATTCATCAAGAATCATCAGGTACAACACTTAATGATAATTGGGGTTCGGGGTGGATTCCCATTCCCACCGCTACTGGTGTGCTGCGCGAGCAGCTTCACTTCTGTGTGCACGCATGCAGGTCTCAATGTGTTTTTGCTTCTGTACATGCGCAGGAAGCAAAACCTCACAAGGGGATGTGCAGGTGAGATTTTGGCACCTTTTTTTGTTTCTGTATATGCGTAGAAAGCAAAAAATCACCGAAATCTGAAACACCCGTGCATCCATGCCTCTCATGCGCAGAAGCAAAATCACACTGGGACAGCTGCACACATATGTCGTGCAGAATGCAGCTGCGAGAGCAATCATGGGCTTTCCCAGATATGCCCATGTCACACCAACACTCCGCAGTCTCTGCATTGGTTGCCGATCAGTTTCCGGTCACAATTCAAAGTGTTGGTTATGACCTATAAAGCCCTTCATGGCATCGGACCAGAATATCTCTGGGACCGCCTTCTGCCACACGAATCCCAGCGACCGGTTAGGTCCCACAGAGTCAGCCTTCTCTGGGTCCTGCCGAAAAAACAATGTCGTCTGGCGGAACCCAGGGGAAGAGCCTTCTCTGTGGCGGCCCCAACCCTCTGGAACCAACTCCCCCTGGAAATCAGGACTGCCCCCACCCTCCTTGCCTTTTGCAAATTCCTTAAAACCCATCTCTGCTGTCAAACATGGGGAAATTGATTCCCCCAGGCCGTTTCGTTTTATGTATGGTTTGTCTGGGATGTATGATTGTTTTTATATTAAGCGTTTCAAATTGTTTTTAATCATTGGATTTGTACTGTGTATTGTTGTTGTGAGCTGCCCAAGTCTCCGGAGAGGGGTGACATACAAATCTAATAATAATAATAATAATAATAATAATAATAATAATAATTTCTTTTTCTCCACAATCAGGATGTCTGGTGTGTTATGTTTCAGAATTCGGTCAGTCTGAAGTCAGAAGTCCCACAGTAGATGAGCAAGCAAAACTACTGTGGGACTTCCGACTTCAGACTGACCGAATTCTGAAACATAACACACCAGAATCCTGATTGTGGAGAAAAAGAAAGTATGGATCATCGACATCGCAATCCCAGGGGAGAGCAGAATTGAGGAGAAGCAGCTAGAGAAATTAGTGAAATACGAAGATCTAAAAATCGAGCTGCAACGACTCTGGCATAAGCCAGTGAAAGTGGTCCCACTGGGCGCAGTGCCAAAGGATCTCAGTGGACATTTGAAAACCATCGGAATTGACAAAATCTCCATCTGTCAATTGCAAAAGGCCGATTTACTGGGATTGGCAAACATAATTCACTGCTACATCACGCAGTCCTAGGTGCTTGGGAAGTGACCGACTGGTGATGAAATACGAAATCCAGCATAGTGATCTCGTTTGCTGTGTTGTATTGACATAATAATAATAATAATAATAATAATAATAATAATAATAATAATACGAAGGAGGACAAAAGCTGCACATGCAGTGCAACTTCCGCTACCAGTGTGCCGTCCATATCCGTACCAGTAGCAACCCAATACTGCTCTGGTAAAAATAAGCAATCAAATCATATTAGGAACCAGTCAATATAAATTGTTAGGATACAAGCATACCATCATTAGTGGGAGGAGATGAGTGATTGGTGACATCTGGGGGAATGATGTTCCAGAGAGAAGAAGCCACTATGGAAGAAGCCCATCTTCTGAATCCTGCCAGATGTATATCTCTAAGGCAGTGGCTCTCAACCTTTCTAATACCACGACCCTTATGAATCCCACCACTGGATTGCAGGTACTGCCATTGTAAATTGGTGCAATTGTGTTGTCACACCTTACAACCATATCGCTTAACGAAGGTTTCCAGTCCGAATCACCATTGGAAAGAAGTATTGTAAATACATAGGCAGCAGCTAAGATGAAACTATAATAGCAATAGCATTTAGACCAGTGTTTTTCAACCTTGGGCGTTTGAAGATGGGTAGACTTCAACTCCCAGAATTCCCCAGCCAGTGTTGCTGGCTGGGGAATTCTGGGAGTTGAAGTCCATCCATCTTCAAACGCCCAAGTTTGAGAAACACTGATTTAGACTTATATACTACTTCACAATACCTTTACAGCCCTCTCTAAGCAGTTTTACAGGGTCAGCATATTATCTCCAACTATCTGGGTCCTCATTCTACCCACTTCGGAAAGATGGAAGGCTGAGTCAACCTTGAGCCTGGTGAGATTTGATCTGCCAAATTGCTGGCAGTCAGCAGAAGTAGCTTGCAGTATAGCATTCTAACCACTGCGCCACCGTGGCTCATAAACATCCAAAATTGAACATCAACAGAACCATCTCATGGACTCTGGCCAACATTCTTATCCCCATAGTCAATGATACAGCCACATCATCAAAGTCTTATGAAAGCCTTTGGGTTTCATAAGGGTTCAGAGTAGTTTTGTCTCTGGGAAGATGATGCTCCAAAGGGCAGATATAACAAAAAAGGCTCTCTTCCTGGGCTCTACTAGAGGGCATTCTAGAATAACAACAACAACAACAACAACAACAATAATAATTTATTAGATTTGTATGCCGCCCCTCTCCAAAAACCTGGGGCGGAATGGAGAAGACTCATAGCCTGCTTCTATTCCTGGATCTGATGGGATGATTATCTAAAATAGGAGAGAAACTATTCCTCAGATAATACAAGCCCCATGCTATGAATTGCTTTTTACATTAAAAAAAAACAAAACTTGTAGCTAACAAAGTAAAGCATAGTTTACATTTGATTGCCAATTTTGATTTTAGTTGCTATTTTTTTTCAAATCCTCCTAGTATATTTTCTGCATTGGTTATAGATATGGTGAAAATATTTGTCTTGAAGTGTAGTCTACTCCATAGTCTGAAGCTAATTGATTTAATTACATGAAATAGATAGGATCCTAACAGGAAAGTAAACATCCTTCACAAACCAAAGTAAGATCACAACTTATACATAGAACGTGATAAGTTTCCTTTCTAATCTTTTCAACAAACTACGTTCAGAATTATCATGTTGAATAAATAAATATATATAAATACGCAGTATGCAGATAGAATTGTATGTCCTTTCCAACAGAGATTTGATTTCTCCAGTAGTCATTGATTTGACATTACAACAGCAAGGGTTTTTATTTTAGTAGGGGCTGCCTTACCATAGTAATTAATTTAAACAATGGAGTACAGTGGATAATGCAGATTTGAATTTATACATAATAAATTATAAGTGCTTATTTTTCAAGCTCAAGACAGCTTTCAATAGAATAGAATAGAATAGAATAGAATTGTATTGGCCAAATGTGATTGGACACACAAGGAATTTGTCTTGGTGAATATGCTCTCAGCGTACATAAAAGAAAAATATACATTTGTCAAGAATTATGCCTATTGTGGAAATACAAAACCCCGGGGAAAATTCTACTTCTTGAGTATGGAAGGAATTGTAGGGAAAAAGACTATAATAGAAATAACAACGGCAGTTTTAGGGAAAACGGGAAAAATAAAATGTGTAAAATATGTATAAAATGGAAAAGATAGTTATTGAATTCAAATATTTTGTAACTAATGATAAAGAGTATAGGAAAGAAATATGTTACCACTTAAAGACTCTGTAATAATGATAGTCAACATAATACAGTAGTTGATCTTTTCTTTTCCTTTTCTCTCGCTACCTTTTCTGTCCTTGTTTCTTTTCTTTCTGTTAAAAGTTCATTTATGAGAAGTTGGAGATATTTTTTTTCCTCTTCTATATGACCGCTTCATAAATGTCTGTGCTTGTTTATTCTGTATGCTTGTTTTATATGTAAATAATCAATAAAAATATTTTTTTTAAAAATGTGTAAAATAAACGAATTTATGCGGGACACAGCAAAGACCCCATACAGTATAGCGCACCTTGTTAGAATTAAGTTCAACTGAGTTTTAAGGTATTTACAGTACAGTACTTCTCTGTAAATCTCCTATATATGAGGAATTTTCTAAAGTGAGTTCGGAAGCTGCCCGGGAATTAAGCCGTTTGTAATTCGGCTAAGTAAGACATCTGAGTTGCAAAAATGAGGACAAACAAATACTGTATAGGTTTTTGTACCTCATTGCTGCCAATTGGAGATATCCGAATTTTTTAAAGTGATAAATGTTATTAACACTAGGTGGTATAACACACAAAGCATTTTCCGGGGAGGACCTTATCTATGGAGACCTAGAGAGCTATCAAGAGATTTATTTTTTCGAACTTACGACCGTTATACCTGCTACGTCAAGGTCGATAAAATACGACAATGTTTTTTTTTAATGGTTGCATTTTTTCTAAAAAATTTGCCCCACAACTTTCTAGTATTTTGGCGCTCGCACGGGTTCTGCTCTTTACTTTTTCTTCTTCTATGATGTCATACTTAACGCCGTAGGAATCTCGGGAAATGTATTTTGTAGGCCACGAGAGCGGCGTAAAACGCATGCGCGGAAAGCTAAGGAAGCCACCATTTTGGACGGAGCCGATTCGAGGCTGTCTTGGGTTTCGGGGTTGCTTTGGCGGGGGGGCGCCTCGCCGTTCCCGCTTGACCTCCGTAATGCTTGGCGAGCGCGCGGCCGATTTGTTTTGAGGTTAGTCTGCAGGTGCGGATAACAAGTCGCTTTGGGAAGAGGGGTGCTGAGGGAAGGACTGCGAGGAAGCCTCTGATTTGCACGACCTGAGGGAAGAAGAACCGGGGTGGCAGACAGAGATGCTTGTTTTTCTGTGTGACGCGTGTTTACGGAGAGGCTATAATACCTGTCCGCCTTGGCCAGTCTGGTCCTCTTGGACTACAGCTCCCATTGCTCCTCCTAGCTGTGTGAGGGAAGTCGCTTTGCCGTGGGGGATGAGACTTGTAGTCCAGAACCTGCGAGTGGCAGAAAGTGGTAGTAAAGCCCTTCATTGGGGCTGTGCTTTTATAATAATAATAGTAGTAGTAGTAGTAATAATAATAATAATAATAATAATAATAATAATAATAGTAGTAGTAGTAGTAATAGTAATAATAGTAACAGCAATAATAATAATCAGCAATAATAATAATAATAATAATAATAATAATAATAATAATAAAAACAGCAATAACAATAACAACAGAGTTGGAAAGGACCTTGGAGATCTTCTATTCCAACCCCCTGCTTAGGCAGGAAACCCTACCTTACTTCTGACAGATGTTTATCCAACATCTGCTTTAAAACTTCCAGTGTTTGAGCATTCACAACTTCTGGAGGCAAGCTGTTCCACTGATCAACATCCTGACAGTCAGAACCGTTGATCAGTGGAATCTGATCTATCTTTTGTACCTGAGCTGTAATGCCTCGAATGAGGAGGGGCAGGATTGACATGACACCTTCCCCTTCAGTGATGTTGGAGCACCTGATGGGGGGGGGGAGGTAGATGACATGGCCTCCCAAACAGGTGCCCTCGTGAACAGATCATTTGGAGGGGCTGACCTCCCAAAATCTGAATTGTGAGTCTTAGGTAGCACATGGGCCCTTTTAGAAGAATCCCAGAGGGATCTTGAAGTTTTAGTGGACAACCATTTAAATATGAGCCGGCAGTGTGTGCAGCAGCTGCCAAAAAAGCCAACACAGTTCTAGATTGGATTAACAGAAGGAAAGAATCAAGATCACTCGAAGTGTTAATACCACTTTATAAGGCCACTTGGAATACTGCATTCAGTTTTGGTTGCCCCAATGTAAAAAGGATGTTGAGACTCTAGAAAGAGTGCAAAAAAGAGCAACAAAGATGATTAGGGGACTGGAGGCTAAAACATATGAAGAACGGTTGCAGGAACTGGGCATGGCTAGTTTAATGAAAAGAATGGAGTGTCCAGCAAACCTGGAAAACAGGGAAATCAGGGAATTATCAGGGAAATCGTCGGTTCAGGAAATATTGGGATTATAAGGGAATTTGTGAAAAAAACAATAAATCGGGGGGGGACGGACCAAACTGTATTAAAATGTTTAAAAGTAAGAGAAAAATCATGTAAATTTTTTAAAAAATGAATCAGACTGTCAGGCAGAGTCAAGCAAAAGTGAGCATAACTGTGGCAACAACTTGCTTCGTCAGCTACCAATATTTCTCCACCGCATAGCTATTTGGTATGATGTCATCTATCACTGCGCCTTAACTAGATTGCAAGTTACAGGGAAATGTCAGGGAAATATCAGGAAATTTCAAAATGCTTTCTTCCTGGACACCCTGAAAGAAGGACCAGGGGAAACATGATAGCAATGTTCCAATATTTCAGGGGTTGCCACAAAGAAGAGGGAGTCAGCCTATTCTCCAAACACCTGCGGGTAGAACAGGAAGCAATGGGTGGAAACTAAATAAGAAGAGAAGTAACTTAGAACTAAGGAAAAATTTCCTGACATAACAATTAACCAGTGGAACAGCTTGCCTTCAGAAGCTGTGAATGCTCCAGCACTGGAAGTTTAAAGAAGATGTTGGATAACCATTTGTTTGAAGTAGTGTAGGGTTTCTTGCCTAAGCATGGAGTTGGACTAAAGACCTCCAAGGTCCCTTCCAACTCTGTTATCATTATAGAAAAAGACAAGGCTAAAACTGTATGACTTGGGATCTTAATTCTGAAGTGGCAAGGTGTTACTTTATTTTGAAGATGGCTGTTGTGTTTTTTTCAAAATAAGCTCTTAACCATTTTGTCGTTGGGCCTCAATTTCTTCACAACTCTTATTTTCCACCCAAACCAATTGAGAGTTAACATAGGTAGCAAATGTGTCATAGTGTGTACTTGAAATTCCCCTAAGCAGTTTGTAACTGAAGAATATGTTTCATCCTTAGGCTCCTTTTCACAACCTCTCACTAATTTTACAATAACATTATTTTATTAGTAGGAAGTATATTTACATAGAAGAAAAATAGATTGGCTATAATTGGGTGCATCCTCAGTTCAACATGTTTAACTTCAATCATTGCATGAGTAATGTGCGGTCAAAACATGAAACATACTTGATATAATACTTTAAATATATTTTATTGTTTTTAAGATGCTTCATGCTGCGCGCAAGTCAAGATACTTTGAAAATCAAGATGTCTCAATAGCTGAGCCCTCTTCTAAAAGGATGAAATCTACAGAAGAGCCCTATGGTAAATCCTATGATGAATTACAAAGACTTCATGAGGAAATACATATTAAAAAATCCCATTCTGGCTTTATTCCATTGTCGCTATCTGATGATGATGGTGAAGAGGAGGAAAGAGAGAGAGAGAAAAATGTAAAAGTGTTAAACTCGTTTAACCAAGTACCTCCTGGTCAACCACCAAGATCCACACATCCTTCAAGTTTATTAAACAAATCTGAATTTAAAGGAAATGAATATTCTTCTGCTACTAACAACAGCAATGTAGCTCACAATGGAGGTAACAACAATTTCATTAGTGAACATAAGAATGAAGGGAAAATGGAACTGTATAGCACAAGCAAGGCATTTATTGGACCCATGTATAAAAGTGAAAGTAACTGTGAACAAAAGCAAAAGTATGTTGAAAACAACTGCCCAAAGAAATCAAATACTATTACTGATAGAACATCTCAGAAAGAAATAGTGCAAGCTATCTCCTGTGATATGCCAAAAATTGAAGATGAATTGTCACAGTTTTACAGAGAAATTGATCAGCTTGAAAGTAATGAAAGTTGTCCAGATACTCATTTAGAAGAGACAGAAGCAAATTCACCTTATCCACCACTGGACTGTAGTAAATCAAATCAAGTAATGCATGTAAAATCTCAAGAATGGTCTCATAAGACATTAGATGAGAGTAATGAGGAACAATATTTTTATAATGAATCAAATACTTATAGAACTGGCAAAGACATTTGTGATGATCCAAATGGTCACAGAACTGGCATGGAACAAAGTGAACATGGAAGAGATGCATGGGAAAACAAACCACCATGTAATAAACAAGATTTTAGATTCTGGAATGACTTTGTACCTCAGTTTAGGCAGAGTGGCCAACAGACCCATCCATTTGTAATTCCTTACAACCCACCGACTCCATTTACTTCTCACTTCAATTTTCAGAATTCTAATTCCTTGTCGCTTTGTTCAGATGGCTTCAATTCTTCCAATACAGAATGTAAAAAAATTAACACGAACAGTTCAGAACGTGATCAAAGTAATCCATACAGTAATCACTCTAATCATAGTATGCATACAATCAGAGATGAATGTAGTGTACCCGATGGATATATGTTTAATGGTTTCTGTGAAACTCAAGCAAATTGGAAAAACAGTACAGCTCACAATTTTGAGGAGTCAAATAATGTTCCCCAACAGCATCCCCAGGACAAATTATATGAATTTAAAAAGCGGATTTTAATGTTAAGAGGACTTCCAGGCTCTGGAAAGACAACCTTATCTCGGTAAGTGAATCATGAATTTATTTTAAGAATAAAATGTAATTTATGTCCTAGACTTCCTCTTCTATACTGCTGCTTCCTCTTAATCTCTTCTACTTCTTATTCCCTCTATCTCTAGATTGAAGTCAGGACTTTTTCAGTGGTTGGCCAATGGTCTTAAATTATTCAAAGTGTACTTTTTTATTAAGCTCAATTATAAACCTATTAACATTTTAGAAACAAAAACACCTTGTTTTAACTATTCAAAGATTGTGAGCTTTGGACAATTTCAGATCAGCTAGATCTTCTGTATTTCCTTTTTGGTTTAAAATGAAAAACATGAGAGCATGAATAAATAGATGTGGAAAAATGTAAAAGATAAAGACTGTGTAATTCCCCTTCAATAAAGCAAAATTTAAAGCTGTTGAAATAGAGTTTTCAGTTAACCGTGTTAGTATTAGGTTTACACAACTTTTAACTTCCAGCTAAGAAAATGGGCTTTTGTGGACATACAGTGATGGATTCCACAAAATGCCTTTCTGAATCTTACCTGTAAATCATGTTTTCTTATGATTAAACTACATTTAATGGTTATTTCTTTCATTAATTAGAATATTCTATAAAATTTGGGAAATAATTTGAATTGAGATAGCTATAAATATGTTTTAATGTAATAAGCTACATTCTTTTAATCGTATGTTTAGGGAAATAGTTCAAAGTATTTTGTTAAATAGGTATGAGCTAGAACAAATGGGCTGGTTTCTAAAAGTGTTATAGAAAGACCATTTTGAGGAACTTCTTAGAAAGTTTGTATTAATAATTTTAGCTTAGTCTGCATGAGACACATAGTTACCTAAATTAAACTATTAATGTTCAATGGATGTTTATTGTTTATCTTTATGCAGCCTAAATTTTTTTTAAATGTTGTGGGTGGATAAAAGGATACTTCTGAATAATGATGATTGGTAAATTTTAAAGTGATTTTGCACTTAAAAGCAATAAAAATGAAACTGTTGGTTTAGGAACAATAGAAAATAATTGTTAGTGTTCTTAGGTTAGCTTCTTTCCATCACAGAAACTGAAAAATAGATAAAACAGCATAAATAATCAAGTAATTAAGTTATCTGATATGGAATTGAATAAATACTTTCTGAGAAAAATCATTTGTGAATGTATTCTTATGAAGAAAAAATAGGTAATGAAAAATTAAATTTGAGAATGGTTGTAGTCCCAAGATACTGTATCTGTCAAAAATATATTGGAAATGTTTTACTAAAATTTCAGTATAAGATTTTCTATTTTTCCAAACCATAATTTGGCTATGTGGTAATAGACTTTCTTTTTGTTCTTTTGACAGTATTCTCCTTGGTCAGAGTTGTAATGGCATTGTATTCAGTACTGATGATTACTTCCATCAAATCAGTGGGTGTTGGAACTATGATGTTTCTCAGCTTGGTGCTGCTCATGAGTGGAATCAAAATCGAGGTGTGAAAATATTAAGATATGTTAACGTAGAAACATTTACGATGAACTATGCACTTAAAATGATATTCTAAATCTAATTTGCAACAGATTCATTGATATATGCATAATATCCCCATAAGCGGTAGGGAATTTGAATTTTTAGTATGGTTCCTTACTATTTTTCTCTTTTATGGGAAGTTTTGGTGAATGAAAACTCTCTTGTGCCTGTCGTCTCTATAAGTGCAGACAAATCTAAAACGTTAAGAGTGAAAGCAAACCAAGTTAAGCTTACTATTTTTTCTTGCCGATTGTACTTTTCGACATGATCTGTAGATTTTTCTATATGAACAATCAATTGACCATTCATGTATAAATGCAGATTTGGGGCATTTTAAGATATTAATGGGAAGGTTGAGGCAATGTGGATGATAACTATACATACAATGTAATGGCTATCAAAATATTTTGCTAGAGCTTATGAAATTAGAAAACATTTATGATATTAATTATACTTCAGAACTTAAGAGTTAAATCAAGCCAGTGACTAGTCTAGCAATGTTCCCTCTAAGCTGTGCGGCCACACAGGTAACCAGAGAATGGCGCATGGCAGTTTCCAACTGCCACACACCATTTTCTAGTATCAGAGGCTGCGTGACTGCCAGCCCGTGCACTTGACTAGAGAACAACACACAGCAGTTTCCAATTGCCACGCACTGTTTTCTAATGTTAGAAAGGCAGTTGTAGTTTAGTCTGTCATTCTGTGCCAATGCATAATCAACCAGAGATATTCAAACAAGAACAGGAAGATGATAGGCCTCTTCAACTTTTATTCTCTCAGGAGAGTTTCAAAAAATTGGTTGTTTTAACTGCCATTTATTTAATTGAATTCTTATGTATTGCAGCAAAAGAAGCTATGGATCTAGGAAGATCCCCAATTATTATAGACAACACAAATACACAAGCCTGGGAAATGAAGCCTTATGTGAAAGCGGTAAATAAAGCAGCCACTTTTAATGAAGATTAACTTTTCTGTGTTAATATACAAATCCAATTTCTATAAAGAACCGTTGTACCTACCTGAACGGTCTTCTCGATGCCCTGGAAGGAGAGTCCAGCATGAGAGTCCAGCATGGGTTTAGCTCAAGTCTTATTGGTAGGACTGAGTTTCAAATTAACATAAATAAATAATAATTAGGTACCGCCCCCTTGCTGCCCCAAGTACCCAGTTTTAAAAAACGAAAAGATGTAAAGGTAATGAACTTTATTAACAACCATAATAACATAAGAAACAGTATCATCAAACCAAAACTCCCATGGTTCTTCGGGAGGGTATGGACTCTCCTTCCAGGGCATCGAGAAGACCGTTCAGGTAGGTACAACGGTTCTTCTCCCATGCCTCCTGGAAGGAGAGTCCAGCATGGGATATACCCAAGGTCCAAGGTTCAGGGAGGGAGATTGTGAACCATGGGTGGTACCTCCCCGCACACCTTCTGGAGTACCCTTCTGCCAAAAGCAGCTTCAGCTGAAGCGAAGGTGTCCAATTTGTAATGGCGAATAAAAGTTGTGGGTGAACTCCAGGCCGCGGCTCTGCAGATATCTTCAAGGGGAGCTTGTGACGCCCAAGCTGCTGAAGAGGCCGCACTCCTTGTCGAATGAGCCTGTATACCACTCGGTGGAGTCCTTGCGCTCGCCTTGTATGCCTCAACTATACATAGTCTCACCCACTGGCTGATAGTATTAGAAGATACCTTGAGGCCCAGTTTGCTAGCACTAAACGAAACAAACAAAGCCTCAGTCTTGCGTGAACTGCCGGTACGCCTGATGTAAAGCTTCAGTGCTCTGCGTACGTCTATCTTGTGCCATTTAAGCTCTAAAGGGTGAGTACCATGAGCACAAAAATCCGGTAACACCAGCTCTAGAGCCCTGTGAAAGTGAGTGTTAATCTTTGGAAGAAAGGTGGGGTCCAGACGTAAACAAACTCTGTCTGGATAAAATTGACACAAGTCTGATCTGACCGACAGGGCGGACAGTTCGGAAACCCGCCTTGCCGAGGTGACTGCCACCAAAAAGGCCGTCTTAAAGGAAAGGTAACGCAATGGAACAGTTCTCAACGGTTCAAACGGTGGTCCCGTGAGGGCCTGAAGGACCAAGGTCAAGTCCCATGTGGGAAAACGACGAACAGGAGGGGGATGCGTGTTGGTAGCCCCTCTGAGAAAATCCTTAATCCAAGGGTGACTAGTTAAAGGTCCCCCATCGTCCCGCTTTATAATGGTGGCAAGCGCTGCGACCTGACGTTTTAGCGTGTTTGGCGCCAAACCTTTCTCCAAACCCTTCTGCAAGAATTCCAGGACAGGGATGACTGTGGAATCCTGTGGTCGAAGGTTCCTGTCATCGCAGAAGGAATGGAAGGCTGCCCATGTTGCCTGATAAATTCGGACTGTGGAAGGGCGTCGAGCCGCTTGAATAGTCGCGATAACATTCTCGGGAAGGAGACAGCTCCTCAACCTGTCCCCTTCAAATGCCATGCGGTTAAGTGAAACCATTGAGGTTCCGGGTGGTACACGAACCCCTGGCTGAGGCATATCCGGTCGTCCGGTATCCTCCACGGTGGAGAAATGGACAGTTCTCTGAGGTCCGCAAACCACGGTCTCCGAGGCCAATGAGGCGCTAGCAAGATCACCTCCGCCTCCTCCGACAGGATCTTCCTTACCACTGATGGAATGAGTGGAATCGGGGGGAAGGCGTACAGTAGGACCTTTGGCCACTGAAGATGTAGTGCATTGACTCCTTCGGCTCCCGGAGTTGGAAACCGGGAGTAGAACCTCCGGAGTTGGGTATTCTGGGGGGTAGCGAAGAGATCCACCACCGGTTCCCCGAACCGACGCGAGACTTCCTGAAACAGGTCCGGATCGAGCCGCCACTCCGCCGGGTCCAGTTCCTGGCGACTGAGCCAATCCGCCTGCTTGTTGTCCTCCCCCGCGATGTGCTCTGCATGGAGGGAGGAAAGATGAGTCTCCGCCCAGTTGAAGAGGAGGACCGTCTCTTCCATCAACCTGAGAGAGCGCGTTCCACCCTGGTGATTTAAATGCGCCCTGGTCGCTACGTTGTCCGTGCGTACAAGGACGTGGTGACCTTCCAGTAAGGTGGCGAAGGCCAGCAAGGCCAAGCGGACAGCTCTCAACTCCAAGAAATTGATGTTTATTGGACATAGCTCCTGGGGGCTCCAGAATCCCTGAGCCACCTGGGACTGGATGTGAGCCCCCCACCCCAGCAGACTGGCGTCTGTGGTGAGGATCGTGTGATGGCATGGTCCGAAGGAAGTGCCCTGCCGCAGTGCTGCAGATCTCCACCAACGGAGAGAGAGTTGCAACTCGCGTCCCACGACGGTTAGACGGTGTGTATGGCTCAGTCTGCGACGCTGAAACGGGAGCAAGGTCCACTGGAGCAGTCGATAATGGTAACGGGCCCAAGGGACAATGTCCACACAGGATACCAGGGTCCCGAGTACCTTTGACAGGAAAGACAACGGCACCGTTCGGCTCTGCTGAAGGCCGCCTATGAGAGAACAGATGCGGTACTGTCTCTCCGGAGATAGATACACTCTTTGAGAGACCGTATCTATCACCGCACCCAGATGAATGAGTCTGGTGACAGGAGCCAAATGGCTTTTTGGCATGTTGATGGTAAAACCATGACGCTGTAGACAAGACATCGTGGTTCGTAAGTCCTTGTGCGCCCTCTGGCGGGTTGGAGACAGAAGTAAGATGTCGTCCAGATATGCGAGAATCCGTATAGGTCGGGACCGCAGATCGGCCAGTAGTGCATCCAGTACCTTCGTAAAGGTACGGGGGGCCGATGATAGGCCAAAGGGCATGGCCCTGTACTGGTAATGGACGTTGTGTAGACAGAATCGAAGGAATTGTCGATGGTACGGGTGTATGGGAATGTGCAGGTAGGCCTCCTTTAGATCCACTGAAGTAAGCAGGTCCCCTGCCCGAACAGAGGCCAGGATGGAGCGGAGGGAGGCCATCTTGAACCGTCGGTACAGAATATACTGGTTGAGACGTTTGAGGTTCAAGATGAGCCTGCAACCCCCGGAGGCCTTGGGTACAAGGAACACCCTTGAATAGAATCCCGTACCCTTGGAATTGTCCTGAACAGGTTCGATCGCCTGGATTTGTAAAAGGTGGAGAATTTCCTGATCTAACAGAGACCTCCTTTCGAAGTCTCTGGGGACCGGACAGGCAGTAAAATGGTTTGGAGGATCGTGTAGAAACTCGATCTTTAGCCCCTGCGAGATAGTGGCTAAGACCCAAGGGTCTGAGGTGGTAGCTCGCCATCTGTCGCTGAACTTTTGTAGCCTGCCCCCCAAAGGAATGTCGTCCAGGCAGTCACTTGGCACGTCTGGCGTTCCGTTGTTGGTATCCCCGGTATGGGCGTCTCGTCTGGGAGAAACCTCTGCCTCGTTCCTGGGAATACTGTCGGTCATTCCTGTAGGATGTGGAAAAGGCCCCCTGCGAGTAAGGTCTGGTCTGCTGTGAAGGGGCGGACCACGAGTCCCACCGAAAGGACTGCCTACGGGAGTACGGGCCAGCCCTGCGGTCCTGGCGGCGGAAAGATCTTGGGAGGACCTTTCTTTTATCCTTATCCTCCACCAGGACAGGATCTAGAGCCTCCCCGAACAATTTTGTACCCTCAAAGGGAGCAGAAGACAGAGTCCACTTGGACTTGGCATCCACTTGCCAGTTCCTGAGCCAAAGCAGGCGTCTTGACGCAATGGTGGAAGCCATAGCCCTGGAGGCAAATTTCGCGGCATGCAGGGTGGCATCTGTGGAAAATTCCGCAGTCGCGAGGAGCTTATTCAAGTCCTGCCGCAGTCGAGTCTCTTCAGGAGCCAGTCTCGCCTGAACTTCCTGAATCCACATAATGGACGCCCGACTGAAGAAGGAGGCCGTGGAAGCTGCTCGAAGAGCCCAAGCGGCCATCTGGTGGGTCTTTTTGAGAAGAATTTCCGCTCTCCTCTCATCCGGTTTCAAATTGTCCGCCGTCTCTGAAGGCACAACCGTGCGGGAAACCAAAGTGGCCACCGGCTTGTCCACGGGGGGAAACTGGAGCAGCGTCTCCATGCTGTCATCAAAAGTATAAAACCGGCGTTCCAGGTTAGAAGGCCCTTGCGCCGCCGCCGGATGTTGCCACAGGCGCTTGACATTTTCAAGGAAAATCTCCAATGCAGGAACCTTGTCCGATTCCTTAGCGGGTTCCTTGCATAGAGCAGCCGAGGTGCGTGGCCCGTCTGAAGACTCCACTAAAGGCGTTGCTCCTGGTACATCTAAGGCTTGCTTTGCCTTGCGCAATAAAACCCTATACAAGGAGGGTTTAAAAAGTCCCGCCACTGCTGGCTGCTCTGGAACAGTGAATTCATCATCTGACAGGCCGTCACCGTGGTCACTGTCCTCCTCAAAATCAGTGTGGTCAATGGACACAGAACCCAACCCAGTCGGGGGCGGTGGTGCTGACCAAATGTCTCTGGGCTGGATAGGCTGAGAGGGAAAGACATTGGCCCGTTGTGTTGCCGCAGCTATGCCCTGCGTAAATGCATTGGCCACAATGTCCTGTATGGCAGGGGCAAAGGCCTGCCAAGCATCTGCATTGTCTCTAAGCCCCGCTGCCGTGGGGGTGAAGGTAGATGAAGGCACATAACACGGTGTCTGTAACTCCCCCTGAGGCAGTGCCTGGCTATGAGAGGATGAAGGCCTCTCAGGCCTTGCTGCAGTTGATGGCAATGGAGGAAGGACCTGCCTGTCAGGGGACCAGTCCCTCTCAGTTGCGGTGCCCTGGAGACCCATGGAAATAGCTGGAGGAAGAGGCTGGAAAGGGCCTATGGACAATCCACCTACGATGGGGGGGGACAAGGCCGCCTCCAAACGCTGCTCCAGGGCCTTGATCTTCCTCTCAGCCTCACGAAGAGAGGAGCTTGACTGGGAGGACTTACTCCTAGGCTTACTGGCCTTATCCTTCCCTTTGACAGGTGTCTGAACTGGCTGGGCCTGCTCCTCCCCACTGGCAAGTTGGTCAGCCATATCTTATTTCGATATGGGGCAGCGTACTCACGATTAAGCACAAAACACAAGGCAGCTCAAGACTGTTGACAGTATTAACAAGCACTCACTCGCATGTAAAGACATGCAGGCAGGCTGGACAGCTAAACGGGCTTTGATTGGCTGTTAGCCACCCACGTGACCTTGTCAACTGTCTCTGGGCAGATTTAGAGCCCTGACAACTTGGCCAGCTGCCCAGTTCGCGCCAATTCAACGGCAAAAAAATATTTTTGCTGCCTGGCATGAAGCCAAAGCATACAAAGATGGCAGTTTATGAGGGCTCACAGAACTTTTGGCCTCATAGGGCACCTCGCCAATCTAAAAAGGCGGGAACAGCAGTTTTAACAGTAATCGAGCCCTTGCGGCTCGCCAAGCCCTCAATCAGCTGTTCGGCGGCTGTAATGGCCGCCGCGACCTCATTCCCGGCCGGGAACCTTCGTTTCGCCGCGATCTGCCTCGTTGCGGCTTGAGAAGCCTCCCTCCGGCTTGAACAGCTGTTCGGCGGCTGCAATGGCCGCCGCGGCTTCAAACTCCGGCGTCTGAGGCTTCCGCCGCCCCCGACAATGGGGAGGGACGGACCCCCCCCATCTGGGGTGAATGGGCTGATTGGACCTTCAGGTCACAATACTATATAATAAAAAAGCCCAGTTGCTCCTCGGTGGGCAGTACCCGCGAAGAGAAGAGGCCCCAAAAGGAGAAAAGGTGGGGGTGGTGCCCGCGGAGGGCAGAGACCCCATCAGAAGAAGTTGAACCTATATAAAGACAAAGGGAAAAAAATTACAAGGTTCAAGAAAAAACACAATTTAATTAAATTACATTACTTATACTCAACCTAAAGGGAGAGAAAAAAACTCATGTCCTTAACCTCGACTGAGTTTTTTAAAACTGGGTACTTGGGGCAGCAAGGGGGCGGTACCTAATTATTATTTATTTATGTTAATTTGAAACTCAGTCCTACCAATAAGACTTGAGCTAAACCCATGCTGGACTCTCATGCTGGACTCTCCTTCCAGGAGGCATGGGAGAATGTTTTAATCATTTTTGTCATACATTTCATCCATGTGTTAACTAAATCTTATATATATATAAATCTCAAAAAAAAAAACCTTAAAATTTTACTGGGATAAAAATCATTATGTAAAATATGCTAAAAGTGAAGTAGAGTCTTATTATACATGTTGTCTTAAAAGAAATTCCATTGTGCATAATAGGACATTTCCAATTTGGTATATACAGGATTTATTTATTTATTTATTTATTAGATTTGTATGCCACCCCTCTCTGTAGACTCGGGATTGCAGACAAGATCGGCGAAACTATTATTTGCTATTCCTTTTATAACTAATTCTTGTTTGCTTAGGCTCTAGAAAAAGGCTACAATGTGGAATTCTGTGAACCAGATACATGGTGGAAGTTTAATCCTGAAGAACTAGAAAAGTAAGACTTAAATTATACTTCACTCATTTAAAAAAAAATGTATGAGACTTCCATCTAATACTTCATTAATTTCCATTATTGTCCTTAAATATGCAACTTGAAACACTTAAAAACTTTTGTATAAACTTAAAATAATCTTTTTTCCTGCTCCAAGACTAATTTCTTTTCTAGGCTTTGTGAAATAGAATGATATTAAGAATGAATAGAATGTGCTTTCACTTGTATATTTTATTAATTTTTAATTATGCTGATGCTTGTAATTAAGTAAGGTGGATGAGTTCAGTTACAGTAACAGCAGCAGCAATGGGTGCATCTTTGGAAGTCAAGAGTCAATACCAACTTCTTGGTATACAATCTTAGAACTACCGTTTCCTTTTACACTTATAGAGTTTCATTCGCAATCTCCTTTTGTTATTTAGTTGTCCTGATTCCACAAATTCCCTACCGGGAATAATACATGCATGGAGGGCAATAAGGAGATCGCTGACCATTTCAATAGCTATTTCTGTTCAGTTTTCTCAAAAGACACCTTACAATATAATATTATAGATGGATATAGGATTGCTTCCAGCTGTACAGATTCAGCTCCAGTGATCTTAGAAGCCGATGTCTTAGAAGAACTTGAACGATTAAAGATAAATAAAGCAATGGGTCCAGATGGCATCCACCCCAGAGTTCTTAAAGAACTCAGATTTGTCATTGCTACCCCCCTGACTGATTTGTTTAACCAATCCCTGTTAACAGGAGATGTTCCTGAGGATTGGAGAATGGCCAGTGTTGTGCCTATCCACAAGAAGGGCAGTAGAGAAGAAGCTGGTAACTACAGGCCAGTTAGTTTGACATCAGTTATAGTTAAAATGATGGAGACTCTACTCAAAAAGAGGATAAATCAGCACCTAAAAAACAACTTATTGGACCCAAATCAGCATGGCTTTACTGAAGGCAAATCATGTCAGACTAATCTCTTTGACTATGTCACAAAGGTGTTGGATGAAGGTGGTGCGGTGGATATTGCCTATCTGGACTTCAGCAAAGCCTTTGATACGGTTCCACATAAAGAGCTGATAGATAAATTAGTGAAGATTGGACTTAATCCCTGGATAGTTCAGTGGATTTGCAGCTGGCTGAAGCTTAGACATCAGAGAGTTATTGTTAATGGCGAGTATTCTGAGCAGAGACAGGTTACAAGCGGTGTGCCACAAGGGTCTGTTCTGGGTCCTATTCTTTTTAATATGTTTGTGAGTGACATAGCGGAAGGTTTGGTAGGGAAGGTTTGTCTATTTGCCGATGACCCTAAAGTGTGCAATAGGGTTGATATTCCTGGAGGTGTCTGTAATATGGTAAATTATTTAGCTTTACTAGATAAATGGTCAAAGCAATGGAAACTGCAGAGCCCAAAGGGTGGGGGTGCGTGGGTGGGGTTATATTTGGTGTATAAGATGCATTGAAGTTTTTACTCTCTTTTTGGTACTATACGGTACTATACGGTAGTATAAATCCAATACAGCGATCCCTCGATTTTCGCGATCTCGTTCTTCGCGAAACGCTATATCGCGATTTTTCCCACCCGATGACGTCACTCTCTTCCTCCCTCTCTCATCTCTTTCTTTCCTTCTCTCTCTTTCTCTATCTCTCCCCCTCTTGCTGGCGGGCGGCGGGCGGGCGAGCGGGGGCATCAGCGAGGAAGACCCAGGGAAGGTTCCTTCGGCCGCCCAGCAGCTGATCTGCTCGGAAGCACGGCAGCAGCGAGGAGCCGAATCGGGGTTTCCCCTTTGCGTGGGCGGCGGGGAAACCCCGATCTTCATCTGCTCGCTGCTGCTGTGCTGCCGAGCAGATCAGCTGCTGGGCGGCCGAAGGAACCTTCCCTGGGTCTTCCCCGCCGCCCACGCAAACTCCACCATCTGCGCATGCGCGGCCATGAAAAAGGGCGCGCATGCGCAGATGGTGTTTTTACTTCCGCAACCCTACATCGCGAAAAATCGATTATCGTGAGGGGTCTTGGAACGGAACCCTCGCGATAATTGAGGGATCACTGTATATCAGTGGTACCTTGTGCTAGGATACTTGGCAGCAGTTAAACAAAGGAAATGAAGAAATATTTTAGTGCAACAAATAAATAAACAAACAAGTGTCAAAGTATTCAAGAAACTATGTAGCAGCAGCTCCCAACAACAAAAAAACCTAAGTTTATGTTCCTTTTGCTCTCTTCATTTTGTCTATTTAACAAAATCCTTGTTGATACCTATTTATTTCTTAAGATACTTATAAATATGCAGGAAATTGTCACGTTTTAATACATTTGTTTGGAATTAAGCTATATATTCACAATTAAGCTATATATTTAAGACAGACAAAATGCTGCTATCTTTTTGAACATCTTTTATGGTCAAAATCACTGCTCAATTGTTATTTTCCCACATAAATATATATTGGCCCTTGCAATTTTTTTTGAAGAACACAAACTGAAGGCATTCTAGGTAGCATTCCAAGATTATCAGATTTTTATATGTTTAAATTATTTTCTTTTATAGGAGGAATAAACATGGGGTCAGTCGTGAGAAGATTGTGCAAATGCTGGAAAGATATGAATATCAAATCTCGATACCCATTATCATGAATTCAGTGCTTCCTTTTCATAAAACTTCACAAAGACCATATTTACAAAGAAGACAGAGGTGGGGAGACTGTTCAGTCTCTTGGAATACTTTTAATGAGCGAGAATACATTTAAGGTCAATTTTCTTTATCAGTAATAGTTTGCCGTTTATACACAATTAGTACAGTTAAATCTATGGAAGAGACTTAATTCCTTGATCTGTTTTAAATATGCAGTTGATTTCTTTTGTTACTAAAATAGGTTTAATGCAGATTGAATATCTTGGAATTATTTATAAAAATGTAAATGTTTAATATTAAAATGTAAAATACTTTCACATTTTATATTTGTACTAATCTTGATTTTATTGAAACTTGCGATAATCACTGATTTTTAGTGCAACGTTTTACTTATACCACAAACTGCTGAGCAGTTTCTTTTTCTCAATAGAATATCATGGATTTTTAATAAACAAATAACAATGGGGTAACTTTTATCATGGGAAATACATTTGAACAATTCTTTTTTCTGCTTTTAGTAGCATTTCAACTTCTGCATATCTATTAATAACAGTTATGTTATTAATGAAGTTTATCAAAAACATTGACATTCAGCTGAAGTTCTTATGTTTTTATTTTCTGATCTGTACAGAATTTTATCTGTATAAGTTGCAAAAGTGGTGGCAAAATTCTGCAGTTAAAATCTGTGACTTTGAATATCAGCATGCAGCATGTGATTTGTATCTTTATAAATCAGTTCTCACATATAACTTTTTTTATCAAATTCTAAATCCACCCTATTATGGTATGTTAAATAATGTGCCTTTTGATATGGGTACTTAATTTTCTTGTGAAGTAATTAATACATTCAAATATGTTGAAAAAGTGAAACTGGCATTAGTTACAACATCATTTTACATTTGTTTAGGATATAATGTAAACAATATCTACTTCATGATATGTTTGTGGCTGAAATCACAAAAAGTCTGTGCTAAGGCCACGTAATAATTTGAATGCCTGTTTTCTTTCTGCATGGTTTTTGTACTACTGCTTCAACAATCCAATGTCAATGGACTTAAGTATTAAACCGGGCTCCATTTCTCCATGAGAACCTTTGGAAGTTAAAGAGTAGCATGCCCTGTAGAAAAAATTCTTATAAGTTATTAAGAACTGTTAGTAAAATAATTCAGCTTTCATGACTAGATTTTTTAAAAAAAATAAAGTTATGCAGGACATAATATCCATGCTCAGTGATGAAATCTACAAAAATAAAGACATTTATTAAAGCAGCAGCCAGAAATACAATTTAAACATACTTTCCCATAATATTTCTAGATAATCAAACTATTAACGGAAATATTCACTTTATCTCTCATGTCTTGGCCAGAAGTGGTATTCATCTGGTTCGGACCAATTTGCTTGAACTGGTAGCGAAAAGTTTAACTGGTCTGCCGAACCGGCAATACAGTGTTCCCTCGATTTTTGCGGGTTCGAACTTCGCGGAACGTCTATACCACGGTTTTTCAAAAATATTAATTAAAAAATACTTTGCGGTTTTTTCCCCTATACCATGGTTTTTCCCACCCGATGACGTCATTGTCATTGTCAAACTTTTGTCTGCCTTTAAAAAACATTTTTTAAAATAAACTTTAATAAATAAACATGGTGAGTAATGATCTAAATGGTTGCTAAGGGAATGGGAAATTGTAATTTGGGGTTTAAAATGTTAAGGGAAGGCTTGGGATACTGTTCATAGCCAAAAATAGTGTATTTACTTCCGCATCTCTACTTTGCGGAAATTCAACTTTCGCAGGCGGTCTCGGAACGCATCCCCCGCGAAAATCGAGGGAACACTGTACCTCTGCCCCCCACCTGGCTGGTCACCGCTCATCCCACCCACTCACCCCACCCACCACACCTTTTATATGTTGCCTTTGCCACACTGCCCAGCTAATTGCCTCGTCTCTCCTGTTCTGCTCACCAAAGGTAAGAATGCCACCCGTCATCTTTCACCTCAGTTTGGGGACCCAGGGACGTGCTATTCCCCGAAACCCTGGAGCCTCCAACCGCTTGCCAGTCACCTTGGCTAGGTCAGGGAATGCACCATTCTCTGGCTTTCCCCAGGGGACCTCTGCCCACGTCACCCACTCGCCCTTCATCTCAGGTCAGGGACAGGGGATGTGCCAGTCACTGGCTCTGGCCTTCCCTGGGGCCTCTGCCCACATGCCACCCGCTTGCCCGCCATCTTACTCACTTTCATCCGTGCCTTGGTGAGGAGGTGGCACAGGACACGAGGAGGCTCGGCCATCTTTCGCGAGAAGCCTCCAGCCACCAGTAGTTTTCAGCTGCGTTCAGAGCAGCTCTGCTGTGACGCCATCCTTTTGGTGCAGCAGGCTGTTCTGGTCAAGTTTGGCTGCGAGCGGCACCAGCAGGCACATATCTCATCACACGTGGATGAGTCCCTCCAGTGCAATGAGATGTGTGTCTGTTTGCTGTGTGTATGAGGCCAAGGAGGAGAGACAATCAGGTTGAACACTAGAAGACTTGGACTAATTTTTCTGCTGGTTATGTGGGTGTAGTTTGATGGGTGTGGCTTGGTGGGGTCATGTGACTGAGTGGATGTGGCCAATTCAAAGTCACTTATTGCAAGGTACCACCCTGCCTTGCCGGGAGTGATGTCGAGTTAGCCACTTCTACTCAGTCATGACTCCCACCAAGCCAAACCCACAGAAACGGTAGTAAAAAAATTGAATCCCACCCCTCGGAGTCTAGACTGATATGTTTATGAATCTACTGACTCAAACTTACAGAAAACATTTACTTACATGATTTTGAATGAAACCTTCAGCCTTCACCAGGATATCCATATGATGGAATAGTGGTTCCATTACACTTTACCCTTTGACAGTGAACTCAAATGTAGGATAGATAGATCATTCTGCACCTACAGAACTCTTATAACAATTTCACCCTCAGGTCTGTGAGCTCAAACTTCCAAATGTTCACTAAGGACCATGTTGGTTGGGAAGGGAAAAGAAATCAACACATCTCTAGGGCACCCAGGTTGATGAAAGGAACCTCATAATATGGATGGAATAGTTAATAGTGAGAATACAATATTTAAGTGATTTCCCCACAGTCATATTCAAAAACCCCAAATCTGTTTAACTACATGGTAATATCTGGCAATATTATCTACTGAAGTGCAGTTTGATCTCTTATTTTTCTCTACAACTACTTTTTCTACTTTTTTATTATTTATTATAACTCTATACAAATATGACTTTGTTTCTTGTGTTTCTTTTTCTTTTAAACGAAAAACACATAGAGGATTGGAGAATCATGCAATGAGACTCGAAGTCCAGATTCAATTCTGGATATTTATTATTTTTTGTGTGTCCTAATCTTTAATGTATTGAAAAATATGCATGTAAATACTACTAAATAGAAATAATTAAAAGATATTTTGGATAATTTGCTGCTTAATTTCTTTGCTCCATTGCCATTTTCTTTTTTTAAGTAGAAGAGGTTCTTGTAAAAATTAAGTTCAGTAAGTTTAATTAAACTTTGCATTTAACAATGTGTGCTTATAACTATTAGTCAGTGCACCAGTATTTTGCAAGTTAATAGTACATATTTTATAATTAGTAATATGAGAATATTGCCTTTGTTCATCTCAACATAGTTATGTAATTCATCATGATATGCAGGAAACCAGATAACTTTGGGGCCAAGATTCAGTAACAATTATGTAAACAAAAAGGACAAAAGCATTCCTTAAGGCTAAAAAGCAGGTAACATTCAGAAGAAACTAAGCTTGACTCTTTCCTGACTTACTGGGGAGCAAGATAAGGAGAAACTATGAAACTTGCAAGATTCTGTTGGTATAGTCGTGATGGCGAACATGGGTGTCATGGGTGGCACGCGGAACCCTATCTGCTGGCACACGAGCCATTGCCCTAGCTCAGCTCCAACATTCATGTGTGTGTCAGCCAGCTGATTTTTGGCTTGCGCAGAGGTTCTGGGAGGACGCTTTTGGCTTCCAGAGAGCCTCTGCATAGGACGGGAAGGGCAATTTTACCCTCTTCTGGCTCCAGGGAAGCCTTTGGAGCCTGGGAAGGGTGAAACATGAACCTACTGGGCCCACCAGAAGTTGGGAAACAGGACGTTTCTTGCCTCCAGAGGGCCTCCGCGAGGTGGGGAAAACTTTCCATCCACCCCAGGAGTTGAATTATGGGTGTGAGCACTCATGCATGGGTGACAGTGCGCACACACGTTCTTTCGTCACCCGAGGGCAAAAAAGGTTCGCCATCACTGCTATAGTCTATCTGAATAAAATGCAGCTGTAGTATTATTGTGTTTTCTGATCTGGTCTACCACAAAAGCCTCATGATGAGGACGTGACTTTTCCTTTCAGAAGTAGACATTATCTATCCCCAATTTTGTACTTGTTCCTTATAGCAGACAATGAGCTCCATTTTTTTCTACTTTTGTATTAATCCTCATCTGAAATTAGTTGGGGGAAAGATCAAAAGCAACATGAGAAAATATTATTTTACTGAAAGAGTAGTAGATCCTTGGAACAAACTTCCAGCAGACGTGGTTGGTAAATCCACAGTAACTGAATTTAAACATACCTGGGATAAACATATATCCATCCTAAAATAAAATACAAAAAATAGTATAAGGGCAGACTAGATGGATCATGAGGTCTTTTTCTGCCGTTAGTCTTCTATGTTTCTTCTATGTTTCTATCTTTCTTCCCACAAACATGAAATAAGCATATGAACAAGCAAGGCAGTTTGAACGGATTGGGTTACAGCTTTTAAAAAAAAACAGTAGGAAAACATAAATGTGTATATCTCAGTGCATATGAGGGAGTTGGGCTGGGGAAACTCACAAGCCACATTTTGGTTCTCAATGCTACTTAACAACACTACTGTTAGGTGTTCGGGGTCTGGGCTTGCTGGCAACTTCCATCAATCAGCTGAGTGTCAGGAAGTAGATAATCAGTGGCTTGTGCTAAGCAGGCTCTTCTGCTGTTTGCTGCGAGGAGGTAAATTGCTAGGAGGGTGGCTGGGTGGGGCTACTTTCGATGTATAAGATGCACCCAGGTTTTCACCCTCTTGCGGGGTAAAAAGGTGCGTCTTATTCTTCGAAAAATGCAGTACATGTTTTCCCTCATTTAAGAAGCACATAGCTTGGATGGAAGTCTTCCTCACATCATGGTTATCAGTTATAGTACAATAACCTATGTCATCTGGGGTGCTTGCAATTTTAGTTGTATATCGGTTCCTGCTCCTTTTCCGGCATGTTAGTTTGGCCTTAATTGTTCACATTCTGGTGGATTACTGCAATGCTCTATGTATGACACTATCACTGATTTTATTCCAGAAGTAACTATTAATTTATTCAGGGGGGATATAGACTTTACAGAACCCTCCAATTATTTACTGAGATGCTTTTGCTTTTGACATAAACTATTTGGAAGGATATATCTGACGGACAGTCAAGGAAGATCTTAATGCATGTGCTAAAAGTAAATCTTCTCTTGCAATTATTTTACAGGTAGCCCTTCCCTGCAAATTTGTGAGGACCTACTGTTATACCTTTTTTATACCTGTTGATAATATGGCTTTCCTTACAATATTTTACTGAGTGTTATATTAATGATTATTTTTATTTTTCTTGTTTATAATTAATGTTACTTTTATATTGTTTTAGTTTATAGGCTGTATTATGGAATCCAAATTATTTTATTGTAAACTGCTTTTACGATTCACAGTATGAAGAAAACATTATATGCACTTAATTTATTTCCAGTATTTGTGCCCTAACCCTACAGGTAACAATAATATATATATATTTGAAAATTGAAATACTTCATAATGTAATGCAATTAAGGTATACAGTAATGTATTTTGAAGTTAAACATAACTTTATTTCAATCCTGCCTTTGTAAAATATGATGAACACAGAGGGTCCTTGAAATAATGGAGCTTGGCCATTATGTTTTCATGTGATGATGGTCTTGAGAAGCATCGATCCTCCCAACCCTGCTCCTCTCTGTGACTCATTAAACAAAGGTGTGGGTCATTGAGTGAAGCATGGGATGCCTTAGAAGTGAGGGAGGTCCTGGGTGACTAGCACAGGCACAGTTTTCTCTGCTCCTCAAAGGTCGCCCTAACCCTTGAGACACTCTGTGTGCCGCTTCCCACTCCTTGGGTCCCTATAGGCCTTTCCCCAGTCCCACCAGATCCCTGTTGGGCTTAAAAGGGGAAGAAAATGCCTAAGTGAAGACTTCAAAGGACCCTCCCCCTTCTCCATTAACTTCCACAAGATGAATCAGATGGCCAGCATTTCCAAAACCATCGTGCTCCCCAGTAGCAAAGGACGATGCATGTATTAAGTTGGTGACTTCTATGAATTAAAAAAAAGGGGAATCCTGAATGTGCATTGGGAAAATTGAGGTGCACCAAAATATGGGAGGAAAGGTGACAAAGGGGAACCATGGGTAGCTCTTGTTTGGCTTCCTGTATAACCAAGTTATTTGCAAATTGAGGGTGAGCATGCATGCATACAATTTTTTTTAAAATAAAAGCAGATCCACACTAATGTTTCTAGCAAAGGTTTTGGGAATGGGGAATTTTGCGTGAAAGATAACTTAATAACAGTTGTTAAGTGACCAGTCATAATTCAAGGATTACCTGTAATTTAGAAATGGAATAGTATAGAAGCTTTTTAAATGAAACATTAAAAAGGAAATAAAACAGCTATAGATAAAGTAACAAATTGTACAAGAATCAATACATCTTTTTAAAAACGTGGAATTGTGGGAGATATCTTAAGGCAGGACAAAGTCACTTTTAATTTTTATTTATTTATTCATTTTGTTGGAGGGAGCACTTTGTCTTTTTAAACAATTGGCTTCGAGGAAATGGTTGTTGAGGGTGGTCCTGATGATCTGAAAAATAGACAGTGCCAATTACAGTACTCATTTTGGAACCAGAAATCAAATGCAAAGGTTTAGCATGCAGCTTAGTAATAGTACCTGTGAAAATATATAGGAATAAAACAGGTGAAATAGTCCCGGTTTGCTTGTGCCTGCCAGTCATTGGAGAGCCGGTCACAAAGGCAGCGTAAGGCTCTGCCCACTTGTCTGGACACTGCCATTTGGGTACTTTTACCCTCTGCACATGCCCAGAACGATTTGACCATGCACAGACGGTAAAAGAACCCAAATGGCAGTGGGTGGGTGGAGCCATACACTGCCTTCGTGAATGGCTCTCCGATGACTGACAACCATGAACGAACAGGGAGCACTTTATCCCTCGAATAAAGGATTATTACAGACTGATTATTAGAGAACAGAGAAATATGACTGCAAAAGGACAGACGTAAGTTTAAGAAACAATCATCATTCCAGTTTTATTCTGTTTTAGTCAGACCCTGCCTTGAGAATACATCCAGTTCTAGGCCCCACCAGGCAAGGGCTCCCCGTCGCCACTGCTATTGGTGGGCTTCCTGTGGAGCTCTGTGACCCCGGCGTGCGCTTGCGCACGTCGGCACAAGATTCAACTTCTGCACATGCACCAGGTGCCAAATCTTGCACAAAGACACCATCCTCGTCTGCATATATTAATTTTGAATTTAACCAGTATAGTGTAGTGTAGTGTATAGTGAAGATAAGAAAACAGGATTCCAACCGAAAAACTAATTAGATAAAATATTATTTGGCCCAGGAGAAAAATTAGTCTCAAAGCTGTATAAACATCTTCTTAATTCCAAAATGATAGAAGACCAGGTCAAAGGGTCTATGACAGCATGGGCAGAAAATTTCGGCTATACAGTGTTCCCTCGATTTTCGCGGGTTCGAACTTCGCGGATAGCCTATACCACGGTTTTTCAAAAAATATTAATTAAAAAATACTTCGCAGTTTTTTTCCTATACCACGGTTTTTCCATCCGATGATGTCATATGTCATCGCCAAACTAATATTTTTTGCAAATAAATAACAAAAAAATAATTATTGTTAATAAATAATTATGTTTATAAATATCAGGATCACTATTCAATGGTGAGTACCAGTAATAATGGTGAGTAAATTGTTGTTAAGGGAATGGGAAATGGTAATTTAGGAGTTTAAAGTGTTAAGGGATGGCTTGTGATACTGTTCATAGCCAAAAATGGTGTATTTACTTCCCCATCTCTACTTTGCGGAAATTCGACTTTCGCGGGCGGTCTCAGAACGCATCCCCCGCGGAAATCGAGGGAACACTGTACCATTAATATAGATGAATGGGAAAAAATATGGACCGTTAATTACAAACTAACAATATCATCCACATATAAAGAAAATATTTATAAAATGTTTTACAGGTAGCATTTGCCACCTGCTCGACTATCCAAAATGTATCCAAATATATCACCAAAATGTTGGAAATGTCAAAAGAAAATCGGAACATACTATCATACATGGTGGACTTGTCCAATGGCCAAAAAGTTTTGGAGTAAAATTAAAAATTATTTAGAACAAATAACCAATTTACAAATTACTCTGAAACCAGAACTATATATGTTCAGAATTATTAGGTAAAAAATATCAAAAGAGGATCGATACTTAACAATACATATAATTACTGCGGCCAGAATTACCTTTGCACAAATATGGAAATCAAGTAATATCCCATCAGCATTAAATGTAATAAATAAAATTTATGAAATCGCTGAGATGAATAAAATGACAATGGAAATTCAACAAAAAGACAACACAGAATTCTACCAAACTTGGAATAGATGGTGCAATTGGGTTAACAAAAAAAAAAACACCTTAAAACCTTAAACATCCATAACAGTCAAATATATTGTTTTAGCAATCTTGTTACTCCTTTTTTATTTTTTAATACTAGATATAAGTGTGAAATTAGCACTGTCAAGATTTTTATAAATAATATAGAAAATAACAGTTAGAAAGCTGTAGTAGCAATGCCAACAAGTAGGTTGGCAAACTTACAAATCATTGAATGTTTAAGTTAGTCTTATGTTCGTATAGGTCATGTTTTGTTTTTGTTTTTAATTTTCGTTTATGTCCCTATTGTGAATTTTTTCTGTTTTGTATTTGTTTTGTGTTTTAATGTTAATAATTAATAGATATATTTTTAAAAAACACTGATTAATAAGATCAAGGTTATGTCCCCTATCAGGTAAGTATGATTTTTATGAACAGTGATTAATAATGCAGTCCTATATAAGTTAGTTCAGAACGAAATCCCATAGTATTCTTTAAAAGGAGGTTAATTTCTCTATAAATTTACAATACTGTATAAATATTAGGCCTTATTATTGCCAATGCCACCATGTGTAATGCAATGTTTTGGATTTTGAGCAGAATGAGAGAAAATGAATTAATATATGTGGCAGAATAAGGTGCTAAGAACCACTACTCTTTATTTATTTATTTATTTATTTATTTATTTATTATTTGGATTTGTATGCCGCCCCTCTCCGAAAACTCGGGGCGGCTCTTCCTGCTACCATGAAGATCATAAATAGAAAATGCAAGTTTTGAATTACTCCCTATACACAGAGAGAAAAATGCTAGATAAGGAAGAACAGTTTTAAATTTATTTTCAACCCATGCCTCACTGGGTCATCATATCAGAGATCTTTGCTTACCTAAAAAAAGAAACAGAATGACCAAGGGTGGGCAAAGAAGCAGTGGGATCAGCAGCAACTTCCTGCTGGTTTCCTCATTGAGTTTCCTAGAGGGAATCTGGCAGGAAACATCAGAAATCTTCCCTTATCCTATCCTACCCAACAAGCAGGTAAGTGGCTATAGTTTGGTGGGGGAGTGGGTGATTACAAGACAAAATGTTGAAAACAAAAGCTATCTACCTACTTACCTACCTACCTACCTACCTATCCATCCATTTATCTATCTCTATCTATCCATCCATCCATCCATCTGTTTATCTATCTATCTATCTATCTATCTATCTATCTATCTATCTATCTATCTATCTATCTATCTATCTATCTATCTATTTGATTTCTATGCCCCCTTTCTCCTGAGACCCAGGGAGGCTTACAACAAAACAAATACAAAATATGTAAGAAATTTAACATTTAAAATACTAAAAAAAAACATGAAATCTAACAGAAAATCTAACAATAGTCATATTCTAAAACCCTAATTCAGTAAAAAAAATCATCCACATTTCCTACTAACATATATTATTAATTCAATAATAGGTCAGGTAGATGTTAAAATTCAGTGGCCCCAAACCTGTCAGCAGTGGTGTGTTTTTAAGGCTATACGAAAGGCTGGGAGGGTGGGGGCAGTATGAATCTCCGGGGGCAATTGATTCCAGAGGGTAGGGGCTGCCCCAGGGAAGGCTCTTCCCCTAGGCCCTGCCAGGCAGTATTGCCTGGCTGACAGGACCTGGAGAAGGCCAACTCTGGGACTGACCAGCCGCTGGGTTAAATGAGGCAGAAGATGGTCCTGCAAGTAATCATGCAACCTTAACAGCAGCTCAGCAATGCAACAGCAGCCAGTAGCACTTAAATAGCTACAACTTTTAAAAATGTCATTCATTCCTTCAGCCGTTGGGTTCTAGATTTTGGATGCATTCTGCAAATTAGTCCATTTGAGGTCTCTTGATTCAAAAATTGTTACTCTATCATAGTTTCATCTAGTTTAAAGTCATGATGGTTTTAGTAATACTTTAGCCCAGTCGTGGGATTCAAATGTTTTTACTACCAGTTCTTTGGGTGTGACGTGGCTTGGTGGGTGTGGCAGGGGAAGGATATGCTAAAATCTCCATTTCTTCCTCATCAGCTGGGACTTGGGAGGCAGATGATAGATGGGGGCGGAGCCAATCAGGTGGTATTTACCGGTTCTCCGAACTACACTTTACCCTCTTCTGTTCTAAGTTTGAATCTATCTCCTTGGTATATATTTTCATCTGATTGCAAATAGAATTGTGGGTTCTATTCAGGTGAAGGTATGAACAGCTGATTAGAATCTTGATTTTGCCAGAGAGACTATACACAGAGGGAGAGAAAGACACAACCATAAAAACTGCGTGTGATAGTTTAGCATATATACTGGAGCTTTTTACAGAGTACAAGAATTTCTCTGACAAATTGGCAGTCAAAAATCTGTCACAGGAAATCAAGTAGAGAAATGAAAGTGGGAATAAATACAGAATGTATACTTAATTGTCTGAAGAAAAGAAGAACCATGCTAGCTGAGACCTAATGCCAGTCTGTTTCAACATGTCTATCCTATAGTGTCCATGCATAAGTTCAGTTATGGAATTCTATATGAAGGGATGCATAAAATTAGTCAGTTTGTATCAGCTAACGTATTTTATGTGTTTTGTTCTTCATTTAGGGATTATCCATAAACAATTTGAGAATAAGATGAGGTGAGGTCAAATAATATTAATAAAAATATTATAACGTGTTAGACTGCAGTGGTTCCCAACTTTCCTAATGCCGTTACCCTTTAATACATTTACTCATGTTGTAGTGACCCCCAACCATAAGATAATAAAACTATTAGGAAACTCCGGGGTGGGTTTTAATTTACCACGCTGCCGGTTCGCTTCCTCCTGCACTGTGTAGGTGCACCAAGTGGGCACATGTGTGCTTTGCACACACGCATGCACAGTGCCCATTTTTAAAAAACCAAATGCAAAAAAAGAGAGGCAAAAACAAGATGGTGATGCATGTACAATGCTGGAAATTCGGCTTCTGCACATGCTCAGAAGTTTCCATGGTACAGATTTTTTGTGTGTGTGCAATAGTCTATTTGCATGTAGTTGGACCCGCCTCTAGATGGATAGAGGAGTGGTGTCTCAGTTCCTAAGACCATCGGAAACGTGTTTTCCAATGGTCTTAGGCTACCCCTGTGAAAAGGTAGTTCAATCCCCAAAGAGGTCTCAACCCACAGGTTGAGAACCACTGTATTAGAGGAAGAAAATGATAACTACTCTTTCCTCCCAGTTATGTATCTTTTCAGGCGAAACATGATTTCAAAATGACACGAGTAAAACTATAAAATGAAAGAATGTAAATTAACCATTTTTTTTCTCCAGACAGAAATACACTTTCATGATATTCTATGGATTTTAGTGCAACTTAAAGATATAGATGAGTTCCAAATTTTAGTTAAAAGCAGATTGGAGCAGTTTGGTCTTTGATACCTATTTTAAAAATACACACTAGATACTACATCTTACACACTAGATACTACAGGCATCTTTAATAGTGCCACGATGAAACCATAATCAGAGAGGATTTTTTTCTTATGTCTTCCACAACTAATTAGAAAAAAGTCATGTATTCTATATTACAACTTGAATACATGTTTATACTATTATTTTCTGGTTAAAAATGTCTTCTCGTGTAACAAAATATATGATAGAAATGTTTCATGCTAGTGAACATATTACCAATAGCATTAGCATTTAGACTTACGTATACACAGCTTCATAGTGCTTTACAGCCCTCTCTAAGTGATTTACAGAGAATCAGCATATTGCTCCCAACAATTTGGGTTCTCATTTTACCGTCCTTCGAAGGATGGAAGGCTGAGCCAACCTTGGGCCTACTTATGTCAGTACAACATTCTGTTCTGTTTTTAAGTACATACTTTGATTAAATACCTTCTGCTCTTATTATCTAACATTTAAGTAAAAAATATTTTCTGTGGCACTTTTGAATAATTAGAAAAATGTTATGAATCTGTTGTGTGATTAAAGCTGAATCACTCCATAATTGTCTTAAGGGGATGCTCTTGTTATTTATGTAATTAGTCATAAGGTGTATGTTTGCACTAAGAACATTCTTAATAATTTGTTCATATTTAGTTCTTTATTCTATTTAGGGAACTGGATGTAAAGAAGAAACACAGATTACACAAGATAAAACAAAAAAAGAAACGAAGGAAGAACAGAAAAGTAAAAAATGCTGTTATTACATCAGTAGACATAAAATCAGATCAACACTTAATTCCAAGTGATGGGGATTTATCACGAAGCGAGCAAGAAAATTCAGAAGACAATGAACAATTAGAATTAGTGACTGGCAATCCAGATGAAACTAAAATTGATTGTGAGAATGGCTCAATGAAACATAATCATTTACAACTTTCTGAATTGCAAAAAAAGGGATTCCTTGATTCTGTTATGGTAAATTCAATGTCTTTAAAGAAGTCACTAAAAGCAAATATTACTGAAGATGTGTCGCTATCAGTTACTCTAAATGAAAATATAGCTAGCCAATTATCCAGTTGCCATTTATCAAATGGGATCAACAGCATATTGCTTGCAGAAAGTGATAGTAACACTTTAGATCATAATCAAAATTCATTTCAATCCGATCAAAATGATGCAAGAAAAAATAGTGTATTGACTGATAAAGAAAACAAAAATACATCTGCTGAAAACTTGGTCGAAGGAAACCAAATATTAAGCAATGAAAAAGAAACAAATCTTCCACATCCATATAGAACTTCAAAAACTAATGAAATGAATTCCTGGGCTTTCTTTTCTTTTGATTTGGTTGATGAACAATTTCAGACAAAGACAGAGAAAAATGAATCCTGTTTGACTTGGCCTGAGGATGTATCTAAAATGTTTCAGCAAAGACCAAAAAAGGTTAAAAGGCCTAAGAAGATGCTTTCCGATGCAATAACAGAAATAACTGATTATAATTCTAGTAAGGAATTCGTGAAAGAAAACAGTGGAAAACTCCTGCATGAAAATAACGATACAACAAACAGTCCTTTATCATTATTGCTGATGGAAAATAAGATATGTGATAATGCTAGTGAATTTGTCAGAGAAAGTGGAAGGAAAACCAGTTTCACAACTGATGAATGCATATTAGCTTTACCAAAGAAAAAAGAGAAATATAAAAGGATTTTCAAATTGGCCCCAAGCTTTGATTTACCACGGCATATTCCTCTTAAAAAGAATCAGAATGTGCAAAACAGTATAGATACAGTAATAGAGAGAGATATTTCAAATGAAATTATAGAAAAGAACAAACAATGCTGTGAACTTGAAGCATCCAATTACCAGGTAGTAATTGAATTTTCTGATTTTAATATGGAACTTCCCTCACACAATGGTTCCAATCAACTGGCAGACAAATCTGTGAATATTTCAACAAAAGAATCTGATACTCCAATTCATGAATGTACTTTAGTTTCATGTAAAGCTCCCTCACCAAGTGAACAAGAATTGTTTGAATGTGATGAAACAATAGAAATCAAAGAGAAGAAAATTTCAGTTACTCAGCCAGATATTTTGGATTCAGTTAAATTAATTACTGAATACCTTACAAACTCTATGGCTGAACCTTTTGAAAATATGGAAGTGATTAATGAAAGTGAACAAAAAGTAAATTCTCAGATCAAAGATGTTCAAGATTCCCCACATACAAAATCCAGTAATTTGGAGCTTCCTTTATCACTAAGATTTGTACTTCAACTAGTAGAACTTTTCGGTTCTCCAGGAGTTCCTTTAGGTAAATTGTTAGCTAAAATAAAGTTGAAAAAAAAGTAGAATTTCATATTGTTTAATTTTTTAAAAAAACTCAGCAGTTTAAACTTTAGCATGCATTTTTAGCATTCATTACCATTTTATGCAGAAGTTAATTTTATTGTTTACTTTGGGGGTATAATTGTCAGTTTAAAAAAACTTAAAATCCTATTTTGATGTTAATGATTAGGATATACACTACCTCATAAGTGTAACATCATAAAAATCATGTGATCAATTTTTAGATTTCAGGCTTTCTAATTTTCAATTTAAATTATTTTCTGTGTATTTAATTAGTTTGCATGTTTCTTATAATGTCCAGTAAAATGGGCACATCAGTTCCACGTTTGCTTAAATGATGCCATAATTTTTGGTTTTCAAACATTTAATTCAAGTGAGAAGATTGATATTTTAAAAATATTCCAGCCCTCAATGCCTTTTCTCTTTGAGAATGTTTTATAAATATGGTAGGACTGTTCAAACTATTCTGGGAGTGTTTTGTTTATAGGAACAATGTCAACGTCACTACAACAAATAATTTTCTTGTTGATATTCCTTATTCTGGTCACATGATCATACTATTCAAATTGTCACCACACTGACAATAGATTAATGTTGCCAGTTAATAATATTAGAACTTTTAAATGAGGTTCTCTAGATTTTTTCCCACGTAACTTTACAAAGGATACTACACAATATCACCTCTAGCTTATTAATCTTTTTATAATAACATGTAAATACTGTACTATGATTCCCCTCATGCTATGTTGCTTTGACATAAAAACTGTGAAAACTAACCAATTGAATGAATCTTTGGCTTCTACGTTAAAATTCAGTTTACTACAACTGGATCAACTGCTTCTTGGCTGAAAAGAGAGTGTGAACAATTGATAAGAATAAAAACACCTACTGGTGTTATTGTCATTGAGATGCCATCTTGCAGTTGCCTAAATCAACTTTGATCCAGCAAGCACAAAATCACAACTGAGCTCTTGTCTAGCTGTTGGCCATTCTCTCTGCCAATGATCCCTATTTCAAATATTAAGAAACAGTTAATAATAATAATAATAATAATAATAATAATAATAATAATAATAATTTATTAGATTTGCATGCCACCCTTTTCCGAGTTCTCAAATTCATCATTTTATCCAAAGTGGAACAGCAATAGCAACAACTGGTCTCTAAAAGCAACTGAGCCAAACCATAATCACCATTAATGCAACACTATTCTTGCTATGTGGGACACGGTGGTTCAGACACTGAGCTTGTTGATCGAAAGGTCAGCAGTTCAGCGATTCGAATCCCTAGTGATGTTTTATGGGGTGAGATCCCATTACTTGTCCCAATTTCTGCCAACCTAGCAGTTCAAAAGCATGTAAAAAAGTGCAAGTAGAAAAATAGGGACCACCTTCGGTGGAAAGGTAATAGCGTTTCATGTGCCTTTGGCATTGTCATGCTGGCCACATGACTATGGAGACATCTTCAGACAGCGGTGGCTCTTCTGCTTTGAAATGGAGATGGGCACTGCCCCCTAGAGTCGGGAACAGTTAGCACATGTGCAAGGGGAACCTTTGCCTTTACCTTTATCTATTATTGCTATTGATGTGGATTGCAGTTGATTGCTCTTTTCAGTCCATTATCTAAGATGAAAGGGCTCATAGAGCCTTAAAAAACAATTATCTCTGTCCCAAGGAAACTGCCAAAAGACCTCCAACTGTTTGTTTCAGAATGAATGTGCTGCCCACTCCCAAATGGTTCTGGTGGCTTCCCAAAAATTCTAAACATAAACAAAAGTTGCTTTTCCCAGTCCAAGTGTGGAAAGAACTGTTGTAAGTTGAGGACCACCTGTATTTCATACTTGACTGCTGCAATTATATTGTAACAAACATTTTCTATCCCGGATTAGATACTTCATTTATGCAGTTCCAAAGCATCAGGCATATAAACTAATGACCAATTTCAATAAACAATAAATGAAGTCATATTTTATTTCCATTGCTCCCAATATATCTCAAATAATTAAAAAAACTTTCTAGTTTTCATTGCATTCATTATGAGACCCAATTTTAAGTTAATAAGCCTTAAGTAAAAAAGTGAAATGTGAAAGTGTGAATCAAGCTTTAATAGCTGTTATCTTGCACATTCCATGTATGCCATTAATTGTAATATCATAATCAGTGTGCTCTTCGGCTTGATTTGCAATCAAATGATTGTCACACCTATTTAATGTAAACTTTCAAACCTATGAGTAGATTAAAAACACTTTGTATGATCTTGTTTTATAGATATTTTATTGCCAGATGATTATGTAGTTCCTCTTGATTGGGAAATATCAAAGGAGATCTATCTACAGTGGAAAACATCTGTGGAGGTATGGCCATTACTCCCCTTTATTTTATACAAAATATTTGATGGATGTTAGTCATGTTAAATTATACCTAGCAATTTATACAATGATACACATCAGTTATTAGATAATAGCAATAGCACTCATGCACCACTTCACAATGTTTTATAGCCCTCTCTAAGCGGTTTACATAGTTGTCATATTGCCCACAACAATCTGGGTCCTCATTTTACCCGCCTTGGAAGAATGGAAGAGTCAGTCAGGATCAAAGGAATCAACTCCCGGCAATTTGAGAAGTTAGGCTGCAATACTGCATTCTAACCACTGTACCAACACAGCTCCCGAAAAATTGGATGTGATGTTCAGGTCTTACTTTGCTAAAGAATGGTTTTTTCCCCCTGTGGACAAAAGAAATAAGATACATATAGCATTTTCCTTTATATTTTATTGCAGAAGAAACAGGAAAACCTACTGAAAGAGAATGTACTTGGTGAGTACAATTTTGTGACTTTTTAATCTGATTTATAATCAGCAACAAAATATTTGTCATAATACTGTACACTGTAATTAAAGTTAAAGTGGTGATACTGCATCAATGTGTACAGCTAGGTAAGCAAGCGACCTTAGATTGATGCTGGGAACTGGCAGCCCTGTCCTGCTCTTTCTAGAGAAAAAATCCTGAGCAGAACAGAAACAAAAGCATGTAAAATCCTTACGCTAATTATACTGTCTCTTTATCTGTAGTTCCTGCTGCTGCTCTCCAGGATTCAAATAAGGATTGCCATGAAAGACAATATTCAGAGATAAATCCAGATATGCCTTTGGAAGAGCCATCATTGCTCTGAAAAATTGTTTCGAACTACATAATCCAAGCACTAATGCTAGCCTTTCTGAAATTTTATTTAAAAACAATCAACCTTTTTTGTTGCAGAAAGGTAATTTCTTCCAATATTTTGATTGTTAGCTCAAAGCTTTGACCCATTTTGAATATGCAATTCATATTCACCCCCATAGAGTGAGAACATGTTTGCTTCTGGTTTTGCTAATCTCAATTTTTGAGGTGAACTTAGAAAAAATGACAGGATAAAGAAAAAAGAAATGAAATGGTTTGTTTTAGAATATTACCAAGAGTAAAAAATGGCTTTACCAAGAGATCAATATTATTACTGTGGCAATATAGCAGGCTCATATATTTTTTAAAAACATAATTGCTGAAGATGTATATTATTTAATATTGTTGATTACCCATAGTTCAGTGTAAATTCAATAGTGATGGGAACTTTTTTTGGCTCGGGTGCCAAAAGGGTGTGTGGCCACGCAATAGCATGCACACCCGTGCCCACACTCATAATTTTTATTTATTTATGCTACCCACTCCCTAGGAACTCTGGGTAGCTTACAACAAAAAATAAACGTCCAAAATACTAAAAAAAAAACCCTATAAAAACTGTTTAAAAACAATTAAAATAAAACAATGAAAGACATATGGTTGGATCTCGATGGTTATAATCATCAGATCAACAACCTCAGGCCTGCCGAAAAAGCCAGGTCTTCAATGCTCTCTGGAAGACCACAAGTGGGGATAGTCCAGATCTCAGGAGGTAGCTGGTTCCAGAGAGTCGGAGCAGCCACAGAGAATGCTCTCCCTGGTGGCCGTGCCAACCAACACTGTTTAGCTGACAGGACCTGGAGAAGACCAACTCTGTGGGCCCTTACCAGTCGCTGAGAGCTATGTGGAAGAAAGCGGTCTTGAAGATAGTCTGCAATGCACTGCCCTCACCCCGTGCATGCGCACAACCCTGCACACTGCCTCACCGCGCATGCACACAGGCCTCACTGAAGCCTCCAGCTCTATGTCAATTTTATTGAATTGCAATTGTTAATATAGGAATTGTACTTTGGGTGGATGAGATAGTTGTAAGACTTTAATACTTAGGTTTGATCTTTCACTATATATTTTTATTATTATTATGTTACAGAATGTGCTTGCTTTTTGGCTTTACCTTGGGTGGACTCAAATTAACAACCATCTAGAATAAAAGTAAACCTCAAGAATCAGCAAACGTACAAAGCATCAAACTTTTTGAATCCATATCCGAGTCACCTGCTGCTTTTGAATTTCATTTTCAAATAAAATTGTGAAGAGTGATTGTCATTGTTAAAAGGCAACATGAAATAATGTGACTTCAGCTGTTTAAAGTCATGTATATTTATTTATTTATTTATTGGATTTGTATGCCGCCGTTCTTCGAGGACTCAGGGCGGCTCACAACACATCAAAACAATATATGACCCTCCCTCCCGAATTAAGAGATATATCATCCTTCAGATGGACATATCTGGCTTAAAGTCTGTCCAGCATATTCCTGAAAATAACCAGTGAGGGGAATTTTTCCCTATGAATTACTGTGTAACTCTTCACACCATTAGAAAAATTCTGTTAATATTTAACTGGAATCCGCTTGTCGTTATAGTAAGATCATTACTGTATTTTTCAGAATATAAGGCACAGCTGAGTATAAGACTCACCTTAGTTTTGGGGGAGGAAAACAAGGGAAAAAGGCCTCTGCTTAGCAGCAATTTGCCAAATAGCAAGCAGCACAGATGATATATACACTGTATTTCTGTGCATGTGTGCCTGACCCATGGGGATAGCAAAGAATTGGAGATATGTACATTATGGCAGTATATTAATCCCAGAAAGTTTTCTTAAATGTAATTACATTAACTCCACCTAATTATTTAAATAGATCTACTCCAAAGAGGACTAAATGAGGGTTTAACTCAGCTGCCTTAGCTTAATACTAAAACAGGACACTGTTACATTTTAGATTACTGTATACTTTTACAGATCTTTAAAATTGATGTGGCTTTCTGGAAGTATTATCTGCTATTTAAAAGAAGATACAATAGCACTGGGCCTCCTCAGGTCAAGAATTTATTTTAAAAAGCTTCTTCATTTTGTTAAGTTAATAATAAAAGAGTCTTTAAAAAATAAGTCTAATAATTTGAACATTCTATAGGCATTTATAGTTATTGACTTACCTACTTGCAGCAAAAAAAAAAAAAAATAGCCAGTTTCACCAGTTTGATCTCTCCAGCAATTTGCTTGTGCAGCTTTAGTTTCACTTTCACTTTAGCATGTGGACTTCCTGGCAATTTAAATCAATCAGCTGAGTGTGGGGAGGTAGATAATTCAGTGACATGTGCTAAGCAGGCTCTGCTGCTGTTTTCTGCAAGGAAGTAAATTGCTGGCAAGCAGAGACCAAAGTGGGGGTGCCTGGGTGGGGCTACATTTGGTGCATAAGATGCACCCAAGTTTTCACTGTCTTTTGGGGGGTAAAAAGGTGCATCTTAGAAAAATACGGTATTTTATGTCTTGCACCTTGTTCCTACATAGAACAAGAAAACAAGTTATAATGGTCTTCTCCTTTGGTGCTAGCTAGAATAATATCCTATGCCCTTCAATAAGCATTTTACAATGTTGGATAGACATGTCCTCATATATCTGCATGCCGCCTCGAGTCTTCGGAGAGGGGCGGCATACAAATCTAATAAATTATTATTATTATTATTATTATTATTGTTATCATTATCATTTTGTTTCTAATCCCAAGATTATCCTTATTTATTTATTTATTCAATTTTTATGCCGCCCTTCTCCTTGGACTCAGGGCGGCTTACAACATGTTAGCAATAGCACTTTTTAACAGAGCCAGCATATTGCCCCCACAATCCAGGTCCTCGTTATTGCTTTTCTATCGCTTTTTTTCTCCAAATCCTTCTTAAAATGTGGTATACAGAACTGGACACCATGCCAAAGATAGGATAGAGCTGAATTATTTATTTCTGTTATTTGTATACTATGTTTCCATTAATTTAATCTATGAGTACAAAAAGTGGTAAATTCCAACTCCTATAATAAAACATAACACCTATGTACACAAATAAAGCTGCAACTTGATGGGCATTTAGTTGTACAGTAGTTTGTTTTCAAGTTAAATAGTACATAGTATATTGTTCTGGTACAATGCAAAGTACATAAAGAGATAACTGGCTACGTCATTATAAAAACAATAAATAGAACTCTAACGGAACAGAGAGGAGAGGGAAGGGGGGGAAAGGGAAGGGGGAGAAGTAGCTGCAATAGTTAAATGATACTGGATAACTAGAAATATTGAACAACTGGAAAGGAAAAATAAAGCAACCAATGTAGTATAGAAAAATAAAAGATTGTCAAACTAAACAATTCTATAAATAAATGGAATTTTTTTTGATATGTCTGTTTAAAAATAACGTATATTTTTCTGTTCATACATTGTAATTTAATTGTTCATAATCACATTAATAAATGTGAAGCAAAATACAATAAACACCAGTGTCGCAAATATTCTACTGTCAAGAAAAGAGCCAATATGAGAACATATAATTACTATCTAAAACTCTTATATTAATCATTTGAAAGTCAGATAGTAATATTTCAAAGTATTTTCATCTCCAAAATAGTTTAGAAGAAATTACCAATTCTGACTAAATGAGTATCATATTACACCACTAACTACATTTATCTACTACAACAAATATAACAAAATGTTTTAAGTTCATTAGTCCTGAGTAGTAGGAAACCCTTTGTTTGTTTTTCCATCCACTCACTCAAAACAATCCAATTCCAGATACTGTATTTGATAGAGATAAGTAACTAAGCTCATCTATTGCAAAATAATCAGTGGATATTTTAAAATATTGTATTTACATAGAGTGTAAGATTTTTGGAGGTAAAAGACTAATTGATCTATATGGGGGGGGGGGAATAAGCCCTAGGATTAAATGACACAAACAGCATACAGATTAGTTGTGCAAACTGAAATGTACAGAGTAGAGCAGTGTTTCCCAACCTTTTTTGAGCCGCGGCACATTATTCATATTTTCAAAATCCTGGGGAACATTGAACGGGGGGTGGGGGAGGGGCGGCTAAAGAAAAGTTTGGACGAAAAAAATATCTCTCCCTCCCTTTCGCTCTATTCCTCCCTCATTCTCTTCCTTCCCTTCTTTCTCTCCATCCCTTTTTCTTCCTCTTTTTTGCTCTCTCTCCCTCCATGTCTTTCTCTCTCCCTTGCTCTCTCTCTGTCTCCCTTTCTATCTCTTTCTTGCTTTTTTCTCTCTTTCTTGCTCTCTCTCTCTTTCACTGCCTCTTGCTATATGTCTCTTTCTTTCTCTTTGCCTCTCTTTCTTTCTCTCTCTGTCTCTCTTGCTATGTCTCTCGCCCCTGGCTGCTCGCTGCTGCCTTCGCCGAAAGCGCTTTTGTCCCGGGCTCTCAGCCAGGGGGCTGCAGGAGAGGCGGCGAAGGCGATCTCTCTCGTTCTCCGGAGGCTGGAGAAAGTGATTTTCAATGTCGGGGGCGCGGGCCGGCATGCGCTCTCCCCATCCCCCTGCCGGCTTACTTTGAATGGGGCAGGGGGATGGGGAGAGCGCACGCCGGCCCGCGCCCCCAACATTGAAAATCACTTTCTCCAGCCTCCGGAGAACGAGAGAGATCGCCTTCGCCGCCTCTCCTGCAGCCCCCTCGCTGAGAGCCCGGGACAAAAGCGCTTTCGGTGAAGGCAGCGGCGAGCAGCCAGGGGCGCGAGGGGCCTAGAGGCGCTGGGGGCGGCTGCGGCTTCGCCCTTGGAAAAGGGTGTGCGGGGGGGTGTTTTGGGGTGCGCTGGCGCAGGCGTGCGTGGCCCGGCACCCTCCTGCTCCCACTGCCCTCCCTCCGGGCCCCAAAGGACATTGGTTGCCTCCCCCGCCAGGGAAGCTCCAGCTGGGCGGGGCGCTGCTGGTGCCTCCGCCCTGGAGCTCTTGCCACCGCCATCCCCCAGCTACTACTTGGTGCCATTGCTGATGGCGCCCTCCTCCTCTTGCTGCCGGTGCGAAGAATGAAGCTCTCCTTTTTTCCCGCCTTCCTTCTTTGGGGCAGGAGAGCGCCAGCAATAGCGGCATCGGAAAGTAGCCGCACCGGCAGTGCCCCGCCCAGCTGGAGCTGCCCTAGGAGTTTGGCGGCACACCTGACCATGTCTCGCGGCACACTAGTGTGCCGCGGCACACTGGTTGGGAAACGCTGGAGTAGAGAAACAATCTGGGTGACTTTTTATAATGATCGCCAATAACACATTCAAAATTAATTTAAAGAAAGATATCAGTCGCTGCCCGAAGGCGTAGAAAGTGACAAATAGATACCATAGGCAATTCAGGCAAATTGTTCAGGCAATTGCTTGCTTAGGCAATTGCTTGCTAATTTGGCTATGCTCTTCGGTGGCGCCTTTTTTTTTGGAGGGGGGGTGGTTTATAAAATTTTCTTTATTTTCTCCAACATACAATAAAAAACATATGCAATAAAAAACAGAGTCAATGCCTAAAGTAATAACTCATGATATTTCTTTGTTACAATAAACATTCAAAAAGAAAGTTTAAATATCTAAAAATATTTTTACTAGAGTAATTTGCTCTTCTCTGTTAGATTAAAGTTAACTACTGATCAAACACATATCCTCTACTAAAGTGATTTTCTCTTCTCTGCTAAATGTATTTATTTATTTGACTTCCATGCCGCTCAATCCAGAGGGACTCGGGATTAAATGAAAATTATCTACTCATCAAACATATATCCTCTACAAATAACGATATTGTAAAATCTATGCTCTTATCTCCCTTTTTGTATGTACAGGTATATTAAAACACAGATATCTTCACTCAATATCCAATTTATTCCTTTCACCTTTAGGTTAAATCCTTATCCATTGCTGCCTTCGGTGGCTCCTCCGTCTTTCCGCCTCAAAAACAAAACTCTCTTCGCCACCAATCATACAGTCATAAGTGGGAGGAAAATGGTGATAGGAATGATGAAAAAACCTAGTAGAAATAGAAGTGCAGACTTAATAGTTTGACAGTGTTGACGGAATTATTTGTTTAGTAGAGTGATGGCCTTCGGGGGAAAAACTGTTCTTGTGTCTAGTTGTCTTAGTGTGCAGTGCTCTGTAGCGACGTTTTGAGGGTAGGAGTTAAAAAAATTGTGTCCAGGATGTGAGGGAAGATAGACGATAGATTGAAGTCTAATGAAAGAGAGAGAGAGAGAGAAGATAGATAGATAGATAATAAATAAATGCCAAGCGGCCGCCTCTGAGGGGGACGAGAGGTATCCACTGCACTCCTTTCGTTTTCGCCTGGCTCCTTTGGCGCGGCCCTCACTCTGCTCTGAGGAAACGAGGGCGGAGCGGAGCGGAGGAGGCGGCGCTGCCTCATCTCAAGTCACGCGGCCGAAAGGGCATTGTAAATACCAGGTGACTCCGTCGAGAAGCTCAGCCCGTCGGCCGGAGATGAAGAAACTGCAGCTGGTGCCGCCTCGTCGCCGCTATGGAAGATAGCCTGATCCGTGCCTTCGGGGGCCTCAGCCTCCAGCAGCCCCGCCGCGCCCAAGGCGGGCCCCGCGGTCGCCGCTTTAGCAAAAGCCTCTATTTGTTGCGCGGCCTGCCCGGCTCCGGCAAAAGTACTCTGGCCAGGTAAGCTCGCCTCACAGCTGCAGCCCTTCCCGCGCGTTTCGAGGGGTCCCGCCGAGTTCAGGTCCGCGGTGGAGGGGGTGGCTGAAGGAAGGAAGGAAGGAAGGAAGACAGCGAAAGGAAGGAAGGAAGACAGCGAAAGGAAGGAAGGAAGGAAGGGCTCGAAGGACAACTTTCGACGGTCTCCAGAAGCTACTCGACGCCTGAGGGGGTTGAAGGCGGCGGCGGCGCCTTTGCGGGGAAGTCCCCTCACAGCCGAAGCTGCCTAGCCGGAGTTGATAACGAGGCAGGCGTTTAAGTAGCTGGAGTGCCCTTCCGCTTTTGGGGGTTTTTCCTCCCTTAAGTGTGTTATCTTAAACTTAAAGGAACAGCAATGCTGGGGGTGGGGAGAGCCATTAATGGTGACCAAGGGAGAACTCGAAGCCAGTCAGGAAAAGCAGAACAATAGGAAGAGTGGGTGAGGGGAAGGGTACTTTGCTCTCCGACTCCTGTGTATTTTGAGTCCATTTTAGGTCTGCACTACAATTGATAAGCACCAACAGAAACCCTAAACGTGATGGAGAACTAGTAGATTCCTCCAAAGCCATTCCTTTAATTCAAAGGTACATAATGCACAGGCTTTATACAATCCCATACCTGGATCCAGAAACTGGCTGAAAGAAAACAAGGTCACAGTAGTGTCAGGTTACACTTTGTTTTGTTTCTTTTGTCATGTTAACCAGGCTAGTCTATCATATTCAATTGCCTGCCACATTATTTTGCAAAAGTACTTAGCTATTTCCTATAATGAAATCTGACTTCATTATCTGTTATGAATTAATATGTTATATTTATTAACATATAATATTAATATTTTTTGAGAAAAAACTAATAGAAAAAAAGAGGGCCAAAAACACACACCATGAAGTGAATAATAGGAATTTACAAGCAAATCAAATTGGCTAAAGTGAAATTTATTAAAATGAACATTTTCAACATTAGATCTATATAATAATTGCGGTTTCAATATGTGGTTTAAGAAATTGCAAGTTATATTTGAAATCCAAAGAATATATGAACAGCAGTAAAATCAATATATTATAAATCACAAATCATATAATAAGGAAGCAGTGGGACCTAGGTGGGTTGATGAGAACGTCCACCTTTTCAGCTGAAATGTGTGTCCCGTTCGTTCTACAAACTCTGGAACTTGTTTGGCAAAGTTGCACCGGTGTGTTTGGGTTGCCCTAAGATGGTGTCCGACTTTTCCCCAGGCTGGATCTTTGTTAGAAATAATACCTGTTTTGCCTGTTGTGATTTTGGACAAGTGATTGTGAGAATGCCCTGTGAAAATGGAATGTTTATTCTTTCCATTATATACAATACTTATATTGTATTGAGCCCAGTGAAATTGGTTGATATAGCAATAGAATTTAGATTTATATACAGTTTCACAGTGCTTTACAGCCCTCTCTAAGCGGTTTACGGAAAATAAGCATATTGCCCCCACCAATCTGGGTCCTCATTTTACTGACTATGGAAGGTTGAGTCAACCTTGAGCCTACTGAGATTTGATCTGCCAAACTGTTGGCAGCAGGTGATCAGCAGAAAGAGCTTGAAGTACTGCACTCTAACCACTGCACCACTAAGGCGCTTATAATATATTTTCTGCATGTTTTTTAAATTTTAAATTGGCAGCTGAATCCTGTCAGAACCACTGTTTTCTCTGCATGGAGCAGCTACTTTGTCATAAATACTTTATACTGAATGCATATCGAAAGGTCACTGTTTGTATACAAGGAAGTGTACATTTTATCATGCACTAATAATGCCTGTCAATTTCAGACTGTTTATTTTTTTAATTCTGGAAAGTTGAAGTCCTTCACTTCTGTTTTAATGGTTTCAATTCTGCGAAAGTTCCATAATTGACCCTTGTTTAAATTCTTATTTACTAAATTGAAGGAGCATAACAAGCAGCAGGTTTAAAAGATAAGCAACAGGAGTATGATAAATAGCTGAATTGTAATATTGGGTCTATTTAATATTAATATTGGGTCTATTTAAGAAAAAACAGTCCTCAAAAATTATTTTGCTTTATTGACTGAACAAAATTGATAATTTTGATAATAAAACAAAACCAAGCAGCACATACCAAACTGATGTTTCAGTATTATGCAAATATTCACAAATTAACCTAAATCAACAACTGCCATATTTTTTGGAGTGTAAGATGCTTTGAAGTACAAGACGAAGCTACCTTTTTTGAGGAGGAAAACAAGAAAACAAATCTGACTCTACCTCTGCCTTCCAGCAATTTACTTCCTTGCAACAATCAGCAAACAGCCTGTTTTAGTTTCACTTTCAGTTTCAGAAAGCCTGATTAACACAAGAACAAAAAATGCCTTGCCTGCAGCCTGAAACAACCTGTTTGTGCTAATCGGGTTGTGCTGAAGCTAAAACTGGAACAGGCTTATATCGTAAACATGAATTGCGTTCGGAGACTGATTGGCAACCAATGCAGCTCACGTAAAGATGGAGTAATACAGGCATACCTTGGTACACCTGCTGCATTCTGCACCAGGTGAAGTCTCTGAACACTGTTCAAGGGTAGCACATTGCAATAGTCAAGACGAGAGGTGATGAGGGTGTGAGTGACTATGCGGAGCGCCTCCTGGTCAAGGTAAGGCCGCAACTGGTAGACAAGATGAACTTGTGCAAAAGTTCCCCTACATTGTAAACAGTGTCTGAGGGGGAAATTGCTTGTGACCAAAGTGGTTTCCATGCTGTAATCGGGTCTCAATCCAAATTAAAATGGGTCTAGATAATCCGCTTCTTCTAAGGTCCACAGGAGTTGGAGTGCCACCACTTTCTCAGCAACCTTCCCTACAAAGGGAAGATTGCAGACAGGTGATAGTTATTCAATGAGGTTGGATCCAGGGAAGGCTTCTTGAGCAGGAGCCTCACAACCCTTTCAAAGGTTGCGGAAAAGACACCTGGTTCAAAGAAGCATTGACTATCACTGTAGTCAGCCTCGTGTCACCTCCCTACTGGCAGAGATCAGTCAGGAGGGACACGGGTCTAACAAACAAGTGGAGAGGCGCTCATTGCTCCCATGGCCTTGTCTGCTTCATTAGCAGTCACAGGCTCAAACTCCTCCCACACAACAGGACTAAGACTTGCCTCAGTCACCTCTCTTGACATTGCCCTATTGAAGTCCAGATATACCTGAATCTGAGCGATTTTGTGCAACAGAAACGGAAAAAAATCCTCAGCCCTACCCTGTAAGGGAACTTCCGTGCTCTCTACATCAAGAAGTGAGCAGGTCACCCTAAAGAGGGCAACAGAGCAAGAATGTGTGGATGCAATAAGAGCGGAAAAATACACATGCTTTGCCGCCTTTATCGCCACTAAATAAGTCCTAATATAGGCTCTTAGTAGTGTTCAGTTGGACTCAAATTTACTGGCCCTCCATTGTTGCTCTAGATGTCTCCTGGTGTTTCATTTCCCAAAGTTCCTCAGTGATACTAGGCAGATACTAGGGACTCAGCCGGATTGCAGACAAGAGAATCAGGTATCACTCCAAGCTCCCTCTGGAACCTGAGCAGGTCCATTAGGCACCTGAGGTGGAACCACCTAATCGGCTCTGCCTCCCTGCAATGAAGGATTGACATCTTAAAGTCAAGCCTCACCAGGAAATGATCTGACCATGACAAGGGGAAAGTGTCTATACCTCTTAAAATCAATCATGTACCCACTGCCCCGAGAGAAAAACCAGGTTGAGTGTGTGTCCCCCTTTATGAGTCGGCCGCTCAATTACTTGGGTCAGGTCCATGGTTGTCATGGAAGCCATGAACTGCACTGCCCCTGAGGACTCACTGAGTGACGGTAGGTTAAAGTCCCCCAAGACCATCAGTCTGAGGAACTCCATCGCCAACTTGTCTACTGCTTCGAGTAGCGCAGGCAGGGCTGTTGCGACGCAGCTGGGAGGTAGGTACATTAGCAGCAAGCCCCTAGGGGTCCAACTTCAGGAGTAGAGACTCACAGCCTACTATCTCGGCTGCAGGGATCCTGCGAGGATTAAAGGTCTTCCGGACAATAATAGCCACTCCTCCACCCCTTCCCTGGTGTCGCGGCTGGTGCAGCACCTGAAACCCATCTGGGCACATCTCTGAGAGGGGAACACCCCCCCTTGGGGCCCAGCCAGGTCTCAGTAATGCACACCAGGTCCTAGACATCTTATTATCACAAACTTTTTAGTCAAAGCTCCTTTTGGAACAACTGCAGTTTCAAGAGACCTGATTTCTTAGGAAGATTGGAGAGGCATGACCTTACACTAACCTAGCTTTTTTGATATCAGCCATGGTCACTTTATTGTCATAAATGAAGACAATATATCAGTCTTGCAAGACCTTTTGAATAGGAGAAAATTTCAACTGGCATTGTATCCTTCAAATACAGAGTAAAATTTGCCTCAGAAATCCAGCAGAATAATCTGAGTGTACTAAACCATTCTTTAAGAATCATTTACTAACTATATTGCAGTTATCTGGGTTCACAAATATATGCCCAGATAACACTTTAACTCAACTGATATGTTTTGGTTTTCCTAATGCTGTGTATCTGAGGCTATTGTTTTCATCTCCCCACGTAGAGTAGCCATGCTGATTATTTACTCTAGTATTGTGACTTAAGAATTGTGAGATTTCAGTCTTCCAACTTGATGCGTTTCAGAAATGTTTGATTTCAATTCTGCTTCTGACAAGACATGCAGAAATTACATTGAATAGCCTTTTGGACTTGTAAAAGAAATTACAAAGTATAGTTCTTTTGAATGTACATTTGTCCTGAAATGCGGGACCATCTGCTTTTGTCAGTTAATTTGCAAATATACTGTACTGTATTTTTCTTTCCATTGTTTCTAGATGTGCCAGGATTTATGGCAACATTATACCCTGGTGTGATATATACCCAATGCATCAAGTTAATGTATAGAACAGTACAGAACAATAGGATTCTTTATTGACCAAGTGTGATTTAACACACAAAGAATTTGTCTTTTTTTGCTATATTGTTTAATTTGGAACTCTTGCTGATCCGAGATAGGCTGCTGACCTTTTTATGAACAAAAGTCAGTAATAAGGACTACATTCAAAATGCTGTACATTTTAGATCAGAATCATCCAAGTTAAGTTATTTTTACACTAATTGTGTACAGAACAAATACAAACACGGTGATTCAGAAATTTATTTATGCCTCAAATACACTATAACCCACCACAATTCCAAGGACTCTCAGTGCCGCACAAAAATGAACACATTCCATAACAATACAGAAACATAAAATGATTGAAACACCCAAATAATTCATGTCAGCAGGGCTGAAAAACTTCATCTTCAGCTTTTTTCTAGAAAAACAACCTTTTGAATGGTTACCACGTTTTTTCACAGTAATAACAAGGTAGCAAATTGGACAACCTCTGATGGCAACGGGAGAGGCGCTTTAGATTGTACACCTCTGCTCTGCTATATGTGGCTGTAGTTAATTGTAAATATGCATTTGTTTGCTCAAGTAATTGCAAAAATCAAAGTATTGCATTTGACAGTTGCACCAAATGGCATTTTCATACATTTTTCTCTTGTGACATCACATTGTTAGATCCAGTCATGATAACCAATCAGCACTTTTTTCTTTTCTTGTCAGCCAACTGAAACGTGAATTTCCTAATGCAGTCATTTTTAGTACTGATGAGTATTTCATCATGGAAGATGGCACCTATGAGTTTGATCCTGATTGTTTGGGAGACGCACATGAGTGGAACCAGAAAAGAGGCATGTATGACTGGTTTTCCTTAACATTCCTCTTTATCTGCTCTATCAAAGTTGCTTTCTACATGTTGATTAGAATAAAGCATCACATAATAGAATTAAGAACAGAGTAAGCCTAATTCTGAAGTGACAATTGATATGCTTACTGTTTAAAGACTTTCTGATATGGAAACTGAACACTGATATTTGGTATGGCTGGGAAAAATTGACTTCCTCTGCCAAGTCTATAATAACTTCTAATTAACTTAGAGGGTGATATTGAAAAATGGGTAGAAGTAGATGAAAAATAATTCCCCCCCCCCCCAATTTTTTAAAATTGTAGGACAGAAATGGCCATCTGGAAACATGAGCCTAGGACAGAGGCAAAAAATATACTAGGGTTTGAAGGAATATCTGGGTCTCCTTTGGCTACCAGCAGTGAAGGGCTACCAAAGTTTTTACTACCACTGTGGGCATGGCTTATACAGGACACCCTACATTTCCTTTCAACATCTTTCAGTGCAAATTGGGTTCACTGAAGTGGAGCTCCATTTTTACACCCCACTGAATCCCCCCCCCGTCGGGGCAGTAGCCCACCCCTGCCTACCAGTATACATTATCTTTGCACTCTTTTCTTTCCAATATAATTCAGTTAAACCAGTTAAACCACTTAATACAATCATTTCCTGCTAATTCCTGGGAAAGCAACTGATCTGTATGGAGTCAAGCAACTTATTAGACTTATTTTTGCAGAACCATTGATCTAGATTGCAGTGAAATTTAAATTCCACATGCTGAAGTGAAAAAACATGCAAAAAGATGTAATGTATTATTTTGGTGTCAAACTCTTACCTGATCATAATTTGTCTACCTCAGCTACAAAAATACTGCTTATATCTTGTTAATCCTAAACATGAAGCTAGCCAGAACAGGAAGTATCTGAATTCTTACTTGCTGATTTTAAATGCAATGACAATAGTTTTCTAGTTAAGATGAATTAGAAATTGCAGATGATGAAAAAGCTTCTGGATAATTCCAGCAAGCTGAAACGTGAGGAAAATAGGAACAATGTGAGGATAAAAAAATATAGACATAATGCTAGATTTTCTATTAGTTTATATGTAAATAGTTATATAGATATAGTATGTAGTTTAAATTTAATCACCTTAGCTGAAGAAAAATATACGAAGGGTACATTTACTTTTATCATTTTTGTACATGGCATATTTCCATTGGATGTCTTGATTAGAATATGAAAGCATTATAACCAAGCACAGTTAATTTTTTAAAGCAATAATTTAACTGGTCATCCATAAGAATTTCCAAGCCAATATGCCTAGCGTTAAAACTAATATATGATCATAAAATTACAATAGGTAAAAAAATTAAAATAATTATAGTAAAAAGTCTGATATTAGTGGGATTTATAAAATGTACAGTCAAATTTTGTTATTTTTATAAACAACTCAAGGCAGTGAAGATACCTACTGTCAGTTCTTCCTTTTATTTTCCCCACAACAACAACTTTGTGAGATGAATTCAGGTCAGAGAGAGTAAATGGGCTAAGGTCACCCATCTGGTTTTCATCTCTGAGGCAGGACATGAACTCATGGTCTCCCAGTTTCTAGTCTGGTGCCTTAACTATTAGACCAAATGGACAAATAGAAGTATTTTAATGCAGAACAGAACAGGAAAAAAACCAGTGCCAATTATATTTCCCTGAAGAGGCCTCATAATTTAAAAATATCACTACTCAGTAGCAGCACTAATATAATGGGTCCCGGTGACCCCACTTTGCCATGTGTATTAAAAGTCAGGTCTGATACTTAAGTGTTTGGGATCTGATTTATCAGATTGGCCTTTCACTTTTGTCTAATATCAAATGGCAAATTGTTGGGAATCCGAGTTGCAAATATAGTTCCTGTCCTTGCAGCTCTCTAACTAGTGAGATTTATTTACTATTATTCATTATGACAGTACAGTGATCCCTCGATTATCGCGTGAGTTACGTTCCAAGACCTCCCGCGATAATCGATTTTCCGCGATATAGCGGCGTGGAAGTAAAAACACCATCTGCGCATGCGCGCCCTTTTTCCATGGCCGCGCAAGGGCTTGCAGGTGGAGGCGGGGAGCGACGAAAGTGCGGAAGCCGACAAAGATTGCTTTGAATGTCGGCTGCCCCCGCCCCCCAGCACCCGCCCGCCCACCGTTCGCCCGCCCGCCCGCCATTCGCCCACCCACCCGCCCGCCCGGCCGGTCGCTCGCCGCTCGCCCGGGAGGAAGAGAGTGTGAGAGAGGAATAAGCAAGATAGAGAAAGAGAGAAAGAAAGATGAGAAAGGAAGGAAGAGAGTGAGAGAGAGGAAGAAAGAGAGAGAGAGAAGAGTGGAAGGAAGAGAGAGAGAAATGATAGAAAAAAGGGGAGAAAAAAAGAGAAATGAGAAAATGATTGAAGCAGAGAATGACAGGAAAGAAAAAGAGACAGAGAAGTGACTCTTGGTGATGACGTATGACGTCATCGGGTGGGAAAAACCGTGGTATAGCAAAAAAACCCGTGGAGTATTTTTTAATTAATATTTTTTGAAAAACCGTGGTATAGCATTTCGCGAAAATCGAGACCGCGAAAATCGAGGGATCACTGTAGATGACTTTTCTTCTATTAAAGCTCAATTTAGCTTTTCTGTATTGCAATAATATTATTATATCCATTTTTAATGGGTTCTTCCTTTTCTGTTTTAATTTTGTAGTATTGTATATATGGCATATGAGAAATAAGCTGAATGTATCACGGCAAAAAAAAATGAGATCAATAAAACTCTGCTTCTTGAAAGTCCTTTGCTGATTATATCTCATAGTTATTTGTACTGTAAATAACCAATATTATTGTTGCAATCAATCCCCCAAACAGATTCTCCTAGCTCAGTGATTTGCAACTATGCTAAGGCCCTGGAAATCTCAAGTTATTTTATTATCTGAAGGATTTAATACAATTATATAGATAAACAATACCTAATTTCACCTACTATAAACTTGTAATTTATTATATTACAGCACGTAAAGCTATGAAGAAAGGGAAATCTCCAGTTATAATTGATAATACCAACATCCATGCTTGGGAAATGAAGCCATATGCAATAATGGTTTGTAATATGATTTCTTTGTAATTCTTAATAAGTGCGGGCTCAAAAGAAATCTGTAATCCTATTGTTTTCAAATTAGGGAAGAAATTTGCAAGAATCTGTAATGTCCATAATGTTTGCAAATACCATTTTTCTCCTGCTTTTGAATTCTTGTTCAACTCTTTGTCCAACTCTTTGAACTGCATTCTTCAACTCGGCAATATTGCAGCTATAATACATTGGATGGGATTTATGGGCATCTGGAAGGCAATAGATTTTTAAGCCATCCAATATAAATCCAGCCTCTCTTTTTTTAAATTACATTTTGCTCTTTTTGTTAAAATTGAGAACATTCTCAGGAATCATGCAATTTAAAGGAACGTTGCTTTATGTAGCTTATAGTTTATAGTTCCAGGTTTCATGGAATATTTGTTTCTAAGCCAGTATAAACCTTGCAATCAATATGAAATTACCTTAAATTGAGCCAAATCATTAGCTCATCACATACTTTCTGATTAATAGCTGTTCTTTTAAAATACATATTTTTCTGGCAATCTAAGCTCTTTTAAGGGAGATACCAAGGACTTTATGGAGGCAAAAGTTCGTCCTTTTAATCGTGCTACAGACCATCTTTCAGTTTAAAGCAGGTTGTAAGAAATACTATGCTTTCCTTCTGATGTGTTAACATTAATGCTAATTTAGCATTCAAATAATTTGAGTGAAATACCAGTTGAAGATACTTAAGGACATAAGCATAGTCTAAGCTCCTTAGTATTGCATTTCACTCAATGGCCAACCAGATGCATGCCAATGTTCCTTTGTACTTGGTATCTGTCCTCAATGGATTTAGCTATTTCCTTTTTAAAGCCATCCAAAATAATAGCAATCATGTTTCTGTATAAGGAAGTACCGTACTTGTTTTTGTCCGTTTAGTGATATTGTTGATATTAAAAACTAGATGCTGTCTGGCACACCAATTGAATAGAATCTCTGCCCCTCTTAGTAATAAAAATGTGATTCTCAGAAAATCTGCTAATTCAAATTTCCACTCATTTTTTTAAATATAGTTTTGACAGCACCTACAGTATCAACAGGTAACTACTTCAATATTCCCAGCTCACAGCCGTCTGTTTTGAGAGCAATTGAAAGACTACTGCATGTCTAACCAGCTTTGCTTCTTTTCTTGAAAAGCAATATTTTAAAGTCCTTGAGATAACTCATTATCAATGTTGGAATTATTTTTGTTTACTGTCTTATTTATAATGCATTGATGATGAAAAGTCTTATATAATTAATGGTGAGTAGTGACTAGTTAGAAAAATCATGAAAATCATACTGAAATTTACTGACAAAAACATTAGGAAAGTATATTCATGCTTGAATAAATAATTCTGAGAAATACAATAAATATTAGAAGATGTGTGTGGCTTACAAAACATATTTTGCTTAAACTTCCAACAAAACAATCCTGCTTTGTTTGGCAGAGTATAATTTGTTGTACTTTAATAAAACATTTCAAGTATTCCAGTCATTGAAAACACTGGGAACTTCTCTTGTTTTTCATCCCAGGAATACAAGGTTAGATGGGATGGTACTCAAAAAGAGAAACACAACTTGCAAAAGAATTTGGCATTTTCAAAATGTTAACAATACATCTCAGAAGGTCATGGAAATAATTATTCCTTATAGTTATTTTTTATAGATTAGCCCTCCACTGTTAGGCAAGTTAAAGAAAAATGATTTTTTTAAAAGTCAGTCATCCATTCAGGTTGCATTTTGCTGGACTGTCTCTGTTACGTTGCTGCAAAAAATGCTTCTGCTTAACCCTTGCATGGACAGTAACATCAACATTGGAAAATAAACAACAAAAATTTAATAAAATCTGTATATAAATGTATCCTGAAGCTCAACTCAATTCAATCTCACTCAAAAGAATACAGAATAACCATATCCCTTGAAGTACATTCAAACATGCCAAAATTCCCACTCTGGCATTCATAGCAATGTCTATATTTGCAGCCTAAGTTCGCAACACTGGAAGTTAATCGGCTGTAGTGTGCTTTGTCCTGAAGCCGAGTTTGCCATAGGTCTGCAATCCTGAACGATGTGCTTAGGTAACAGCAAATTTGATCCAGTAGTTCTGATGTCAACCCATGCAAATCAAAGCCAATACCAATACCAATTTATTTATTGGATTTGTATGCTGCCTCTCTCCGAGGACTCGGGGCGGCTCACAATATAACAAAACAATATAAAATATACGTATCTGAAAAATCCAATTAATACAGCTAAAAATTTTTAAAACTCTAATAACAATTAAAATCATTCATTCCCATTCACACAGCAAGACTTACTACATTCGTTTGCCTGGGGGCTAGGATCTAATGGCTGCAAGCCTGGCGGCACAGATAGGTCTTTAAATTTTTGTGGAAGGCAAGAAGGATGGACGCAGTGCGAATCTCCGGGGGAGCTAATTCCAGAGGGCCAGGCCCCCCACAGAGAAGGCTCTTCCTCTAGGCCCTGCCAAACGATATTGTCTAGTTGACGAGACCTGTAGAAGGCCGACTCTGTGGGACCTAAACAGTCGCTGGGACACACGCGGTAGAAGGCGGTCTCGGAGATAATCTGGTCCGATGCCATGTAGGGCTTTATAGGTCATAACCAACACTTTGAATTACATCTGGAATTACAATTGGCAGCCAATGCCTCCTTGTAGGGAGCTGGAAAGGACCCCTCCTTCAAAGAAGCGTTGGTAATCTCCTGGACCCAGCTCCGTGTCACCTCCCTGCTGACTGAAACCACCTGGGAAGGACCCGGGTCCAATAAACAGGTGGTGGAACTCACAACCGCCATGGCCTTGTCCTCTTCATCAGGTGTTACCAGGTAGAACGGGCCCCTGTCATCTTGACTGACTCATTGTCAGCCGACACTGCATTCCAATTGGAGTCAAGGATTGTCCAGATCTGAGCGATTGTATCTGCAAAAAGCTTGGTAAATTCCTCAACACTACCCTGCACGGGTTCTTCAACTCCCCCGTGATTAAGGAGGGAGCGAGTCACCCTAAGCAGGGCAGCTGGGCGGGATTCTTCAGATGCAATCAGGGCGACATTATATGCGCATCTTGTCGCCCTGAGCGCCACTTTGTAAATCTCCATATGAGCTTTTACAAGTGTTTGGTCAGATTCGGATTTATTTCTCCTCCAAGGCTTGTCCAATATGACAAGATTAGTAAATCTAGTTTCTCTGCTTAGAACAGCCGTAATGCATGAGGCAATGCCTCTTACAACTAACAACATTTGTGAGAATGTCCATGTCATTCAGAACTCAATACAATACTCTTTCAATAATTATTTCATGGCTAATCCTTTCAGAAAGTGTTGAGGGAAGGAGTTCAACTTGAATGAGTCATTCCCAGAAAAAGAATTAGGAGGGCCGTTCTGTATGCTGTGGATTCACGTCAAATAAAAAACGTTTTAGGCTACTTAACCAAGTCTGGTGCAACTGTATGAGCTACATTCACATAACATGCTATTTTTAACTTTTATTTATGTTTTGGTGGATTGGTATATGGTATGCAATTTATTTATCAGTGTATTGAGTTTATTCAATAATCAGGTTAAATGTGTTGTGCAACTCAAACCTTTGGTATTTTTTTCTCCCTCACGGTAGAGAAAAATACAGAAAACATTGCTTAATAGACTAAAACATGATAGTGTTTTCTAAAATTGTAGGATGATAACAATTTGTTTGTTTTTCTTTAATCAGGCACTTGAAAACAGATATGAAGTTATATTTCGGGAGCCAGATACCAGTTGGAAGTTCCGGGTTCGGGAATTAGCTAGGTACATTTTAGAAGCAACTTTAGAAAAACGAGGCAGACCGTTGTTGTAATCATTGATTGATTTGAATCCTGATTTAGGCAGGAGGCTTGTCCTGAGAAACAGCATGTAGCAAAGTTGTCTTCTACTAGTCTAGATGGATGTATCTAAATATTCCTGCTTATGTATTGTAGTAGTGGTTTCTTGGATATGCTGCACAAATTGTGGCCTTGAAACTACAAAGACAAATTGCCATATTAGTAGTATATTTCATGAGTCAGAAATTTTTTGTGTGTATAACTGGAGTGTGTACAAAGCTGAAGGGATTAGATGCTGTAGCCTAGAGCAGTGTTTCCCAACCATGGCAACTTGAAGATATTTGGACTTCAACTCCCAGAATTCCCAAATGCTGGCTGGGGAATTCTGGGAGTTGAAGTCCAGATATCTTCAAGTTGCCAAGGTTGGGAAACACTGAATTAGAATAACAAACATGTTCTGAAAATTAGTGTTAAAGTTCATACTGATAATCTGATAACTGTCTTCCTTTCTTCAGTAGATGAATTTTGGTTTTGCTTGTATTGAACCTATTGCCTAGGGCAGTGATGGCGAACCTATGGCACGGGTGCCAGAGGTGGCACGCGGAGCCATATCTGCTGGCACGTGAGCCATTGCCCTAGCTCAGCTCCAACATTTGTTTGTTATGTTTTAATCTCAGGTAACTATTCGACTTCTTTTACTGTTTTGTATTAATTTTTATATTGTACCGCTGTTGTAAGCCTCTGAGTCCTTAGAGATTGGACGGCATAGAAGTCGAACAAACATGCATGTTTGTGCCATCCATCTGATCTTTGGCTTGCACAGAGGCTCTGGGAGGGCGTTTTTGGCTTCCAGAGATCCTCCCGGTGGGGTGGGGGAGGCTGTTTTTACCCTCCCCCCCCCAGCTCCAGGCAAGCCTTTGGAGCCCAGGGAGGGCAAAACACGTGCCTGTTAGGCCCACCAGAAGTTGGGAAACAGACTGTTTCCAGCCTCCACGGGGAGGTGGCAGAAGCTGTTTTCACCCTCCCCAGGCATTGAACTATGGGTGTGGGCACTCGCACATGCGTGATAGCGTGCATGCATGATCTTTCGGCACCTGAGGAAAAAAAGGTTCTCCATCACTGGCCTAGGGGCTTGCTGCAACAACTGGTCCTTTTCCTTCCCTCTAGTCGGTATCCCAGTTACTAAAAATACAATAGTTTAACTTAGAGCCCTTTTCTTCTGTGATTTGGGGGGATTCTTTTATTGAAAAGAACTTTCTCAGTGGTTACAATTTGATCTTATAGGTGTTAGATGTAGCTGAGTTCAATATTAGAAAGGAGTGAATCTATTGGTCTCTTAATCAATATATACTGTAATCATATCTGAATCATACCGATATGCATTTAATGGACTAATTTCTGACTCTACATATAGGAAATTTGCCTTCTGAATCTACCCTGCTATCCCCAAAATAACACATCCCCTGATAATAAGCACAATTGAGTGCATGGCAATAAGGCCAAGCATTTATTTCAGGGTTCAAAAAAATATAAGATAGGGTCTTATTTCGGAGAAACATGGTATTGTATATGTAGGTTCTAGATCTCCCCCTCAAAAAAATCACATACCAGGAAAACTAATGCATGGATCAGGGACAATTAATATTCTCATGCTTTCCTTGACATATTTTTGCATTTGTTTTATAGACGTAATCATCATGGTGTTTCATATGAAAAAATACGATGGATGAAAGATGAGTATGAGCATGATGTCACCTTCCACACAGTGCTTCATTCTGAAGAACCAGCCAGACACGGCAATTCTAGACGTTATTTTTCCAACAACAGAATGAATAGGTCATGAAATTGAAGGATTTTAATGGGAGACGTAGTGGGAGATTTTAGTGGGGTTTTATAGATTTTATCAATTTGTATATTGTTTTAGATTTTTAGAAATTTTCTATTTTTCTATTGAACTAAAGTAGGTCTTAATCCATTTAAACTTGATGGTCCATAATTCTTGCAGTTTTTAAAAGAAAATTATAGAAGAAACAGAAACCATAATCTCGTTGCTTTTTTTACATTTTGGGCTTATTATTTTCTTCATATTTTATATTCACACAAAAAATTACAGGGTGGCACCTATTTAGGTCTACATATATCATGTACTATGTTGATTGTTGGCATTAAAATGCTAACTATGATATGTGAGATATAATTTCCCAAATCCTCATATAGATCAATTCTATAATAGCAGAGCCATAAATGAGTTTCTCACTAAGAGCAAAAATAGGACATGAACCTGAAGCCTCTCCCAAAACCAATATAGATTTGTGAAATCCTCAAAGGTAGTATAGATAAAATGTAATGATATTTAACATAATTGTTTAAATCCTATAGTTTCTGTGATATAGATTCAATGTTTTTAAAATTTATATCCATAGTCTATGGTTTCTTTTATTTTTCTGATTTTTTATTTTTCTCTTTAAAAAACCCCTATTCAGTGTATTATATAAAGATGCAAGATGCTTCATAAGATCCCTATTTTTGAATTCCTGGTTCTGACATTTTATATATATGGTAGTCATTTATTAACAAAATAGTACAGAACAAAAGCACAGCCCCAATACAAGATGCTTCATAAGATCCCTATTTTTGAATTCCTGGTTCTGACATTTTATATATATGGTAGTAATTTATTAACATAAAATAGTACAGAACAAAAGCACAGCCCCAATTTTTTTATTTTTACTCTATAAAAATGGTAACTTTATAGAATTGGTTTTTGTGAAACAACCAAGATACAACTCAACTTTCCTGTTAAGTAATAAATACTTAGATGAGTTAGAAACCAGCCAACATAAATATTAAAAACTAGATACTAAAACTAAAATTACAGCTACTGTTAATATTGAAAGAATAAACTTTTCAGAAGAAAAAACATAAGCTTTTTCACTTCATAGCAAAAACTGGATTCTTTTTCTCTTCATGTGGTTTCTATTTATTCTTTAAAAACAAGCCAGAACATTTTTTTAAAAAAAAAGTTTATTGTATTTTAAGGAGACTAATCTAGCAACCGGTTCCAATTTTAGGAACCTAAAACTCAATGACATCTGTGAAGGAAATCAAACAAGATATAATTAAATATTCCAGAAATTAACAGTGTTTGCATTGAATTTAACTCTTTTATCATGGATATTATGTAGTTTTATTATGAAATTTTGGCTATGTTATCCAAATAAATATACACAGATAATCATTTATTTCATACTTGAAAACTACTACTGGTTTATAAAGATAGACTAGTTTTCAGGGACATATTTGTCATTATGATTTAGAGATCACTAGGGTATCTTTTTGCAGAACTCTTTTCCTGGCAACAAAGAATATTTATTTTCCCAGTGCAATAAATTATAGATCAGGTAAGATTCTGAGAATTTGTAAATATTTTAGAGGAATTTGATGCTAATAATGTGATGCTAATATGATTTTAATATTTCAATTTTATAACACAACATGTCCCTGTTCATATAATTTTGGGCACTAGTCCCTTTGACAACCTCTGATACATATAACACTGTTTAGAATAGTCGTTTGTACAACATCTTTAAGAAAGACAAGAAAAATCATTTTGGGCAACCTTTTATGTATTCTTCTAAGCCATTTGTTCAAAAGCTAACTTTGATATAAGATGCATTGAATATTTGAGATAATGTACATATGGCTTACATATCAGGAAATTGCAATTTATTCTTACTGAAGTGTCTTAAAATGCTTGTTTTGAGCCAAAATGTATAATAAACAAATCTAAACACATTTACAATGTTAAGAGTTTTAAAAGGTAATTTGCACATTAAATACAAACTATATTAACAATGATGTTTTCTTTGCCTCTGTAACATTTCCTACACAACAATGAACTGGTAGTTCTGTTTTCCTTTATAGGAATTAATTTTTTTTTGTATTTCTCTAATGCATGTCTTTTTTTTTTAATTAGTAGGCTGGACAGTGTGATCAGCCTTTAAAAAGTGGCAGCATCAAGTACTGGATATCACATGTGCAGGGTCACCTGTAGAAACAATTCCTCGCTCTTCTGAAAAATTACTTAGGAGAGCTTGAGTATTTATCATTGCAAGTTCCTCATCAGCAACAAAATTGCTTTCAGGAGCAAAATCTGTCCCATTTAACTTTAGTTTGCTATTCTTATTTTCAGTTTTTTTAACTGATGTTTTACTTTGGGCGCAAGTGCTTCGAGGGGGCTGAAATGCTTTTTTTAGAGGTGGTGAAATAAATGTGCAGATTGGCTTCAAAGGTGGAGGGGAAGGGACTTGACTGAGTAGATCCATTGACTTTCGTTTCTTATAGTTCTTTGGAGTTTCTTGAAAATCTGGTGTCGCTTTTGCAGATCCAAGAAAGAAGGATGGTTTTATGTCTGGCTTTCCAATGGTCAAAGGACTTTGGTGTCTTAGTTCACTGTTGTGAATTGTAATCTTTAAAAGACAACAAAAATAGAATTATTGAAGTTATTTTTAGTCACTAAAAACATTTGCATTAAATAATGTCTTTCTCTTTAGATATATATGCTTTTAAAATAACTTCCTTCAAAACAATCTTAGGAAATGTCTCTACCAGACATTTAAATGATCAGTATAAGAAGCAATCCAGGCCTACATGCTCTGGAAATGTGTGTTTAAACTCTTAGAATTCTCAGCAGTGACTATATAAGATTATGAAATGTCCTAAAATATTTTAGTTGAAAATCTGGATAGAAAATCCAATTAACATGGAATAATTTACTTTTGAACAGCATTTTCTTTTGATAAACTTACTGCTTGTTTATTTCCCACATCCGATTTCCAGGGAGGATCCAAGCCACATTCTTTGGAAAAATTAAATAATTGCAAGGGGTCTGGTTTTAGAAAATTCATGAGTTTGTATTGTGCCTCTTTGCTAAAGCAGCCATTGTTCTACAAGACAAAAACAATATTTTTCTATTATAACTGCATTCTGGTAAAATATGGATTATATATTATTATTTAATTTCATATGGCCATCCACTTGACATACAACTCGGAGGAGTGAACAGCAACTTAAAGGACTCAAAGAACACATCCTAGATCTGAATGAATGAAATATTCTCATTTAATACTTTGTTCTGTACAAAGTTGAGTGTGTACAGCATCATGTGAAATTGATTGTCAATCAGCGTTGCTTCCTAAGTGGATAGTTTGATTTCACAGAAGTTTGATTTACTTGGAGTTATATTGTGTTGTTTAAGTGTTCCCTTTATTTTTTGAGCAGTGTATATGGATAGTCCTCACTTAATAATGGCAATTGGGACTGGAATTTCTATTGCTAAATGCCAAGGCTTTAAAGCACCACAGCATATGATCTCATTGCTTAGTGACACAATTTCCAGCACTTAGGAGATGCTATTAATCAAATCATCATGGTCTTTTAAGTGAGAACCTCACATAATCACTATTTGTGAACTTTAGGAGAAGCCCTCACATCCTACCACCTCTAACAATACTAGACAACACAGTATCAATAGCAGAGACCTTCAAATTTCTAGCTTCTATCATATCTCAAAAGCTAAAATGGTCACCTAACATCAAAAAAGCACAGCAAAGAATGTTCTTCTTGTGCCAACTCAGGAAGCTCAAACTGCTGATACAGTTCTACAGAGGAATCCTTGAGTCTGTCATCTGCACCTCTATAACTGTCTGGTTTGGTTCTGCAACCCAACAAGACCAACACAGACTTCAGAGGAGAATCAGAACTGCAAAAAAAACAATTGCTGCCAATCTGCCTTCCATTGAGGACCTGTATACTGTATGAGTCAAAAAAAGGGCCGTGAAAATATTTACTGACCCCTCGCATCCTGGACACAAACTGTTTCAACTCCTACCCTCAAAACATCACTACAGAGCACTGCACCCTGAGACAACTAGACACAAGAACAGGTTTTTTTCCCAAACGCCATCACTCTGCTAAACAAATAATTCCCTCACCACTGTCACTATTCACTAAGGCTGCATTACTATTACTTTTCTCATTGTCTCCTGCCACTTATGACTGTATGACTAACTTGTTGCTTATATCCTTAAGCTTTTTAGTAATATTGTTTCTCCATTGCTTATTTGACCCCTATGACAATCATTAAGTGTTGTACCTCATGATTCTTGACAAATGTATATTTTATTTTATATACACTGAGAGCATATGCACCAAAGACAAATTCCTTGTGTCTCAAATAAAACTTGGCCAATAAAGTATTCTATTCTATATATGACCACAAGCATACTGCAATCAACAAATACAAGGGTCAGTCGTAACTACCACTTGTTCGTAAATTTAAATAGTTGCTGAACAAGTGGTTGTTAAATGAAGTCTATCTGCAGGACTGCATCATTTAGATTCATTTCCACAAAAGGGTTTTGGGAATGTGGAAGGTTGTAGAAAAAAATAATTGATGTAGACAAAACTTACTGAATCAATTGTGGGATGCTGTGTTTTAATCCTCATCTCAAAAAAACTAACATCTGCTTTTTGGATGTTAAAAAACTAACATCTGCTTTTTTAGAAATAAGTAACTTTACCTCAATGGTATTTTTAAATTCTTTGAATCTTTCTTGGAGATGGTTTTCCTTTGGGTTTGAAGAAAATGCAGAAAGCTCTCCGGCAAATAGGGTGGGAATATCCGATTTGAATTCAGGTCTCCACTGAAGATTGGTTGCAGAAATCAGTGCAGATGGAGTGATTATATCTTCGATAGCAAACTGCTTGAGATCTGTACAAATCTGGATTGCTATTATATTATGATGTTCATCTGACAAATATACCAATGCAGAAAAACCTATGTAAAAATGAAATATGCAACTTGTTGGATTTAATATTGCATTTTACATGTTGAAGTTCAAAAAAAAATAAATCCTCTGCTCCCAGCTACCACTGATATAAAATTATAATCTATTTTCAGCAAGAATGCAAGGCAAAAAATAATCATCAAGTCCTGTGATGCCAACTCTTCCCTTTCCCCTATACTGCATTCGGCCATCACTACCCTACTGACCTGCTCTTTAACTGAGTTGCTCATTAAGGATCACCTTGTTTGTTTAGGAATGGACTGAAGAAGCAAATTGTTTTTGCCTATTACCCCCAAATCCATCAAATTAGTATTTCTTAATTTCTACAAAATTGAAAGCTCAATACCACAACTACCACTAAAGAAAAGCGAATACAATTTAAACAGAAACAATGGTGAAAAGCAATACAATAATGAACACCAGAAATCTAGAAAGTGACCCCACTCTTTTTATTCATAACACTGTTGTGGTTTAAATTTTCAGCTGTTATGAAACCCAATTTAAAGAAAGTAAATACAAATCCATGGAATATCACACATTTATTATATGGAGCTTGGTACAGTGAAATAAAATAAAATAAAATATTTCCTGAAACACCATTAAAATATTAGGATTTGTATATGGAAATACTTGGTTTATATTGATGCAGGTCCATGATCACATTAACATTGATTGATTGGTTTATATGATGCCCCCATGATTTCTATTGATAACTAAATTTAGACAGTTTAAATTTGCAATGAATATATATTACGATTAATTTAAAACTTTAAAAGCCCAGTGATTTTTCATCATATAATACATTATTAATGCTGTTTTTATCATTGTTGTTAGCCGCCCCGAGTCTACAGAGAGGGGCGGCATACAAATCCAATAAATAATAATAATAATAATAATAATAATAATAATAATAATTAATAATAATAATAATAATAATAATAAAACTAAGGCAGAAGGTATCCATTTTACCCAGATGATGGGGTGGGTTATTTCATCATTTACGTGAAACTTCAAAGAAATATTACAACTTCCACATTTTAGTTTGGGAGGAAAAAAATGACTTTAAAGATTAAAAACTTGGAACTTCTACATCATTACATTTATATAAGTAATAAGTGTAATTACAATATGTAACATACCTGTTCTTTTTGTCATGCAAACTATATATCCCACCAAATCCACTTCAGAACAAGCTGGTCGGAAGGAGGGCTCCTTTAGTTTACCATATACCAGACATTCCCTTGGTCTGTAAACTTGCAATAGATTTTCTTGAGAAACCTAATAGCATTATGGATAATAGTATCATGAAAATTGCATAAAACCTGTAATTTAAGTAACTCACTTTAGGTCTTAAAGAACACTTACTGGCAGTTGTAGATACTGGGTGTTCTTGGTAGCTGTTAACTGTATATTGTTGGTTTTCAACTTGCCTTTGGAGTGAGATGCACATAACTTTAAAATCCTATATCGTCCTCCTTCCTTTAAGAGGCTACAAACATGTGAGGGTGGGCGCCAGATGTTCAGTATAACTTCTAAAATTAGAATTAAAAATACAGATTGTATTTTGACAACAATATGGTGCATCTTTTAAAAAAATACTGTTGCTGGTCATTGACCATACACTTAGCCCTTAACTTAAAACCATTTGTTTAGCAACTATTCAAAGTTACAATGACCAGTCCTTGCCCAAATATCAGTTTCTTCATGGTGATATGATCATAATTTGAGAGCTTGACAACTGGCATCCCAATCACACAATCTCCATTTGTGACCTTCTTTGCTGGCTTCCAACAAGAAAGTTATTGGGAAAAGCTAGATTTGTTCAAAGACTGTGATTCATTAAACAACTGTGGCAAAAAAGGTCATAAAATCAAGTGTGTTGTGTGTAGTAATGGAAATTCTGGTCCCAACTGAAGTCACCAAGTTGAGGCCTCCCTGTATTATATTCTTAATAAATAAAACTACACATAATATCCATTCATATCTCTGCCACAGAAGATCTTAATTAAATTTACTTTTTAGAAATGTTACTGTTTGCATAGTGCTACAGTTAAACAATCATCGAGGGGACATACAATGAATTCAAATAAACCGGTGATATGAATAAAGCATTACTTAGATACTGTATTATTGCACAATCTACGGTCAGTTTACCTTTCAGAGCAAGATCATATTTACCTTTTGAATTTTCTTTTGTCCCATAATCTACAATTCGTAGCTTGATTATGTTGGATGCATCCCTTCTGCAGGAGCTGTTTTTCTCTTGCTCAGCAGATTCCACAGCTTTCCTGAATTCTGCCTCTATCTGGGCTTGCCTTTTGTCATTGACCATCTGCCTGTGACTATTCAAGGCTTTTAATTGCTCTTCATTGAAAAAACCCTGCAATAAACAGTGGTAAAAATGAAATAGCTATGTAGATCTTAACAAAGGGGAAACATAAAATAAGCCCCATTTCCATTATAACATGAAATATTAAATATTTGGGCATGTTTGGCTATCAAATGTATTTTTACCAGTTAAATCCTATACATATCTATTTAGATGTAGGTAGAATCCAAATAAAAAATAGCTATTCTCCCATCAGTTACAATTTTCCTACTCAGTGAAGTAATCCAAATTTAAAGTATTCTTGGGAGTAATAATCATTATTACTTTCACTGCCATTGTGCATGGGCAACACTAAAATATCCAATAAGTGTTTCTATTCTCATAAATAAAAAATAATAATTCAAATAGCCTTTTTAATGTGGAAAAGGGAGTTTTTGGACTTCTTTTCCAATTAACGTGCCTTTTTATTAACCAATTCATGTTAATCTTGTTTTTAAAAACACCAATCAAAGTTAATCTGACATCAATACAGGATATGTTGATATCTGAGATGCTTCAGTGGGGATTCCTGTACTATGCAGGGGGTTGAACTTAAAATGCTACTTCAAACAATGACTCTAAGCCCCCAAGTGTTTTTGTGCAGCGAATGAATTTAGTTATACACAGGTCCTCATTTTTTGTAACAATGGTTGAAATGTAGCTCTTTTAAAATATTAATTGAAATTTATCTCAATTTTCATCATCACTTTTTTGGGGGGAGTAGGGGTCATTTTGTCTCTATCTGGGCTCCACCTGTGGCTTCTTTGCTTTATCCCCTTTACTCATTGTGTTTGTTTTTTAACTGGAGCTCTATGGCAAAAGGGCAAAAATTTGTAGAATGACTATTTCTTGCATTGTTTTTTTTTTTAAAAACCCCTTACCTCCATATAAGATGGATCAGCAGAATTAGTAATTGCTTCATAAAGCTCTGCACCGTCTTGTAGACCACGTATCTGTTGCCTTGTTAGAGCATGGGATCGCAGTATTCTTTTGCCTTTATCTGTTTTAAAAATTAATGAGACAAAATTAATATGTCTCAAATACCTATTGCTGTGAATTCCCAGTTAACAGTAATCCAACAGAACTGAACTTAAGGTGACTGTTAAACTTTTGAAAGGAATTTGTAACAAATCATGATAGGTTACAAAGAAAGCACCAGCAACTAATTTCAAATTACCATTCTAAATATCATTTTGGTTTTTTCTAAAAACAATAAAAATATATTCAATGTCTTTATAACATTGTTTAAAATCACATCCAAACAAGAACCAAACAGGATCACCCTATTTTTAAACACTATTTAAATATCAAGACTTGGCAGCTGGCATTCCAATCTTGAATATTGCAATACAACTGAGAACATTCTTTCCACTATCTTTTAGGCCTTCCATAACTCTTGATATCACTTCAGTCAAAAGAACAAGTTATCTTCTTTGGCAGATGGCTACTGCTTAAAACAAGGAAGCAGCCAGACAGCCCAGTCCAAATTCAAGTGTTCACTCCAACTGTGGCTCACTTTTTCTCCCTCCAAAAACAGAAACTCCGACCATCTAATTTGTATCCTATACATCTGTGTACTTCAAGTCATTGGAAGTCTGATTACATATTTCTGCATCAAAATCAATTTACAACTTCAGTGGCACATAATTTCCAATCTAATTTGAAATAAAAACACCATTATGGTGGCAAGAATACCGTGTTCATAAACACAGTAGTAAGCCCTTATCTATGGAACCTTGATTTGAACACTGCATACAGTAGGAAAAAAGATGGTGTGCTTTAGTAGGCTTAAATAAAAAATGACTCCGTCTGATATTGCTTCATATTTTATCATAGAAAAGGCAGCGTGCAGATTATTTATTGAATATATGGAAGCAATTTTTATTGAAACAATCTGTCAATATTCTAACTAGGAATAAATTACTTAATAATACAGTGATCCCTCGATTAGCACGGTCTCGATTAGTGCGAAACGCTACAACACGGTTTTTCACAAAATATTAATTAAAAAATACTCCACGGTTTTTTTGCTATACCACGGTTTTTCCCACCCGATGACGTCATACGTCATCACCAAGAGTCACTTCTCTGTCTCTTTCTCTCCTGTCACTATGCTTCAATCATTTTCTCATTTCTCTTTTTTCTCCCCTTTTTTCTATCATTTCTCTCTCTCTTTCTTCCTCTCTCACACTCTCTTCCTCCCTTCTCTCTCCCCCCCTCCACTTGCCCACGAGAAGAAAAAAAGCAACCTCTGCCGGGCAGCTCCCCTTGTGCCCCCGCTTTGTGCCTGCCTCTTTTGGGGATTTTTTTTTCTTTTCTTTTTTGCGCTGGCGGCGGGAGCTGTTGGGGAGGGCTCTGCCGGGAAGGCCTCTCAGCTGCAGAGCCGAATGGGGGCGGAGGCAACAGCGGAGCCCGGCGCTGGGGCCATGCGAGGCTGTTCATCCAGGGGGGCGTGGACTGGCAAGTCGCCCTCCTTTCTCTCTCTTTCTCAAGATCGCTTGCCGCTTGCCTATTGCAGCGAAGGAGGCGAAGCAAGGCTCTAAGCTGCAAAGCGGCAAGCGGCAAGCAATCTTGGGGATTCCCCTTTGCCTGGGCGGCGGGAAGACCAAGGGAAGGTTCCTTCAGCCGCCCAACACCTGATCCGCTCTGCAGCGCGGCAGCAGCGAGGAGCCGAAGATGGGGTTTCCCCTTTGCCTTTACCCCATCTTCGGCTCCTCGCTGCTTCCGCGCTGCGGAGCAGATCAGCTGTTGGGCGGCTGAAGGAACCTTCCCTTGGTCTTCCCCGCCGCCCACACGCAAACTCCACCATCTGCGCATGTGCGGCCATGAAAAAAATGGCGCACATGCGCAGATGGTGGTTTTTACTTCCGCATCCAGTATAACGCGGAAATCGGTTAGCGCGGGAGGTCTTGGAACGTAACCCCCGCGCTAACCGAGAGATCACTGTAATAACAACAGAGTTGGAAGGGACCTTCTAGTCCAACCCCCTGCTTGGGCAGGAAACGTTACACTATTTCAGACTAATTGTCAGCATTCCAAATAACATCCGAGAAATAAATCAGAGTCCAAACCTTGGCCAAGTTCCAATTTATTGAACCCTGTTGGTTACGAATTGTAGTCAACCCAATACTAACTTTTCCTACAGTTCTCCACCCAGGTTAAGGTTCATCCCTTTTCCCTACACAAGTTTGTCACATGGAGCACTCCGGTTCTCTCAACGTCCATGATCCTCCCCTGTACTTCAAGCTGGTGCTGAACCAAAGATGACCCTGAATCTTCTGGAAAGAATGCGTTGTGGCTAGTATCTTTCCTTCTCATGCAACCACCCCTCCCCAATTCCCACACTACTATTCTACTTGTGGCAAACCAAAGTCTTCAACTCAAAACAATGGCTTTGGACTGACACAAATGATTATCCAGTGTTGGAGCATTCACAACTTCTGGAGGTAAGCTGTTCAAATGCAATGAATTGTAAATCTGGTTTACAGTTATGACAGAATTATTATTTTGGAGTGAGAAGGACTCAGAGGAAATCATTTTTAAGAGAGAAACTTTAACATTCATTCTGTTTATGTAACTGCAAGAATTACTTTCTTAAAATCTGATACTTCTTTAACTGTTAATACCATTTAAACATTATTGAATCAGTAATATTACTTTATAATATTCAGCCATGTATTATATGTGGGATATATTTCTATACTTAAGAAATGCAAATTTTCAAAGCCTAAACATTTCACAGTGACTGAGTTCTATTTATAGAGGCTGGAATCAAATATAATTGAGAAAAAAAGAGACATCAGTGCAGTTTTCTAAACAGTTCTGACACACGAAGGTTGAACAGAAGAGATAGTTCGTACAGCAGCTTTCATATTTCTCTATAAATATACATTTTTCTTTTATTACATGCAGAATAACATTCTAAAAATTAAAAATTTAAATGTATATTTTACCATCGCTCTTTTCAAATTTTGCTTGTATTTTTGCCAACAATGTTTCTAATGTTTTCTGTCGATTTTCAGCAAATTTTGCAGCTTCTCTTTGTTCTGCTCGATCATTACGAAATACACAGGACCCTGTTGACAGTTTTTCCATCCACTGAAATAAATATTGGTTGAAAGTTAAGCCACACATTTGAATTAAGATTTGCTTCTCAAATTATGTTTATATTGAAGGCTAACTAATATACTAAATTACCTGCATAGGATAAATCCTTTTAACAATGACATCAATGCAACCAACAGTCCCACCATCACTAAACAATGACGATAAAGGCAAAGAGAATGGCCGAGGATCACGATAATATCCTAATTTTGCATACCATCGAGCACGTCGAGTACTATTAGCTGTAATCTAAAATAAAGAAAAGTTATTTCAGAACACATTGTTGTAATTGTTCTGCTCCAGCTTTGAACCACAAAGAACGCAACATAAACATATTCTATCCAAACCTTTGTTTACTAAATTAAAGACTACTAATGAGCTTTCTTAATAGTTGGCAAACACAAATACAGTATAAAACAGTCTTTGCTGAACACAGGCTGTTAATTCAACTTCATTAACAGCCAGCACGAATCCATGAAATAATAAATCAAGTCTGAGCAAACAGTCTTGGAGACATCAGGAAGCTTATAATGGTTGGCAAAATTCTTCTGAAGCTGCAGAGTCAAGCAGACATTTCTGAATTCAAACCACAAAGGTGAGCAATAACAGTAAGGGGAGCCTGATAGCCATGTAGATTTCTAAACATTTGCACAGAGCAAATGTTAATTTCAGAGAAAGGGAATAAATTAGACCTGTCAATTCTAAGTGCAATAAAAGTAGTCTATAATACTCGTTTTCAAATTGTGTACATTTTATTTATTTACTTGATTTCTATAGCTGCCCTTCTAATCAGTGACTCTGATTTTGCTGAAGATACTGTTTGGTGTCAGGGAAGTGGCTATTTGATCTCCACATGAATGTCGTCATCTGTCTGTTGTAATGGACAGATCCCTATCAAATGACCCTGGAACCACCTTTGCAAGGAAGTGGCCTTACTGGATTAGTCTAGTCCAGCTATCTATAGGACTCTATTTGGTTTCAGAGAGAGTTTAGTTTTCCCCCCAGGATTTTCTTACACAATTAAAGCAATTCGTTAATACTTCCAGGGAGGGTGCATGTATGTGGATACCAAGTGGTGATAAAAATGTCTCTTTAAGAGCGAAGTGATTCTGCAAGTTCTGAAAAATGGAGGGGCACCTGCTATTCGAGACCATTCTTGGACCCAGTCAACCTGGACAGTTTCATCAGTCTCCACCTTTCAGAAAGGGTAGCTAAGATGGTATTCAGCCTCCAGTTTCAGAGAACTCTGGAGGAAGTAGATTATTTGGACTCTTTGAGGATTTAGAAATGGGTTGTGCTGGTCAATGATCTAGTCAAATTAAGGGTGGGGTAGTGCATTCATCCTGGCTCTCCTTGATGTGTCAGGACGCACAATGGGACTGGGCGGCATAGAAATAAATAAATAAATAAATAAATAAATAAGGAAAAAAATCCCTTCTTTTTTATTAAAAAAATTAATAATTTAAAAAAACCAAAATCCATTACTATTAAAACTAAAACAACCAGCAAAACCAAAAACGTAACTATTAATAAAAACAGGTGAGGGCTGGGGGGGGGGTTTCTGTTATTATTTAAGTGCTTTTACCATATGCTTTAAATCAAGAGTCACTTCTCTCTCTGTTTCTCTCTCTTTCCTGTCATTCTCTGCCTCAATCATTTTCTCATTTCTCTTTTTTTCTCCCCTTTTTTCTATAATTTCTCTCTCTCTCTTCCTTCCACCCTCTCTCTCTCTCTTCCTTCCTCTCTCATCTCTCTCTCTTTCTCTCTCTCTCCCTCTTGCTCTCTCTTTTTCTCACTTTCTCTCTCTTGTTTTCTTTCTTTCTTTCTCACTCATTCTCTCTTGTTTTCTTTCTCTCTCTTGTTCTCTCTCTTGCTATCTCATTCTTTCCCCCTCTTTCTCTCTCTCTCTTTCTCACTTTCTCTTTATCTTGCTCTGTCGCTCTCACTCTCTCTCGTTCTCTCTCCGTTCTTCTCACAGCGGAGGCCGGCAAAGGTGATTTTCAATGTCGGGCGCGCTCCCCATCCCCCTGCCAGCCCTCCGGCGAAGGTTTTTCTTATTTTGAATGTTCCGAGCGGGCTGGCAAGGGGGTGGGGAGCGCGTGCACCCACGCGCCCTACATTGAAAATCACCTTCGCCGGTCTCCGCTGTGAGAACGCCTGCCCCGGCTCTCCTGCAGCCCCCTCGCTGAGAGCCCGGGGCAAAAGCGCTCTCGGCGAAGGGACTGCGAGAGAGGCGGGGCGGGCGTTCCCGATACGGGAGGAGCTGCACCCCAAGGCAGGAAGTGGAGGAGAAAAAGAGGCGGATCGTGCGGGCGGGCAAGCAGCAGCGGCGAGAAGCCAGGGGCGCGAGGGGACCGGAGGCGCAGGGGGGGCGGCCGCGGCTCCGTGCGCGCCCTTGGAAAAGGGTGCGCGGGGGGCGTTTTGGGGTGCGCACGCACAGGTGTGCGCAGCTTACGGGGAACAGTGGTCAGGAGTCTTCAATATATCAATCATATCCTTCCAAGGTCAGTAAAATGAGGACCCAGATTGTTGGGAGGCAATACGTTGATTCTGTAAACCATTTAGCGATGGCTGTAAAGCACTATGAAGTGATATATACTGTCTATTTATATACCACTTATATAAGTCTAAGTGCTATTGCTATTTTACTGTAGTATTTGTTTCCCCCCTAAGCATTTGAATCTCGTCAAACGAGTTATCTGTGGTTGTTGATTTATCATATTTAGTTGATATCCCCCCCCAATTGTTTTCATTCTGCAGAATTCACATTTTTTAGTTCAATGCTAAAGGATTTGTAAGCAACTCAAATTATAGACACATATGTTGCACTTCAAAGGGGGGGGGGGGTACCTGACCTGGAGATCTAGAACTCTGAAAGAAAAATACAAAAAGAAGAGACAACTATGCCGAAAAATTTATCACTGTCCATTCCTACAACAATATATAAAAGTCATCTTGAAATATAATCATAGTACAAGTTATAATTGTACCTTTAACATCAGACATTCTGGTGCTTCTAAAGGAGTGCTTGCATCCTGAGATCCCACAAGTTCTGCTCCATGTACAACAATTTTCTGGCCAACTGTAAGTTTCCGCCGAGACAATAGTGATTGAAGAGGAGGATCCAAGACTGCCCTAATTCCATACCAACCATCTGTAACTTCAACAATTGCCACTTCTTTTTTATTGTCCTCAGTGGTGCTTTTGCTGTCAGCAGTGTGAGGCAGCGTTGTGCTAAATGATATAATTTTAGAGATGCACAGTATGATTGTTTTTCCAGCAACATCATCTCTTTCTGTTATTCTTTTGATGGCCGATCGTTGACTTTTATCCACTTCTATATCATACCTTTAAAAAAATGAATAAATATTTCAAACTGAATTTGGATGTTTTTGAGAAGCAATTCTCTTGCTAAGTAATAGAACTTAATTTAAGGAGTAAACAACACCAGTCTCATTTGAAAGCAAAGTGGTAATTGAAGCTATACAGACACACGGTAAAATTCAGAAAAGTCATTTCCCCAAATCTTAAATCTTTACTTTACCTGTACTTTAACTGAAGTAATACTCCTTCTGGTGTAAAACATTTACTGGCAAAAGCTTTTGGAAATGCAACCTCCATAGCTGCCAGCTTCCATACAATCCATTTATAATGGTTATACACCCAGGCTTTGGAAATTAGCTTGGGATCTACACCAGGCGTGTCACACAAAGCCCTGCACAAAAATATCAGAAAATTTATCAAACTATTAGAAGATAAAGCCTGCGTTTCAGGATGGAAAAGACAACAATAACAGTCTCAATTCAACAATTCACTAATATAGAAGCTAAGAAATATCTGAGGAGTTTCTTTGTGTCATCACCTGCATTAATACTTTTAAAGCTGTAAATCACTACAGGCAGCTACATATAAAATCTTATACAATTCTATTATTTTAGAATTTGAAAAATTCTAAAAAATGAAAAATATTTAATAAAAAAGTGTATGTGATACATTTAAGAGAAAATACTGCAGTAAGGATGAACATTATTATTATTATTATTATTATTATTATTATTTATTGGATTTGTATGCCGCCCCTCTCCGCAGACTCGGGGCGGCTAACAACAATGATAAAAAACAACATGTAATAATCCAATTTAATAAGACAACTAAAAACCCTTATTATAAAAACCAAACATACACACAAACATACCATACATAACTTGTAATGGCCATGGGGAAGGAATATCCTAACTCCCCTATGCCTGGCGACAAAGGTGGGTCTTGAGTAATTTGCGAAAGACAAGGAGGGTGGGGGCCATTCTAATCTCTGTGGGGAGTTGATTCCAGAGGGCCGGGGCTGCCACAGAGAAGGCTCTTCCCCTGGGGCCCACCAAACGACATTGTTTGATCGACGGGACCCGGAGAAGGCCAACTCTGTGGGACATAAATGAGAGGTACTTGAGAGAACTCTAAATCAAGTTGAATGGGGGAGATGGAAGAGAGCAGATGTCAGTTTGGATGCAAATTACAAATTCTGTGAATGAGAGAATCCATGCTGGAAATATATTTCAAAAATATTAATGGATTTTAAATGTGTGTGCATGCGTTTTTGCGCTTATGATGTTCGCCCATCATATTTGAAGAGGACCTTGACATCTAATGGGTTATCAGCTGTCCGTGATATGTCCACAGGTAGCTGGTAAGGCTGAAAATGTTCTGCCACATGTTGGGCAGACATGTGGGCACCATTGTTGCAGTATTTGCAGCTCTGGCTTTGCGGAGTAAATCTGCCTCATGTTTGGCAGCCTTGGTGGATCAGCATGCGCCATGTTGATCGACCTTGTGCCAGGGTTTCCCAGGAGGTGGTGTCGATATTGGTGATATCGAGAGATTTGAAGGAGGCTTTTAATGTGTCTCCCATGCGATCACTTTCCTTTAGACTGCTCATCATAGAGGAGTTGTTTAGGGATGCGATGATCTGGCATTCTAGTAACATGGCCTCTCCCCCCCTTGCCCCCCCCCCGAAAATGAAACAATGAGTTCTATGAAAGCTAGCTGGGTGATTTTGGAACAGCCGCTCTCTCTTAGCAAAGCCCAACACACCTCAAAGGGTGGTTGTTATGGGGAAGATAGGAGAGAACATTATGCATCAAGGCTTGAGTTGTTAAAACAAATGCAGAATATAAATCTAATAAGTAAGCAAGCAAGCAAGCATAAGAACCTAATTTACACTGAGCCAAAATATTGATACTACAGTAGCTCAATATCTCTACTGAATAAACTTTTCAACTGGTAGCTGCCATTCAGAGACCAAGTGGGGGTCAAGATTTTGCTTATGACCTATAAGGCCCTAAACAACTTCTTAGCTGATTACTTTCCCCATTAGTGATTTGGTCAATCCCTGAGATAATCAGAAATGTCACGAGAACCACAGAGTTCTATCTAGAAATGCTGAAGTCATTTCTAAATAGGCTTTTAAGACAGGTGTGAGTATATTTTGAAATATTCTCTTTTAAGTATATAAGGTTCCTGGAGTTACTTCTTTCACATGACTGAAAAATATCTTTGCTTTTAACCAGGACTTTCTGTAGAAATGTTACATGGCTTTTGATTCTGGATTTATTATTACATGTCTTATAGTTTTTCAGAGAGAACAATAAAAACAAACTTTTAATTTTAAACAAATAGTTTCTACATTGCCCTGGTACTGAGAAATATATATCTTTCTGGCATTAAAGACATTACTAATTCTAATATTTAATCACATATTACAGACTCATAAATTTCTTAAACATCATACCAAAAGAATTCTTCTTTTCCGACCTTTCCCTCATCAGTAGGAATAATATATCCTCCATCAGCCAATTGTATTCCATGGTCTTCTAGAAAATATTTTCTACTGAAAAAATCCTGGATGAGAAATTGAAAATCTTCTGCATTTGTGCTATTAATTTTTATACATTGCTTGGAAACACCAAAAGCATACAACTGGAAGGATAAAAAGCAGATAGAATATTTTAGTATTATTAAATGCACATATGTTCAGTATATAATTACTAACAAATTATGAATCATACTCAGCATGTTTCTCAAAACAAAAAATTACAACTATGTTACAACTATTTAGTATCTGTAGTACCTTAATATTGACCTCTAGAGACAAAACCTTATAACTTCTTTTAGCTACTTTAAAGTAATTATTAAAAAGCAAAATAATCAGAAAGCAAAAATTCAAAAAAATCAGATCCCTGGAATTAAATAGCTTTGATTTTTAGGTAGGATCTTTTAGAGCACTGTTTTTCAACCAGTGTGCCGCGAGACATGGTCAGGTGTGCCGCGAAGCTCAGCTTCCGAGACCGGAAGCTGAGCTTCATTCTTCGTGCTTTCCTTCTTTGCGGCAATGAGCTTTGGGGCCCAGCAGGAGAGCGTCGGCATCAGCGGCATCAGACAGTAGCCGGGGACGGCGGCTGCGAGCGGGAGCTCCAGGTCAGAGGCAACGGCAACGGCAGCGTCCCACCCAGCTGGAGGTTCCCTGGCAGGGGCGGTGACAAATGTCCTTTGGGGGCCGGCAAGAAGGCACCGGCAGCGGGAGCGGGAGGGCACCGGCAGCAGCCACACTGGGCAATAGCCAGAGGAAGGCGGTGGAGAGCAAGAGCTCCCGGGTTGAGGCACCAGCAGCGCCCCGCCCAGCTGGAACTTCCCTGGCGGGGGCAGCAACAAATGTCCTTTAAGGCCCGGCGGGAGGGCATCGGCAGTGGGAGGGCGCCAGCAGCAGCGACACTGGGCAGTAGCCAAGGGATGGCGGCGGCGACAAGAGCTCCAGGGTGGAGGCACCGGCAGCGCCCCGCCCAGCTGCAGCTTCCCTGGCGGGGGCTCTGGCAAATGTCCTTTGAAAGAGAGAGATAGCAAGAGAGACAGAGACAGAGAGAAAGAGAAAGAAAGAAAGATAGCAAGAGAGAGAGAGAGAAAGAAAGAGAGAGAGAAAGAAAGAGGGGGCAAGAAGGGAGAGAGAAATACATAGAGGAAGGAAGGAAGGAAGAAAGAAAGAAAGAAAGAAAGAGGGATGGAGAGATAGAGAAAGGAAGAGGAAGGAAGGGAGGGGGGAAATATAGCGAAAAGGAGAGAGATAGTATTTTTTTGTCCAAACTTTTTTAGCCCCCCCCCCCCCCCCGCTCAATGTTCCCCAGGATTTTGAAAATGTGAATAATGTGCTGCGGCTCAAAGAAGGTTGGGAAACACTGTTTTAGAGGACTTAGATGCATCTCAGAAACCTAATTCTCATATTATGAAAGAATAGAAAATGACCAAAAAAAAACCCACCCCAAGTTTAGGCATTATGTTGATGGGTAAATAAAACTAAAGCATTCATTTATTTTCATGCATAGAATATGGTACTAGTCATATATGATAAATTATATTATTCATATAGGGACAAACTACAGGTAGCCTTGATTAATTCATTTTCTCTTCTGTTTCTCTGCCAACACTGGGAAAAGGAGACAGAATTTAGAAACTTTTATTCAAGTTTAGCATAACTAAACTTAATAGTTAAATCTGAATCAGGACAAAAACTTTAGTTAATATTACTTGAATCTCCAAATTCAGAACAAAATATGATAACCACATATTATCATTAACAATAATTAATTCAGATTAATCAATATTAGAAGCAAAAATAATATCCTCAGTATTGTGGACAAAAAAGAGTTAATATTATTTGACATTATTCAAGTTCAGAAAAAAATACAATAATATTGTCCCTAATAATTATTATTCTAGATTAATCAAAATGAGAAAGTTTTGTTGTTCAGCTTCAGCACACAATAACTTATAGAATACCACCTTTAAACCATGAAAAAACTTGTATTTTCTAATACAAGTTTCCAGACAAGATGAAATGGAAAACTTTAGTTTATAGGCTCAATTTCTTAAGATTCCCAAAAGGTTGTATAGGCACAAGCAAGATAATTTTTAATAATAAGCCTCTTAAAATATACTGTGCTTACCTGTTCACTAGAATAAAAGTCAGGTAATTTCTCTTTGACTGCAGCTTTTAAGGGAATTCTGCAAAGACCAGAAGATTTTTTTACAAGGTATAGGCTGCCTGGTTGTGGATGAATTATTTGATCTTGTTTCTTTGTAATTCTCATTTGTTGTAGATTTCTGGCATACTGAAGATACGTTGTCATTTTTGTTATATCTGCCAAAGTATTAATGAAATCATAGCTATTTTAATTTATATCAAAAGGTTCAAACTTGCCTAAGATAGCAACACTGATTTCTAATTAGTGCAGATCACATATGGACTATCTATGGCCAATTTATAAGAGACCTATTGCCCTTATTTCAGCATTAGTGCACCAACAAAACCAGTGTTGTTAGTGAATAAGCTATTTCTGTAATTTTTACATATCTGAGTTACTTTTCTAAAAGTGGATCTGTTTTTAAAAATTCATGGTACAAAGATCCTTAATTAATAGGAGAGGTATCATTGGCTAGTATTAAAAATTTTCAGAGTATATAAAATTGCATATAATTGAAATTCCCATCTAGAGGTGGCATTATATAAAAATTAAGAAAAGAAATTATAAGATTATCATGTCATAACAAATCATAACATCTGTGAATTTGCTATCTATAACTTTTGTGTATTTCCATAACTAGAAGTCAAATTGTTATTTTGTATATGGAATGTATCCAATTAGATTACAGCATTCTTTCTATATTTGCTTCAAACTGTTGTTTGTTATAACAACAGATTTAGACAATATCTCTTGCACCTGGCAAGAATTAATAAGTAAAGAAAATGAAACTGTTCATGTTAAACATTGACCATTTAAAAAATAAATAAAATACTTGATGTTAAGTTATTAAGTAGGGATAAAGTAGGGATAAAACAGATATCATATCTAATTTTCAAAGGTCTGCAACATAGAATATGTTCAATTGTATACTGAATTTTTATAGAAATTGTTATGATCATATTACATACATGCCAAAATAAAAAGAATGAGGTATCCAATGTACCTTGAACTATTTTACTACATCCTGAATCCAAAGCTGATGTTCCTGCACAATTATCTTTTTCTGATCCAATGAAGGTTTTGTTAATTTCTTTTGTGTTATATTCTTCCATTCTTTTGATACTTTTGCAACTGAATGAGGGGTGGTCTTTGACATTACTTATTTCACCTTCTGAAGTTCTTGATTTTATTTTAAAAGGAGGCACAAAGATCTTGATAGGCTTTTTCCCTGAATAATGATTGTGTGTTTTGTTTTCCTCACTTAAGATCATTCCAAACTGAGCCAATGGCCTAATTGAAGATCGCTCTGAAAAACGACCAGATTTAGATGCTTTCATAACTTGTCGTGGAATACTAAAATTTGGATTCAGTTTTTCTTGTCGTTCATTTAGGGAACTAAAGAAATAAAAACATTTTTATAAGAATCTGAATAGAATACTAACAAGAATTTTTTAATGTTCCTTTTAGGAAAGTCACACAGTTAAGCTGCCATATATTGCACTCTACTTAAATTACTGGTAATTTACTTATTATAAATACTGAATAATAATTTAGTACTTTCCAGAATGTTACAAAGATTATCCAATGCATTTTTAAAAACAATACCTACTGCTGTGCATTGCCCAAATTCCTTAGTTGAGATGAATGGCTACATGATTATTAAATGAAATGAAAACCAAAGATATTTACTATCTTATTTATATTTTTGTGACTTCATTATATTCTTTTGATGGTTTACATAATACAAATTATATAATTGGAATAAAATTCAGGCAATCAAATAGAACTATGCCTCCTTGAATCACTTTTTCTACAAACTTTCCTATACAGTACTGACTTTGCTACTATGATCTAGGATCGTGATGGTGAACCTGTGTGGCAGAGCCATATTGGAGGACACACGAGACGTTGCCCTATGTCAGCTCAAATGTGCATGCGCGTGCTGGCTGGCTGATTTTTGGCCCTGGGGAAGGCTGTTTCTCCCTCCAGTCGCTTTCCTGAAGCCCCGGAGTGCAAAAAACAGTTCAACGGGCAATCAGGAAGTCCAGAAAGCACACTTCTGGTTTGCCCGTTGGACTATTTTTTGCACTCCAGAGGGTTCAGGGAAGTGCAGGGTGTACCAATTTTTTTACTACTACATTGTGGCCATGGCTTATGCAGGACACCCTGCATTTTCTTTCAACATCTTTCAGTGCAAATTAGGTGCTCTGGGGTGGAGCTCCATTTTCGCTACCCCACTGTGTTCCCCCCTGTTCAGGCAGCAGCCCACCCCTGGTTCAGGGAAGCTTCCTGAAGCTCTGGAGTGCAAAAAATAACCCAATGAGCAAATCAGAAGTGCATTTTTTGAACTTCTGGTTTGCTTTTTGTACTGTTTTCTGCATTCTGGAGGATTTGGGGAAGCAAGTGCAAAAAACAGTACAATGGGCAAACCGGAAATGCAATTTCTGAACTACCGGTTTGCCCATTTTTTCATTGTCCCAGGCTTCAGTGAGGCCTGTGTGCTTGCGCGGGGATGAAGGGGCATTGTATGCATGTGCAGGGTCAGCATGGAGGGAATGTGCATGCGCATGGGGGAGGGAAAGGGTGTGGATACGTGCATGCATGCTAGCACATCCACACACTCCCTTTTGGCACACAAATCAAAAAAAGTTCGCCATCACTGATCCAGGAAATGCAAACTAGTCAGCTATGATTTTTCCAAAACTCAAAATTACTGCTTTAGACCTTTGGGCAAAGTATGGACAAAATATAAATAACTGAAGAAAAATTAAACCTAAAATGAAATGTCTACTCTTACCTAAATGAGCCACAGATGACTGGTTTTAAAGAGATCTTGTTGGATATTTTTTTCCTGTCATTTATTACATCTAAATAAAAATAAGTTCTATGAATAAAATGACATTTAAAAGAATATAAATTTCTATGCTTATGATAAAAATATCAGTTTTAGCAAACTTTTAAAAGTCAGCTAAATATCATGTTTTAAATATCACGAATATTTTTGGGAGAATTTGTTAAGTTTGTACTAATTTGAATAACATTTATCAAGTAGTGTATAACTTAATCACTATGCCTGCTACAAATAACTGGTATTTTGATGTAGGATTGCTTTCCATCAGTTTCCATTTATTGAGAGAAGCTTTTATATAGGTGAGGATAGATGGAAAATGATTATGGACTATTTCTACAAGCAATAGCAAGATCCTTGGAGCACCTAAGTTATGTAACTCCATGCCTGACATAATTGAAAAAACTGTCACTTTTAGATGAGTGAAAAAGCAAGCAGACCTTGGAACATGGTTGTATTTTTTTTAATTATGCCCTCTCTGGCACAATTTTAAAATTAATGTGATTTACTGCTCACGTATCTATATTAAAGATTGTTGTCAGGCCGAAGCCATTGTTTTGAATTGGAGACCTTGGCCTTGCTACAAGTAGAATAGTACTGTGGGAATTGGGGAGATGTGGTTGCATGAGGGGGGAAATTAGTAGCCACAACAAATTCCTTCCAGAGATTCAAGGTCATTGTTTGTTCAGCACCAAGAGGAAGCCCAAGGGAGGATGTTGAGAGAACTAGAGTGGTCCATGTATGAAGAACTGGATGTGGGGACAAGGGATGGATCTTAACCTGGGTGGAGAACTGTAGGAAAAATTAGTATTGATTTGACTACAGTTTGCATTCCAACATGGCTGTTAATAAATTGGAACTTGGAAGAAGGCCAAGGCTTGGACTCTATTTTATTTCTCAAATGCTAATTGGGACACTGACAATTATATTTACTGCTATGGGAACATGGCTTTTCTCAGAGTTAAATGCAAAGGATATATTTACCAAAGAAAAGAAAACACCTCTTCTTGTCTGTTCATGAAAAATGTTCATCTGCCAAAGCTTTGTGATATTGTAATAATATAAAATGGAAATACTATTACCACAAAGATCACTCAATTTTGAGTTGGTTGAAGTTTCTGAATGGATTTCAAAGGCTGTCTTATGTAAAGTAAATTACAATAATCAAGCTGATAAGTGACAAAATCATAAATGTCTATATCAGTATATCACTGTGCCAGAAAAGGTAATCAACTATACCAGCCAGAACTAGACAATGTCCTCTTGGCCATGTATTGCACCTACTCTTCAAGCATCAGCCCCCCCGAGTTATGAGTTATCTGGAGAAACTCTAACAGCCCTTAGTTCTCCACTGTTAACCAGAGATAAGATCCTGCTTCTAAAGTTCGGCTTTGGGAAATAGTTGTGACTGCTGCAATAGTACTAACTTCGCTTCTCCATAGCAGTTTCCCTAACCAGCCCTGTGAAAAAACTGATGATGTTTTTTCAGACTTATGTAATTGGGAGACTTCAACTTGTTATTGCTCAAATTATGAGGTGGTTTGATTCATTCCATAGAGGTCACACAATGTATGGTGTGATTTTTTTTAATCTTAGGGCATTTATTATGTTAACATCTTTCACCTGCTATAGTAATATTACTCTCAAGTTGGCCTGCAATTTTCTGGTACTGTTCAGTCTCCCTTAAAGAGCTGGGACCTTTAAATAGTCTGCCCATATGCCTGATGGACTGTTAGTTTTCAGAGCATGGTCGAGTTTAAGATAAAGTTAAGATGGAAAGTTCAATTAAGGCTTTAGTCATCACTTGGAATGAACAGGTAACAACAACCCTGGATCAATCCTTTCACTTTTTACACTGTAGTCCCTCCTCACATGTCAATCTCCAAAACAAGAAAAATATGCAGGCACTATAAAACAACAAGCAAGAAAAGAAATGGCATGCCAAAGAAGACAAAATGTATGAGTCTGAGATGACTTATACAGACTGAAAAACAATTACCATATGGAGAACTTCTTGAAGATTTGAAATATGATTTACTGGATTTTTCCGATTGATCAAATTCAGGCAGCAGCTTTCTTTTAATAGGCGGTTGTCCTAAAAAAGGTATGTCACATTTCAAAAATGCATGTTCAATAAATACAAATTTCTATGGAATATCTATTTAACTGATTTATTAAATCATGTTTTATATAGATAGCAGGGCTTTCTTTTGAAAATGTGAGGCTTATTATATTCATATTATGTATTGACATATTATGTATATCTATATACATAAAACAGATATTATTTTTCAAAATATTTGTCAATAAAATGTTTACAAATAAACCCAAATTTTAATTAACTCAGCTCCAGATGACTACAGAGATACAACCTTCCATGTTTTTCCCCAGACACACAGCAGTGATTTACCACTGTGCTTTAAAAAAAATGTTTTTCAGTTTCCCAGCCTGGCCTACAAACTTGGCATTTGCTATCAGAAAAAGTAAACAAAAAACAAAAAAAGAGGAAACAATATTTTATACCACACATTCACAATTCTTCACATTAGCATTTTTCATTATTCAAGAAAAATGTAGAATGGCTAAAGAAAAAGGGTCTAGTTATTTGTAGGGGACAGCTGCTAACTTTTTAAAGCATATTTTCCCTCTCAATGCGAGTCCTGCTAATAGGATAAAAAATATAGAGTATTTATAAGAAGCTATTATTGCTATTACTCTACTCTTACAAAACTCATGCGAACACTACAGTGCCAAACCTTTGGCAATATAAATTTGAGACTTTGTATTTTTTAAATAAGATTTTTCTTCACTGAAGTCAATAATTGTGTAGAACACTAATCTGAGTTATTGGCAGTGTGCAGTGTTCAGTACCTTAAATGAATTTTAAAGGTTGAAGAAAGCAAAAAAGTGCTTACCAAATGTGTTTTCTTTTTCCAGACGTCTTTTCCCACTTCTTGTACGTAACAGAGAACGATTAGCTGTCAAGACATATTTTTCAGTATTTCTTTGTACTTCTGAGTTAGTGAAATCATCATCTTCTATGAAAGCTTTTGTACTTTCTGAAGCTTCTACCTCTGAGTAATTATCTGGAATTTGGGAATAAGCAGGACAAAAACAATCCGGGTTCCCTTCTGTTGCATGTTTAGTACTGACCCTACTTTGGCATGGTTGTGTTATTTTCAAAGGTTCAGTTACTTCTTTTGAACATGAAAACCTTCTTTTGAATTCTGCTGGTTGCTTGTATTTCTCAGTAGAAGTGATGCACATAGGTACTTCAACGTTTACCAAGTATTTAGAAGTTTCATTTTCATTCAGATTCTCTCTGCTTTTGCATTTCTCCTTTGGTTTAGATGACAAATTGGCTTCATGCTTCTGTTTAACGTTTGTAATGGGAGTTTTTATTGGAGAATTACGAGTTTGTTGTAAAGTTTCATCAGCAAAGAAATCAGTTGCACTGATATCATCAAATTCTTTTAACAGTCCCATAACATTCTGAACAGCTTTGTGAGAAATCTGTACCTGTTTTCCACGTGCTGTATTAAAATCACACGGAATGCCTGAATGTTCTACGTTTAGATTTTTTCCCCTTTGGGTTATATTTAATCTATTTTCTCTGGGAAATACATTTTTTCTGACAGAATTTACTGTGTTATAATCATAATTGTGATCTGGGTCAAAATTCTGATAACCAGGTAAATTGGACTCAATTTCAGAAAAAAGTAGGGTTGCTTTCTTTAGTGATTCTTTAGATAACTGAACAGGCTTACCACTTGCTGTACTAAAAAAACCACAGTTGTCAGTAGAAGAGTCTGATTTACATTTCTTTTTGTTGGAAGTTCGGGTATCAGAACATATATTCGTTTCAATAAAGTCATCTGAAGCTTTACAATTTAATTCAGGCACAGTTTCCATTGATTTGGGTACAATACATGACAATGTTTGGGCGCTTTCACAGAATTTTTTGGTTACAGGAAACTGGGACAGGCCTGAATATTCTGTTGGAATCTTCTCTACACTCAAATAACTGGAACCAATACAGTCCCCGCTACCATAAACATCAGAACTTCCAAAGGTGTTATCTTTATTTGCTTCAGACTGAGATTCCAATTTATTGAGGTTTTTATGAAGAAAGTGTTGGGCATTTTTTAATGCTTCCTGAGAAACATTAACAGTTTTACCACTTGCTGTTCTGAAACTGAATGCAGCTGGCCTAGTTTTCTGTTTTGAAGGGGAGTCTTTTTCTCCATTAGTTGAGGATTTCTCTAAAGTACTAATATCCAAGAAACGCAAGCTACACTTCGGTGTCATCCAATTTTCATTTTTATAAGTTTCTTCAGATATAGTATTAGTTCCCCCATTAACATCTGACTCAGATGTAGTCACGTTCTTCACTGAATATATCTTATTACAGGTGAAATTATCATCTGAAACAAAATTCTGATGACTTGATAAATTAGGTTCGATTTCAGAAAAAAGTTGTCTTGCTTTATTTAGCGATTCTTTAGATAACTGAACAGGCTTGCCACTTGCTGTGCTGAAAAACATACATTTATCAGTAGAAAAATCTGAAATACAGTTCCTTTTGGTGGGACGGAAGGAATTAAAACATTTGCTCATTTCAAAACTTTCATCTGAAGTTTCACAATTTGTTTCAGAGAGAGGGTCCACTAACATGGACGTAGCACAAGGTAATGTTTGGGCTGTTCTACATAATTCTTTAGTTGTAGGAAACTGTGATATATCCAAATATTCTATTGGCATCTTCTCTACACTCAAGTAACCAGAAGTAATGCAGTTTTTACTGCCAAAAGCATCCAAAGAACTTGCTAATTTATTGCATTCATTTGTTTCAGAGTGAGATTCTAAGTTACTGTAGTTTTTATGAAAAAATTGTTGGGCATTTTTTAATGCTTGTGGAGAAACTTTAACAGTTTTACCACTTGACGTTTTGAAACTGAATGCAGGGGGCCTAAGTTTCAATTGTTTTGAAGTTGAGGTTCTCTCATTAGTTGGATACTTCTGTAAGGTGCCAATATCCAGTAAATGTAAATCACGTTTTGATGTCATCCAATCTTGATTTTTAAATGCTTCTTTCAAAATACTGATTTTTCCCTCTCCATTAAAATATGATTCAGATGTATTTATATTCAAGGTCAGTCCTTTAAAGATCAGTCCACTCTTGAAACCCTGTTTAACAGTGTTCGACAAAGAATCTTCAAAGTTATCTTTAGAATGTCCAATTTCTCTACATTTTTTAGTTCCTTCTCCAAATTTAAAATTCTTTTTAACTGAATCTTCTACACTAGGTTTTATAAGATTATCAGTATTGTTCATATCTTCTGAAAGAAGACGCCTTGCTTTAAGTAAAGATTTGTCAGTAAACGTAATTTGTTTGCCACTAGCTGTATGAAAACCGCCAGATTGCTTTTCCCTGTTTCCAGAGACATTCTTATGGTTGCACCCAAAAATGATTTCAGTCTGATTTAATTCTGTACTCTCTTTCATAGAAGGGATAACTTGTTTGTGTCTAGCATCTGTCTTCCTTTTGCAGTATGACATATCATTTATCTCTTCCTGTGTATCAAAGTCTGTCAAAAAATTAAGTCTGTTACTTTTTTCTGCAAATGTGTTCCCATCAGTAACAGTGTGAATACTCTGTAGAAAATATTGTTTTTCTGGCTTACTTACTTTTTCCTCTTGTTCCAAAATAAAACTTTCTTTTGCACCTGCATCATTCCAAATATTATTTTTTTCACTTTTAGTAACTTCAACTAAGCATGTTAGATCAGACAACGTTTCTGGGAAATTATTGTTACAGCAAGTTTTTCCACAATTTACGAAATGATGTACAGGTAAAGCGTTTTGATTTTTAGTGGATAACAATTCATCTTCCGAGTCATGTACAGAATATTTTTGAATAATTTTCAAGTTTACTTCTGTAGTGCTAGTAATCTGGATGACCCTATCTTTATGGCAGTCCACATGTTTTAACTTATTTTCTGTATCATCCTTTACAAAAGCGATTGTATCTTTTGTGGTACCTTGCATTATGTATTTAGCATTTCCTTTTCTGGCTTTCTGAGGCCAATCAATATCTATTTCTTTCATAGCCATATGCCAACTATTGCATTTCTTTGAACCATCCATTTTTATTTTATAGGAGTTCAATATTTCACCCATTCCATTCATATTGCTGGGTAATTCTGTACCTCTTGCAATCTCATCTTTGCTGTTAACTGAACTATGATTTCGCAGATCAGACTGCAAGGGATCTGAAATAACTGGAACAAAACATTTCTTTTCTTTTCTATTTGATTTCAACAATATAACCTGCTCGTTGCATTGTTTGTCAGTATTATATTTCCCAGTATCTGTATGCTTAAAAGAGGACTTATCATCCACAAATTCCATATCTTTACAATTCTTAGAATTTAATTTTTTATCAAAACATTTAGTCTTGTTAGTGTTATTGCCCATCATACTCTTGTGTTTTCTAAACTGGGTAAATTCAAATTGACTGTCTGTTTCTTCCAATATATTAGAAAGTTCAGTAATTTCAGCTACTTGGCTTGCTGTTAAATTGTTTTTTTCTCCAGAGTGCTGATTTTTAAGTACATTTTGAACAGACTTATTACCATATACAGGAAAACCAATTTTCATATCATCTGAGTAAATAGAGTTTACCACAGAATCAGAAACATGTACATTTAGTTCATTTTGTCCAACTGAAAAATTCTCAGTATTTTCCTGTTTATTTTGACTTGTAATAGCACTTTTTTCTTCATTCTGAAAGTCTTCAAGAAGTTGATCTTCTATATCCTTGAACAGTAATTTGCCTTTTCTGATTTTATCAGCAGATAGCACTATCTGTTTATCAGATGCAGTTTTAAAACCTTTGCATTTCTGGATTTTCCTATGACAAAGACTACTTAACTCTCTCTGCTTATCAGAAGGTGCACCTTCTTTTAAACTTAGTAATGGAGATAGTTTTGTATCAATTTCTTTCTCCAATATCATAGTTTTAGATTGTGATGCTTTCATTGAATGAATACCACTATCCAAAAATTGTGCAGTTAATTCCAAGGTTACTTGCTTATTTTCTGCTTCTGATACTTGCATCGGCACTGTACATTCTTTAATAAATACTTCTTGTGATGAACTATAATTTGTGAAATCAGTCTTTCTGTCCACACAGGTATTGCTGTGATAGATTCCCTGCAATCCTTTTTCAGTTACCTGTGTTTGATAATTAGCAGCAATATCTCTGGAAAGTATTACAGCTTCTTTCTTCATATTATTTTTTAGAAGTAGTGTTGAAGTATTTGTAGTGTTATGTTCAATATTTGTCTTATTACTATCTGTAGTTTCATATAACATGTTAGTAGATGTATAGCATTTTTCAGAATCTATTTGCTTGCTTTCTTTTGTGGAATGATCATCAGCAATTTCTATTTGTCCTGTAAGAAGTTGAATTATAACAGGGATATGAGTTAAAATAATATCAATATAAACATATCCTAAATTTCTGTAGTATAATATTATATAGTATTTTTTTCAGGATGTAAACTGAGAAGCCACAACTTTTGCTTTATATCTGAATTCTAGATTTTTATGCTATATCTGAAAAACTATCAGCTATTAGAACATTTGTAAGTAATAGAACATAACAGTAGTGTTGATTTTTAAAATATATACTGCTCAAAAAAATAAAGGGAGCACTCAAATAATACATCCTAGATCTGAATGAATGAAATATTCTCATTGAATACTTTGTTCTGTACAAAGCTGAATGTACACAACAGCATGTGAAATTGATTGTCAATCAGTGTTGCTTCCTAAGTGGACACTTTGATTTCACAGAAGTTTGATTTACTTGGAGTTATATTGTTGTTTAAGTGTTCCCTTTATTTTTTTTGAGCAGTATATATACCTTTTCAACACACAATTGGGATTCAGTAACATAACGTATTTTTCAGAGAACACCTCTACTTAAGATCTTTTCTAGATAAGAATCGGGTGTTCAAGATTTCCCCCCCTCTTCTTAAGAACCATTTTCTACTTAAGAACCCAAGCCCGGAAAAATTTCCCAGGAAATTTGAAAGCGGCAAGAAGGCTCGGCCAGTTTCCTGCCATTCCCCCTTTAATCCCGGGCATCTCGGGCTTTTCTGGGCTGCCAGAGGAGCCTTTCAGTGGCGCTTAAGGAGGCTTTGGCAGCCCAGAGTGAACGGAGCATTCTCCTTTCTCTGGGCATAAACTACTTTGCTGTGGTGACTCCCTTGTGCTGCCTCCCCTACACCTGGCGTGAGGTTGACTCCCAGAGCGTCTGGGCGCGGAAAGGCAAAAGGAGGCACTTCGCCTCAGTCGGATCAACTTGGCTTCAGCCAAACTGAGGATTCACCACAGTGAAGGAAAGGCGCCGGCTACAAAGCAAGCGAACGAGACGAGAGGGGAGCCCTTCAGCATGGGAAGGAAGAGGAAGCAGGTAGCAACAGCAGCCTTTCGGTCAAAGGAGTGGGAGGTTCCACCCTCTCGTCCACCTGGGTTTCTCTTTGGTGCAATGTATGGCAGGCAGCCTCGCGCCGGGTGTATGGGAGATGCGTGCTCTTCCTCACCATCTGAGTCCCTCTTTTTTTTTAAGCCTTAAGGTTTTGGTTTTTTTTTATTCTCCTCACCTCACTTTCTTCCTTCACCAGCAACTGTCCTCCTCTTCTTCCTGCTCCTCCTCCCACCCAAATTCAGAGCTTTTATTTCTTTCCTAATGGGTTTGCATGCATTATTTGTTTTTACATTGATTCCTATGGGAAAAATTGCTTCTACTTACAAACTTTTCTACTTAAGAACCTGGTCACGGAAGGAATTAAGTTCTTAAGTAGAGGTATAAGACACACCTTTTTCCCCAAAAAGAGAAGGTGAAAATCTGGGTGCTCTTATACTCAGAATGTAGCCCTGCCTACACGTTCCATGCATTGCTTTTGGGTGATTCCAGGCGGTGGGGATCTTCACTTCCACATGGAGCCTGATTCCTGAAGCATCCCAGGAGAGTACATTGAAAGCCTGATTCCCGAAGCAGCCCAGGGAACTCAGTTGAAAGCCTTTTAAATGAAAGCATTTTCAGGTGGCAGATCCCCCACTCTGATTGCAAAAAGGATGCCTGAAAGGTGAGGATCATAGAGGAAAATGTTTCCAGCTGGCAGATCCCTCCTCCCCCAACAGAGGGGAATCTGCTGGTTGGAAACTCTTTCCTCTACAATCCTCACTTTTCAGGCACCAGATTCCCCCTCTTCAATTGCAAAAAGGGTGCCTGAAATGCGAGGATTGTAGAGGAAAGCGTTTCCAGCTGGCAGATTCCCCCTCCCCAAAAATGGAGGGGAACCTGCTAACTGGAAAGTCTTTCCTCTACAATCCTTGTGTTTCAGGCATCAGATTCCCCCTCTCCGATTGCAAAAAGGGTGCCTAAAACGTGAAAATGGTAGAGGAAAGCATTTCCAGCTGGCAGATTCCCTCTCCCCAATAACAGAGGGGAATCTGCTAGCTGGAAATACTTTCTTCTACAATCCTTACATTTCAGGCACTCTTTTCGCAATCAGAGGAGGATCTACCACCTGAAAACACAAAAGATCTCTGTTGCTCGTTATCAAAATCCGAGTGGAAATGAGGACCTCACTAATCCTAATGCTGGTAGGCAGAGGCAGAATTCTTTTTTTCTTGTTTTTCTTCCCCAAAATTAAGGTGTGTCTTATATTCCGGTCTTATATTCTTATACTCTGAAAAATACAGTATTCTTACAGTATTACTTTTTTTTCTAAAATATTTGAAATTACAATCTACTTTTGGAATGGCATATTCAGTTCACATTCCTCTTCATTAGCTCTTAGACTTACAGAAACCTTTCTCCATCCAGAGATGGGGAAGAGGAATTCCTTTATTTCTATATGTTATTTTTACTTATATTGACCAGCAGGGGGCAGTATATGACCAGTTTCATTTTATCTGAAATTTGTCAGTTCTCAATAACTAAGACCCCATACAAAGCTCTGTGGGCTGTATATACCCACTAAGTCTCAATAGAACAAAACAGGTCTCCTGGTAGTCAGTATCTGAAATTCTAGTATTTTTCTTTGTTTTTATAATTAGCCATACTTATTTATTTCATCTATCTGAAAATGACCTTAGCAATATTTAATCAAAATATATACAGTATATTTTAGTAGACTTTTTCAGTAAACAGAAGTCACAGCAATGAACTGAGACATGTATGGAATTTTAAGTATTAAGTCTTAGAGGTTAATATGCAAAGGAATATAAATATTGTACCTTCATTCTTGATTGAGATTTCAGAAAGTTCAGAGATACCGGCTTCTAAATTTGTGCATACTGGCACAAAACAAGTAAGAGATTCATCTCTCTGGGTGGTTCCTTCTTCCCGCTGAATCAGAGAATTGTTTAGAGCATAAATGAATTTTTTGGGCCGCCTTTTCAAACTGGAAAGTGAGCTAATATTTTTCAAGCTTGATTTTGTTTGTTGTCTGTCATCACTAGAACCTTGATTTGAAATATTACCTAGATCGCCTGGAGAATTTTTATCTTTCCTTGAGAAATCAGAGTGTATATTCTGGACTTCTGAGGATTCTGTTAAAGTTCTGCTCTTTAAGAAAGAATTATTCTCTGAAAATTTTACAGAAGAAAACTCCTCATCCTCAGCATGTTTCAATGACACTGAATCTTTCTTAAACAATAAAGGTGAGTTTTCTGAAACGGCTAACTTTTCTGTAGAACTCATCTTACTACCTTGTATTCGACGTGGTGTATTTAATATATATGATTTTAATATTTTAGGACTACTGCATTCTTTTTCTATAGACGATGGACTACCCGGAGAAGTTTTCTTGACCTGTAAGGTAGAAGATGAACTAATGTTCTTCATGAACTTTTTTTCAAGCTGCGTTATTTCAAGACCAGACAAGTCCAACTGAGACCATGGATAAAGCAAAGATGATGGCATATTTTCCTTTCTGTTCATTGCATTCTGTATTTTTGGGACATTTGCATTCAGGTTACATTTAGAAGATTTTAATTTTCTTTCACTAGAAGCCTTAATCATTTCATTTTCTCCTTCAAGTTCATCATGATTCTTTTCATTAAAAAGAGCTTTTTTATTCTTCTCAACTGAGTTAATTTTTTTAAGAAAAACTCTGCTGCTGGCAATGTTCAGAGAAAAATCATTTGTACCATGATTATCTTCATCTTTTGGTACATTTGATGGCTTTTGGTGTCCAACAGGAAATGTATTCTTATCAAAAGATCCATTTAAAAAACTTTCAAGATCTGTAAATAATTGCAAAACAGCAACATAAGAAGTAAAATCCCACTAAAGAAATTGGTAATGAAAATTATATGAGAATTCAATTATAAAATCTAGGTAAAGGCCTAGGAAATGTTTATGTAGTTATTTGTACATTAAAACCTAATGTCCATTTGAAACTAACTATCAGTAAGGGTATGTGGGAACAATTGTGGAAAACAGAGCAACAAGACACAGCCATGGGAACAGGAAAATAAATTATTCTGCAGCAGGAATGTAACTTTGCATCAAAGCACAATTAGTTAATCTGGTAATGTTTTCTATCTAGTCCAGCGTTTCCCAACCGGTGTGCCGCGGCACACTAGTGTGCCGCGAGACATGGCCAGGTGTGCCGCGAGAAGCTCCAGCTGGGCGGGGCGCTGCCGGCGCCCCTGCCTGAGTGTCGTCCTGTGGATGGTCTTGGGCTTCACAGTCGCTTCCTGGTTCCCTCTCCTCCCACCACCTGTGTCTCCCGCCGTCGCCTCCACCAAGCCGTTGCCCGTTGCCATGGGTTCGAGTGGGAGCTGCCACTTCCCTCCGTCCAGCTCAGCCACGCTGCCGTAGAAAGCACAGAGGTTATTGCCACCGCTTCTGCCTCCACTCAGGGAGCCACCGTGGTCACCGCGCCTTTTCCTCTCGCTCAGCTCAACCACGATGGCTCCCTGAGTGGAGGCAGAGGTGGCGGCAATAACCTCTGCACTTTCTACGGCAGCGTGGCTGGGCTGCCTGGAAGGAAGCGACAGCTCCGAGGAATGAGGCGCTGGCGGTAGACACAGGTGGAGGGATGAGAGGGAAACAGGAAGCAACCGTAAAGCCCAAGACCAGCCACAGGACGACTGTCAGCCAGGGGCACCGGGACCGCGCGCAGCCATGGTGGGAGCAGCATGAGAAAGAGAGGATTCTATCCCACGAGGAGACGCCCACCGAGCTGCAGGTCCCGCTGCCGTCGCCTTCTTTCCCTCCGCCTCTTTCTCCTCATGCAGCCTGAGCCCGCCTTTGCGAGTCCGCCCTGGCTTTCGCTTCGCCCCATGATTTCCCCGCAATTTCATCCAGGCCACCTCTTGCCTCCTTTTAAACTGTGGGGAAATCTGCGGGCAAAGCAAAAGCCAGGGCGGGAGAGAAGCACGGGGGTGGGGAAGGAGGAGAGCCCCTCAGCGCTTCCCCTTTGCCAAGCTGCCTGCTTGTCCTCGCGCCTCGTTGCTACCTCCTGCCTTTTTCCAGGGGCCTTTGGAAGGCACCCAGGGAAGGGGGGGGATTGGGGGTGGCTGCAGCGGCTTCTCGTCCTCCTCATGCGGCTGCTAACGCCCGCCCGGCTCCTCTTGCAGTCCCTTCACCGAGCGCTTTTGTCCCAGGCTGTCAGCGAAAGGGCTACAGGACAGGCGGGGCAGGCGTTCTTCTCACTGCTGAGGCAGGATTTGGAATGTCGGGGGGGTGCGTGCGGGCTCCACATCCCCCTACCACCCAGAACATTTAAAATAAGAAAAACCTTCGCCGGCCTCCGCAGAGAAGAAAGGAAGAGAGAGAAAGAGAGAGCAAGAGAGACATAGCAAGAGAAGCAGAGAGAGAGAGAGCAAGAGAGACATAGCAAGAGAGGCAGAGAGAGAGAGAGAGAGACAGAGAAAGAGAAAGAGAGAGAAAGAAAGAGAGATAGCAAGAGAGAGAGAAAGAGAGACAGAGAGAGAGAAAGAGATAGCAAGAGAGAGAGAAAGAGAGAGAAAGAGAGATAGCAAGAGAGGCAGAGAGAGCAAGGGAGAGAGAAAGACATATAGGGAGGGAAGGAGGGAGAGAAAGAGAGCAAAAAAGAGAGGAAGAAAGAAAGAGGGATGGAGAGAGAGAAAGAAGGGAAGGAAGGAAGAGAGAGAAAGAGTGAGGGAGAAATAGAGCGAAATGGAGGAAGGTTTTTTTTTTGTCAAAACTTTTCTTTAGCCACCCCCCCACCCACCCTGTTCAGTGTTCCCCAGGATTTTGAAAATATGAATAATGTGCCGCGGCTCAAAAAATGTTGGGAAACACTGATCTAGTCTACCTAGTAAGGCTAACACTATCCAAAATATTATTAATTATGGTTCATTTAATTACTAGACAAAAATAAACAAATCAATATTGTATCCTAAACAACTACAGTGATCCCCCGGTTATTGCGTCCCCGACCATTGCGAACAGGGTAATTCGCGATTTTTCAACCCGGAAGTCAAAACACCATCTGTGCATGCGTGCCCTTTTTTCTATGGGCACGCATGCGTAGATGGTGCCCGGCAGATCAGCTGCTGGGCGGCTTCCCTGGGTCTTCCCCCTCTTGCTGGCGGGAGGGCGAGCAGCGGGCATCAGCAAGGAGTTTCCCCACCGCCCACGCAAACTCCTCGCTGCCGCCCGCCCTTCGCCCGCCCACACCGTTCATTCTCGCGGCCAGAGCGAGCGCGGACAAGCCGTTCGCTGGCGCTAGCTCTCGCCTGCCTGCCCGCTAGCGAGGAGCCGCCTGCCTGCCCGCTAGCGAGGAGCCGAAGATTGGGGGCGGCGCGGCTGTTTTAAAACGTCGCCACCGGCATGGGGGGCTTGCCAGCACCCCCCGGACCCCCAACCCGGGTTTGGGGGGCTGCTAGGAAGCCCCCCAGGCCGGCGGGGACATTTTAAAACACCCGCGCGACTTTCCAATGAGTCCCGAAGACAAACGCGTTGTCTTCGGGACTCATTGGAAAGTCGCGCGGGTGTTTTAAAACATCCCCGCCGACATGGGGGGCTCGCTAGCACCCCCCTAACCCGGGTTGGGGGTTCGGGGGTGTGCTAGCGAGCCCCCCATGTCGGCGGGGATGTTTTAAAACACCCGCGCGACTTTCCAATGAGTCCCGAAGACAACGCGTTTGTCTTCGGGACTCATTGGAAAGTCGCGCGGGTGTTTTAAAACATCCCCGCCGACATGGGGGGCTCGCTAGCATACCCCCGAACCCCCAACCCGGGTTTGGGGGTGTGCTGGCGAGCCCCCCATGTCGGCGGGGATGTTTTAAAACACCCGCGCGACTTTCCAATGAGTCCCGAAGACAAACGCGTTGTCTTCGGGACTCATTGGAAAGTCGCGCGGGTGTTTTAAAACATCCCCGCCGACATGGGGGGCTCGCTAGCACACCCCCGAACCCCCAACCCGGGTTAGGGGGGTGCTAGCGAGCCCCCCATGTCGGCGGGGACGTTTTAAAACACCCGCGCCGCCCCCAATCTTCGGCTCCTCGCTAGCGCTGCGGAAGTAAAAACACCATCTGCACATGCGCAGATGGTGTTTTTACTTCTGCAGCGCTACTTCGCGAAAACCCGCTCGTTGCGGGGGGTCCTGGAACGGAACCCTCGCAACGAGCGGGGGATCACTGTATTCTAATATTTGCAATAGTGGCAAATATTTGTTTAATGAGTGAAAATCTTAAAGGAAAAAAAGCAAAGTAAGAGTTATAAACTGCTAACAAAGGACAAATGCTCACTGTGGATTTTGCTGTCCATTTCTACACATGAAATTTCAATTCCTGATGAAGATTGCCAATTAATATTATTGCTCTTGAGACTTTTCCCATGTTTGGAGAAAAGACCATACATGATCTAGAAACCAAAGCAATGAAAATTAATTTATAAACTTACATATTAGCTGAAAATTCTCTTAAATTATTATTAGAAAATTCTAATAAAAATGCACATTCTTTACTTACAGTATCAATTATTTCATTATGAATCGTTGTCCCAGAAACTGTATCATTTCTTCTTTCTACAATTCAAACAATATATATTATTTGTAGTTATTTTATGACTCATTAATGGAAATCAATGTTTTATGTCAAATTTGAATTTGATGAGGCTTTCTGAGAATTTTATTCCAAAATACAGAACATATTTAATGAAATAAATAAAAATCTTTCTTCAGATACTTAAGTTATGATTGGTCATTTAGTGACAGTTTGAAGTTATGATACACACAACCAGCCACATAATTGCATTTTGGGAACTTGGCAACTGTTTCACCACAGATGATTATTTGAAGCATCCCAGTCACATGACTACAATTTTATTTTTATTCTTTTGCCAGTTTTACAGTATTTAATTCTTGTTTCTAGCAAAAGCCATCCGCCTGCAAAAATACTAAAAAAAACCTAATTACATGGAACCAACCTATGAACAGTGATTTATGTTTGTAATTCTGCATTCAGTTATAGTCATAAGTCTACTTGTAGGAAACCTATAATTATTCAACTTAACCAAACTTTTAAGAATACATTTGATTTCATATTTATTTATACTCAGCCCTTCATTTAGGAACCCCTATTTCTTTCCACCACAGCTTTGTTAAATACGCTGAACTGAGAGATATCATCTAGCTCCAAGTTATCCAGTAAGCAGTGACTAATGATGTAGTCAAACTGCATTTTTCAACTTAACAAGTGGAATTTTTCCACTTTCACAGTATGCCACACTGATTATATTTCTACCTCTATATTAATAATGAAACATTGTATGGTTAATAATGATTTAAAAGAACATTAATTTTAATAACTGTATTGTATTCATTACAATTGTAAAACTGTCTTTCTCTTATAGCTACTCTGTATTTACTGTTCTTTATCTTCACATATTTCAGTCATAACCATGTTACCTATTATGACAGTTGGAGAAAGTGTAGGAGGTGTTGCTAATGAACTTGTCCAAGACATATCAGGATCTGCTTCTGCTCCCAAGCTCTCAGAAATGCATTTCTGTGTCTGAATCTAAAATATAATGAACAACTGTTTAATCACAGACACAGACACAAACACACATATGGCATTCTCATAATTAAATATTTTAGAATAAAATTACCTCAAAAATCTTGGGTGTTTGTAAACTTTCACTTAATACTGAAAATATGAAAGAAGTTATCATTAGAATGAGCATATATTTATAAACTAATACAATTTTCAGTGCAATAAAGTCATTAATATTTACCATATGTATTGTCTTGTTTTTCTTGTACAACTGGACTGAAGTATAAAGAAAAAAAGTTATTTAAATCCAAAGTCTCCTTAAACACAATTTTAATTTCTATAAATATAAAATATAATGAGCATGTTCATATTCAGCTCATCTAAACAAGGTCAATATGGATAATCTGAGAGCTCCTGATTCTATAGCACTAATGAAGTACAGTTCTTTGATTAATCACTTTAATTTTTCTAAAAGGCAACAATAACTATTATATAATGATTAATTATATAACTGATTAATACTGTTCTTGATAATGGTGACTGTGACATGGTTGTGATTAAAATTAGTTACCTAATTGTTTCTCTGGGCAAAGAATGTTTTCCAAACGCTGTCTTTGTAGGGGGGTTTTTCATTGCTTTATTTGCTCCAGATATTTTTTTCCAGCCCTAACCAGGTGCTATAAATGTACTTAATCTCTTTCATTGTTACTCTCTGAAAATAATGTTTTCCAAGCCCTAAGTCTTTGCAGGTTTTCCCCCCCATTGGTCTAACTTGCTCCAAATGTCTCCTTCCAGCCCTAACCAGGTGCTAATGATGTTCCCAGCTCTTACCGGCTTGCAAGCTCTTTAATTGTTACTCTCTGCAAAGAAGAATGTTTTCCAAGCCCGCAGTCTTTGCAGCATTTTTTCCATTGCTCTACTTGCTCAGACTGTTTCTTTCCAGATGCTAATGATGTTCCCAGCTCTTACTGGCTTGCAAGCTCTTTCATTGTTACTCTCTCAGAATAATTTTTTTAAAGCCCTTAACCAGGGGATAAAATAATATACTGAAGCTGACCAGACTAAGGACGCTAGCCAGATGAATACCTGTAAATTTAACTATAAATGAAAATGATAAAATGTATGTCACAAGATCCATGTCATCTAGATTGTTGTTGATGTGTATGAAACTAGAAATTCGGTGATAGCTGTTACTGTTCAACACATTGCGATTAAAAAATGAGCAGGGATGATTTTGGGTACAATTGTGGAACATTCTGAACAAAAACCTCTGTTTGCCAACCCGAATGAATAGGGCAGATAGGAAAAAAAGAAGAGAAAGTGGTTGGGTCATTCAGTGATTCAAGAATTAATGAAAATAATATGTGTATCTTTGAATATCTGCTTGGAAAATATGTTTCAAATTTATGGATTAGGCATGAGTATCTGTGTGAATGCACATACACAAAAACACACACAAAGATTTAATTGAAAAGCTTAATTGATTTGTTTTTATATGATGAAAGATCAATATGTTAATAAAATTCAATAAAAACATAAGGTGGAGAACCATCTAGCAGACAACAATCGAAACAAGTGTGGTAGGGACTGCAGCACCTAACTTAAGTATATGGGCAACACAAGGAACGCAGTCAACACCGATGCCTTTTTGGTAAAGGAGCTGAACACCTTCTTTACCTGCCATAAGGTAAAAAGACCAGATCCTGCCGGCCTTCTGATTCCCAGCCATTCACCTATTTCTTATGCCTCCAGAAAATCTATCCAAAGTCACTACCCTAATTTCAATATACTAAGTAATTTAAAAGCTAAAGTCTGAGGCACTTGTTGATATGTTGAGTCAATCTGCTGTAGCAGTGAGCCAATTTGCTAGTTTGTTTGGTTAAAGGCGTCAGTCTAGAAACCAAGAGACTGAATTCTAGACAAATTTAGTTGTAACAATGGAATTCTATTTTTGTGTTGCTATAGAAAAATCTATATCTGCATCAGCATCCATAGATATATAAATCAGATGCACCTTGCAATAACACAGGAACTAGAAATATTCATTCCTTCATTTGATTCATCCACTTGTGTTTTCAGTCTAGGCATTTCGCTGAAAGTTTTACCTGTATCAAAAAAATGTAAGCAAAAAACCCTCTTTTAGCACTTGGTAGTTCCATTTTTTTCTACATTTGCCGAATTAAATCTTGGAGGCTACAGGAAGTTAGTTAAACATTTTTAAATCACTTCTAGCCTCACAATTCCATTGCCCTCTCTGCTTATGCTCACTTTCCCCTCTTTTAATAGTTAAATTGGTTTAGCATGGTACAGGATCTAGTAATCCAGGATCTAATTCAGTCAAAAAGAAGTGTTATTCCTTTCCTTTAAAGGCTTTTGGGATTTTAACTATGTAAATTTAAAGCATTCTTGAGAATTAAAACTGCTAATAGAAATGAGATTCTGTCCCAAATATGTATGTCATAATTGTTTTTGTCTTTGACCATAAAATTAAATATTTTTTACCAGAAATAGCAAAAACCATTAGGTAACTAAAATTTATGTGAAAAAATACTTAAGTTAAATATTTGATAGTAATATTTACTAGATGTCTGGCGGCCCCAGCCCTCTGGAACCAACTCCCCCCCCCGGAGATTAGAATTGCCCCCACCCTCCCTGTCTTTCGTAAACTACTCAAGACTCATTTATACCACCAGGCATGGGGGAGTTGAGATATTCCTTCCCCCTAGGCCATTACAAGTTATGCATGGTATGTCTGTGTGTATGTTTGGTTTTATAATAAGGGTTTTTTGTTGTTTTATTATTGGATTGTCACATGCTGTTTTTATCATTGTTGTTAGCTGCCCCCGAGTCTACGGAGAGGGGCGGCATACAAATCCAATTAATAATAATAATAATAATAATTATTATTATTATTATTATTATAATTATTATTATTTATAAAATGTATAGGCTACCTATCTTACCTCAACTTAATCTCTATCTAGAGTCTGTTTTTCCTTTAAGATCTCAAAATAGCAAACACTAGAATCTCTATTCTTTTTATTTATTCTTCAGACCCCACTCTTATGGGTTAGGTTCACTTGATAGTAATTGAATGAATTTGAGAACCCCAGAGGGAATGGGATTTTGTTCCGCTCAAAAACACACCCTAAAGTTCTGTTGCCAGGTCTATTTGACCTGGACCGCAAATTGTTCATTTTAGGTACTTATATTTGGTCTTTTTGAAAGCTTTTTACACTTGGAAACAAGTTTGAACATTTCTGCACACAATGAAATGAAAATTGAAATGAAAAAAATTAATGCTTATTGGTTTATTTTGATCATAAAATCCCCCCCTTTTTTTGTGAATTTTTTTTTCAATTTATAGTTTTTCGTGCAAAATGCGTTTTGTTTTACTAAAGTTGATGTGGGATTGGTAGCTTGAATATTTCTGAACATAATGATATGAAAATTGAACTGAAAAAATTGATGCTTGTTGGTTTATTTTGCTCATAAAAGGGCCCATACTTATACTCTAATAGGCTTATACTCAAGTAGGCTTATACTCAAGTAGGCTTATACTCAAGTATAAGACCATATGATCTTATATTTGAAAATAAAACAATAAGCATCAATTTTTTTAGTTCATTTATATTTTTCTTATGATCAGGAATGTTCAATTTTGTATATCAAACTATTTGGGGGGAAATCCCTTGGAGATTTGTAACCTAAAAAAACTATAAACTGACACGAAATGCTGAAAAATTGGGTGGGGAGGCTTTTTGACCAAAACAAACCAATAAGCATAAATGTTTTCAGTTCAGTTTCATATCATTTTGTTCAGAAATGTTCAAACTAGTTTCCCAGCGAAAAAAGTTTTCAAAAAGACCAAATTTGAAAGATTTTTTTTGTTTCGGGTCAAATAGACCCGGAAACAGTACAAGTGTAGGTAAAATTTTGCCCAGAAAAAAGTTAGCCCCCACATCCCCAAAAATATTTTTATGATGATCAGCAATGTTAAATTTAGTAAATCAATGCCAAAGATATTAAAAATATTTCTGATTTGGAGCCTAAAAAAAAATGAAAATGGTTGCAAGTATTTCTTGGGGGGTGAGGCCTTATTTCTGATTAAAAAACCCAATAAGCATCAGTTTTTTCAGCTCATTTATACTTTTATATTCAGAAATGTTCAAACTACCAATCCCACACCAACTTTAGTAAAATTGAATGCCTTTTGCAGGCTAAACTATCTATAAATTGAAAAAAGTTCACAAAAAAGGGGGGGGCTGCCTTTTATGATCAAAATAAGCCAATAAGCAATATTTTTTTCAGTTCATTTTTCGTATCATTGTGTGCAGAAATGTTCAGACTACTTTCCAAGTGAAAAGAGTTTTCAAACTGACCAAACATAAGCACCTCAAATGAAGAATTTTCGGGTCGGGTCAGGGTGACCCAGGAACAGAACTTTAGGCCCTTTTTTTTCAGCAAGAAAAAGCCCCCCACCCCTCAAAAAAATTCTCATAGAGAGAACCCCTGAAATGATGCAAAGTCATAAAATTTCAAGTTTCAGATATGTAGGGAAATTTTTTTTACATGGTCTCGAACTTTGATTTTGGGTCTCACAGACCCAAACAGAACACCAGGGTTAAATATGGGTCTACCCAGTTGGTACCAGTCATTAGTTGCACATTGGCTTGGTTACTCTGAATTTGCTGTCAATTCCTTCTTATTGGTAGGCATTACCATTTTTGGCAACTTAAGAATTTAGAGAACATAAGACATTAAATCTATGAAACACAATTTACAGAGATTTAGCAATATATATTTTAAATAAAGTGAATGAATATAGAAGATAAAAATACACATTTTCCTGTCCAGTCACGTCTGATGCTAGGGTATGATGCTCATGTTTCTTGGCTGAGGCAGCCAGCTTTGCTTAAGACATTTTCTGTGGTTATGTGCTGGCATGGCTATATACCTTAGGTGCACATAAAACTGCTATCTTCTCACTAAAGTGGTACTATTAATCTATTTGGGTTTGCATACTTTAATAAAACATATGAAATACCAAGTTTATTCTAAAGATACAGATGCTAAATATTATTTTAACAAAACATTACAATATGTTGAAAATGCTTCAGAAATTAAATTTGAGTATTAATTTGGCATATGGGACATTTGGTGATTAAGAAATGAATTCAAGAGAATTTCATTTTCTCCTGACTATGCCACTCCAAGTACAACTGCAATTTACAGAAGTCTTTTGAACCAATGTTTCAGATGTATTCTAGAGGATCTGAATGATCCCTGTCACTATTGTGCTTCATGGCCAGACTACCCCTGAAATACTCCAATGTTTCCTAGTTCAAAGGATTTTTTAAATGATCAACCCCTGTAGAAAGAGAAAGGTTTTGAAGGAAACAAAATGCTCTGTTCCTAGAACAATGAATTCTGCCTTTAAGATGCAAGCAAAAGGTTGAAATATAGATTGTCGATTACATACAAGACCAGTGATGGTGAACCTTTTTCCCCCCCTGAAGCCTCCGGAGTGTGAAAACAGCCCAACAGGCAAACTGGAAGTTTGGAAAACCAGACTTCCAATTTGCCATTTCAGCCATTTTTCGCATTCCAGAGGCTTCAGGGAAATCTCTTGAAGCTTGGGGAGGGCAAAAACGGTCTTCCCCAAGGCCGAAAATCAGCTGGCCAGTGCACACACAGGCAATGGAGCTGACATAGGGCAACACCTCGAGTGCCCTCAGATATGGCTCTCTGTGCCACCTGTGGCATGTGTGCCTTAGATTCATCATCACGGTACTAGACAATATATATCAAGATAAAAAGATACACTATAAACCCAGAAGTGGCTGAAATTGTCTTATATTCTATTGTTTTGTATTTTTATGGAAATGGGGCAAAATCTGTTATTTTATACCATAGTCATTAACCCAACATTCCTGTTTTATACAGACCACAATGTTTGGACTGACACCTAATAGCCCCAAAACTAATCAGTTGTCTAGTTGTGGACCTTTATGTAGCCAGAAGAGGTATCTGCATTGTTAACATTTCATTTTCATACTACATCAATTGTAAATGTTTACAATTTAGGTTATATATTATGTCTTACCTTACCTGTTTCTTCACTGGACTGAGCTGATTTTTCTATAGGAGAAGTAAATGTTTTTACATTTTTATTCCGGTCTTTAAAAATCATGGGAATTGATACCGATGAGTTATTTATAGACAACTTCCCTTTTGGGGTTTTGAAAGTATTTTGATGCAGAATTTTGTGTGAGGGTTGTTCTGTTTTTTTCATATCATAAGGAGGAGCTTCTGAACTGAGTTCTTCGAACCAATTGAGACTTATTGGTCCTAAGTCTAAGAAAAGCAATCAATACATTATTTAATGTATGTTTCAAGTTATGATTTAATGATTATTACTACAGATTATTAATTGGTTCCACTAAATTACTCTTTTGTAAACAACTAACTGCAAGCTTCTCTGTTATCAGCAAAAAGATTCCCTCTTATGCCAAATTACTGGAAGATATTTAGAAAGCAAAACAAAGTCTCCAGGCTAAGGTATATGTTGGTTCCAATTGGGAAACAGTTCAATTGTTGAGGCTGTTGTAATCCTATCCTTCCCAATAAATCTTGCTTGTGATTTATAATAATATATTAATATAATTATGGTTCACACATTAATTATATTTATAACAGACAATAACAGAAAATGGTGAAAAAACCTGGCAGTAGCTACAATGTTCGTCTTAATTATATAACAACAGACAATAACAGAAAATGGTGAAAAAACCTGGCAGTAGCTACAATGTTCATCTTAATTGTATAACAATATGCTGAAATTTTCTTTAAACTCTTTTTCTTACTTGTCAATCTGAAACTGGGGAAACAGATATCCCCCCTCAGACCAAGGAATATCAAAATAATTTCAATCATGTGTCAGAGCAAGTAGGAATATCCACTGTAAGATACATTGTATTATCTATAGAAAATGAACTTGTAACATACTATTTTTCAAGGTAAATCTCATATTTCAAGGGAAAAGTTTCATATAGGCTGCCCCCAGTTTACAATTTGTTCAGCGACTGTTCAGAGCACAATAGCACTGATTTAAGGAACTTACAACCTGCACCAAAATTTGGCTATAATTTGGGCTCTTGGCATTTTATTTGTACTCCCACCTGCCTATCTGACCATCATTTGTGCCCTTTTGGTCCTCTGCTGTCTCCCCATTGACTTTTGCTGCTACAGTGGAACCCCGACATAAGAGCTGCTCTACTTAAGAGCAACTCGAGATAAGAGCTGGGAGGGGAGAGATATTTTTGTTCTACTTACAAGCCCAAATTCGAGATACAAGCGCCAAGGAGCTGTCTCCTGAAGCCAAACGCTAACTTCCGCGTTCGGCTTCAGGAGACAGCTGCAAAGCGGCGCGCGTGTTTTAAAAGGTTGCAGCCGGCCTGGGGGGCTCGGGGGGGTGCTTGCAGCTTTCTTTCTTGCTCTTTTTCTTTCTCTCTTTTACCTTCCCTTCCTCTATTTCTTCTTTTCTTTCTCCTTCCCACCTTCTTCCCTCCCTCCCTCCCTTCACTCATTCCTCTCTTACTCTCCCCTTTCATAAGTTTCCTTGCTTCCTTCCTCTGTTCCTGTCCCTTCCCCCTTTCTTTCTTTCTTTCTTGCTCTTTTTCTTTCTCTCTTTTACCTTCCCTTCCTCTATTTCTTCTTTTCTTTCTCCTTCCCACCTTCTTCCCTCCCTCCCTCCCTTCACTCATTCCTCTCTTACTCTCCCCTTTCATAAGTTTCCTTGCTTCCTTCCTCTGTTCCTGTCCCTTCCCTCTTTCCTTCCTTCCTTCCCACCCTCCGTCCATTCATTCACCCATTCCTCTCTTGATCGCTTAAAGCCGGTCCCTGGTGCAAAAAGGGTTGGGGACCTCTGTCCTACAGGATTGGGTGGCAGAGAAGTTGAACATATGTAAATTTAAAAGTTTAAGAAAGTTTACAAGTTAAGTGAAAGAAACTTCATTATTCATTTATATGTACATGTACATTTCTTCATTAAAAACATGTCTTTCTGCATAATTTAGACTAACTTTGTGAGTTTTTTGAGGGCTGGAACCAATTAAAATTATTTACATTAATTCCTATGGGGAAAAGTCGTTCGAGATAAGAGCTGCTCGACTTAAGAGCCCAGGTCCGGAACGAATTAAACTCGTATCTCGAGGTACCACTGTATTTTCTTCTTCCACTACTGCTGAAGCACATCTGGCCTGGCTGCTCTGCTGTATGCAAAGAAACACACATACACACACACAAACACAAACACACCAAAAGCAGCAAATTGTAATAGTACCTGATTCACTGTATTGTGTTTTGAATATTTCAAACAAAGATGGTTTCTTTGCAGATATATCAACATTTTTCTTTTCCATTGCACTGCTAATACAATTAAGAAAGTCTGCAAAATAAAGTGTTCTTAAAATTATATTGGTAGTTTACCATATTTGACAGAAATTCTATTTCTTTTTCTTCCAGACTGCTTATACAACAAATATCCTCCCCACAAGAAATGCAAACATTTATGGTCACAGCACTAATATCATGACCGAACCAATAGGTTTATAAAATAAAACTGTATAAGTTATAGCTTGTATGAAAATACCAGATGAATTTATTTTGACAAATTATGAGAGCTGGTTCAAACATAAATCTAGGAGTCTATTAAATAAAATCAAATATTAAAAACAGACTATAGGATTTTGTGATTTATGACTAATTCCCTTAATTGTTTGGCAAGAAAGTAAAGACAAAATATAATCAATGAAAACTGTTGACAGTCTTTGTTGTGCAATGACTATACTATCTTTAAGGAAAATTAGTCCAGACTTTTAATTTAAATTGGTATATTGTTTCAAAATTGTCAGTTTATAAGACATTATTCCTATGTAGAATTGTAACATATTTTAAACTATGTAACTTCTATCAATGAGTACTCGGACAACAAATCCAAAAAGATAGAACAAAAGTCCTGCAAGTGTTTTATAGAAACAAACTGTCTGAAAGTAATGATATTATTGGAATAAGCTACATCTTACACTGGACAATAATACTGTAATTTTTCACAGATGGAATCATTGGTCCATATTTGTATACAGTCAATAAATCTAAATATATTCTCATAAGCAAGAAAAAATCTACATAATAATGCTAAGGTGGAAACCAACTCTTGCGATTACCAGATTGTATCTACAGCTAAATCAACAGCTCCAGTAAAGGCCCCATCAGTATATTTAAAATGTTGAAAACCATTAATAGGATTTTCCTCTAATGGGATATATGCTAAAATCTACTAGCAATGCTCCTACCCCACCTGGATTCTGTCAGCTCAAATAGCATAATTTTTTTAGTAAAATAATTAATGGTAACAAGTTCAATATCTGTTCACTCTTGCAGATTTTTTAAAAAAATGCTATTCTCAAACAAAAAAGTTAATGTAAAGTTGATCAAAAGATTCCTGAACCTGGATACATTGCAATGAGGCTCTCGCAAAAGGTCTCAACAAACATATTTTCAATACAATTGTTAATTGATAAATCTTTCCTATATGTAACCTGCATCTGGATAACCAATCTCTCTTCCATTCCATTCCCTTCCCTTCATCTCATTCCAATATAAATCCAATTCCAGTTTATCAACTCTACATAAATGAGTTGTTGCTTGGAAAAGCTTTTAATAAAATGTGTCAGAAAGATGCCATCAGACTGGCAAATGAAATGAATAGAGATAGAATAGAGATCCAAAAAGACTTCCTCATATTCTTTGAACTAGTAACAAATAGCCAGGATTTAACATATGCTTAAAACCTTATGAACTTTGAATTTTTAATATTTCTGCCTAAATATGGGCTAAAATGTGAACTCTTGTCCAAAAAAGTCCTAAAATTAGATGATAAATCAATTAGAGAAATGGGTCAAAAACATTATTCAAAAGCTACATATTTCTATGTGGCAAGAATATGTGAACTTCTGGGATTATCAGTTCATTTGAAGGGGAAACTAGCATAAACAGGTGTTTTAATTAGTAGGATGATAACCATGTATGAATGTGGGAGGTCCTTTCTTATTTACAGAGTAAAAATGTAGGATCTTTGCAAAACAAGCATGAAAGAAGTGTGTCATGGCTTGAATAAAGGAGACTTCTGACCACCTCTGAAAAAAAGTTAACTGAAGACACCAGGTTGGAAAATGGTTACAAACTACAGTATTTCTAAATAGATTCTCCCAGGTGCCATTGTGCACAAATTAATCTCGTTGTTATTTTTCCCAGAAGTGATTGGCAAAGCAAGGGCAAGGTGCATAATGCTCTGGAAGAACCTCAAAATAATGTCAAAGAAATCATTGGTGAATGTCAGGATTCGTGAGACCACCATTAGGAAAATACTGAACAAGAATGGTATGCATGATAGGGCTGCAAGAAGAAAGTAACTACCGGTAATCTATTTTTAGAGTTTGTTTAATCTTCTGGGATTTAGGGCAATTCCTAAATTTATAAATCCTTTTAAATTTTCAACGTGTCTGCATAAATATAAACCTAAATCCAATTGGACAAATTTGCAGAGACTGCCTGTTTTTGCTGCTTAAATGTGCATTTCTTCACAAAGCAGGAAATTAAACTTGAATGCCTATTAAGGTCATCAATTCTATCATTGTTAAACTGCCATCCTTATATTTATCTGGAAGTAAATCCTTCTATTTATATAATATCTACAAATTAAAAGCAAAGGTCACATGAGGCTTGCCATGACTACATAAGTTTTGCAGCACTAACTGGACCCCAGTTTGATGAAATACCCCAATCAGCTGTGCTAGTACAAACACACTAAGCATTAATTTTACTATACGACTAATTTTATTAATAGCTACAAATGTATTTTAGTTTAAGGCTTTTCCGGTGGGCCTGGGACCATGAATGTGTGAGTGTATGTGTGGCTTTTGGGGATTGTAATGTATTTATACTGTTTTATTGTATTTATTGTTGTTACTTATTTTATGTTGATGGTATTTATTGACATTATTTTAAGCAGCCCAGAGTCTGAATGGATTTGGGAGGCAGATAAATTCAATCAATCAATCATCTGCGCTTGACCTACAGCAAAGCTATAATCCAATACTTTATATTTCCCAATTTAGTTGGGACTATTTAATCCATGTAGTACAGTAATTTAATGTACTCTTGAGCATAGTTCCCTCTAAGCTGAGCAGTGAGCAATCGCTCACTTAAAAATCATCATCAACTCAGAGTTTTCCAAACCTGCCCAGAAGCCGAGAGGGAAAGAGTGAGAGGGAAGGAGAGAGCGAGGAAGAGAGAGAAACAGATAGAAAAAAGAGAGGAAGGAAAAGAGAAAAAAAAGAATGGGAGTAAGGAAGAGAGAAAGAAAATCAAAATCTAGTTTGAAACTAGCTCAACTATTTAAGTGGCATTTTGATATTGATAGAGTTGCCCTATTATGAGCTCACTGTTATAGACACACAGTACAGTATTTTATTTTGAAATTCTCTGAGGCAAAACAGGGTGGTTTGTTTGTTTGTTTGTTTGTTTATTATTTCTGTGCCACCCAGTCCCGAAGGGACTGCCGCTCAGACACTATACTTTTCCGCCCACCCCCCCAAAAAATTAGAGGGAACACTGCTCTTGAGTAGCAGGAAGAAGTATTAGATATTAACCTCCTTAACTATCCAGTATAGGGTAAAGGAAAATGCACTGCTCAAAAAAGTAAAGGGAACACTCAAATAACATATCCTGAATGAATGAAATATTCTCTTTGAATACTTTGTTCTGTACAAAGTTGAATGTGCTGACAACAACATGTGAAATTCATTGTCAATCAGTGTTACTTCCTAAGTGGACAGTTTGATTTCACAGAAGTTTGATTTACTTGTAGTTATATTGTGTTGTTTAAGTGTTCCCTTTATCTTTTTGACCAATATATATAACCATAATCATCTTAGGTTGGATCTAGTGGTTATGGCATCAAGCTGGAAACCAGAAGCCTGCAAGTTTCAGCCTTGCCTTGAGCATGAAGCCAGCTGGGCGAGGCTAAGCCGCTTCAGTCCTGGAAAGCAGGCAACAGCCTATCTCCCTTTTTGAACAATCTTGCCAAGAAAACTGCAGGGACATGTCCAGACAGTAGAGGGACATTTAAAAAAACCTGACTAGAAGGCACAGAAATCACAATGTATAAATGTAAATATAAGCATTAATGTTAATGTATATACGTGGGTGTAGACCTGCTTAGAAATGTTAAAAGGTGAAAATAAATTTAAAATATTTTTTTTTTAAAAGAAGGCACAGAAATCTTTATGCTCATCCTTCAGAACGCGCAAACACCAAATAAATGATCCAAAGCGATGCGCCGTCAGTGTTCTTTTCCCTCACATTCCCACCATCCCAGATTTCAAACCCTGGAAGAAAACCTTCCACTCACAGACGTCTCAGTGCCTCTCTTCATGGGACAGCGAGTTTCTTCTGAGCGAGGAAGGACCTCAGAAGAGCAGCCCTGCGGAAATGTAGTTGAGAGCCAAAAAAGAAAAAAGAAATCAACGGATGAAGGAAGGTTTCTCGAGGGCAAGAGAAGAACAAGCGACACACAACCGGGCTCCAATTCACCTCAGAACAACTTCCTCAAAAAAACAAAAGAAGGCGCCAAAACCTCGCCGACGCATGCGCAGTTTCAAAAAAGGAGAAGGAGGCAATCATTTCCTCATATCTGATCCAGTCTCACAATCCGGAGGTTTTTCGTACATAACGAACTCCCTTACCAGCCGAAATAAAATTGGTTTCCCGCTCTTGCCGAGCTCTTGCCTCCATTTTTCACTGGCAATAGCGTGAAGGCCCGAAACTAAGAGAAGAGCCAGCGGATAGATCGTAATGGTTTAATCCAGCCGCACGCAAAGGATTATGGAACTTGTGGTTTTTTTAACCAAAAAGAATTAGCCCGTTCTAGCTCAGGAGTTTTAAGTAGTTTGTATGCAGTACTTAAAGTATGCCTCAAATCACGAAATTTTGATGGTTCAGGGACAGGCACATAGTTTCATTTTTCTCCCGGGAGCTGTTAAGATTCTTCGCCCCCCAAAAGCTGCAAATGTAAGGGGCGTGCATAAGCGCACAACTGTGCCTACCGTCCCTATCCCACTGTCCTGTTTTATCGTTACTTTTTACTTATGTTTATACAAACATAAGAGGGGCGGCATAAAATTTCTATTAATAACAATAAATAAGTAAATAAACTACTGCTATCCTATTATACACGTTTGACAAATAAATAAATAGATAAATTATCCCATTGACATATTCACTTCTTTTAGTTACGGTAGATTAAGTACAATGAGAATCTGATCCTGCAAATCTCTTGTGGAAAAAGTTCACATTATACACAATTAACTGATTTGCTATTTATGTTCTGCCTTTCTTCCAAGAGTTCAAGAAGACACTCCATTCTCCATTTTCTCTCCATGGTTGGTTATCCCAAGGATGCTTTTATAAAAGGCAATTGAACCTTCTTCTTTTACTTAAAAATGTTTCACTTCAGTTCTGAAGAAGTTTCTTGGATGAGAAGCCAAACATTTTGAAAGGAAAAAAACTCAAGAAAGTTCAGTTTTGCTTTGCAAAAGCACCTTTGGACAACCATGATCTGGATCAATGGTCACCAACTGGGAATCCATGGACCACTGGTGATTTGAGAGAAAATTTTGGTGGTCTGCAGAAAAAGTATTTGCATTTTTTATATTGCATTAAATACTATTTGTCTTTTTTTTTTTAAATCATATTAGTGGTCTGCGGGATTTAAAATTATGAATGTAGTGGTCCCTCAGGTCCAAAAGGTTGGTGACCCCTGACCTGGATGATTGAAAATCTCTAGACACTCTGAAGTTGGTTGTACTGTGCATGACTAGTTCAAAGTCACTGGTATGCTTGAATCTGGACGAGTGCATATAAACACACATTTTTATGTTCATGTGACAGAGATTGGATCCATACAAATTATGCTAAGGCACAGTATGATTTTTACATATTGTTTATTTTATTTGTTTGTTTTGTCAAGTACATATTGAAAGTATGTAAAGATATAATATTTATATACATGCTAGTAAAAAGAAAAATAAGAAAAACATTAGATATAATAATATTCATATACATGATACTAGTAAAAAAATATAAAGAAACATTAGGGCATGGGACAGAAGGCAGGCTGGTGCACTTATGCACACCCCTTACTGACTGTCTGCCCATGGACTGTCTGACGGAGTTCTATATAGGGTTTTTAGTTTTACTTTTTTAATATATTAGATTTGTTCTATATGCTTTGTTTTATACTTACTCTGTGAGCTGCCCCGGGTTTTTGGAAAATTGAATTACTGACCTCTTAGGAATTGGGAGAGGTCAACAGTGGATAGTCTAAGGGTAAAGTTTTGGGGGTTAGGAGATGATACTACAGAGTCTGGTAGTGAGTTCCATGCATCAACTACTCGGTTACTAAAGCGTATTTCCTGCAGTCAAGTTTAGAGCAGTTTACATTAAGTTTGTATCTGCTGTGTGCTCATGTGTTGTTGTGGTTGAAGTTGAAGTAGTCGTTAACGGGAAGGACGTTGTAGCAGATGATTTTATGGGCTATGCTTAGGTCATGTTTAAGGGGATGTAGTTCTAAGCTTTCTAAACCAAGAATTGCAAGTCTAGTTTCATAGGGTATTCAGTTGCGAGTGGAGGAGTGAAGGGCTCCTTCACTGTAAAGTTTGAAGTCATTACACATATTAAAATGTAACATTCTGCACCATAAACCTAGTTAACAAATTGCAATGCTTAAGCTAAAACCAAACATCACATTAAGAATTAGCATATTGCATGAGCAATGAACCAAAAAGTATTTATTCAGGGTTAGAACACTATATTAACATAGTTAATAGTGATTTCTTCAGTAAAATCAGAAATTGGAAACTACTGTATATCTTCAATATGATGGCCTCCACAATATGCCTCAGCATTATAGGTTTTTAAAGCTTGTTTTAATTTAAATAGTTAAATATAAAGTTAACATATCACTTTCTTAGTTTTACTGCATTGAGTCAAATTGCCTGCCTATATCGTTTGGATTTCCAAAGCACACTAAATCACATTTTGACCAAGAGAACCAGTACTATTTGAATAAATAGGTTTGTAAGAACAGAGTTATATTGCAACTGGGCCAACAATAGCTGTTTATTGGATTTCATCTCCAAGATTCAATTCATTCAGTTGGAGTAAATATTTCCACACAGTTGTATTATCTTGGAGTAAATGTTTCCACTCCCTGATATTTTGGTAGGACTTAATTTTCGGTAAAGTAACCCTTTAATCTCCAAAAGATCTGCTGAATCCTGTTGTAGTTTACGGTTACCCCCAACTCAGCCCAAAACCTATCCCAGAGAAGAGCCTTCCCTGTGGGGGCTCTGGCTCTCTAGAATCAGCTCCCCCCCCAGATCCGTACTGCACCCACCCTCCTCACCTTCCATAATTCTGAAAACTCATTTATCCTGCCAGGCTTGGACCCACTAGACCCTAGACCCCCTCCCCCAAGATGCCTGTTGTACAAAAGGAAATGAGTAATTTTTAATGTTCCAGGATTTAAGAGTAATTAGTTAAATTAATTGGATTTTAGATATTTATATTGTACATTTTTAATATGTTGTAAGATGCCCTGAGACCTTGGAGAGGGGTGGCATATCAATCAATCAATCAAATGGAAGAATAGATAGATAGATAGATAGATAGATAGATAGATAGATAGATAGATAGATAGAAACATAGAAGACTGATGGCAGAAAAAGACCTCGTGGTCCATCTAGTCTGCCCTCGCTGACAATCCATCATGAATGATTCTTGGTTGCAAACATTTAATGGAAGCGCTTTATAAAGCGAAAGACATTGTTGCTAGTGAGCCCAAACCTGTTAAAACTCCCCCACGCTGTTCAAATTTCCAACGTTACTTTAACACCGATGTAGTCAATGCAAACCATTCCTCAATTAAGCAAGATGGTTTGTTGCACTAGTTAACGAGCGCTAATTGCCAACGGCCCTCCAGGAGCCAATAAAAGCGAGGGAGGCACGAAGCCTCCCCTCAAACCATCTTCCCTCGTCCCAGCATGGAGCGCTTCGTTTACCCGCCTTACGGAGTCTACCAAAATTATGGAAGCAGCTTCACCCCGAGCCAAAACGGGGCCTCGACGCTGCCGCCCAAGCAGAAGCAGCCGAGCTGGAAGCTGAGCAGGTGCGGCGGCATCTCCAATCCCTACCGAGGGGCGCTCTCGGCCCCTCCCGTGGCCCCTTCGGTGTCTTCGCCGGGTTACGCGGACACCTACAAGCGAGCGCAGCTGAAGGCGTTTCTGTCGCAGCAGGGTTTGACCCTGCTGCACCTCAGAACCAACACCAAAGAAGTGGGCGTCCAGGTAAACCCGCGGACGGACGCCGCGGTACAATGCTCGCTCGGATCCCGGCCACTCCAGGCCGTCCAGCCTCAAAGCCCGTCGGGCCGGTTCAGCCGAGAGCGGCAGCTCCCGGGCTTCTTCTCGCCCGTGTTCAACCGCCGCCTCGTCACCTTGTCCGAAACGGCGGAGAAACCGAAGGCGCCGGAGCAGGAGTGCGAGGAAAAGGGGGCGTCCGTTAAGAAAGGCGACGGCGGTGGCGAAGAAAAGGCGGGAGCTGAAGGCGGGCTGCCGGGGGCCGCCGTCGGATACTCAGCCCAGCAGCAGGTCCGAAACGGAGGAGGCGAGGCTGCGGGAGGCCTCGACGAAGAGGGCAAAAGAACCGCCTTCCAGGTGAGCGGCGCGGTGAGTTTTCCTCAGACGTTGCGCCTGGTTGGAAATCACCTTCCGGCCTCCTTCAGCGCCTTGGAAGAAATAGGTTGTTAGCTGGGCTTTAGGATTGCCTAGCTCAGGGGTAGGCAAACTTGGCTAACCCTGTCACGTGAACTTCAACTCCCAGAATTCCTGAGCTAGCATGATTGGCTGAGGAATTCTGGGAGTTGAAGTCCACAAGTCCTAGAAGAGCCAACGTTGCCTACCCTTGGCCTGGCTTAGCGCAGCCTCAGCGGCTTTACTTCAGCCAGTTGGAAATTGAATTCTGTGAGTTAAAAGTAAAACTGACGTGGAGATACGCTGCACTAGCCTTCAAGGCCTGACTTTTAAACAAACCAGTCAACGTGTATGGCCAATACAAGCCAGGATGTAATGTTTGTGTGTCACGTTTCTGCCTCCCCTAACACCCCTGCCACCCCCAAGTGGAGTTATATTCCCAAATTGGGATTAGGAATTGTATAGAATCTTGGTTAAATACAGACCGTTTTTTAATACTTCTGTGCTTTTGGCTACATTTTTTTGAGTTTGGTACTTAGGCTTCTGTTAGTAAGTAGCTTTTCTCTCTGGGGTACTACTGTAATTTTTGGATAGGGTAACTTCACCTCTGAATTGAGAAATGAGTATACAGTTCTTGAGGGTGTCAGAATGGAATGGATATATTTGGTTGTGGGGGTAGAACAAATCTGTATTTGGCCAGAAATAATTCTAATTTAATATTTGGAGAATGTCCATGCTTGCAGAACAATATATAGTGAATGGGATTATTTTATCTCAAATTTCTTCCTTTAAAATGTGTGCTTTAAGTTCCAATATCTCAAGGGTCACCACAATGAAGAGTCAACCTATTCTCCAAAGCACCTGAAGGTAGAACAAGAAGCAATGGGTAGAAAACTAAATAAAGAGAGAAGTAACTTAGAACTAAAGAAAAATTTCCTGACAGAACAATTAACAGCTTGCCTCCAGAAGTTGTGAATGCTCTAGTACTGGAAGTTTTAAAGATGATGTTGGTTAACCATTTGTCTGAAGTAGTGTAGGGTTTCCTGCCTAAGCAGGGGGTTGGACTAGAAGACCTCCAGGGTCCCTTCCAACTCTATGATGGTGATGTTATTTTAGGTAATGAAGTAAAGTAAATACTTATACAGTAATTTAAGAATAACCTTGCAAAGCAAATTAATTACTGTTCATTAACAACTTTCCGTTGCAGTTCTTAGAACAGAAATATGGATATTTCCACTGCAATGATTGCAAGACCAGATGGGAAAGTGCCTATGTATGGTGCATTTCTGGAAGTAATAAGGTATGTTTTAGGAAACATTTTAAAAACTTCCGTTTAAAGTATAAATTTCAGAAAAGGATTCAGTGTCTGGAACTGCATATTAGAAAATGTAACTCTCAAATTTGCAGAATTTTTAAAAGGCTGTTTTAATTGAATGAGAAGAGCAAACTAGAAGCGGGTTTTGTGCAATGTTTACTTGTTAAGTATAGTGACCAAATGCTGGAAGCACCATGTTGTTGGTCCACCGTTCATAATATTCTTCACTTTTGTTAAATATCAGCTATAGTTACAGTACATGTTTTGGATTAAATCGTGCCATGTTAATAGGAGATCATAAAATAAGCTGAATGAGAACTTTAATGTCTGTTTGGCACAATGAGTTTTTGGTTCAATTGTATAATTACATTGATACTACATTTTGATCTGAGACTCTTCCCTCTCAAATGTACCACTTTCATTTTTAGGTATACTTTAAGCAGCTTTGCCGCAAGTGCCAAAAGAGCTTTAATCCTTATAAAGTAGAAGCAATTCAATGCCAAGTAAGTAAGACTCTATATTTAACAACTTCTATGAACACTTTTTTTTTTTAAATGGGGCTTTTTTCTAGCTTAAAATTGCAGTGTATTAAAAAACTATTTGAATCATAATATTGTAATATGCAATATAATTCTCAGACAAATTGTCTTGCATAAATTGTCTTCTTCTACCTCAACAAACAGTGGCAATAAATGTGGAACTTTGAAACTTCTCACAGAAAGGTTATCACGTTGCAGATTTTAGATTTTAGGGCTTAAAAGAAAAACCTTATTAGGAGAGAGTAACTATGAAAGAGCTTACAAGATGGGAACATTGTTAGCACCTAGTTAGGGCTGAAACAAAAGCTTTTTTGGGGGGGAGGTTAAAGCTACATTCAGAGTATAAGATGCACCCAAATTTTCAGCCTCTTTTAGAGTGGAAAAAAGTGCATCTTATACTTTGAAAAATGCGGTATATCATTTGTATGTAATAACTTTTTGTAAAATTATACTTTTGGATTTAATAGATATTTGGGAAGAATTAATAAGTATTTGCTATTCAATAAGAATGGATAATTCAGATGCTTAATTTCCTTGTTCTTTAGGGGCATCAAACTTGCCTTGTGTGACATATCATCAGGTTTCCCCCCTTTGCTAAAAATGGATGTCGTCAGTGCATGACACATCTGGCCTCTCCGTTTGACATCCCAGTTTTTAATAACCAAAACTAACCTGAAGAATTGGATAGAGAACTTCAGAGGATGGTTGTTACAACATTATGAAAAACATAGGATATGGCCATTTTTAAAACTTTCCTTAATTCTGATTCTTATGAAAGCATATCTTTGTTTAATGTTAATTGGCATCTGTGGCACATTTGTGCAATAGGATTAATTTGTATCTTAGTTAATAGAATGTTTTTCATCTTTCATAGTTCAAAAGTTCTAGAGGATCACTAAGTATAATCACAAGAAAAATAAACTGTAGGTTTTGATTTCTTCTACTAATTCAAGTTTGTTATCCTAAGGTCTGTTCAAAGACTCGGTGTTCCTGTCCCCAGAAAAAAAGGCACATTGACCTCAAGAGACCCCACCGGCAAGAGCTATGTGGCCGCTGTAAAGGCAAAAGATTATCTTGCGACAACACCTACAGCTTCAAATACATTGTTTGATCTGTGCATTTTGTGTGCTGAGGTTGCATTTATCTATGCACTTTGTTTCATATGGATTTGACTTTAGGATTCTGACCTGGCAATGGATAATGGACTAATGATGTTTACAATGCTAATACTGTATATATTTGTAATTAATCACTGTACTGCCTAAATAATAAAACTTAAATTCTAATTAAATTGTATTTCCCTTGATGAATTTTTCCCTTAAAAAGAGATGGGAGAGCTGACACACGTAACTTGAAAAAGGTGGAAAACTTAGAGGGATGTTACATGGCAGATTAAATCTTGCAAACAATACTATATCCCTGCAATCTTTTTGTAGAAACGGTGATACAGTGTCAGGATTCTGAATCGTATTAAACATATTGAAGTTTGATGTAGTATACTTTCATGTCTACTATAGCAGTAGTATACTTTCATGTCTACTATAGTATACTTTCATGTCTACTATATGAGTAGTATACTCTCATGTCTACTATAGCATTCTATAAAGAAACATGAAAGTAAGTCTGAAATCACTGAAGGAAAATAGAATAAGTAATAGATTATATGATGGGGTAACAATCAAATGGAATAAAAAACACATAAAAAGTAGTCTTCCTGAATCATTAGATAGCCTTGTCTTATTGAAAAAATACTTGAGCATACTGATAGTTAAATTTACTCCGGTATTTTAATTTAATAAGACATCAGAATCCGAATGTACTACTTTGAATTTTGTGTCACATGTTAAACTATTAACATGTTAGCGCTTTTGTCCTAGGAGGGACATTACTCTCAAAACTAATTTGCAAAAATGACTGAATAGGCCTATATTAGAACAGAGGCATACTGAGTTTCATAGCACTATAGATTTCAACCCAATGTAAAAATAGGAAGAATTTGATAAGATTTGGCCACTTTTCATAAGCAATTGATATTTTCATATCAATTTCAAACAGTGATGCAAAGTAACATGAGTAGTTGCAGTTTCCCCCTATTTCTGTTGCATTTTAGCAAGGAGATGTGGAAATAGATAGTTAAGTAAAGCTTCCATCTTATTTTCAGTGGGTTTTGGGTGATAAAAATAGTAGCAATATTATACTGAAAACTACACGTTCTGAAGTTGCAAACATGGTTCAATTAATCATGATTATGATAGTTCTTAGATATACGGTATGTACATATGCCTAGATTGATATTTCATTTCAGAAAATGATGGTTTAAGCCTGTGCTATACAAGAGCTGGTAAGTAGCACAATGAAGAAGAAACATGAGCTTCATCCGTTCAATTATATTAGGTTTACTAACACTCAGAAACATCTGTTAATCTCTTACAAAGCATTCCTCTAAAGAGAATAGTAACTAAGTGAGTAGGGCAGCACTCAAGTCACACAGTGAAAGAGGCACTTCATGTTAGCTTTCATGAGGGTTAGCTGACACGGACTTGCCACACAAGATTATAAGCAATAAAAATAATTTTATATCCCATTAATACTCCCCAAATTCATATGGTTATGGTAGTAGGCCTTAATCACTAAGCATAAAGCTTGTCTCTCAACTCAATAGGGAAAAAGAAACCAAGATATATACTTAGCAAAATGACACGTTGATTTTATAGTCTGAATATGAGATATACTATTTGAATTCCTGTTTGAATCATTTTTAGGAAACAAAATTTTAAATTGGCTTCTATAATAAAGGTGGCACAATCCAACAGGAAGAGGTTCACACCTATAGAGCCCATCTGCTCAATCGTGGTGTTACAGAATAAGTACACTTACATTTTGCATAACATATTTCTTACAGCTTGATTTTTCCATTACAATTCAAACTAATACCTTGCTTTTCTAATATGTGCTCAAATTAGTGTTTTGAGGAAGGGAGAAAGAGGAGTCCATCAATTTTCATATATTCGCAGAAGCCCTTTCAGCCTGGTTCCTTTCCCACTTGTTTGGACTGTAAGTCCCAGAATTCCAGTATATTCTCTATGTAGAAATTCTGGTATTAGTAGTCCCAACATCTCTGGAAGACGCCAGATTGACAAAGCTTAGCTAGAGAGAACTAGTTGAGCAAGGATACATTAAATTTAAGGGATTTTGTTCAACTTATATTAATTTGTACAGGTTAATGTTTGGATGCATAGTGAGCACATAAATGTTGGATTTAATTTACATGTTGATTCAAGCCCAACTGAAAAAGAACCTGATTTCAAAATATTCTTATAGAATTGCTTCCATATATATATTATAGCATAAACTCATTACAATTTAGTACATTTACACGCTAATGTGTATGTATATAGATATATGTATGTTTGCATGTATGTACACATACATGTATATAGTCTTTTATACTTGAGATCTGTAATCATCAAAATATTAAAAGAAAATTCACAAAAACCTTTAAATGTATTTACAGGGTGAATAAGCGACACACACAATGTTGGAATAAAAGTGTCTCAAATGTGCAAATAACTTACATGCACTTATTTTAACTCTTTACAGCAGTAAGTGCAAAATAAAAAGCGCCAGAAAACATATATTACTAATAAGCAACCCCCCCCACTTGAAAATAGAAAGTAAATCTGATCTGTACTTAATAATTTCAGTGTTAAAATCCAAATGTACATTAAAATTAAAAGATGCATGTACCAGTTCAAAGGAACTTAAATCAGACGTGATATTTTTCTACAAAATGACAACTTATGCCAGACCAGCATTCTTAATATAAATATACATAAAAGCAACTCTCTAGTAAAAAGCAGCCAAAATCTTTTTTTTTAAAAATCTTCATCCATTCATAGGTACTTGGGTCTTAATAACAGACCTCTTGAAATAGGATCTAGTACCTTCCAAGACAGTAGCCTAGCAACATCAAATGTACCTTATAGCAGCTTATTTTTTTCCTCTATCAGAAGATACAGTAATCATATTTAAATACAGTGCACATTTGTAGTCCTTTACAACAACTTTCATATGCAGAGGCTCTCAGCTTTCACAGCAACAGTCTTTCAGCATCCTGTCGCTAGCTTCATTCTGCCCCTTTTTAATAACTTGGTCAAAGGAATAAATGTACAAAACTAAAAAAAAAAAAATCCTCAAGTGAAGGAGAGATTGCACTTTTGATATCTAAAACTATTTTCTAGAAAGAAAGTCTTGCTCAGTGTAGTAGTCTTTGGTATGTAAGGAAGTCACTTCTTCAGTAGTGAATTGCAGTTGCCTTGCAATTTGGGTATGTAGTTCAGAACAAAGGATTTGACGCTACCTTTGTCCTTATATTATGACTGCACTCTGAAAACACTGTCCAACTTTTCTTGGAAAACATTGTAAAAGTAACAAGATTGAGTGTGACTTGACCAACTTTTTGTAAAGCTGAAAATGCACTGAACCATCTCATCCCAGCATGGAAGCAATCCCAGCCCGAAAGAGGTAGGGGGCACCAGACTTTTGTCAGAGACTCGTGCCAGAAACACTGGAATCTGGAAGAAAAGAATTGATCACTCGGTAGCTTTGAGCTCGCCGGATCATGTCCCGAATTTCTATGTTCAGCTCCATCAGCTTCGTACAGATTTCGGTCAGGCTTTGGTTAGAGCCTACCAATGCATAAGTGCCAGATTGCCCTAGTGTTTGGTGCCGGAAGTAAATATTCAGTAGAGTCTGGACTTCATCATCGGAACTGCTTCCAAAAATATCATTCGGCCATAAATTCCTACAATGAAACAAAAATACAAGATATGCTACTGAAATGTTGTTTAATGCATATGAAATCTTATTTCTTTCTTTTGGGGTGGTGGTACTGTATATACATGTTTTGGTTTTTTTCTCCACACCTTACAGAAAAACAAATTCACCTTCAAATTGCAATACAATACAATGTAATATCAATTACCAAATTCTTAATCAAAATTCTTAATTGTTTAACTACTTTGTTTTGATATACATCATTTATCTTGTGCTACGTCCTTTTCTAATTTTGTCATCCGGAAATGAAATCTCATTTCTTCATTTCTGTGGCTAGACATGTAAAAAGGTAAAAACAACAACAACAACTAAAACACCAAAAACAGTATTGTCATAAAACGAAGGGGGAAAACCTTCATGGGCTAAGGAATTAATTACAATATGCACTGCAGTGCATTTAGAAGATTCCTCTTCAAGTTTTGTCTCTCTCTTTTGAAGGAGGAGAAAGAAGCTTTATTATTAGCTAGTAAAGTAACTTTACAATTCCTGGGTTTTGTATAAAGCAGGTTCACTTTCTTATGTGATTGAACCCATTGGGTTTTACAAGATAATGCTTCCGGCAAAGCTAACAGATATGCTGGATTAGGGGTCTTTATATTTTTGTACTTTTGCTTTTGGTACTATCTCATGTATATATTCCATGCAAAAGAAGCTTGAAAAGCATAGATAGTTTAGTGGACAAAACCAGCATGTTCACCACTAAGTTGGCATAACATACTAGAACTTGGTTCCTTTCAACATACAAAACTTAATTTGTGATCAAGACAAGTTTTTTTTCCATTTCAATACAGAACCTTCATTTCTCTAAACAAGGGAAACTGATAATAGACTGTGTTCCAAAATTATAACATTTAAAAAAAGCATATAGAAATTCCTGATTAATTTTTAATTATTTCTCAGTTATTAGATTGAAATGACTCCCTTTAATCTGGATCCATCTATATAAATTCAGCAATAATATTCAGTATTATTCAATAAAAACACACAGTATTTGAAAGCTGCTTTTCAGAGAAAATAAAATATATATAATCTATTCCAATGTACCTGCATTCTCTTATTTGGTGTAAAGCTTTTCCAAGTTCATTGTTTTTCAGACACTCTAGCATAAATTGAATAGCTATTTCTGTAGAAGTGAACATGGGTTCAGAGGTACTACTTTCTATAATCAATGGATCAAGTGCAATGGCAGCACTAGCTTCCTTAAGATTTTTCTTTAAGTCACTCAGCTCTCGTGACATATTTAGCAGCTGTGGAAGAAAAAAAAACTATCATTTTCACCAAGGTACATTTTCCCCTCCCATAAAAAAGATGCAAAATTCAAGAACAGATGAATTAATTAAATTAGGAGGAGCACTACCCATATGAAAATTAATTTAAGAATATATATTGAAATATATACTGCTCCAAAAAATAAAGGGAACACTCAACACATCTTAGATCTGAATGAATGAAATATTCTCATTGAATACTTTGTTCTGTACAAAGTTGAATGTGCACAACAGCATGTGAAATTGATTGTCAATCAGTGTTGTTTCCTAAGTGGATAGTTTGATTTCACAGAAGTTTGATTTCCTTGGAGTTATTTTGTGTTGTTTAAGTATTCCCTTTATTTTTTGGAGCAGTGTATAGTTGGTACATTTTGTCCTGATTATAAAACCAGGGGTGTTTTATAGGGTGTTATAGTGTGTTTTACAAGTTAAAGAATATCATAAACTCATTCCTGCTTTTTAAAAAATACAATAGATATTAATTAAAATAAAATTTTATTTACTGTATTAAACTCAATCAAATATTTGAGTATGAATCCAACTTTAAGAATTTATTAAGAAGATTGTTTTAACCAAAATAAAATGTGCTAAGCATTTAATCATGCATTGTAATTCCACTGTTCTAAAATAAGATTTATATCTTCCACGCTACTTCATGCTATCTTATTATTTATTTTTAGCCTGCCCAGCTTGGCTGCAGATCTACTTCTTTTGTGCCATATTTGTCCAGTTTACAAAATCAATGCATGATAATGACAAGGATTTTGTTCTTCAGCTGGCTTGTTCCAGACCCTTACACCGTGTTATGTTATTGTTTGGGGGCTGTGAGAAAAGACTTCCCTACTCTAATTTTAATACTGAAACTATAGTATTACAGTAAGCTGCATGTAGCATATACGGGCTACTCTTAAATAGGCTTAGGGTAATCTAAATGCTATACAGTGGTACCTCTACTTAAGAACGCCTCTTCTTAAGAACTTTTCTAGATAAGAACTGGGTGTTCAAGATTTTTTGTGCCTCTTCTTAAGAACCATTTTCTACTTAAGAAACCTGAGCCCAGAAAAATTTCACAGGAAATTTGAAAGCGGCACGAAGGCCCAGCCAGTTTTCTAAGGAGGCTTTGGCAGTCCAGAGCGAACAAAACGTTTTCTTTTCTCTGGGTGCTTGGAGAGGGAATAAACTTCTGCCAATGCCCAGGGAAAAGAAACACTCCCTTCACTCTGGGCAGCCCAGAGCGAACAGAGCGTTTTCCTTTCTCTGGGCGCTTGGAGAGGGAATTAACCACTTTGCTGTGGTGACTCCCTTGCGCTGCCTCCCACACATCTGCCGTGAGGTTGCCTCCTGGAGCATCTGGGTGCGGAAAGGCAAAAGGGGGCGCTTCGCCCGGGCCGAATAAACTCGGCTTCAGCCAAACCGAGGAGTCACCACAGTGAAGGAAAGGCGCTGGCTACAAAGCCTTAAAGTTTTGAATTTTTTTTTATTCCCCTCACCTCACCTTCTTCCTTCAGCAGTGATTGTCCTCTTCCTCTTCTTCCTCCTCCTCCTCCCACCCAAATTCCGAGCTTTTATTTCTTTCCTAATGGGTTTGCACGCATTATTTGCTTTTACATTGATTCCTATGGGAAAAATTGCTTCTACTTACAAACTTTTCTACTTAAGAACCTGGTCACGGAACAAATTAAGTTCTTAAGTAGAGGTACCACTGTGTATTTATTCTTCAAGTTAGAATCCAACACTAATCATGGAATTATTAAATGGTATTTCATGACAGAATATTTTCTTTGGAATTAGTATTCTTGCCCTATTTTTGTGCAAAATGGAACAGAATCTAGCCACCTAGAAGTGTAAAATGTAACCTGCAGGTTAAGAATTGTTGATGAGGTGCCTTGACTTCAAACATGAAGGAATTGATGTTTAAATTGAAATACATCTCAATACTGTACAGCCTTTTAAATTTAATAGTACTGCTTTTAGTGAAACCAACTAATATATCATTACAGCCATAAGCTGCAGTCTACAATAACATATTGTTAATTAGTGGCTTGAATGGTGATAAAGTCAATATCTAAAATGTCCCACCTAATTCTAAAAAGAAGGGAAAGAAGTTTAATGTCCTTTAACAACTTCATTTTATGAGATATTTCAGATTAAAAAAAAATATTGATACAGTTTTCCCCACCTCAATTTATATTGAGTAGGCTGTATAAAGTAGGTTAAAAATACAAGGGTAACAATACTGTGTAATCTAAGATTCATAATCCAGAAGTCATGGAGCTAAGCAGAGTCCACACCATGAAGCCACTCCCAGAAAAAGAAACAGAACCACTGAAAAAGAGTGCCTTTTACTCTGACTTTAGGTAATCAGTTAAAGGGATACCATGTTTAATGTGGTTCAAAATCCATTTATTCCAGTCTCACAAAATACAAACATGCAGGTGAAAGGCAGTGTGGTTAACATGTTAGACTAAAATCAAGGAGCTGTAGGTTCTAATTCTTTCTCAGGCATGTAAATTGGATTGGATAAGCTTGAGTTAGTCATTTTCTCAGCCATGAAATGCAACTGAGGGATATTACACTATTTGCCATTATTTTATTCAACATTCCTGTGGGGAGAAAATCAGGTATGCAAACTAACTTTAGCTTTCTCTCTGTATAAAAGAGAAGCAAAATATATATGTAAACAATATTTAACTGTTTTCTTAAAATGAGACATTTTCATAAAATCAACAAAAGGCTTTAAAGTTTTATACATTTATAATTTCAAAAGAGAGTGTTTAATAGACAATCTGGAATCAACTCCCCCCGGAGATTAGAACTGCTCCCACCCTCCTTGTCTTCCGTAAACTACTTAAGACCCACCTATACCGCCAGGCATGGGGGATTTGAGACATCTTTCCCCCAGGCTTATTATAATTTATGTTTAGTATGTATGTGCTGTTTGGTTTTTAATTATGATAAGGTTTTTAGTTTTTTAATATTAGATTTGTGCCATTATAATATTGTTTTTATCGTTGTTGTGAGCCGCCCCGAGTCTTCGTAGAGGGGCGGCATACAAATCTAATAAATTATTATTATTATTAATCTGCAGACCAGAATGTGTTTAGGGCCCAATAAAAATATAGAAGTGTGATTGGCACTAGTTTCCCCATGTTTCTGTAATGACAACAATTATTCAAGGAAAAATTGCTTCTCGTCTTTTCTTACATACCTCTGGCATTGTACTAACTTCATGCACTTGTCCGATGAGTTTACAGTACGACTGAAAAAGTAACAATAACTGGAAATGCAGCTTATATAATCTCTGACACAGTTCCAATTGCTAAAAAAAACAATAGTAGAAAAGAGAGTTGCTATTAAAAGATGACAGCTTGGATTTTTCCGATAATGTGCTTTGCAACAGAAACTAAGAATTCAAGAATTAAAAAACAATATAAAGGTATTATGAGTATCTTATGCTATTTCTACATCATTTGTTTTAATATTTCTTTAGGCTGATGATGAGTTAGAATCCCAGCGACCAATTAGGTTCCACAGAGTGGGCCTTCTCCGGGTCCCGTCAACTAAACAATGTCGTTTGGCGGGACCCAGGGGAAGAGCCTTCTCTGTGGCGGCCCCGGCCCTCTGTAACCAACTCCCCCCAGAGATTAGAATAGCTCCCACCCTTCTTGCCTTTCGTAAGCTTCTTAAAACCCACCTCTGTTGTCAGGCATGGGGGAACTGAGATATTCTTTCCCCCTAGGCTTCTACAATTTATGTATGGTATGTTTGTATGTATGATTGGTTTTAAAATAAGGGTTTTTAGTTGTTTTAGTATTGGATTGTCACATGTTGTTTTTACCACTGTTGTTAACCGCCCCGAGTCTACGGAGAGGGGCAGCATACAAATCCAATAAATAAATAAATAAATAAAGCAGTGATGGTGAACATATGGCACGGGTGCCACAGGTGGCACGCGGAGCCATATCTACTGGCACACAAGCTGTTGCCCTAGTTCAGCTCCAATGTGCATGTGTTTTCTGGGTAAAAGGGTAAAAGTGCCCTCCCCCATCCCCTCAGAGGCTCTCTAGAAGCCAAAAAAAACCCTCCCAGATCTCCCACAGAGGCTCTGGGAGGGGGTTTTTGGCTTCTAGAGAGCCTCAGAGGGGTTGGGGGAGGGCACTTTTACCTTCCCCCAACTTCAGGGAAGCATTTGGAGCCTGGGGAGGGCAAAACACGACTCTACTGGGCCCACCAAAACTTGAGAAAGAGGCCATTTCCGGCCTCCAGGGGGCCTCTGGGGAGTGAGGGAAGCTGTTTTCACCCTCCCCAGGTATAGAATTTTGGGTGTGCACACTCTTTCAGCACCTGAGGGAAAAAAAGGTTCACCATCACTGGCCTAAAATCAGTTATCCTTGATATAATTTTTTCCACTCCCATGAAAACAGTTGCAAGCCATACTTTCTTACTCCCAAGTAATATGGAGTTAATAAGGATGATCTATCTTGTAGGACTTGAAATGCTGAGTCTTATTAAAATCTACGATGCAGAATCTCCTCTTGCATAACTTAGAAACATAGAAACATAGAAGACTGACGGCAGAAAAAGACCTCATGGTCCATCTAGTCTGCCCTTATACTATTTCCTGTATTTTATCTTACAATGGATATATGTTTATCCCAGGCATGTTTAAATTCAGTTACTGTGGATTTACCAACCACGTCTGCTGGAAGTTTGTTCCAAGGATCTACTACTCTTTCAGTGAAATAATATTTTCTTACGTTGCTTTTGATCTTTCCCCCAACTAACTTCAGATTGTGTCCCCTTGTTCTTGTGTTCACTTTCCTATTAAAAGCACTTCCCTCCTGAACCTTATTTAACCCTTTAACATATTTAAATGTTTCGATCAGGTCCCCCCTTTTCCTTCTGTCCTCCAGACTATACAGATTGAGTTCATTAAGTCTTTCCTGATACGTTTTATGCTTAAGACCTTCCACCATTCTTGTAGCCCGTCTTTGGACCCGTTCAATTTTGTCAATATCTTTTTGTAGGTGAGGTCTCCAGAACTGAACTTCTTTTTATTAAGCTAATATTACCAGAATGACTAACATTTCATCTATTTTATCTCAATACAGTGTGCATTACTTTTACAAATTAATTTGACATGAAATGTAAAAACCAGCAAGGTGTACTTTTACTTCAAGTAGTATCAGAAACTACGTTCTGGGATCATAAACTGTAATTTATTGTGATAGGAAACAGTTAATCCATCTATATTCTCCCTTTTCTTCTCTTATATGGCCATGAGAAGAAATTTCAAAGCCTTTTCTTCCATTTTTATTAATTTTATTTTAATGTTTTGTCTTTATCAAAATATTGTGGCTATTCTTATCTATGTGTTCTTAAAACAACAGAATTTCAAAGTATGGGTTATGAAAATAGGTTATTATAAAAATTCTTATGGAAAAATATAGTTTAGACATAATTGTTACAGGGTGAAATATTAACTTTCCCAGTGGCAGAACGCATAGTTGATTTCATTGTAAAACACATAGCTCATTGTGAAATAGCACAATGGGTTCTGGATTGTAATTCATTCATATTTTCATGGAATGACTGACCCTTTGAATAAATAAATAAATTATGGGCTCAGATATTGAGAATAGGTAAATATTTTTATGGGAACTCTTGCTTAAATTGAGCTAAGTAAATTAAAATTAAAACATTTACTCTAAACTATATTTGTTACATGGTTTATTTATGTTCATGGTAATTCCCTAACTTTAAAAATTATAGCAGCTGTTCCTTAAACTTTTCATTTATATAGAACATTTTATTTTCATTGAAAGCCTTCAGCATCACCACATGAACCAAAAACACGAAACTTTGGAACTCTAATATTGTATTAGAATCATTACTCTTGTTTCACTAACATTCCCTCTTGAAATCTTACAGACTTGGTGTAAAAAAAATCTTGTGAGTATTTGATGCTATCGTATGATCTGGACGCAATTTTATTTTGGTGTCCACTCGAAGAAGCACTTATACTAGCTTTAGAGCTTTAAGTAATAGTTTTATCTGCAGACTACAGATTCAGAATGATTGCCTTATAGCTTTTGTAAGTGACTGCAAATGATTACTGTAAATTCTGAAAGTCTGTTACTCAATGTCATATCAATCCATGTGGTTGTAGATTATCATTTGTTACAAAATGATAACTCATTATACAGTAGCTACTTAAAAGTAGTTGAATTTCTCTCTTGCATTATGAACCTATGCAGTGAATTTGTAATTTGTAATAACTAGATATATGGTCCTCCAGATAAATGACCAATTAAGGCTACAAATAAGTCCTCTGATATAAAATAGCTTGCTGCAGTGATGGCTGATGAGATCAGGAAATAAGTAACTTTCTTTAATAAAGTATTCGATTAGTTTGATTTATTCAGAAGAAAAGCAACTGAGTGCTCTGATAATTAAAGAAGGCTAATATACTTTCAAACAAAATTTATATAATAATTGGAGTTAAATGTGACATGGTCAGAATTTATAGGCAAAGAAAGCTCCATTCAAGGAACTTGGGAAACTGTACAGTAAAATAAAATAAAAACAAATGATTTAATATTGATTGTCCAGTGAATAAATAAGAAAGTGAAAAGGGAGAAAACATGCTAAGAGTTAAAACAGTGTATTAGTCCATACTTTAATGGACAAAGAATATGAAAAGAATGTTTAACTTACTGCAAGAGATTCCATTTGCTACACAGCAAGCATGGTACAGGAAAAAGGAAAGGAAAGAAAGTAAAGGGTCAGTGTAATGCATGCAACTGGAAAAGCACAGCCATTCCTACTACTCTCTTACTACAATTAGCAGAATTTATTTTGGGTTGCTAAAGTGATTCAAGATGTATCAACTACACAACATGCATGGCTCAGAAATCTTAATCGTAATTGTCAAATCAATAATTGCAATTCTCTTATAGAGCAGAGTGATCATAAGAAAAAAAAATCAAATCCCATGATAAGATTATAAACTGGCCAAATAATATATACTTGTGATTTCCAAAATCTGCACCAGCAAGATGCAACAGACTGGAAGGAAAAGGTTACAAAAACAGGACATAATATTAGAATTATGAAGTCTACGTTTTCATAATCTTAAAATTTCCGTTTTAAGAAATTTTTAAAAGTTGTGGATGCAAATTGATTAGGCTCTTTTAGTATCATGCAAGTTTCAAACAATATTTAGGCGGGTTGAGGTAAGCAAACATATGAGGTAAGCAAGGTTGTCCTATTTTTGAAATAGGAGGTCAGATCCAGTTATTTGTAGGCTATTCATTGTCAGATGTTTAAACAGCATGCTCTGCCACCGTACTTATTACAGTTTAGGAGGAGATTTCAAGCTCCCTCACATTTTAATTTTAATTAAAAAAAATTTTTTTTTTTTAAAAAAAGATGGTTAGATTTTTTTTTTTTTTAAAAAGATTTTATTCTGTACTTTATTGCATACTATTACTTATAAGACCTAACATAATTAAGAACAATTGTAACAGGTAAAAAAGTTGGACAAGATCTGTAAACTAAACAAACAAAATGTGATATATGTACTTATGAAAACAATAAAAAGAAATTAAAAAAATTAGATTTTCTGTATGTTGTAATCCGTTTGGAGCAATCACAGAATATGCAGCATATACCTTTCTAAAAATAAAAGAAAAACAAAATAATATGATTCATTTTTTAAAAATGCTACCCCCCACCTCAACCTCATCTATATTGTGCTTAAAAGGTTCTGTGGAGCTCTAAAATGTATGTACAATTTTATACTTGCTGATTCTAATAAAAACCCTTGTGTATTGTAGATATTAAATGTAAATGTTAACTGTAGTTAACCTATTTCTGAAAGACGTTTATAAATTGAACTATAATTTTTAATGTATTGATATCTTTAAAATATAAAATAAGATAATGTATAGGAATATATTCTTAGGATAGCTGAGAAATTAAATTGCCCGTAACATTTAAACTGCTGACAAAACTAACTGTATTTGCACTAGAACATGTTATATACCAATCTGAATATGATGCTTCTTTGAAGCATGAACCTAAGTAAGACAGTAGTCCCTCGCTATACCGCACTTCACCTACTGCGGCTTCACTTCATCGCGGGTTTCTGAGGAAGTCGATCGGCAGATTTAAACAGCCCGCCGAACTCGATTGGCAGGTTTTTAAAAAAAAAATAATCTAAAATTGTAAATACTGTATTTAAATACTGTATCTAAAATAAATACTGTGTGGGAAGGGTTTATAAACACTTAAAACAATGAAAACTTACCAAACAATTACAATATAAATACTTAAATAAGTACTATCAGTCGATAAATTCCCCATCGCGGATTTCACCTATCACGGCCAGGTCTGGAACGTAACACCAGCGATAGGTGAGGGACTACTGTTACAGTATTTCTTTTTTCTAATAAAAGTAGCACAAGTCACCTATTTAAAGAAAGCTCTTTCTCAAATATCTATTCAGCTGTCAATAAGGAATACAGTATGTGGGAACAATCTACTCTGGGACCATCTTTCCTAGATCAATGGCTCTAATCTCCAATGACCACCATATAGAACCAATGCTCTATCACTGTAAGAAATGGAGAAAGAAAGCGTCCTACCAAGCAAACATTTCTGAAGCTTTGTAGAAAAAAACTAAGGAAATGAGAGATGTTTATTCCTCCATTGATTTCCTGCTTAAGTGATTTTCTCTTGCTATATATGCACTTCATTTTTGAAAACAAAATCATTAATTAATTTGTTATAGAAAGTAATGTTAATAAATGCAATATTTACACCTATACAAACTAGCTAAAACTGAAGTATTTGGATATAATGACTATGACAACAGGACACAAATCCCCAAATGTATGAGTTTATACAACCATAAGTTCGCCCTAGCACGGAGCCTTAAACACCAGCCTAAAGATGACACAGTAAAAGACCTGAATATGCCAAGACAGATATATAAATCTCTGTCTAAAATATGTAACCCTTCCCTGGTGCAGAGCTGAAGGGATTGGATACTGTAGCCTAGAGGTTAATTCTCTGCCTTACAAGGCAAAGGTTGCAGGTTCAAGTCCCAGTGAGGGTATGGCTAGCTAATGAGGCCAAAATAAGGCCGAAATAGATCTATCTTAGTCTCCCTTAATTTTCAAGTTCAGCAAAAAACATGTGACATATATATATATGTATATGTATCTATCTATATCTATCTATCTATATCCCTGCCTCCCTCCCTCCCTCCCTCCATCGGTTTGTCTGTAACATATTTTTGCTGATAATGAAAAGGAAGGAAGACTAGTATAGATCTATTTCAAGCTATTTTGGTCTCGTCAGCTAGCCATACCTTTACCGAGATTTGGAAAAAATTAACAGAAAAAATTATATATATAAAAATATATAATTTATTTGACACATACAGAATATAGTTGTCGGCTATAAATAAATTAACTGCCTTGAAGTGGCCCTGGGGTGTGTGTGTGTGTGTGTGTGTGTGTTTATGTCGGAGATTCTTTGCAAAGACATTAAAGTTGAGGCAGCTATATCTGTTGAACGGGCTTTCCTGGGTCACCTCTGAGTGCAGGAGACCTTTCGTTACTAATCTCTATACTTCATATGTATATGGACAACCTGAAAAAGCGTTTGAAGCAGCTGGAGGATGGCTGTTGGAAGACAACCAACGCAATTCGACTTTCTGGGTTTTCTTTGAAGACGTTTCACTTCTCATTCAAAAAGCTTCTTGGATGAGAAGTGAAACATCTTCAAAGAAAAACCAGAAAGCCATGTGGCCTCTTGAAAAAGCACCTTTGGGACAACCATAATCTGAATGATTGAGAACCTCCATAGAAATGCCTGTTTCTTTTTCCATTATTGGCATTTGATTGAGATGGGAAGCCACAGCAATTAAATTAATAAATTTCCATGATTTTTAAGATGGGGACTGAAGAAAGAAGGGATTTTTCAATGTTTAAACAAACATGGGAGTATAAATTTATCTTCAGCATGTAGGAGAATAATTCAGAACCTGCTTATATTAAGTTTCGTAGTTGCCATGGTATTAGACTGAAATTGAAACTAACAAAAGGCACACAAAAATCTTCCTCCAGAACCACCATATAGCCAGAGTTTTTATTACCTTTTCTTCTGAATCTCCTGGCTGACAAGTGATAACCCCATCTCTTGAACCCCCTGAAAAAGTTGCCTTGCAGTTTGCCAGCCACTGTTTGTAAAAAACAATATATATGTATATATGTGTTTACATACATACATACACGTACACACCCACATATATTTATATAGGCATTAGCACAGAAGACATAAACTTTCAATTTAAAAAAAATCATACTTTGAGATAATATACATTTAACTGAACTTCTAAATATTTTCTGGAATAAATCTAAGAAAAGATGCATTGCCGTGCTGAATATAAAATTCTTGAATGAAAATGTAGTAGATACTACATTGTAACTTAAATCAAATGTAATCCACATTATGACAACTCCAATCCCTAAAATCTTGTTTACTTCCTAGAATGTTTAAGTTTTTAAAGTTAAAATAATTAATATACAGTATATTCTGAAAGTCATGAATATACATCAGTGTTAACTATGTTCTCCAAGAAATGGCTTACTGATGAACTAATCTCCTTCCAGATTTTATATTTAAAAATAAGACAAAAATCAACATAAGTCAAAACATAACGGTCATGCTTACAGAAAGTGTTGCTTCTTTTCTGTTATTATATGTATCCAAGTATTCTTGTAGTTCTAAGACACTAAACTTTAATTTCTCTAGAAGCCCACAAGAGAGAAGCTGGAAAAAAATAAAGATGCTTCAGTGAACATTGTTTCTTTCAAAGACTGGTAAAAATTGCTCTCATTGAGTAATGAAAATCATCAGGGACAATCCCATAAGAATTAAACTCTAGAATGGTCATGCAGAATGACTTTGTCTCAGGCACAATGCTTCATGTGAGATCAGATGTTACAGAGAAACTGCCTGGTCTAGCTGATGAGGATCAGATTATCTCCGGGACTGCCTTCTGCTGCACGAATCCCAGCGACCAGTTAGGTCCCACAGAGTTGGCCTTCTCCGGGTCCTGTCGACTAAACAATGTCGTTTGGCGGGACCCAGGGGAAGAGCCTTCTCTGTGGCGGCCCCGGCCCTCTGGAACCAACTCCCCCCAGAGATTAGAATTGCCCCCACCCTCCTCGCCTTTCGTAAGCTCCTTAAAACCCACCTCTGCCGTCAGGCATGGTGGAACTGAGATATTCTTTCCCCCTAGGCCTCTACAATTTACGCATGGTATGTTTGTATGTATGTTTGGTTTTATAAATAAGGGTTTTTTAGTTGTTTTAGTATTGGATTGTTACATGCTGTTTTTATCACTGTTGTTAGCCGCCCCGAGTCCACGGAGAGGGGCGGCATACAAATCCAATAAATAAATAAATAAATTCTCAGACATCCTGCTAAAGTTACCTAAAGGCTCATGGAAATTAAGATTTATTTTCTTGTTGGTTTCAAATGTTTCACTGCTCATCCAAACAGCTTCATCAGTTGCAGCCAGTTAGTAGGCAGGAATGTACCAACACCTCCTGCATAGGATCGCCAACACGATTGTCAACGACTGATGACTGATATGGCACAAGAAGAACTCCTCCTGCACCAACCTTTCCTCCTAACTAACTGGCTCCAATTGGTGAAGCTACTTGGATGAGCAGCGAAGCGTCTCAAAAATCAAGAAAATAAGTCCAGTTGTCACGACTCAATCTTCAGACAACTTTACCTGGATGACTGAGAATCTGCCCTGACATATTACAAAGCACTTTAGAAATGCCTGAGGTTGATGTGGGAGCAGTTGGTACATTCCAAGGACTCTTTGCCTGACTAACTTACTCTGACGGATGAATGGTCAGCTTTGGTGACCAACAAAAGTTCTCAAACTAACAAGAAAAATAAGTCCAGGCGACACAATTTAATCTTCAGACTCTAGTTTAGCCTACTTCATGAAGAAAATGTTTTGGAATTTGAAAGGTAGCACTTTGGTGATGAAAGTTTCCATTTATAATGTGACATGGTAATGAGTATAAAAACATATTTTGGTGATTAAGGCATCTGGCTAGAAAGATGAAGTCAGTTCAAGTTCTGCCTTACGCATGAAAGTCAGTTGGGTGTCTTTGGGCCAGTTAATTTGCTATGGAAAGTAATGTTAAGAAATGCAATATTTCAACCCAACCAACCTCACAGATTTGTTGCTACAGTGTTCCCTCGATTTTCGCGGGGGTTACGTTCCAAGACCGCCCGCGAAAGTCGAATTTCCGCAAAATAGCGGTGCGGAAGTAAAAACACAATTTTTGGCTATGGACAGCCAAAAATTACCCCCACGCACCCTTTTTCAAGGAGTCGGGCTTGAAATTAGGGTGGGGAGCGACGAAAGTGCGGAGGCCGGCAAAGATTGCTTTGAATGTCGGCTGCCCCCGCCCCCCCAGCGCCTCCGGCCCCCTCGCCGCTACCGCCCGCCCGCCCGATCCACCCCTCTCACCGGCTTTCTTGGGACACGGGTCCTCCTGCAGCAGCGCTGGCGGCTACGGCTTCTCATCCTCTTCATTCGGCCGGTAGCTGCTCTGAGCGCTTTGAGAATGCCCGCCCCGCCCCCCTCACAGTCCCTTAGCTGAGAGCGCTTTCGTCCCAGCTATCAGCGAGGGGGCTGCAGGAGAGGTGGGGCAGGCGTTCTCAAAGCGCTCAGAGCGGCTACCGGCCGAATGAAGAGGATGAGAAGCCGTAGCCGCCAGCGCTGCTGCAGGAGGACCCGTGTCCCAAGAAAGCCAGTGAGAGGGGTGGATCGGGCGGGCGGGCGGTAGCGGCGAGGGGGCCGGGGGCAGCCGACATTCAAAGCAATCTTTGCGGCCTCACAGAGAGGGAGAGAGAGGGAGAAAGAGAGAGAGAGCAAGAGGGGGGAGAGTGGAAGGTAGAGAAAGAGAGAAAAATGATAGAAAAAGGGAGAAAAAAAGAGGAATGAGAAAATGATTGAAGCAGAGAATGACAGGAAAGAAAGAGAAAGAGAGAGAGAAGTGACTCTTGGTGATGACATATGACGTCATCGGGTGGGAAAAAACGTGGTATAGAAAAAAAACCGCGGAGTATTTTTTAATTAATATTTTTTGAAAAACCGTGGTATAGCCATTTCGCGAAGTTTGAACCTGCGAAAATCGAGGGAATACTGTATAAGGAAAATGGAAAAAAAAGGTGGGTTGGATATGTTTGCCACCTTCAGTTAATTGTAAAAATAATAATAATGATGGGATGCAAATAAATAAATAAAAACAAATAAAATATAATTATGCATTAAAGGCTGTATGCTCCATAATGTGCAACATATCTTTAATTATCCAGGGAACAAATATTCAGGGGAACAGACATGCTGATCATGAAAAGAAATCATGAAATTACTCATCCACATAATTCTAATAAACATGCTGCTTTTGTGTGATTGCTTATGTAAATATACTCACGGTTTCAGCATCTACAAAAAGCGTAGGACATTCTGAACATGAAGTCAGCATCTGGGATGAGCTCACAAACTTTGAGCCAATTCCTCGCAGATTGTCACCGAGATAGCTGGCAGCATCACACGTCAGAAAGCAGAATCTTTTCTGAATATTCTGTAAAGCAGAATTGTATTGTAGAATTTAATGCATCTTAGATAATGCATTTTAAATAATATTCGACTTCTTTTTTATCGCTTTGTATCTATTTATATTGCATTTTTATTATTGTTGTAAGTCGCCCTGAGTCCTTCAGGATTGGGCAGCATAGAAGCTGAACAAACAAACAAATAAATCTTTTAATTTCATACAAAGGCTGTATATGTTAAGACAGTATTGGAGCTTGCCCATTAAGGTTGCAAGTGGTGATGACACCCACCCTCTGCTCTCACTGATACAGTTGTTGAAACAAACATATAGGCTGTTAAGCTGGTACTCAATCTGAGTATTGTATAGGCAGTTCTGTGTTAGCAAAAACTTCAGAAGAGAAGGATTTAGGGGTAGTGATTTCTGACAGTCTCAAAATGGGTGAACAGTGTGGTCGGGCGGTAAGAAAAGCAAGTAGGATGCTTGGCTGCATAGCTAGAGGTATAACAAGCAGGAAGAGGGAGACTGTGATCCCGCTGTATAGAGCGCTGGTGAGACCACATTTGGAATACTGTGTTCAGTTCTGGTGACCTCACCTACAAAAAGATATTGACAAAATTGAACGCGTTCAAAGACGGGCTACAAGAATGGTGGGAGGTCTTAAGCATAAAACTTATCAGGAGAGACTTAGTGAACACAATCTGTAGAGTCTGGAGGACAGAAGAAAAAGGGGGGACATGACCGAAACATTTAAATATGTTAAAGGGTTAAATAAGGTTCAGGAGGGAAGTGTTTTTAATAGGAAAGTGAACACAAGAACAAGGGGACACAATCTGAGGTTAGTTGGGGGAAAGATCAAAAGCAACATGAGAAAATATTATTGTATTGAAAGAGCAGTAGATCCTTGGAACAAACTTCCAGCAGACGTGGTTGATAAATCCACAGTAACTGAATTTAAACATGCCTGGGATAAACATATATATCCATCCTAAGATAAAATACAGGAAATAATATAAGGGCAGACTATATGGACCATGAGGTCTTTTCCTGCCGCCAATCTTCTAGTTTCTAGGTTTCTATTTTCGCCAATATTTTTGCTTCCACACATGCGCAAAAACAAAAAACGGCAAAAATCAACAAAATCTTACTAGCCCAAGCAAGATTTCAGCTATTTATGCCGAAATTTTTGCTTCCGCACATGCACAGAAGCAAAACCCGGCGAAAATCTACAAAATGTCACGAGCAAAAGTGCCTTCAGGAAGGTTTGAGCATGAGAATTAGGAATGTAGAAATTCTGTAAACATTAAATTGGGATTTAAAGAGTGAAAGATAAGGCAATTCTCTTCTTCCAGACACTTGTACTACAAATTATAAGCTTTTTGTATTTACCTAGCATTGATCATATAGGATTCTAGAACCATTGCCTTACCCTAAACAAGGAGGAAAACACATGGAAGGTATAAACAGCACAGGAACCATCTGAGTCACACATTAGCTGGTTGATATGACTACGCCAAGCTTCTTCTGCAGCATCACAGGCAGTAGGTTGAAATGCAGCCAGGATAGCAGAAAAAAATGGGGAAGGTGGAGGTGAAGCAGTGCGGTCACCTTCACCAAAACTGTAACAAAGAAAATCTCAATATGTTAGATAAGGACAGATGATGTTATCTAAAAACATCTTGGTCTTCATACATGTATGATCATAATAAGCTTAATGACTTGACATGAAATGTTTCTTAAACTCTGTCATGTATACCTTTTTCAATTCACCCTGGCATACCTACGAATAAATCTCTCTGCCTCTTGGAGTTTATGTTGCATTTTTAAACATTTCCTGTTAGTTTTATAGGGTGCATTCCAAAAGTAATGCAATTGTTATTTTTAAAGTGATTTATTGAACAGATTTTCACAAACACTTAAAATTCTTCAAAGTACTGTCTGTCCTTGGGCCTCTACACATTTTTTCCAGTGACTCTGCCATGACCGGTACACGCCCTGGAAGACGTCTTCGGGGACCTCTCGCAAGGTCTTCGTCACAGCTAATTGGATCTCTTCTATGGACGAAAAACGGGTTCCTTTCAGGGCTGGGAACAAAAATAAGTCTGTTGGGGTGATGTCAGGACTATGGGGAGGGGGCAGTGTTGGCCCCTGGTGTTTGGCCAAGAACTCTTGGACTTGTAGCGCATTGTGGCAAGGTGCGTTTTTCGTCCATAGAAGAGATCCAATCAGCCATGACGAAGACCTTGCGAGAGGTCCCCGAAGATACCTTCCAGGGTGCGTACTGGTCATGGCAGAGTCGCTGGAAAAAATGTGTAGAGGCCCAAGGACAGTACTTTGAAGAATTTTAAGTGTTTGTACAAATCTGTTCAATAAATTACTTTTTTAAAAAAATGCATTACTTTTGGAACGCACCCTGTATTTTAAGAAATAGTTTTCATTTATTTGAACCATTTTACTTTGTTTTGCTAAGCTGTGAATTTTGTTGTGTGCACTTTTAGTTTATTAAAAAGAAATATAGATTAAAGTTGCTCTCGTGCATAAATATAGATATAAAGAAACAAATATAGATATAAAGAAACATAACCTTGATTGTATGACTGTTGCCTCAAAAGAAGAAAACAAGATGACAACAAAAATGCAAACACCACTCTGTTTGTATCTGAAAAGGTATTTTCCTTTCAAGGAAATACTATATGAAGAATATATATATGCATATACAGTGATACCTCATCTTACAAACCCCTCGTCATACAAACTTTTCGAGATACAAACCCGGGGTTTAAGATATTTTTGCCTCTTCTTCCAAACTATTTTCACCTTACAAACCCAAGCCGCCACAACTGGGATGCCCCGCCTCCGGACTTCTGTTGCCAGTGAAGCGCCTGTTTTTGCGCTGCTGGGATTCCCCTGAGGCTCCCCTCCATGGGAAACCCCACCTCCAGAATTCCATGTTTTTGCTATGCTGTAGGGGAATCCTAGCAGTGCAAAAATGGGTGCTTCGCTGGCAACGGAAGTCCAGAGGTGGGGTGTCCCAGTGAGGGGAGCCTCAGAGAAATCGCAGCATCACAAAAACACGGAAGTCTGGAGGTGGGGTTTCGAGGACTTCCTTGTTTTTGCGATGCTGCAATTTCGCTGAGGCTCCCCTCGCTGGAAACCCCACCTCCGGACTTCCATTGCCAGCGAAGCACCCATTTTTGCACTGCTGGGATTCCCCTGCTGGGATACCCCTGCAGCATCACAAAAACACGGAAGTCCAGAGGTGGGGTTTCCCATGGAGGGGAGCCTCAGGGGAATCCCAGCAGCACAAAAACGGGCGCTTTGGCTGGCAAAAGGGGTAAGTTCTGGGCTTGCACGCATTAATTGCTTTTTCATTGATTCCTATGGGAAACATTGTTTCGTCTTACAAACTTTTCACCTTATAAACCTCGTCCTGGAACCAATTAAGTTTGTAACACGAGGTATCAGTGTAGAAAGAACTAATCTAAAGACTGGGATAAAACACAACTGGTTTGGAGCAGCAATAAAGGTACTGGACTAAGAGTAAGAACGCTGGATTCAGTTCCACCAATGGCCACAGAAGTTCATTGGGCAACTATGGGTCACTCACAGCCAAAGAAAGAAGTTGTTCTTGGGAACAACAGAAGAGAGTGCTATGTATATTGCCTTGAACTCCAGGGAGGGAGGGACCAACCCACCTGGCAAGTGCATATTGGTCTAGCAGCCGGTCACCTTTTTCTTCAGCTTCAGTCATATCGAGACTAAAACTATCACTGTATTCAAATGCTGCTGGGAGTTCATTGGTAGATCCAGATAGATCATCTTCCTGAACTGATATATCTTCTTCTTCTTGGGCACCTTCCACCTAAAGGAATCAGTTATAATGATAAGTATAGCAATTTATGTTACAATTTGAGCTGAATTCTGTTTCAAATAACTTAATGAATGTGCCCCCATGCTACTCCTGGAAACAATACAGTGGTTTGCTCTTGCTTTGTTCCAGAATTATTTTACTTTTAAATTTCTGAGTCTGGCCTAAAGCTCTTGGTAGCGAAGACTAGTTTTGATTACTTCCAAGCTAAGACAAAGTCACTTAGGGGTACTTATAAAGTCAAATAATATTGATACAGCCAAATAAAAGTTCCTTTAGCAAATATGGTCATATGATATGATGCATTTTTTATACAGCTGCATGGAGCTAAAATTATTCATTTGCAAGAAAATTCCAAACATGAGCAATCAAACCAGAAAGTTACTATGATGAATTATTTTCTTTAAGAGCAAAGGAAGGAAATTAAAAACAGGACAAAAGTATACGGAAGGGAAGAAAATACATTTTTTTTCAACTGAAAAAAAATCCTATTTTTGAGTCAAAAAATTTACTGAACATTTTAAAAAGAATTTCCTAGAGAAAAAAACAGAAATCACAAGCACAACTAAGGCAAATCTACTAAACCCTCATTAACTTTTTACTAACTTTTCATAGTTGTGTCCACGATAATAAGCTTTGTTTCATGCATTTGAGACTTACAAACTCTGCATACTGCAATTAGCATTCTCAAAGTAGCCGAAACAAGCAAAAATTGAATCCATTATAGCCAGTAGCACAATAGTACTCCCACATTTAGTGGACAGAATTGAATTCATATTAACTCCCACAGACCACTTATAGCCACTGCTTTATTACAGCTGTAAACATGTAATTCCAATGTTTTCCAGGGTAACTTGAGAAGCTTATATATTTAATTTGGTGTCCCAGAATATCTGACTTTGTTGTGCAAAACTGTAAAGTGTTGTTTTGCAGACCTAAAATTCTTATCCTTTATGAAATATGTATCCCTAACCCCACCCCACCCCATCCCGGCCATTGTTTCTTGAAATTTTAAATCCAATCACCTTTGAATCTTCAGAGACTTGGAGGTTATTCATTTCTGGCAAAGACGTGTTAAAGCTAGACGTTCTTGAACTGAAAGGAGGCGGACCTGAAGCTGCTGCCTCACATGGCGTAGAAAGGGCATCAATGTGATTTGTGTCCTCAGAAGGGGAAAGTGTCATGATCTGTTAAAAAAAAAAGAGAGAGAAAGGGCACATTCCTTCTGCGCAGGCCAAAGCACTGAATGAGAACTGCCCAAAGATTGCTCCTTTATCTGTCCCATACAAGTCTGAGTTTCTGGGAGAGAGCTGACATCATTTCCCCACAAACACTCTTCCTGTAATTTATTTATGATTTTCTTCTGGTGAAAATAATACAATGAATATATATATATGTGGTTTCATAACCACATCTTTAAAAATAAATCCTGACTCCTTGTGAAGGTTTTTATTTTAAAAGAAATACAGTGATACCTTGTTTTACAAACTTAATTGGTTCCGGGACGAGGTTCTTAAGGTGAAATGTTTGTAAGATGAAACAATGTTTTCCATAAGAATCAATGGAAAAGCGATTAATGCGTGCAAGCCCAAAATTCACCCCTTTTGCCAGCCAAAGTGCCCATTTTTGCACTGCTGGGATTCCCCTGAGGCTCCCCTCCATGGGAAATCCCACCTCCGGACTTCTGTGTTTTTGCGATGCTGCAGGGAAATCCCAGCATCGCAAAAACGAGCGCTTCTCTGGCAATGGAAGTCCGGAGGTGGGTTTCTCAGTGAAGGGAGCATCAGTGAAATTGCAGCATCGCAAAAACACCGAAGTCCTCGAAACCCCACCTCCGGACCTCTGTGTTTTTGCGATGCTGCAATTTCACTGAGGCTCCCCTTGCTGGGAAACCCCACCTCCGGACTTCCGTTGCCAGCGAAGCGCCCGTTTTGGTGCTGCTGGGATTCTTCTGCTGGGATTCCCCTGAAGCATCACAAAAACATGGAAGTCCGAAGGTGGGGTTTCCCATGGAGGGGAGCCTATGGGGAACCCCAGCAGCGCAAAAACAGGTGCTTCACTGGCAACGGAAATCCGGAGGCGGGGCACCACAGCGGCAGCGGTGGGTTTGTAAGGTGAAAATAGTTTGTAAGAAGAGGCAAAAAAATCTTAAACCCCGGGTTTGTATCTCGAAAAGTTTGTATGATGAGGTGTTTGTAAGATGAGGTATCACTGTATTCTATTAAAAATAGTGATATGAGAGTATCTGGCAACTTTTGAAAACTGGGCAATTTTTTCCAGATTTGTTGACTCTCAAAAGGTGAAGCAATTCAGAACACATTTACTCACTTAAAGGTTATGGCATCCAATTTCATTTGAAATGAATTCAAGTATAAATATAAATCTTTTCTCATTTTTAAATGCAGTTTAGTTTCCAGCAGCTTGACTTTAAGTACTTACAAGTTCTGATTGTTCCATGATTTGACTTGTTGTAAGGTCCTCCTCTTCCGATGATTCATCAGAGTCTTCATGGTTGATTTTGTTTAGGCTGGGAATACTTCCTGAAAGCTGGCTTTCTTCCAAAAGCTGCATATCACACTTGTCCAGACTGTCAAGAGAACGCCTACGAACTCCCCAGTTGAAATTGTCCATGCTTTCACCCTGCAATCATAGCAGTGCTTTATTTTCTCTGCTACTATACAACAAGTTCTTCCTACCTGACATTAAAAAAAAACATTTATAAGTTTGTGCATTGAAAGGATATATATATGGTATGGCTAGCTGATGAGGCCAAAATAAGGCCGAAATAGATCTATCCTAGTCTCCCTTAATTTTCAAATTCAGCAAAAAAAACCATGTGACACATACAGATAGAATTGTCGGCTATCAATAAAATTAACTGCCTTGGAAATGGCCCTGGGTTGGGCCGAGAGGCAAATAAGGAGCTGTGATGTTCCTTCAATACACCAGGGTGATTCGACACAAAAATATGTAACCCTTCCCTGGTGCAGAGCTGAAGGGATTGGATACTGTAGCCTAGAGGATAATTCTCTGCCTTACAAGGCAAAGGTTGCAGGTTCAAGTCCCAGTGGGTATGGCTAGCGGATGAGGCCAAAATAAGGCCGAAATAGATCTATCCTAGTCTCCTTTAATTTTCAAATTCAGCAAAAAAAACACGTGACATATATCTTTTAATATATACTGCTCAAAAAAAGTAAAGGGAACACTCAAATAACATATGAAATATTCTCATTGAATACTTCGTTCTGTACAAAGTTGAATGTGCACAACAGCATGTGAAATTGATTGTCAATCAGTGTTGCTTCCTAAGTGGACAGTTTGATTTCACAGAAATTTGACTTACTTGGAGTTATATTGTGTGGTTTAAGTGTTCCCTTTATTTTTTTGAGCAGTGTATGTTCTATTTTAAATCCAAAAGTGTAAAACCATAGCTTTTTACAGAGGGAAGTTTAATAATATTATGATCGTCTCCTCTAAAAACTCTTATATTTTCAAAGCTTTAATTTTCAGAATGTTTGAATGGCAAAATTCTATTTATTTTCAAATGTCTGACAATGAAGACTTAAATTTTAAAATCATGAGACATCCTTACACTGTACACACTTACTTACTACTAACTTACAGTTATGACGGAGTTCTACACATATGAAATTATTTGTTCATGCAGTTGTGAAAAGTATTTTGAGTATTAATTTATGTATACTTCCTTTACAATAACAGAAACAATATCAAATCTCAAAATATTTCAGAATTTTGCTCTGTCTGTCTGTCTGTCTGTCTGTCTGTCTGTCTGTCTGTCTGTCTGTCTATCTATCTATCTATCTATCTATCTATCTATCTATCTATCTATCTATCTATCTATCTACAATGATGAGGAACAGAATTAAAATAAAATGGAACACTCAATTTAGCATGTATAATCCAAGATTCCAAAATCAAAAGATCCCTGATTTTTCATTCTGATTTTAAAAAATACACCTAAAATCATTTTGTGTAAAAAACAGATGAACATTTCTTACTTAATAATAGTTTAATATTTAAAAATGTTCTATATTTACATTTTAAATCTAGTTAAAATTGTATAGTGCAATCTTATACTTGCTTCCATAGAAACAAGTTTTAAAAAGATTTAATTGGATTGAACTTCTAATAGATTTTTTCTCCAGTCTTTGATGTGTTGACTTACTTCTAAAAATGGTTTGCTTACTTCTAAAAATGAAGAAATCAAACTTGAGTGTTTATCATTGAAAACATTGAAATTCTTTACAATTAGTTTAAAACATGAATGAATTTGATTAATATCATGTACTCCAATTCTCCTTGCACTTTCTTCCATTTTTGACACAGACTGCACTTATTATTTGTGGTCACTAGGAGTCAAAAACAACTTGATGGCACATAATGTCATTATTTGTGCAAGTGTATTGAAAATTTCCTTTTTGGGAGCCTCTATTAGAAAGCAACATTTTATAAGATTTTAAGATGTGCTAATCTAACAGTGTGGAATTTCTTACAGCATTTATTATAATAATAAAATGAAAATGTTATACTTAGATAGCTTATTGCTATAAATATTTTCCTCCCGCCAATATTTCTTGTCAACTGTCAAGACAATATATCAAAAAATATAGTGCTTCTTTTGCTATTCTCACAATTGCTATCACAGGAATAGAATTTGACAGGATCACCTAGGCAATTGTGCAAAGCTCCCAAGGATCCCTGAAGTGATAAGACAGATCTGGAAAATGCAAACACTAAATTTCCTACTGCCTCATAATAATTATGCAAGAATTAAGCTATATATAATGTATTGTTTTACAAATATCCTGTCATATTTAAACCACAATCAGAATATACAAATAAGTGGGTTAAATTTGATCTTGTCAAACTCATGACTTCACAATGGATGAGAATTGTGGTCTTGCTGTGGATATTATAGAAACTTTAAAACACTTTCCTTTGAATTCTAAAATATTTCTAAATCTGTGCATTAAGTATAAAACTTTCATACATGTAAACAAACATACACATACTGAAAGAGCAGTTCAGTAAATATTATAGGGTACAAACAATGCATTACATTTACTAGCACATGAGTTCAAATAGCATTATCTTACCTGAAGTTCCTGAATAGCAGATATAACAAATAGGAAACAAATAAAGAAAAGCTTGTGTAAACATATTTGATTTAAATATACTTACAGTCATTACTGCAGCTGACCAATTTATTCCTGTATTTCATTTTTAAAATCTTAAAATACTGTAACATTGGTTTGAAAAACAAAATACTAATCGCTTTTCTCTTAACCCAAGTAAATTCATATTCACCTAAAATTAAGCTTAAAAAGTAGAAAGAAACCCTAGGTTTAATTTGTTGACATTAATTCATTTCTACATCTTGTATGATCAGATCTAATAAAGCTACATTAAGAAAATGAGCCAAATTCTATATACACTAAGCAGGAAGACCTAATGTACTCAGAGGGATATGAAAAAGACATACGGTACATAGAATTTTCTTGAAAACCAAATCACAGTTACCTTCTTCCCTGAGACAGAATCTGCTTTTTATTTTTTATTTGTTATGGGCCAAGAAGTTAAAGTCAATAACAGGAAACATATTACAACACCACCTAGCAACATTGCTATTGTTACTGAGCACATTTTTCCATTCTACATACATCCCACTGTGTATCCCGACACCTACTGTCCTAGTTGAAGTACATGCTCAATATTTAGAATACCTAATTATCAAACTCTCATATTGATAATTGTTGGAAAGAAATCTTGAATTTCAGGAATTATTCAGCAGATTTGGCTCTGAGTTTTGCTATCAAACGAAGAAAATTTGTACCATAATTCCTATTCTAATTCCAGATCAATTCTTTACAATTCCTTGCATCTTTTTACCTACAAAACATTATTGTTACTCCAGCAAATATACTTTCTTTAGAATGTTAAAATGTTCAAAATTTAAACATAGTAGAGGGCAAAAGTTGATTTTTATTTTGATGTAATTTATTTTTCAGTTCAGCTCATCAAACTGAAGTAGAATAATATAATTCAAAATCAAACTGCTTGGTGGTGATGGATATGCTTCAGATCTTGATAAGTAGCAAGTATCAGATGCTCTCATCATTGACATTAGCAATAGCAATAGCATTTAGACTTATATACCGCTTCACAGTGCTTTACAGCCCGCTCTAAGTGGTTTACAGAGAGTATTGCCCCTAGCAATCTGAGTCCTCATTTTACTGACCTCGGAAGGATGGAAGGCTGAGTCAACCTTGAACCTACTTAGATTTGATCTGCCAAACTGCTGGCAGCCGGTGATCAGCAGAAGTAGCTTGCAGTACTGCACTCTAACCACTGCACCACCGAGGCGCTTAGTGCAATCCTGCTGAACAAGTTTCTGAGCAGATCAAGACAGCGAATTGTTGCTACTATTCATTCTGTCTCTCATTACCCTCTTCAGGACAACCAAAATCTAATCTGTTATATAGGGGACCTTTATCTTTAAGATGATTTATTTACAGGATTGAGATGAGGCTTTCAGGTGATATTATCACCAATTATTCCTTATTTTATGAATCCCCTTTCTTTCTTACATTCACTGCCTATTTTTCTTTGCAGAAGGGAATAGGACAAGCTTGGCGGGACCCAGGGGAAGAGCCTTTTCTGTGGCGGCCCCGGCCCTCTGGAACCAACTCCCCCCAGAGATTAGAATTGCCCCCACCCTCCTTGCCTTTCGTAAGCTACTTAAAACCTACCTCTGCCGCCAGGCATGGGGGAACTGAGATACTCTTTCCCCCTAGGCCGTTACAATTTTATGCATGGTATGTCTGTTTGTCTGTTTGGTTTTTATTATAATGGGTTTTTAATTGTTTTTAGTATTGGATTATTATTATAAGCTGTCTTATTATTGCTGTTAGCCGCCCTGAGTCTTCGGAGAGGGGCGGCATACAAATCCAATAAATAAATAAATAATAAATATTGTCAGGACACTAAGCAGTGTTCTTTAACACCAAATGCTGATCTTTTCTCTAGTTAATCAGAAACAGTGATTAGTAGAGGGAAAGGATCCATATTAACTATAAAAATATTATTTAGAAATAAAATAAGCATAAACAAGACCATGCAGATTAAATGTTGCTAGCAATCTGCTAGCAGGCCTTTTCAACAACTTCAATAAAACAGACAAGCTTTTACCTGCTGAGACATAATTACATGCCCTCAAGCTCTGTTTTTCTTCTACAGACCACCAGGCTTTCTAAGTGCACTATCTTAAGGCAGTGGAAGCATTAAAGATTTACACAGAGAAAGCTTTAGCTTTCTGGAAAGTCATTGATGAAATTGCCTGCTTTTAAACTTGTTGTGCAATGGGTTTATGTGGCATGCGTTCAGATCTTTAATCAGCATGCCAGGCAGATGGTTAAGAATGGTAAAAATATTGTGTTTTATTTTAATGTATGGAAAACAAACTTTTAGCTTTAATTTTAATAATAGAGGTTAAAAAGGCATAACGTTTGGCAGGTTACCATGCCAAATATATTTGAAGAATTGTGACATTTTACTGCCTTGCATGGAAACAATCTTAGAGCTACTGTTAAAAACTTTCTGAAAATGTTCTTGCAAAATCAAGATTATAGCTACTCAGTTATGCACTTATTAAATTATAAACAGAACGCTACTGAGAAGGGCAAATATGGGGCTTAATCTATGATAGGAGTAAAGATTTTTCCCAAAAAATGTACCGTACCTCGCCATCTTCTAATTCCACATCTAGGAAATCAAAATCTCTAAAGACTCGGAACTGTTGCTCGCTGTTAGAATCATCCATATTCTCTTGTTCACGTCCGTCTTCTGAAGCTACCAGACTAGTTTGGTGCTCAATCAGATCCAAATCTCCACAGGAAGAAAAAATGACCTAAACGTTGAAAAGGGATGATTTTCTTTTAAAAATTCTTCTACAGTTCCTTCCACTAGCCTTAAAACTAATGGACTATTCAGAAACAGTATTTTCAGTACACACCTCATTCCTTCAGAGAGTATTTTTAGAAGACTCTTTTTTATTATTTATGTTGGACAGGTGCCTTCAGATTAAAGTTGAACAAAGACACAACTCTGAATTGTAGAAACCCATCCAATTACTTCCTAATGGCTGAAGATCCACGCAGTCTTAGTTTTATTGAAGCATTTATAGAAACAAGATGCAACTACAAAAATAAGTATTCAAGAAGCTTCATAAAAGGGGCTACTCCCCAAAGTTGTTCAAGTTAAAACACGTGGATTACTTAGAAAGCTTTTTTTTAAATTTATTTTTATTTGCAGAAAATGCAGAGTTGCTTCTTGTTCATAAACTATCAGCAAATAAGCAAAAAAAAGTATGGATTATCTATTTTTCTATTAAAGTTTAACTACTTTAAATGCTGATACTGGACATTTCCTACAGCAGAAATTTGGAGAAAATACAGTCTCATTGCTGTATGCATAATTCCTGAAACAAAAAATAAATCCCATCTCAAAAATTAGGTAATCCAAATATTTCAGATATTTTCATTCTTGCGATGTTATTTACTAGAAATAATATAGATTTGGACTTTAAAAATAAGTGGCATATAGAGTTCTCAAAGAAAGTGTCAGTATAAAATAATTTTAAAAATCAGATAAAAATTAACTCAATGTGTTTTATTACACTGCATTTAATACCAGACAGAAGAATTTGTTATCCAATTGTATGTTCAATAGAAGACATAGAGAGGAAAAGATGGGATGATATGAAAGAACAGGGCAACTTAGTCTTACATGCATTTTTGGCTTAAATATGGTAGAATCTATTAATTTTTCCACAAAATAATGCCCTTCATTTTAAAAAAAAGTATGCGTTTTATTTATTTGAATGTTAGACTGAGTGATCGTCAAAATGCAATACAATTATAAAGATAAAGCAATTAAATAAATCAATGCCTAATAAAACAATAATTTTACAAGAACTTTAGGTGCCAGCCCGAAAGTACATGGCATAAATAACTATATCTTTAAGGCCTTTCAGAAAAGTTTTGATGATGGCTTTTTGAAATGATATCCATGGCGTTGCTGACCACCACTGACACCTCTCATACATGAGGAACACTTAACAACTATAATTTTGTTAAACCTAAAGGATAGACTGTTGCACATGGAGGAGATAATCCTGATTGTACTCAGAGTCAAACCCACGTTGTTGTTTGTATGTTTAAGTCAAGAGTTTGAATTGCATCCATGTCCTACTGGAAGTTAATGCAGCATCCACAACACTGCTGTTATATGGCTAGAGCAGTTCTCATCTGCTGGCATTTAAGATATGCTACAGTCTATGTAAAGTGCATTATCATTTCAATGGTGATGAGGGCCCAGTATCAGAGTCTTCTACTCTATATAAGTTCACAACTGGCACCTCAGCCAAAGATTGCCGAAAGCCAACATGTCCTCCACCTGAAAATCCATAAGTTCAGGAGGAGCAGGTCAGGCAAATGAAAGATAGTATCTTAAACTGAAAATATGAATTAATTGTGCACAAATGGTATAAGAAGAAATATGACACTTACAGAGGGATTTTTGCTCAGACCAACCTCTTGACCACAAAGACTAAGAACATGCACCAACTTTTCTTTTGTTCTTTTCTTTAAAAAAATAAAGGCGAAAGAAGAGATTTTAAAAATAATGTTAGACATATGAATTTTTTAAAATAACAAGACAAAAAGTAGTAACATTTATTTAAAAAATTATAACTCTGGCTCTAATTCGTCATAATTTGAATTAGTTAATTAATCAGTTAATGATAACTTAATATTACTTAATACTACTGGAAAATATTACTTTGGTGCAATTTGGATCTTCTATATTTCAGTACTTGTTAAATAATATTTCTATATTCCCGAACAATAATTAAATCTAAAGTGCATGGAACAAACTAGCATTACAGAAAACCAGTAAGGATTTTACCTGAGAATACTGAGGTCTCTTCCAACTAACAGGCACAAGGACATTGGAATTAGACCCAGAAGATGTTGAAGATGTGCTTCGTGTGACAGGCATTATTCTATGTTTTCCATCACGACCCGAAGGAGTCTGCAGCTCATCATACCGCTTGCCAATAATTGGTGTCTTAAAGCAAAACATCAATAAAAATTTAAAATTTACATATATTATTCCCACTGCGATTCTGAATAGTAGTTGGTTTTAATATTCAGAAATTCTGTTTTTTGAAATTCTTGATTTCAACAAGTTAATAAATAGTATTAGGTAATAGATTAATCTCATAAGTAAGTATGTGGTTTATCTCTGCGCATAATCTTATTAATTAAACTTTGGCTAAATTGCCTATTCTGTTTAATTCATTGAGATATTACTTTATAATATGTAGACTGCTGGCATAGTGGTTAAAGTGCAATACTGCAGGCAAATTCAGCTCACAGCTTTCAACATGGAGCTCGATTTTGACAGGGCTCAAGGTTAATTCAGCTTTGCACCCTTCCAAGGTTGGTAAAATGAGGACACAGTTTGTTTGGGGCAATATGCAAATAATGCTAACATTATAAACTTCCCAGAGAAAGCTATAAAGAGCTTTGGGGAAGTATATAAGCCTGTGTTATTGATATCTTAATTATAGCAAATACAGTACCTCAGAAATATCAAACTGGAACTCTAAAGTTTTCCCAGGCAGTTCCTTGGATGCATTATTCCAGATACAATGTATTTCCATTTTTGAAATATCACTATGCTGATAAGAGGGTAGAACCAGACTTGCTGAGCGTGCAACCACCAATTTAAGTATGTTCAGGGCTTCTCGCCAGTGAATACTCTGTAAACAAATATTTGCACAAATATTCACATACAATTATACACACTGAAAAATATATATAATAATAATTTAATTATAATAATAATTTATTAGATTTGTATGCCGCCCCTCTCCGAAGACTCGGGGCGGCTCACAACAATAATAAAAACAATGTTACAGTGGAACAAATCTAATATTAAAAGAGAAAAAGACATATAAAACATATATCTGTAACATTAAATACATCATAACTGATTGTACTGAATATAGCAAATCAGATTATTCTGAGTCTCAGTAGAAGGGCGGCCTAGAAATTAATACATTAATAATAAAATAAATAAATAATATTTTAAAATTTAACATGTTAAAAAACCATATACTAAATACAGCAAGAAGAAAATGTTAGTAATATTACAAAATATTATCAATGCTTCTTGTTAGGCTTCTACATGGCACAGAATCTGACATCTTAGTATTTTTTATGTTTTCTAAACATGGTACTTTAAGAGAAAGCAATATTTTGGATATTTTGAGAAGATTCTCAGATTTATTTTCCAGAACAATAAAAATAGTAAATGTTCTATCAACTCTATTGATTAGAGTTTATTGTTTTTGTACAATAACAAGTTTGGAATAGCAAGCTGAGGAATATAGTGTCTTTGCTTGTTAGTTCTATTTTCTGTTTTTCTTTATTTTATCATTTTTACCACGTCAGACACATTTACTATTCCAATTTAACATACAAGCATTTACTGGAAACTTTGGTTTTAACAATTTCTGAATAAAGTAACTGTAATGAAAAACAACATACAAAGGATGATTTCATCTTACATGGTTATATATTTTACTAAATACCATCAGGCAGATATTAATACCATATTTTCCCGTAATTATTATATGTCATCTATAGTACAATTTATTGCCATAGTTGCCCATTATTTTGTTCTTCACCTCCTTGCTGCTTAAACAAGTCACACAACTTGCTACATCACAAAGTTATCAGAATCTGCTAGCAGGAAACACATTTTGCTTGGTGAAGTTCAATTATCCTTTTGTAGAAGAGGAATTTAATTGGTACAAAATTTTGTATTGAGTCCCACAATGTACCTGCAGTTTTAATTACACTGTGATTCCTTCAGACGTATATTGCAATATCAAGAAAGAGGTTGGGTAGAGCAGTGATTTTCAACCTTTTTTGAGCCGCGGCACATTTTTTACATTTACAAAACCCTGGGGCACATTGAGCGGGTCGGGAGCTAAAAAAAGTGTGGACAAAAAATTCTTTCTCTCTCTCTTCCTTCCTTTCGCTATATTTCTCTCTCCCTCTTTCTCTCCCTTCCTCTTTCTCTCTCTCCATCCCTCATTCTTTCTCTTCCTTCCTTCCTCTCTTTTTTGCTCTTTCTCTCTCCCTCCCTACCTCCCTCTATGTCTTTCTCTCTCTCTCCTTCCCTCCCTCTCTTTCTCTCTCTCTCTTGCTTTCTTTCGCTCTTGCTCTCTCTCTCTCTCTCTCTTGCTTTCTCTCTCTCTCACCTACAAAAAGATATTGACAAAATTGAACGGGTCCAAAGACGGGCTACAAGAATGGTGGAAGGTCTTAAGCATAAAACGTATCAGGAAAGACTTAATGAACTCAATCTGTATAGTCTGGAGGACAGAAGGAAAAGGGGGGACATGATCGAAACATTTAAATATATTAAAGGGTTAAATAAGGTCCAGGAGGGAAGTGTTTTTAATAGGAAAGTGAACACAAGAACAAGGGGACACAATCTGAAGTTAGTTGGGGGAAAGATCAAAAGCAACATGAGAAAATATTATTTTACTGAAAGAGTAGTAGATCCTTGGAACAAACTTCCAGCAGACGTGGTAGATAAATCCACAGTAACTGAATTTAAACATGCCTGGGATAAACATATATCCATCCTAAGATAAAATACAGAAAATAGTATAAGGGCAGACTAGATGGACCATGAGGTCTCTTTCTGCCGTCAGACTTCTATGTTTCTATGTTTCTTTCTCTTGTTCTCTTTGTCTCTCTTGCTTTCTTTCTCTCTCTCTTGTTCTCTTTCTCTCTCGCTCGCTCTTTCTCTCTCTTTCTTTCTTTCTCTCTCTCTCTTGCTTTCTTTCTCTTTCTTTCTCTCTCTCTTGCTTTTTTTCTCTCTCTGAGCTTCGCGGCACACCTGACCATGTCTCACGGCACACTAGTGTGCCGCGGCACACTGGTTGAAAAACACTGGGGTAGAGTGCTAATTGTCCATTTATTTAACAATGTTAAATAACGAAAGAATAGTGGTAGGTCTTTGAGACTGAGAGACATGGGAAGAAATGAGTGAATAAATACTGGTTTCTACACAAGTACTATGAGCAAAATATACTTACTTGTACATATTTTTCTATGATCTTCAGTACTTCCATGTTAAACTGTTTAACAGGTAAGTTTGATAAGTCCATATAACTAAGAAGACTATAGATTATTTGTAAAAGTGATTGCTGCATGCTAGGAAGCCCCTTTTCCAGCAGCTGTGAAAAAAATTAGAAAAATTCATAATCCTTAAATAAACCATAATAATAATTACCGTAGACAGCTAAAGATTAGAATTTTATATTGTAACATAAAATAGATTAGCCAAAATATGTGAACACATGATATATTGAATTAGGAAACAGATGTTAGGACTGTACACTTTTCCCAATTAATTTCAAAGGGTTCTTCAGATTATATATGAATGAATGCAGCATATGCCTACAAGCAGGGGTCACATTCAAATTTCCTCTCTACCAGTTCTGGGGGCATGGTTTGGTGGGTGTGTCATGTGACTGAGTGGGCATGGCCAACTTAACATCACTCATGGCAAAGTGGGGCGGCACCACCCCACCAAGCCACACCCACAGAATTGACAGAAAAGTTCTAGTGTTCAACCTGGTTGCTTCTTGCCTCTTTCTTATGTTTGCTCTGTCTGTATGAGCCCGAGAAGGAGAAGAGAAGGAGTGGGGGGGAGGGGAGGGGTTGGGCGGGGCCGATCAGTGATGCAATTTACCGGTTCTCCAAACTGCACATAATCGCCGCCACCAGTTCTATAGAACCTGTCTGGACCAGCTGAATTTCACCCCCGTCTACAATTCTTTAAAGGAGCTCTGTCTTTTCCCAGATCACATAGTGCAGATGTGTCAAACTGACAGCATCATGTTGTAGTCACATGATGCATCGCAACTTTTTCCCTCTTTGCTAAACTCAGGGTGAGTGTGGCCAGCGTGTGATGCATCCAGCTTGTAGCCTACGAGTTTGATACCCGTGACATAGTGGCTCTAAAGTTGCATTTATTTTGGACCCCACTTTGACACTCTTTCCCATGGCCCCGAAGACCGGGTTTTGCCAATGGGCCTGAGAAGCCCAAAGTGGGATTGAAGCCATTAAGTGGCTTTTTTCATTGATTTTTGTCACTGGGGTGAGGCTGTATTTTTTAAAATTGTATATTGGATTTGTATTTTTGTAAGCTGCCCAGCATCATTAAGAGTGAATGGACAGCCATACAAATTTTCTTAAATAAATAAATTTAAAACTGCTCCTGCTCCAAGGAACCTGGAGTCTTATTGGCTACAATCATCACTGCCTTCTTTATATTATAAATAATTTCTGTAAAGTGTTGTGGTTAGCTCTGGCCCAGCTCCTGTCCCAAGCACTGTGGATGTGTGGGAGACATCCACATGCTGCAGGCCTCTTTTGCAATCTGCTGATGAAGGCTCCTCTGACCAAGAAGACATGAGTGACAGGGAGGAGGAGAGTGGGGCAGACAGCTCAGAAAGAGATCAATTATCTAGCTCCTCCTTGGATTCAGAACAAGAGTTAATGATACAGCCACGCATGCGGAGAGCGATGCATAGGCAACAACAACTGAGAGATTATTATCAAAGAAAATGAGGCCACCTGTGGTTGGGTGGGGCTGTGGTAATTAGTGAGGCTGCTATAAATAGCAGCCTGTGGGTTTGGACATTGTGGAGGATTATCTGATCATTGTGTTTCATGACTGCTTTCCTGACTTTGACCTTTTATGTGCTGATTTTTCCTCGCTTTGAAACTAAACCAGGGCAAAGTGTGTGTCACTTTGTGAAAGAAGAAGGACTGTGAATTGCCTCACAGCTGCAAGCTAAGTATCACAGGACTGATAAGGGACTTGTATAAATTACCAGTTTGTTTGGAGACAAGTGCTCTTTGCTATGCCAAAAGAGGGCTTGGTTTAAGTGAATTTTCATTATAAAGAACATTGTTTTGACTTTTCAAACGTGTGTGTGTCTGAAATTTGTGCCTGTGAATTTTTGGGAGGATTCTACCAGAGAGCTTGACAGAACATAATGTGTATTTAGATTCAGTGTTGTTCTAAATCTTTCAGGAAATCTATTGTTAGAACTATGAGAAGAAAGGATGAACTAATTAAAACATACCTCAGCAAGATAAGTAATCATATTCAGAGTAACGTCAGTAAATGCTTCGTGAAGGTAACGGCAAACAACATTCACCCAAGTTGCACAATCTCTTGTATAGCTGTGTGTTTTGTAGAGAGTCATGACATGTGCAAGATTTGACAACTTCGGGTTCTTTTCTTCTAGACAGACCTAACAAGTGAACAACAACATACATTAAAAACAAAAAGGGGAAAAAAAGCAGCCCTGGATTTAATAATATCCACATAATATTAAACATAGAGTACCTGAGCAATCCTTTCTGCTATATCCTTGCAGAGCTGATTTGGGCCATCAAAGTGCTGAATTAAATGAGGCAGAAGGCATAAAACATTCAATGGAAATCCTGGCATTAAAAGAATAGAAATAAACATAAGCGTGACACTGTAATATTTTATATGGTAATAAATGAAACTGACTAAAAACATACATTATACACCAAAACTACAATCCATGTCTCTTTTCTTAAATCTGATTACATGTATGTGAAAATAATAATTGGGTACTTTGAGTCATTTATCGTTTCAGTAATATGCAAAATATATTGCTATTAACTATTGCTTATAATAATAATATAAATGTATATTATATACAAGATTTTATATGGAATGGAAAGCGTAGTTTGTAGGTTTTTATGCCCAGGGGAGAACAATGATAAAATAGTAGATTATACTATTCATTTTACTAAAGTAATAGGTTAACTGGGCTTCTTCTTACTTAGAAGTAAAGAGGAATGCTACAATAACTTGGGCAGAAAGCTAAAGGTAAGAAAAGAAAGGCGGTTTTCCTATTCCTTTTTAAATTTTAAATTAGTACCCATTTCATTAATAGAAAGAAGTAGAGATTGAAGTAGAGGAAGAATGGAGAAACTTGGAATATGGCACAATATGCATTTTTTTCATTATGGATGGGTGTCAACAAACTCAAACTCAACCCAGACAAGACGGAGTGGCTGTGGGTCTTGCCTCCCAAGGACAATTCCATCTGTCCGTCCATCACCCTGGGGGCGAGAATCATTGACCCCCTCAGAGAGGGTTCGCAACTTGGGCGTCCTCCTCGATCCACAGCTCACATTAGAGAAACACCTTTCAGCTGTGGCGAGGGGGGCGTTCGCCCAGGTTCGCCTGGTGCACCAGTTGCGGCCCTATTTGGACCGGGAGTCACTGCTCACAGTCACTCATGCCCTCATCACCTCGAGGCTCTACTACTGTAACGATCTCTATATGGGGCTACCTTTGAAAAGTGTTCGGAAACTTCAGATCGTGCAGAATGCAGTTGCGAGAGCAATCATGGGCTTTCTCAAATATGCCCATGTTATACCAACACTCCGTAGTCTGCATTGGTTGCTGATCAGTTTCCGGTCACAATTCAAAATGTTGGTTATGACCTATAAAGCCCTTCATGGCACCGGACCAGATTACCTCAGGGACCGCCTTCTGCTGCATGAATACCAGCGAACAGTTAGGTCCCACAGAGTGGGTCTTCTCCGGGTCCCGTCAACCAAACAATGTCGCTTGGCGGGACCCAGGGGAAGAGCCTTCTCTGTGGCGGCCCCGGCCCTCTGGAACCAACTCCCCCCAGAGATTAGAATTGCCCCCACCCTCCTTGCCTTTCGTAAGCTGCTTAAAACCCACCTCTACCACCAGGCATGGGGGAATTGAGATACGCTTTCCCCCTAGACCTTTACAATTTTATGCATGGTATGTGTGTATGTATGATTGGTTTTTATATAATGGGTTTTTAACTGTTTTTAGTATTGGATTATTGCTATACACTGTTTTATTACTGTTGTTAGCCGCCCCGAGTCTGCGGAGAGGGGCGGCATACAAATCAAATCAAATCAAATCAAATCAAATCAAATCAAATCAAAAAATAAATAAACCCTAACCCTAACCCTAACCCTAACCCTAACCCTAACCCTAACCCTAACCCTTCGGAGGGGGCGGCATACAAATCCAAATAATAATAAATAAATAAATAAATAAAATAATAACCAGGAAGCGTTGACATAATGACTTATGTAATTGCTTAGCCTGTTTCCAAGATTTTGTAATTAGCTATTTATACAAATACATAAATTCCAAATCCAAGTTTAGCTTTCGGGATTTTATGTTCATTTTATTTGGGATAAAAAAATAAAGAAAACATGTATTAGATGTACCTATAGCCTGAGAGGAGTCAACCATGGATACACGCGATACTGGAGTCAGCAAACTGAACAGCTGCAGTGTGAGATCAGTAGTTGTTAGGGAAGTAAAACCTTTGAGCAGGAGTTGCTGGAGCCCTGAGAAGTCTGTCCATTTCAGTTGTCCTTGTAGCTTTTCTAATTTTTCCCTGTTTTCTACTTTATCCAGTGGCAAGTGGACGAGTAGCTTGCTGAGCAGTCTCAGTGCCATGAGATACTCAAATTCGAAATCAGATTCCATCAAAGCCACTGCTCCCCAGAAAATGGTAGCCAGCAGGTTAGTTGGGTTGTTAATATTGGTAGGGTCTGAAAGGCTGTCCTTCAAAGAAGAGGAGCTCCTAGTTTTGGAGGAAAGGCCTTGCTGCGTGCAAGCCTGAATCCTATCCAGAGTAGCGCTGCGAGGGGGGTCAGACGTTCTGTCCACAACCCCAAACTTTTTAGGCACTGAAAAACTCCTCTGATGTCTGCTACGCTCAGCAGTGCCCGTACTGCCACTGGCAGCTCCTGAATTCACATTAAGTTGCCCTGTGCTCTTCCGATTGGCTGTCAGTTTTGCACTTGATGTCAAGTCTGGTGAGGACGAACTAAGAGGAAACAATCATACGAATAAATGATCAATTTAATTGCAGCTGTAATCCTAAGCAGAAATATCTTCAAGGAGAGGTTAAAAAAACACACAAAGCTATCCCTTCCATAGATTTTCTGCTCATTAAACATAGAAACATAGAAATCTGAGTTTCCCAACCTTGGCAACTTGAAGATATCTGGACTTCAACTCCCAGAAAAAGACCTCCTGGTCCATCTAGTCTGCCCTTATACTATTTTCTGTATTTTATCTTAGGATGGATAGGTGTTTATCCCAGGCATGTTTAAATTCAGTTACTGTGGATTTATCTACCACGTCTGCTGGAAGTTTGTTCCAAGGATCTACTACTCTTTCAGTAAAATAATATTTTCTCATGTTGCTTTTGATCTTTCCCCCAACTAATTGAACTCAAAGAGATCATATCACGAAGGGACAAAAACAAAAAGTGCACTACGTAAGCCAGTGTTTCCCAACCTTGGCAACTTGAAGATATCTGGACTTCAACTCCCAGAATTCCCCAGCCAGCGAATGCTGGCTGGGGAATTCTGGGAGTTGAAGTCCAGATATCTTCAAGTTGCCAAGGTTGGGAAACACTGACATAAGCCATCTTCTTTCTCCTCTGTTTTAAGGAGAACACTTTTTTTTTTAGAAAGCAGAGAGTAAAATTATAATGAAACTACTGCATGAAAGATTTAAATGCATACAATGCAGCACTGAGTCAAAGAAAGGAAAGGAAAGGAATTCCTGCGGACTTTACTCTGCTAGTTGTTGCTGATTATACGTGATGCCCATTCCTGTTTCATAGAAACATAGAAGACTGACGGCAGAAAAAGACCTCATGGTCCATCTAGTCTGCCCTTATACTATTTCCTACATTTTATCTTAGGATGGATATATATTTATCCCAGGCATGTTTAAATTCAGTTACTATGGATTTACCAACCACGTCTGCTGGAAGTTTGTTCCAAGCATCTACGACTCTTTCAGTAAAATAATATTTTCTCACGTTGCTTTTGATCTTTCCTCCAACTAACCTCAGATTGTGTCCCCTTGTTCTTGTGTTCACTTCCCTCCTGAATCTTATTTAACCCTTTAACATATTTAAAGGTTGAGCCTTTAAAGGTGTTAAAAGTTTCAAGGTTGAGCCAGTGCTGTCTAAAGACATTTCTGTGATCATGTGGCTGGCATGATGTCATGGAGCACTGTTTCTTCCCCACTGAAGTGGTACCCATTTATCTACTCGCATTTGCATGTTTTCAAAGTGCTAGGTGAGCAATAACTAGGCGAAAACAGATGCTTATACTCGTTGCGTGAACCCGGTCTGTCAACTTTATTTTTCATGCAGCATTCAAGAGTACAGTGATACCTCATCTTACAAACGCCTCATCATACAAACTTTTCGAGATACAAACCCGGGGTTTAAGATTTTTTTGCCTCTTCTTACAAACTATTTTCACCTTACAAACCCACCGTGGCCGCTGGGTTGCCCCGCCTCCGGACTTCCATTGCCAGCGAAGCACCCGTTTTTCCGCTGCTGGGATCCCCCTGAGGCTCCCCTCCAGTGAGGGGAGCCTCCGTGAAATCGCAGCATCGCAAAAACACCGAGCTCCGGAGGTGGCTTTTCGAGGACATCGGTGTTTTTGCGATGCTGCGATTTCACTGATGCTTCCTTCACTGGGAAAACCCACCTCCGGACTTCCGTTGCCAGCGAAGCGCTCGTTTTTGCGATGCTGGGATTCCCCTGCTGGGATTCCCCTGCAGCATCGCAAAAACACGGAAGTCCGGAGTTGGGGTTTCCCATGGAGGGGAGCCTCGGGGGAATCCCAGCAGCGCAAAAACGGGCGCTTCGGCTGGCAAAAGGGGTGGAATTTTGGGCTTGCATGCATTAATCGCTTTTCCATTCATTCCTATGGAAAACATTGTTTTGTCTTACAAACTTTTCACCTTAAGAACCTCGTCCCGGAACCAATTAAGTTCGTAAGACGAGGTATCACTGTATTTTATTTTCTGTTTCTCTTTTTTCCCTCTTTATTCACGCAGCTTTCTATTCTACCAACAAGCTAGTAACTTGACATGACAGGGGACTACATTAAGGTGAAGGTAAAACGTGTTCATGTCCAAAAGGGTTCATATTTTATTATGCTTCACTGCTGGGAAGCAAGGAAGCTACTAGTGTTCCAATATCCAATGTTTTGTAATCACTCACAAATGTCAATATATTCAAATCATTGCAAAATGTAACATAACCGAGGTGGGAAGGCTTTTGACATAAGAGGTGACTTTGCCTCAAGCTGTGGCAGTTATAGTAGATGTTTTATTTCAATTCTTTGAATTCTAATAACTTCTTTGACAGGAGAAGTAAGTGATGCACTTGCAGCTGTTATCACAGCTGAAATCTGGATGAAAGACTTCCATATGGACAGACAGATGGCTAAATATTGTATGCTTTCTAATGAAACAGAAATAATTTTAATAATCATTTTAATAATGGTAATATTTCATGAAAAGAACAAATGATATCCCAAATGGATTTACTAATACCTATTTTTTTACAAGATCCATTTCTTTGAAATGCCCAATGGCCTCAGATGTTGAGATGACATAACATAAACTTTGAACAATATTGCAGAACTTCTACATATAACTGTATATTTTGCATTTGAATTAAATCCTCACTTCTGTGTATATGTGTGTAGTCTCCGAACTTCTGGAAGTGATGAAAGCCAAATGTCAACTGACCTGCTCCCGAGTTGCCATAGGCAGGTATGGGAAATCACGCCTTGCAGCTGTACCAAGGAATTCACACCTCAGTCAAAACAAAACAGATCCTAGTCGCCCCAAGTCAAGACCATCTCCACCCGCAAGAGCCAGAGTGAGTGAGTTCTACAACCCGCGAAATTGCTTCACTGAGGAATGTGACTGGTGACACTCCTTGGGAGGAGGGGGCAACAGGATCAGAGGCAAAGCACAAATTGGGTCAAGTCAGAGTTGGCTTCACTTAGTTTGTGTCAACATGGCGCTCCTAATAAACAAGTGGATTTTACTAAATGGCTTGGGGTTCTTGCTTTTATTAGGGCATCAGTTGGAACCCTGACACCAGACAGCTGCATTCTGAATTCTATAGCCAAATATTTATAGAAAATGTTACATTTAATTGAATAGAAAAACTAATTACCGTGATAAAACTGTCAAAAGATCACTGTTCTTGAGACAATCATACAGAGTATCCACAGTGGCTTCTAATGTAAGAAGGGCTTCCATAACGTAACCCTGCCAAAAATACAGAAATATGATCATATCAGCATATTTATTTCACTTATTTAAAAAATTTCTACAGTGACCCATCTTAAGCTGACAACAATATAATCATTTCATTACTACCAGTAATATGGATTATTAAATTTCTACTGTCTAATCTTAGTTTTCATTAAATATTTAAACAGACTCTAGCATGACTTTTGGAATTAACTGTGAAAGAGATGCTGTTTATGATTAAGTGGTGCATACATTTGATATCTGCTAAGCTAAAATTAAGAAAAAACTCTAGTCCTTATGAAAAGCACTGAGCTAGATCATCCAACAATGAAAGACAACTTCTTATGTTTCCACAAAGACAAGTTAGGATAGTATTTATACCTGAATTTCTTCTCCATGTTCTCCTATAACTTCCACTAATCTTGAAAGCAGATCGGACAATGCGTGGGCTGAAAGTGGCTGTTTTAGAGCCCGAAATATCTGAAAAGAGCGGCCAGCATAATGTCTTGAGGAACTAGAAAGAGCTGTTTGCAATGCAATTTCACTAAGATGCTGCTCCAAATGAAAGCCTGATGAGAAAACCAAACCAGGATCAATGTCATATAATCTCATATATAATACATGAATTTGAATTATATATACAGTGATCCCCCGAGTTTTGCGATCCCGATCATTGCGAATCGCTATATCGCGATTTTTCCACCCGATGACGTCACTCCCTTCCTTTCTCATCTTTCTTTCTCTCTCTCTTTCTCTATCTTGCTTCTTCCTCTCTCACACTCTCTTCCTCCCTCTCTCATCTCTTTCTTTTCTTCTCTCTCTTTCTCTATCTCTCCCCCTCTTGCTCTCGAGCGGCAAGCGAGCAGCCGGGCGGGCGAACGGGCAAGCGGCAAGCGAGCGGCCGGGCGAGCGGGTGACGGGCAAGCGGCAAGCGGCAAGCGGCAAGCGATCTTGGGGTTTCCCCTTTGCCTGGGCGGCGGGAAGACCCAGGGAAGGTTCCTTCGGCCGCCCAACAGCTGATCTGCTCTGCAGCGCGGCAGCAGCGAGGAGCCGAAGATGGGGTTTCCCCATTGCCTGGGCAACGGGGAAACCCCATCTTCGGCTCCTCGCTGCTGCCGCGCTGTGGAGCAGATCAGCTGTTGGGCGGCCGAAGGGTCTTCCCCGCCGCCCACACGCAAACTCCACCATCTGCGCATGTGCGGCCATGGAAAAAGGGGCGCGCATGCGCAGATGGTGTTTTTGCTTCCGTGCCGCTACATCGCGAGTTATCGATTATCGCGAGGGGTCTTGGAACGGAACCCTCGCGATAATCGGGGGATCACTGTATATTGCAAATTTTTATTTGTTTCTGAAATATAAAAGAAGACATTGTCAGGAACCTTTAAATTTTTAATCATAGGGAGGAGGCAAATGCTGGTTAATGTGAAAGTGATTATCTGAAGCATTTATTTATTTGTCTATCAAATTTCTACACCAGCCTACATTTCTACACCAATTTCTACATTTAGGTAATTCTGGGCAATTTACCATAAAAACATAAAAAATGGCATAAATACAATTTAAGTATTTAAACCATAAATATAACAATGTTAACAGACTTAAGGACAAAGTTGAAATTAAGTTATTACACATTTAAAAAAAGATGGAGGGAGCACTTTCACATCACTAGTGACTCCTGAGATCTATATTACTCATCAACTTCTATGTCAATTGACAGGCCCAGGTTTTAACATCCTTGTGCAAAGACAAAAATGGGGTCTTGCCTCACTTCTGGGAGTAAGATGTTCCAAAGGTGATCCACTGGCCAAAATTATTTAACCAATAGTATTTGCAATACAGTGTTCCCTCGATTTCCGCGGGGGATGCGTTCCAAGACCGCCCGCGAAAGTTGAATTTCCGCAAAGTGGAGATGCGGAAATAAATACACTATTTTTGGCTATGAACAGTATCCCAAGCCTTCCCTTAACACTTTAAACCCCTAAATTACAATTTCCCATTCCCTTAGCACCCATTTAGATTATTACTCACCATGTTTATTTATTAAAGTTTATTTTTTAAAAATGTTTTTTAAAGGCAGACGAAAGTTTGGCAATGACATATGACGTCATCGGGCAGGAAAAACCGTGGTATAGGGGGGAAAACCGCGAAGTATTTTTTAATTAATATTTTTGAAAAACCGTGGTATAGATGTTCCGCAAAGTTCGAACCCGCGAAAATCGAGGGAACACTGTATACCTTCCCTGTTTGATCTGATGGGAACGGACAATGTAATTGGGATGAGACAGTTTCTTAGGAAGGCTAGTCCCATGGCACAAAGGGCTTTAAATTTGATAACCTCAAATTGGACCCAGAAGAAAACTATGCAGCTTGCATAGCAGAGGTGTTACATATCTAAGAGTCTCAAAACTATTCATTCACTGCATGAATGCAACATCTCGATATTCTTCAAGAGTACTCCCATGTAAAATGCATTGTACTTCTCAATATAGGAGATAATTAGGACATGAGTGACTGAAACAAAGTTTTATTGATCCAGGAAAGGGCATAACTAGTTTACAACATGAAGTTGAGCAAAGGCCACAACTGCCACCTGCTTCTCGAGCAGGAGTTATGAGTCCAGGAGGAACCTGCAATCATACAGTAGATCCATCGGGGGCAGTGCAACCCCATCCAGGACCAATGATGTTAGCTCCCAGATACAGAGTAACTTATACACAGCCAATCTATCTTACTACTGTTCAGCTGCAGCCTGTTTGTACCCTATCCAATTCCCCACAGCCTCTATGCACCACAAAAGATGGTTTATAGCATAATTCAATTCACCCGGGATGGAGATATATACCTGCAATATACCCTCTCTTCCTGACTAGGTGGGATGGGACCTTTCTATACTGGGTATCATCAGAATACTGATGGCACCTCCTCTTACGGTGATGGATGATCTTACCCAGTAGTTTCATGTAGATGTTAAAAAGGAGACAAGAGAGCAATGAACTTACAAATCAAGGACTGCAAATATACAACAACAATTTATTAACAGCGATTGGGACCAGCTCCATCAGAAAGAGGAGAACCAGCACAACTGTCCCCTCTCTCCAAGCTCCTAAAATTGATCAAAAGAATACCATGGTTGACGAAATCTACCAAGAGGTCAAGAAGATGCAGGATGGATGTACTACCTCCATCCTGCTCCTGCCAGAGGTCATCCAAAAATGTGACCAATGCTGTTTCATTCCCTATCCGGATCTGAAACCTGACTTGAAGGGCCCAAATAATCCAAATAATTAGAGCTGAAGCACAATCATTACTCAACATCTTCCCTAGAAAAGAGAGATGGGAGACTCGATGAAAATTATCAAGAGTGATAAAAGTCCAGTGATGGCTTCTTGTAAAGGGGATGTACAAACACCTCTTTAAATGGTGCCAAGAATCTAATTCTCTCTGTCAAGAATGAATAATCCATCCCTAGGATCTACCCATATGTCACCTCTGTGGTGCTTCAATCAACCAGAAGGGGCATGGATATGAATCATAGGTGGCCATGCTGCTTGAAGACTATCCATTTTCTCATCACCAACCAAATCAAACCGATGCCAGATAAGACTGTTCCCCAGGCACCTCCAATGTACCATGCAGTACATTGAAGAAATGCCTTTAAAACTCTTTAGAGCTTTATGTCCTCTTTAGTGAAGAATTCAATGGATTTATTTAACAAGGTATTCAAGGGTATTGCAAATTTTGTCTCTAAGGAATGCTGGAAAAATCCCTCATCTGAATCCTGAGAAAATCAATTTCCAAATAGGAAATCAATAAAGCAATACAACTAAAATCAATTTTCTACGCTCAAATCATTTTCTATAATTTGTGGCAGTGCTCAAATCATAAAAACAAATCTATATGCCATTGTTTATTTTATTTTTACTAGTGATTGTGAGCAACAATTATTGTGAAAATTGGATTTTGTCCAGCAAAATAAAATTTGGGAAAATTGTTTGTTAAGTAAAGGTGTTATAAAATCAATTGGTTTAGTACCTGATTTTGAATCTTTAAAGACAGACACAACATGACGCAAGAAATTGGTAAGCTGTTCTGCACTTTTTGTATTCTGGTTTTTGGGTGTGATATCTTCATGGCACCAGAGCGGACCAAATGCTCTTAAAAATCAGAAAATTGATATATTTTATTTTGAGATAACAATAAATCATTTTAAATAGCATACCACAATAACACAGTTCACATACATCCTCCTTCAGATGAAGACTGCAAGCCTGTGATGGCGAACCTAAGGCACGCCTGCCACAGGTGGCACGCGGAGCCATATTGGCATCGGACCAGAATACCTCCAGAACCGTCTTCTGCTGCATGAATCCCAACGACTGATTAGGTCCCACAGAGTTGGCCTCCTCCGGGTCCCGTTGACTAAACAATGTCGGCTGGCAGGCCCCAGGGGGAGAGCCTTCTCTGTGGCGGCCCCAGCCCTTTGGAATCAACTCCCCCAGAGATTAGAACCACCCCCACACTCCTTGCCTTTCATAAATTGCTAAAGACCCACCTATGTCGCCAGGCATGGGGGAACTAAGATACCCCCAGGTATATATAGTTAATGCATGGAATTATTTTGTTGTATGGTTTTAATGTGGGGTTTTAGATGTTTTTAATATTAGATTTGTTATATTGTATTATTTGTTGTGAGCCGCTCCGAGTCCACGGAGAGGGGCGGCATACAAATCTAATAAATTATTATTATTAAATTATTATTAATTATTAATTATATTTGAGGACACGCGAAGCATTGCCTTATGTCAGCTCAAGCATACATGCATACACTAGCCAGCTGACTTTCAACTGTTTTTGCTCTACCCAGGCTTCAGGAAAGCCTGGTGATGGCAAAAAAACAGGCCAAACGGAAGTTCACTTCTCAACTTCCAGTTGGACCGTTTTTTGCTCTCCCCAGGTTTTAGGAGGCTTTCTTGAACTCTGGGGACAGTGAAAACTATTCATTCACTGGCACCCAAGCCAAAAAAGGTTCGCCATCATTGTTCTATAGACACAGTTTTGGAAAAGGAAGACATCATTTTGATACTCTTATTAAGAGCAAATGATCATATGAAAAGTTCTGAATTATGTTACCCTCATGCTAAATACTAAGAAGGAAGAGCTTTACAGTCACTATATGATCATAATAGAAAGCAGAAGAATACTCCCTTGAGGTGATGTTCTTTCATTGAACTATGGCTCTTTCTTTGTTTATTCTCACTAAAACTTGCTGTATTATCAGGACAGTTAGGTAAGCCTTGTAATTGTTCTAAGAGACTATTGATGTGCACAATGTATAAATATGTTTATCCCATTTTAATAAGTCTAAGATGAAGATGACAGTTTTAGCCTCTGATGCAAAAATATTTCTCATTTTAGCTAGCTATGAAAAATAAAAATAAAAGATTAATTCAAGAGTCTGCTTTGAATTTCAATTGGGAATGAAGCATTTGAGTGACAGTGCCAATTTTTATTTCATAGAGTGATGCTACATTTTTAAAGAAGCGATCTGCCAGCCAAAAAAGAATTATTATATGTATTCTTCTCTCCACAACTTGAAATAAATTGCTCCAAGCAAATTAAATGCTTTTTACATCAGTTTCCTACACCGGCTTAATACTAATATTCATTTCTGGCTAAGATTAGAAAGAGGGAACCCTCATTGGCATTTGCAAAAACTGCCTGTTATTTGTAAAGCAGAAAATGAGACATCGTGCCTATGTTGTTATACCCAAGAAACCTGTTAACGAAGGATACTTTTTTCATGAATTATAAATTATACAAATTCTTTTAAACGCACACAATACTGCTTTTAAGAAGTAAAATGGGATATTAATTCTGCCTCGATTACCTGGTAGTTAGAAACTCTATTAGTTTGTTTGCCTTTTCATTTGTCTCCATAGTTGGGCCAATGTCTTCTATCTCCTGGGTGATTTGTGGGAGATTTCCACTGCTTCCTCCAAGGCTGATGCTGGAAGAAGTGGAGCTAGAGCTGAGCCCAGAATCCGGCACAAGGGAAGACTGATACTCCCGCAAAAAGTCAAAACCACCTAGCAAAAATGTGTAAAAAAATCTATATAAACACAGAAGTCATATTTTGTTACATTACAGTCACTGTGAGATAGGTCACATAAGTACAAACATATATTTTTTCTTAAACATATGAAAATATGTCACTGAAGAAAAATCTAATATAGATAGATCCAATCGGAACTTAATACAGTGGTACCTCATCATACGAACTTAATTGGTTCCAGGAGGAGGTTCGTAAGGTGAAAAGTTCGTAAGATGAAACAATGTTTCCCATAGGAATCAATGTAAAAGCAAATAATGCGTGCAAATCCTTCCGGAAAATCCTAAACTTTAGAAGGGAGGCGAACAGAGGGCAGGGAGGAGCAGCTAAAGGGGGCGGGTGGAAGAAGCAAGGCTAGGCTAAAGGGTGAGTGGGAAGGAAGAAAGGCAAGGGGGGCGCCCCTCCCTTTTCTTTTTTCAAAAGACACCGTTTCAGTGCCTTTGCAAGCATGCAAAATCTTTACTCCTCCAAGCTGCCCCCCCTTTTTCTTTCTTAAAAAGACACCGTTTCAGTGCCTTTGCAAGCATGCAAAATCTTTACTCCTCCAAGCTGCCCCCCCTTTTTCTTTCTTAAAAAGACACCGTTTCAGTGCCTTTGCAAGCATGCAAAATCTTTACTCCTCCAAGCTGCCCCTCCCTTTTCTTTCTTAAAAAGACACCGTTTCAGTGCCTTTGCAAGCATGCAAAATCTTTACTCCTCCAAGCTGCCCCACCCTTTTCTTTCTTAAAAAGACACCATTTCAGTGCCTTTGCAAGCATGCAAAATCTTTACTCCTCCAAGCTGCCCCCCCTTTTTCTTTCTTAAAAAGACACCGTTTCAGTGCCTTTGCAAGCATGCAAAATCTTTACTCCTCCAAGCTGCCCCTCCCTTTTCTTTCTTAAAAAGACACCATTTCAGTGCCTTTGCAAGCATGCAAAATCTTTACTCCTCCAAGCTGCCCCACCCTTTTCTTTCTTAAAAAGACACCGTTTCAGTGCCTTTGCAAGCATGCAAAATCTTTACTCCTCCAAGCTGCCCCTTCCTTTTCTTTCTTCAAAAAAGGGGGAAAAAAGAAACCCCTTCATCCCAGCAGCAGCTGCTTGGATTCGTAAGGTGAAAATAGTTCGGAAGAAGAGGCAAAAAAATCTTAAACACCGGGTTCATATCTTGAAAAGTTCGTTAGAAGAGGCGTTCATAAGATGAGGTACCGCTATACTAAAACAGAATATGTGTCTAAAATGTGCAGAAAAGGAATCTTTATTATATCCATTCTTTTCTATGTTGAGCACTATAAAGTTATGAAAGTGATGACAGCCAAGCAAAATTGAAACAAAGCCAAAGAACTGGTGTTTGAATACCTGTATAGAAAAATTCAGGCAAATGCACAGGCTGGACTGTGAGCGTCTTGGTTTCATTCATCTCTCTAGTTTGAAGAAGCATTGAGGCTATGGCTTGAAAGTTGCTGTTGCATGACAACACAATCAGAAGATGGAGCAACAGCTTCTTGCTATGCTCAAAGACTTCTGGACGATAATGATCAAGGCCTAAAGAAAACGATCAGGAAGCCTGATTAATTAAGAAGCACAAAAAGTTCATATGCTAGAAAAAGGAAAACGTATTTGAAGAGCCTTTTATTTCGGAAAACCCAAAATATAATTTTATTCTTGTTTATACAGTTTACATGATTTTCGTATATTCTAAAAATAAAAGCTGCAACCTTTCATTAGATTAATCTACTGGTTTAACGATGGACGAATGCATTATTGGGAGACCTGATTGGTTGGGTTGGAGATCACTCTGGAATTATTATTTGACTGATTGCTAAGAATTAATTTGGTACATAATTAAAAAGTTAATTAGCATTAGAGCCAAAACATTTAGTTATATTAATCAATTTGTAATAAAGTATTAACACGTTTGAATAAATCTTGACTCCTGTACATGGGCAGGCATAACTAAATTCTATAGTAGTAATTTGTCACTGTATTTTCTGGGGTTTTTCAAAGATATAGTTTACAGCACTGAAATTCCATAGACATCTCCCATTACATTACAGCAAGCATTAGAGGAATTCCACATCTAATACTCCAGTCTTTGAAGACAGTACTTCACATGACCCATCATCCTAGCAACAACCAAAAATTTAACTCAAACAATAAACATTACACAATCTAAGACTACAATGCTAAACATTAGAGAGAGAGAAAAACAATTGAATCCAGTGATAGGTAAACATAAAAAAATCTCACAAGACAATCGGTTAATTGAGAGGTTATCAAATTGGATTACAACGACGGTGGAGTTGTGACCAAATTTGAGGGATTTACATTTACTCTGCTTTGCCTAGATATAGATGACCTTTGCTAAGTTGGCACTATGTTTGCAAACTTTTCTTTAATAATCTTTGCAACAGTTCCTATCATATCCCCAATCTGTTCTGTGGCATCATTCAAGGGCAGGATTGAGGTATTCCTGTCTAATCTCATTGCCTCTTTCTTCCAAAGATGGCTATTTGGGATTTCTTCCTGGAAGGCATCATGCCAAGTCTTGGTACTGAACTTGGATATGTGCTCCAGGCAGCCTGAGTGCTTTGTCTTGCTTATTTTTGCAGAAGAATGAAGCCTCATGACAGGAAGCTTATAGCACTGTCAGAATGTAGTCTGCCAATTTAATTCTTGGAGAAATGTCATTCGAATTCATATACAGTAGTACTTCTAGATACGGGCTGCTCCACATGCGAGTATTCCAAGTTATGAGCCACGACGGGAGCGAAATTTCTGTTCCACACCCGAGCTCAAATTCGGGATACGAGCCGAGCTTCCACTAGGTGGCGCAAGAATCCTTGATTCTGGTTATCTCGGCGGGGAAAAACAAAGTCTAAAGCCATTTGTTCCAGATATGAGTTGATCGACATACGAGCTCCGTTCTGGAACGAATTAAACTCATATCTAGAGGTACTACTGTATTATTTTAGTGATTTATATCACTTTCAAACTCTGAACATCCCAAGAACCAGTTAATAGTCTGAATAGTATTTCAGGCACTCAATGGTGACTATTTAATAATTTCCCACCGACAGTATAATGTGACGGATGCCATTTTAGAATCAAAGTATAAAAGAAAACTAACTTACCATAATGAAAAGTCAGAGAAATTTCTACCTTTACCCCCCATATGGAATGTACGGTTTTTAATTCTAAAAGGACATTATTGTGGGTATTTCTGTCCAAAAGTCTCTCTCATAATTTATTGCCATTTTTTTCCATAAAATGTAATACTTTTATTTGAGGGAAAAAGTACTCTATTAGGGGATATGAGTGGGCTGGTAGGAATAACACAAAGGAGTACAAAAATAATAATTGGGCCAAGAATGAATGAGAATAATTGTTTAGTGAGGAGATGCATTGAAAAGTTTTGTTAACATAAACAAACTCAATTTCCACTTAAATTTTTGTTTAGTCATTATTTCTTACCTAAAAACAGAGCATGCAACAGCAATGGAAGATGAAGAGCCCAGTCTTCTCTTACACTATGATCTACCACCATTTCAGTCATGAAGATAACAGCAATATTGCATCTAACAAGAAAAGTAAAATTAAGCAATTCAAAAATTGCAATAAGAAGTAGGGAAAAAAGCAGAAAACACGAAGAAGCTGATCACAAAAGACTAAGAATAGGACAGGTAGGTGGCAATTTCTAAGCTATAGTAAAAGTAAAGGAAATAGAAGGATGGTTAATATGAGAAAAGGCACTGATAATTATGTATTTTGCCTTAAATGCATGTCAGTGATTTTTGTCTGCAGTATATTAAGAAAATATTCTCTCCATATTTGGTCCCTCACAATTTCCCACATCTGAAAGGTTAGAGAACTTTGTGGAATAAATTTCGTAGAAGTACAAGAGAAGTACAAGAGGTTAAATGACCCGTTGGTAATGACTTTTAAAGCCCTACATGGCATTGGACCAGAATACCTCCGGAACCGCCTTCTACCGCACGAATCCCAGCAGCCGATAAGGTCCCATAGAGTTGGCCTTCTCCGGGTCCCGTCGACCAAACAATGTCGTTTGGCGGGCCCTAGGGGAAGAGCCTTCTCTGTGGCGGCCCTGGCTCTCTGGAACCAACTCCCCACGGAGATTAGAACGGCCCCAACCCTCCTTGTCTTTCGCAAGTTACTCAAGACCCACCTGTATTGCCAGGGATGGGGGAACTAAAACATCTCCCCCATGCTTTTTATATTTCATGTTTGGTATGTATGTGCTGTATGGTTTTTAGTTGTTGGGGTTTTTATATATTTTTTATTATTAGATTTGTCCCATTGTTACACTGTTTCTTATTACTGTTGTGAGCCGCCCCAAGTCTTCGGAGAGGGGCAGCATACAAATCTAATTAATAATAATAATAATAACAACAACAACAATAATAATAAATGAGAAAAGGAGAAAGTCAAAATGCTATGTCTCAAACGTGTTTCGCTTCTCATGCAAGAAACTTCTTCAGCTCTGAGGCACCCTTGTTAGTGCCAAAATACCCCCTCCCTTCCAACTTTAGGGCTGAAAAAGCTTTTTGGATGAGAAGTGAAGTGTCTTCAAAAAGAAAACAGGAAAAAGCATTTTTGGGGAACAACCATGACCTGGATGACTTAGAATCTCCACAGTCAAAATGCTATGGCAAAATAAAAGTACTCTTTTGCAGGATCTGTTTCAAAATATTTTTTTGGCATTTCGGGAGTCATATTGGGAGAAACACAGAGATATGTATATATTGAAATTCAATACACCAATCACTGAAAATGTAATTTTCAATGTGACTGATCTGTCGAAATCTCACAAAGGTCTGTTTTAAGTACAATGTATGATACCTAAACTTAATTACCAGTAATTTATATCATCTTATCTGAGGGCAGTATTTCTTTATGTTCAGAATACAATTGATCAAACCATATTCATGTGGCAAAATGGATTTATAATTGGAACAGATTCATGAAAATACTGTCTCATAACCTGCAAAGTTGCAGTCTTAAACTTAAAAAGAAGGAAAAATAAAAAGAAGTCAATTAAAATAATGTTTTCATCTCTATTACAAATATAATTTGTAAAGAGAAATAATAACCATGCTATTGGAAGAGAAAAGCAAACACAAGTTTTTACTAAAGTTCAATTGTTTTTAATTTTATTTATTGCCCAAGCCACATGCTGATCTGGCCTGTTGGATAGTATTTATAAAGGAATAAAGATATTTGTAAGGAATTGAATACTTTGCTGAACTTCAAGGAATGAGTTTTGTTTTGTTCTAATGATGATTAAACAATTTTCAAACAAAAGGTAGATGAAGACAACAAAAGAAACAATAACTAAAGTGGAACAGATTTTAAATGATTGTTCTGTTTATACTCAGAAGATAAGATACAATGTTTGTGGGTGTTCTGTTTAAATCAGTGGTCCCCAACGTTTTTTCCACCAGGGACCAGTTTCAGCAAGACAATTTTTCTATGGCCCAGTGGGGGCGGAAAGGGGCGTGGTTGGGGGCGGGATTAAGCATGGGGGTGCTGGTCCTCCCCGCCCCTCTTTCCCGCCATCGTCCTGTGGCCGGCAGAACCTGCCTCCCGAGGCCTCTTGCCCGGCGGGAGGCGAAGCGCTGGAGGGAGGGGGTGGCGGCATGAGGGCCGGCAGCTGCTGACTCCACGGACCAGTGCAACATGCCCCACGGCCCGGTACTGGTCCGCGGCCCGGTGGTTGGGGACCCCTGGTTTAAATTGTATGAGTAAGTAACTGCTTTATTTACTCATACAATTTAAACAGAACGCCCATAACCAGTAGTGGGCCACTAGCCGGAACGCTAAATTGCACTCGTCATTTCGGCTCATAAGTGCTTGCGGGGCCAGTGCGATTTTGCTTCTGCACCTGTGGAGGTAGCAAAATCGCATGCAGGTGTGCCCGTGTTTCGGCGAGTTTTTTTGCTTCCACGCATGCCGAAACACGGGTGCACCTGTGGCTCCGTGCACGGTTTTGCTACCTCCACAGATACAGAAGCAAAATCACCTGGCCCTGCAAGCACTTACGATCCGTGCCGGCGAGCGCAATTTAGCATTCCAGCTAGTAGACCACTGCTGCCCATAACCAATGTATCTTCTGGATATAGAATATACAGCCCCTGACCTATCCATATAATTTCTAATATATTATAATATCCAAAAAGCACCCAAAGTGTTGGTAATGACCTTTAAAGCCCTACATGGCATTGGGCCAGAATACATCCGGAACCGCCTTCTACCGCACGAATCCCAGCGGCCGATAAGGTCCCACAGAGTTGGCCTTCTCCAGGTTCCATCGACCAAACAATGTCATTTGGTGGGCCCCAGGGGAAGAGCCTTCTGGCCCTCTGGAATCAACTCCCCCCAGAGATTAGAACGGCCCCCACCCTCCTTGTCTTTCGCAAACTACTCAAGACCCACCTTTGTCACCAGGCATGGGGGAGTTAAGATATTTCTTCCCCTAGGCCATTACAAGTTATGCACGGTATGTTTGTGTGTATGTTTGGTTTTTATAATTAGGGTTTTTAGTTGTTTTATTAAATTGGATTGTTACATGTTGTTTTTACCATTGTTGTTAGCCGCCCCGAGTCTGCGGAGAGGGGCGGCATACAAATCCAATAAATAAACAAATAAATTTACTTTGAAGGACTGAAACATTTGCTAACACCCACTCTATGGACTTCATGATGTAACTGATCATAGCTTTTATGGCTTCCAAGCAGAGGCCAAAATCATAGTGCAGTCCCCAAGATTAAAAAAATGTCTACTTACTATGTCAGACAAATTTTAGAACTCTTAAGATAGAATGAACAATTAGATGAACCGGTTAAAATATGTTAGGAATCTGGATTTTTAAAATACCCGTATTGTGCTTACCTATGGAGGGGTCCCCGTGGTGTAATTGTTTCTGGAAGGTAGTCAACAAGTGGTGCCCAGCACCCTCCATTAAATGGCATTGGCAAAGGTTGTGGCTGTTTCATTTCCACAATATTCAGAAGCCAACTTGTGTACGGAGAAATGGGATCATCTGTGCAGAAATATTTATTACTTTTCTACATTGTCCATCCTTTTTGGAGCAGTGTTCCAGTAAATGAAGATCAGAGAAACAATGCAGTGCAAATATCAAATCTTATATGATAGTTAAAAGAAAATAATATATGTCTTTTGGTGGATATTAATTACCGTATTTTTCAGAGTATAAGATGCACCCCCCCCCCAAAAGAGGCTGAAAATTTGGGTGCACCTTATACTCCAAATGTAGCTCTCTCTCTTTTTTTTTGAAGCTTTTTTTCCAGCCCTAACCAGGTGCTAACAATCTTCCTGGCTTGCAGGTTTGTTTTCATTGCTATTCCCTCTGAAAAAGTTTTTTTTCCCATCCCTAATGAGTGCTAACGATCTTCAAGACTTGCAGGGTTTTTCCATTGTTACTCCGAATATTTTTTTTTCCAGGCCTAAGTCTTTGCAAGCTTGTTTTCATTGCTATTCCCTCCAAAAAAGATTTTTTTCCCGGCCCCAACCAGGGGATAAAATAATGTGCCGAAGCTCACCAGACTAAGGATTCTAACCAGATGAATACCAGTTAGAGTCCCCTCCCCATTCCCCCCTCACCTCCCACCCCCAAATAAGGTGCATTTTATACTCTGGTGCGTCTTATGCTCCGAAAAATACATTAATTCATTCATCCAACTTACATGTTGCTCATTCTCCCTGACCATAGGTGGCTTACAATAATTAAAAATCAATAAAGATATTAAAACAGTAAGCAATAGTAACATTAATTAAGAACAAGAAAGGTAAGGAAGCAAGATGCACAAGGGTAGGGGAGTGGGGTCTTAGTCTGTTAACCACCTCCAGAATAATGTGTCCTCATTGGGACTCTTTTCCTTGACCCTGCCAGGTACAACTATTTGTCTCATGGTGTCTGCAGCATATAGATATTCATATATACAATGCCCAGGATAGGTGGTCAGCAAGTCATATAGGGTTTTAAAGCAGCACTTTAAATACATCCAGAAAAAAGCAGTGCAGTTAGAAGATATTGGCACAATAGGACCACAAATGTCATCAACAACACTGCACTTACTAGACCAGTGTTTCCCAACTTTGGCAACTTGAAGAGATCTGGACCTCAACTCCCAGAATTTCCCAGCCAGCAAATGCTGGCTGGGGAATTCTGGGAGTTGAAGTCCAGATCTCTTCAAGTTGCCAAGGTTGGGAAACACTGTACTAGACTATTAAATTAGGTTAATACAAAGTGTTTTAAATCATCAAGATAATAGTGTGCATGGAACAACCAGTTTTGGCTGATTGGCAGTGATGGGCTCCTACGGGTATAGTCAGGTACTCAGTACTGGTAGCAAAATTTTGGTCAGGTACACAGTACAAGTAGCAAAAATTTTTATTTTTTTTATTTTTTTCCCTTCTGGGCTCTGGGTATGTTTTTTCCTATCACAGTAAATGAGGTTGAATGTGTATAATTTTAGAAGAGCTGTGAGTGCGTGCGTGTGTGTGTACATACACATAGAGTTTATATAGTAGATAATGTATATTTTTGTGTGCCTGTGTGTAATATGTATGTACACATATGGCATATATACACAGAATTAAATAACACAATTCACAAAAATTAATATGAATCAAATATTAAGACATACTTTTATCATCGTCGTAGGATCCTCCAGAGCTATTGCTGTATCTTGATTCTAGTCGGTTATGTGCTCTGATCACATTACTAAACCTTGCAAATGGGAAAAAACCCCACAAAAAACCCTATTTAAAATCTTAATACATGCTCAGTTTATAATAGCATTATATATCTTGGTGGATGGATAAAAATGTACCCATTCTTGTTTTAAATCCATCTCTCAATTTTTTTTCACCTCTAATATCCATTAGGACTGTGCTCATATTAGTTTAGATTTTTTCCAAACAAAATGTTAGGTTAAAAAAATGTGTATCATTTTTATCTAAAATTTCTGCCTCCATAAATCAGTCTAGAAAGTTTAATCATTTCCAAAAGGATATAACTACCCTGTGGCTGAAAATTTTTGAATTTCAAAAATGAAAAAAGCTTAGTTACTAGCAGAAAGCAGAACTTCTAAAAATGAAAAATATGTATTAAAAATATAATAATAATAATAATAATAATAATAATAATAATAATAATTTATTAGATTTGTATGCCGCCCCTCTCCGAAGACTCGGGGCGGCTCACAACAACGATAAAAACAATATTATACTGGCACAAATCTAATATTTAAAAAAAGGGGAAAAAAGAAAGCTTTTCTATAAGCAATGTTTAGGCACAATACAACTGAGACATTTACAGGTAAACATCTTTTTAAACGTTAAAGCCTGTTTTATAGAATTGTAGAAACATAGAAACATAGAAGACTGACGGCAGAAAAAGACCTCATGGTCCATCTAGTCTGCCCTTATACTATTTCCTGTATTTTATCTTACAATGGATATATGTTTATCCCAGGCATGTTTAAATTCAGTTACTGTGGATTTACTAACCACGTCTGCTGGAAGTTTGTTCCAAGGATCTACTACTCTTTCAGTAGATCCTTGGAAGCTCCAGATAGTAAAAGTAGCTTTATTAGGGAAATTTGTAGCCTTGAAATATTAACAACAAAAGTCTGGGTTTGTTTTCTTCCTCCCATGAATACTTCCATGCCCTCTTTCTGCCATAATATTTGTCTGCATCAAATATCTGTATTTGCTCTTCCTCCCACTCACTCACTCCTTGCTAGGTCAGCCTGAACCAAAATTTTCTCTGGCTTCCTTTCAGTAACTAAGGTAACCTTTTTCTTTGGACTCACACACTAAAACCTCATAATGAGAACTAGGCGCAAATACTTGTTCACTATATAGACAATCAACCTGAATATTAGAAAATACACGTTACCCTTAGTCAAAGCCCATCCACAGTTTTAATCATGAACATATTAACCAAAACCAGCTCTAAGCTGTAATTACATGAAAATCAAGTTTATGTGTATTCCAAGTTCGTCTTTAATTGTTAATCTCAGAACAAAACCACAGATCATAAGATTGTGGTTAATGAGGGTTACCAATACTCAAATTAGAGAACTACTAAGCATTTCCAGTCCAACAAAAGGAAGAAAAAGTCTGAGATGTTTATTACAAACCTGTCATCTGTCTCTTTTAAAATCCTATTGTCTTCAATGTCTGGAAAACTATCTTGGCCAGCTACAACAGTATTACTGCTTGATGTAGTTCCTATACATGTAAAACCAAAAGTATTATAGTACTTTTAAAAATAATCATTTTGAAACCACATAAATACATAAACATACATCCAACCCAATGTATAACTCAACAATCAGCAAGCAACCACTATATTTATTGGCTTATAACATGTTGAGTCATTTAATAAATTAATATATTGCATTTATATTGCATATTATTTCTTTCCATCTCTCTCATATATGCAACTATTTCCAAATTATGAACTGCTGGAATAGATCAGAGAAAACATCTTTTGACCCCCATCCTTAAATTATTTCAATATTCTTCCCTATCATAGATTCTTATGATGATGATGGTGATATGATGATTATATAATTTTAGGCATATATGATTAAAACATATTTCATGCTCAACATACAAGAATAGGCATACATATATAATGCATGTTATAATTAATATAATATATATAGTTATAATTAATATAACTAATTAAGCAATCCAGATCAAATAGCTGTACTGCATGAACTTTCCAGAATCTTGGAACAGGACCTAAGGGTTAACCCAGTGTTTCCCAACCTTGGCAACTTGAAGATATTTGGACTTCAACTCCCAGAAGTCCGCAGCCAGCAGATGCTGGCTGGGGAATTCTGGGAGTTGAAGTCCAAATATCTTCAAGTTGCCAAGGTTGGGAAACACTGGGTTAACATAATGGCAAAGTGCAGTCTGAATAAACTTAGCTGAAAGCATTTGTCTGTGATTATTTTATCCTATACTCTCTCTTCTATTCTTTCTCTAATTCTATTTCCTAAGGGGCATGTATAAGTGCACTATAGTGCCTTCCGACCCCTGTCCTATTGTCTCTCCTATATCCCATATATCGTCTCTTCTATCCCTATATCTTCTATTCTCTCATTGATTATTTTATCCTATACTCTCTCTTCTATTCTTTCTCTAATTCTATTTCCTCAAAGGGGTCCTCTATTACCTTCATTGTGTATTATTGTGTATTGGACAAAATAAATAAATAAATAAAAATAAATAAATAAATTACAATAGATCTAGGGCTAGCTTATGAATATAAAAAAAACTATATCAAGTCTTCAGTCAAAAAACTTTGCCATTTATTCTGAGAAGCATTAAATCTGACAGCAAATAAAAGTAAATATAAATATACATTCTTTGTTCTATAAATATCAAATGTTGGATTCAAACTTATTTAAAGTAGGCCCATTGTGATCAAGAATATTTAACGTAGTTGTTGAAAGTTGATTTCAAAGAGTGCACTCTATTCTACTGTAACTGTGAGGCAGGGATGGGTTTTAACTTACCTCACTGCCAGTTCACTTCCTCCTGCACCGTGTGGCCGCGATGTGTGGCCGCACATGTGCATGCGCAGTGTTGAAAATTCTACACCCACCCCAAAAAACCCAAAACAATATGGCAGCGCATGCGCAATGCCAAGAATTCCAAAAAAGAGGAGGAAAACCCAAAAACAAGATGGCGGCGCAGGCACCATGCTGAAAATTCCAAAAGAATTCTCCCTCAAAAGCCAAACACAATATAGCAGTGCATGCACAGTGCTGGAAACTCGGCTTCTGCGCATGCACAGAAGAACCACCCGCAAATTTATTTATTTATTTATTTTATTTATTTAATTGTATTTGTATGCCGCTTCTCTCCGAGGACTTGGGGCGGCTCATACCATGTTTCCCCAAAAATAAGACATACCCCGAAAGTAAGGCATGTCAGAGGTTTTGCAGAATTTGCTAATATAAGGCACCCCCCGAAAATAAGGCGTAGTCAAGTTTACATACGGTACGGTGGAAAAACATATGGTACCATTCAAAGCTGTTCATAGCGGTACCGCAATAATGTGGCGTCCCCTGCTGGCCCCTTCCATCTCTTTGTACCGTCCAGTATAGCAGACACAGTCTGCTGCTGTCTCACCGCCATTACAGTCTCCACTACAGTGTGTCGACTGTAGTTCATCTGGTGGCCGGAAGCTGCAATAGCGGGAGTATACTGTTATACCATATAAGTGCCATCGTTTGTGTGTGTAGGTGCCATACTGACAGGTACCGTACTGTAATCAGGGTACCGTACAGTACACTTTCTTTGGGGGTGTCAGCTTTTCTGCCTGTGAATTTGTCTTATTTGAGAAATATAAGGCACCCCCGAAAATAAGATGTAGCACAACTTTTGGAGCAAAAATTAATATAAGACAGTGTCTTATTTTCGGGGAAACACGATAGCATATATAAAAAACAGAGCGATAATGTTTTGCCCACCCCCAAAAAAGATGGCAGCATCAATGGACCGGCACTGATTGAATGGCTCTGTGACGTCATCAGCTGTTTGCTACCAGTTCAGGTGAACTGATCCGAACTGTGAGCAACGCACCTCTGTTGTGAGGGCTATAGCTACTCATTTATATCTTGATGAAATATTTTAGTCTGAGAAGCACCAAGTAAGATATAAGAGAGACAGTCAATGTAACACATGCAACTCTGTTCTGAAAGTTCCATATTTCTTTACAATGTCGTATCTCTTTCAATAAAAGTAGAAAGATTTAATTCTTACCAGAAGCAACAACTAAAGCTTTGTTGCTAGCAGTAAAACGATAAAATGGTGGATTGTCACAATGCTGAACTATGGGATTCACAGGATCTGTTTGCTGGAGCTCAAATAGAAGTTCTTCCATTGTTTGGATAGTATTGTTCCGACACAAATAGATGGCAACTTTTTTGATCTGAAGAAAAAGTAGCATTTAGCAGCTTTTATCTACAAAAAAAGGTAACGTGAAAATGTGCACAGTGGACATACAGATGATATTTTTGAATTATATGATAATAATATAAAATTATCTTCCTTGTATTACTTGGCTGCCAGATGGCAGAATAATCTGGAAAGTACCTGAATGGGGAAATACCATTTTGCCCAGAAACTAATGTGTCTAACAGCTATCCAGGATTAATCCCAGAATATGAAAACATACAGAAACGGGTTACAGATAGATTCTGTAATAGAAAAATAAAGGAATCACAACTATATTGTAAAATACGGTAATACCGTCACGTCATTGAACAACTTCTCATCACATAAGATAGAAATGGGGAGTAATTTATGCAAAGGGTTATAATATTGTTTTGAAGTTGATCTCCAAGGACGTCAGAGTACATATTGGCTTTAATTAATGGGATACAGCTATATTTTTGGCTAATTTTGGAGTGATCAGAGAGTTCACAAAAAGACTCATTAAAATTAAACAAAGGCATAGTTTCCTTCAGCTTGACAGGCAGCTGTGTGGATACAAATGTAATAAATAAGTAAATAAATACAATTTGAATTTAATTCTTGATGAGTTTATGGGCACATCTATATTATATTTTTGGCAATAAGGTAGAAGTGGTTTCTTGTTAAACTCTTCCAGGTATGTCTTTCCCAGGCTGATCCTACAGCTCTGTGTTTCCTAAAGGTCTCCCATCCAAATGCCAACAAGATTCATTCCACCCTAGTTAGCTTGAGATCAGTCAGATACAACCAGGTGCTATCCATAAGTTCAGCACACAAAGTTCACTAGAACTTTTAAAAGCTGTTTTTACAGCTTTTTTTTTGTTTAAACTGTAGTATCATCCAAAATTGGTAATTTGTGATCAAATGTTGACAATGCAGTTACTGAGGTTCTACCCTTGTTAAGTTTGGGGTTCCATATTTCACATGAAAATAAAGAGATGCTGAATATTTGGTATATTTTCTCCCATGTAGAGGAAATTTATTAACTTCAGTAGAATAAATTAATACAATTATTTCTGATACATTATTTTGAATATTGTTTTGTTCCATAAGAGTAATACAACTTTTTTTCCCAAAACACTTACGTAAGGTAAAAGAATTGTATCACTGCTAACCCCACATAAACTTATCAGAAACTGCAAAGTTATCCTCAGGTTGTTGCTCCATTTTTCATTATTAGCTAAAGCATTCCAGACATTCTCCATTTCTGGTCCAGGAACTTCATCTCCATACTAAACAAAAATATGAAAAATGAATGTGATCACAATACAGTGAGTAATTGCTAAAAAATAAGTGAAATATAAGACAAACTGAAAAATTATCAATGAGCTAAAGAGACACAGGAGAAATATCTTTTTTGTGCACAGAATCCATTTGAATGATAAAGGTCAAGCTACATTATTCCCTTGCTGGTATAAAATTGGAAAAAATACTGACAAATACATACTGACTGATATTTAATAATCAGACCTTTCCAATATATCATTATGTAGCATTGCACAGATAAAAAAGAATAATAATTATTTATGCAACTTTCAATCCTGGTCTAATACTATGCTATTACATTTCATATTTATAGAGTACTTAGTATTTTCTTGCTTACTTTGGCTGTCATATACATCAGATTATTAAGCACCAATGATGTGGCTTCTGGTGAGCCCCAGCCATTTCCCTTCAAGCCATATGAAACAGTCACTTCTCCATCCTTATCCTTTATTTCATCTTCAGGGGTGGTAGGACTTGAACCTGGGAGAAGAAGTCTGCTGTCTACTAGTTCAATGTTATGAAGCCAGGGTAGCAAGTAGGTGAGCATGATCTGACGCCCATTTGGATGAGTTGTTGGAAATCGTTGACTCACTTCTAAAATTGAAAACAAAAACCACTCTAGGATCTTAGCTTTAGGGGAAAGACAACGAAGCACTTAGTTCTGACAAATATATTTCTTCTGATCAAATGTCAAGAAAGTGAGTTCAACGTTTTTTATTGTAAAGACAGAAGTAGCACATATTTTATTTCCAGCAACTGACAGAGAAGCAGAGTCTTTGTGGAATAGTGATTTGATGTTATAATATGGGCAGGAAGATCCAGATTATGGATCTGCTCACTGGAAAGCTCACAGGGAGAGTTTGGGCCAGTCTCTCAACTTAATCAACTTAATCAAGTTTACTGTTTATTTACTTTTCCCTATTCAACCCATTATCAAACTTAGATAAGATAAATTTCACAAAGAAAGAACATCTAAAGACAAATGCATTAAGAGGAAAACATGAACTTTTAAATAGTTAGTCAAAGTTTCAAATATGTATATTAATTACAATGAAATAAAATAAGACAATAAAAATCCATTTGTTATTCAAGTAGAATAAGAATATTGGAATCATATCTTTAAATCAGTGTGTCCAAGCTATGGCACATGGGCTGCATGGAGCCCTTGACAGATAATATTGCAACCCCATAAGATCATAAACCTGATTTATATATATAAATATATATAAACTATATTATTTATTTTATATGAGGCCCAATTCTTCTCAATGAGGCCCAGGCAATCCAAAAGGCTGGACACCCATGCATTAGATTGGATTTAGTTATACTGTTTTTGGTACAAGAAAACATGCCCCCCTCCCAAAAAGATGTAAAATCATGTCCTATAGTTCTAAGAGTTTACATATATGATATGTTCACAGATCCACAAGAGGTTAATAAATCATCTTTCCACTACTAAAGCTAAAGATATAAATAGAAACTTGTACCTGAAAACAATGGAAGTGTCAGCTCAGGGTACATTCTTGCCAGTTCGTAGGACAGATGAGCTAATGAGACACTGTAAAGTGGTGGCAAAGGACCATGAGTCCCATAAAGAATACTGCCAGGTCTTCGCTCAGCTATTTTCTTGGAATAAATAAAAAGCTTTGTTTCCAAAATCTGGCAGAAGATTAAAAACAAATGGAAGTGATATAGATGATAAATGAATGACGGAGTATTTTAATTTTAATTTTAATGGATTATTCAGATTAATAGTTTCTGCCTATGCTTTTGTATCTGTTACCAAAAGTAAAAGTAGCAATAAGTATTAGGGTTACCATAGATTTGGTCCTCCTTCCCTTCTCCTCCCATAAGGAAAATAAAAGACACAATAAAGATATCAAAGTAAAAAAAGATGCAGACAAATGGCAGGGAGAAAATAATCTTCGTTCCCTCTATTGTAATTTTGTTCTTTTCTGAGAAATTGAAAAAAGTAGAGAGTTTTTCCTAATCATTTTCTCTCTAAAGCAGTGTTTCTCAACCTTGGCAAATTGAAGATATTTTGACTTCAACTCCCAGAATTCCCCAGCCAGTGAATGCTGGCTGGGGAATTCTGGGAGTTGAAGTCCAGATATCTTCAAGTTGCCAAGGTTGGGAAACACTGCTCTAAAGGATACATTATTGTTTCATACTATTATTTTGTTTACTGTTATTTTTTGATGTAAGCCACTTTGAATAATTTTAGAGGTGACAATCTCTAAATATTATAATTAGTAAATAAATCTCACAAATACTAAGATACCAAGCCTTTATTTCTCCAAATTACTTTTTTAAAATGTTTAAAGAAGAGATTCTAAAGAGATTAACATATGACAAGCTGTATGGCACAACTTTTAAATTACAGGGTAAGAAATAATTTTTTTCTTTCAAGGATCACTGACATCTATTTTCAAGAAAAGGGTAGGCCCAATCTCATCCTCACATACAGTATGTTTAGACTGTGTCATCAATGTACCTCGGTAACTATTCTGTAATGCAAGTTTCTCATAGCATAATCTTTAACATACTTCAAGCTCAGAACTGTGGCAGTTTCAACTCATCTTTAGCTCTTCCAGACCAAACATTTTTTCCCATAGATTCAATCTAATAAGTTTGATGGATGGATGATGTGGTTGCTTCACAATCAGAGAAGCAACTGCCCAGTTCTGGTTGGCTGCATGGAGCTCTTATAGGCACTAGATCCTCTCCACTATGCCAGAAACTGTTCTCTATGGCTACTTGGGCATAAATTGCAGGAGACTTTGGTTATCTGACTTCTTCAGAAACATGTCTTTCTAATGCCTGATTGTACTTTTCAATAATGCTTGCTGGTCTAAAGCAGAGCTCTTAGAAATATGAGTTTAGTAAAGTACACTGGAAGTGAATTTAAAAAACAGAGGGAATGACTGGTGGCTCTTTTCCCATTAATTGATAACATTTGAGAGATAAAATGAAGCCAAGGAAATCCACCAGTACTTTTCCTTTATTTATTCTGCATTAAATAACCAATAGATAATGTCCTGCTGAATGTAAAGCAAACGGAGAGGGGCGGCATATAAATCCAATAAATAGATAGACAGACAGACAGACAGACAGACCAACTAAATGTTTTTTTTGTTCTTCCGTATAGATTATAAGATTTTTTTAAAAAAAATATTTCATACATGCCTGCATAAGTTGCATGGAAATTTCATAAATCTCTCTGCTGGTGTCAGACGCTTTAAACAACACTAGATTTAAAAGAGTCACAATGTCAAAAGGGTAGTTCCTGAAATAGCAAACAAAAGTGATTGTTTGAGATTTTTAAGTTTAAATGAACGTTTTCTATTGTTTTCCACAAAATAATATATGCAAGGCAACAAACTCAATAACATAACAGTTATAGAAAACAATGAACTATTTCAAACAAAATGACAATGAATTCTCTTTCTTTTCCCAAAAGACAACTGTATAGCACTAGCACTTAAGACTTATATACTGCTTTAAAGCTCACTCTCTGAGCAGTTTACAATGTCAAGATATTGTCCCCAACAATCTGAGTCCTCATTTTACCAGTCTTGGAAAGATTGATTGTCCAAATGATTGGGTTGGCAATATATAAACAAGCCAACTATGTTTGTTTGTATGTATTAAGGTAATATAATTTTAAATGGATTACTGGGTTCCAATTGGGTAGGGTGATAACTTGACTGTGTTATTTATAAAAAGTAAATACTACTTGTACTTGAACGTGTATGACTGGATAATCACTCTTATCTCCTGAATATCTACTGCAAATCCCACATTTTCACTGTGCACTGTCCTTGATAACTCAAGGGTTGTTCTGCACACTCCTTAACAGAAAAGCAAGTCAACTTTGAGCTGGTTAGGATCAAACTCCAGGCTGTGGGCAGAGCAAACCTGCAGTATTGCATTCTAACTACTGTATCACCATGGTACAGTAATACCTCATGATACCAACTTAATTGGTGCAAGGAGGAGGTTCGTAAGACGAAAGGTTCGTAAGACGAAACATTGTTTCCCATAGGAAACAATGTAAAGTCAATTAATCCGTGCAACCAAAAAACCCCCGCAAAAACCCCGCTTTCGGCGACTGCTGGGAAGCTGCGCGGCTGTTTTAAAAGGTGACAGCCGGCCTGGGGGGCTTCCCAGCACCCCCCCCGAATCCGGGTTCGGGGTTCGGGGGGGTGCTGGCAAGCCCCCCAGGCCGGCTGCGACCTTTTAAAACAGCCGCGCCGCTTCCAGCTGTCTCCTGAAGCCGAACGCGGAAGTTCGGCTTTGGCGTTCGGCTTCAGGAGACAGCTGGGAAGCGGCGCGGCTGTTTTAAAAGGTCGCAGCCGGCCTGGGGGGCTTCCCAGCACCCCCCCGAACCCCGAACCCGGGGTTCAGAAAAATTTTGCCTCTTCTTACGAACTTTGTTCGAGTTACGAACCGGCGTTCGGGAGGCTTCTGGGAAGCCCCGCCGCCCGGCTGTCACCTTTTAAAACAGCCGCGCGGCTTCCCAGCAGTCTCCGAACGCCGGTTCGTAACTCGAAAAAAGTTCGTAAGAAGAGGCAAAATTTTTCTGAACCCCGGGTTCGTATCACGAGTTGTTCATAAGACGAGGAGTTCGTATCTTGAGGTACCACTGTATTTGACAAATAATTCCAAGTTATAAGAAAACAACATATTTACCACTATGTGTGTAAGTGTGCGTAAATATATGCACACACTATGTGTGTACATACAAAGGAGATTTTCAAACATTCTTAATTCATGCTGCTCCTAGGTTGTACAGTGGTACCTTGTCTTACGAACTTAATTCGTTCCATGATAAGGTTTGTAAGTAGAAAAGTTCGTAAGACGAAACAATATTTCCCATAGCAGTCAATGTAAAAGCGAATAATGCGTGCAATCCCAAAACACTCATTTTGCCTTGCGCCGCTGGGAATCCCGCCTCCGGACTTCCATTGCCAGCTGAAGCACCCATTCTTGCACTGCTGGGATTTCCCTGAGGCTCCCCTCGCTGGGATTCAAAGCAGTGCCGGCAAAAATAAAGGGAATTCCCCGGAGGCGGGGATTTCCAGGGAAAGGAGGCTCAGGGGAATCCCAGCGCTTCGGCTGGCAACGGAAGTCCAGAGGTGGGGCATTCCACCGGCGGTGGCTTGGGTTCGTAAGGTGAAAGTAGTTCAGAAGAAGAGGCAAAAAAATCTTAAACACTGGTTTCATATCTCAAAAAGTTCGTTAGAAGAGGCATTCGTAAGACGAGGTACCACTGTAGTTATTTTTTCATGACACCCTGGGGTAGCATTTTGTACTGTCCAACAAATGTTGCTGTTTCCCACAAAATATAAAATACACCACAGCCCATCTATAAGTTTACTGCCGCATCCTGGGATACCATGGTCCAGAATTTGGCAACTTTGGCGTATACTGTATCTAAATTACCAATACTGATACTTATAATGCCACATCTTCTGCGCTTGAGTCAGGATCTTAACAATAACAGTTTGCTTTCCTTCAACATTAAATCATTAAAGCAAAGCAATCTAAGTCATCAATTGCAATAAATAAATAACAGACTAGGTACCCAACAACTGGTGTTCCCTTTCTATATTTTTAACCTAAACAAGCTGATACAGAACAAACAGAAATTTAAAAAATGCTAAGAACTCTGCAGACAGAGCTGAAGATAAAAATGGAAAATGCCTTGCTTTCAAAACTGCATTACTATAATAATATTTTTGGGAATTTATTTTTAAAGTGTATAGAAAGAAAGAAAAATAACCCATTGGAAACATTTAACATTTGCATTGGTAATTTTAAGGAGTCAGATTGTGGAACCAAATAAATAATAAATCCAGATCCCTTGAAAATTATTTCATTTGTTAAAATGATGTCTGTTCTTAAGTATATATCACTACTTGCCAAGTTGATCAGTTAAAACAGCAGTGCACTTTGCAAGGGGTGTGTTTCTGTCTCTGTCATTATTTTAATGGGTATGCATGTATACAGTCCCATTAAAACACGAACATATAATTTAAGTCTATCCTTTTCAAATGTTCTAGGCTAATTTACATTTAATTTTTATACAGATCCTTGCAAGGACCACTTTTGTGCTTTGCTTATTGTTGATACCTGTTTCCACACACAGTTGCAATGGCTTTGAAGCATCCTGAAGCAAGCTGATAGGATCCAGTATAACAGCGATCTATAGCCCAATTAAAGAGGTTGACTTGGTCAGGATTCAACTCCAGCAACAAGACAACAACTTCACAGCCAAGCTGATGAACCTGAAAATGCAGAGAACAGGTAGGGGGTTTTTAAAACAAAAGTAACAAGTGTTTTATATCAACAACTGACAAAAGTTTATTGAGAACAATATTCTCTTGTGGGTGTTTGCCAAATTTAGGGTGCTGAAAACTTGACATTAAGAGGCAAGATTAAGTAACTCAGAGACAACACATGATGTTGGAACACCTCCATTATTTGTTATTGAAGAACGCTCACAATATTAAGCATACAGTAGTCCCTCGCTATACCGCGCTTCACCTATTGCGGCTTCACTTCATCGCGGGTTTTCAAGAAATATTAATGAGAAAAATCATTCGCGGATCTTTGCTGGTTCGCGGGTTTCTGAGGAAGTCAATCGTCAGATTTAAACAGCCCGCGGAACTCGATCGGCAGGTTTTTCAAAAAATATATATCTAAAATTGTAAATACTGTATTTAAATACTGTATCTAAAATAAATACTGTGTGGTAAGGGTTTATAAACACTTAAAACAATGAAAACCTACCAAACAATTACAATAGAAATACTTAAATAAGTACTATCAGTCGATAAATTCCCCATCGCGGATTTCACCTATCGCGGCCGGGTCTGGAACCTAACACCAGCGATAGGTGAGGGACTACTGTATTCTTTTTTAAACATTGTCTTGTTAAATGTTTCCTTTAATTCTTTCCAATCTTTTCATTATGTTTGTTCAGATTGCTCCCTCTTATTTCCTCACCTGCTCTAGTTTTATCTAATTTGGCACTATCCCTATCTACCCCTTTAATGCCATCCCTCCCCTTTTTAAAGCAATCTCTAGATAATCACTAAGAGAAGAAATGAGGCAGTTACCAAAACATTAATGATCCCAGGGAAATAAGTTTAAAAGAAACTTATTTTACTTGCGTGTTTTTGGACAAAAATAAAGTTGGCCTTCTCTGGGTCCCGTCGACTAAATAATGTCATTTGGCGGGTCCCAGGGGAAGAGCCTTCTCTGTGGCGGCCCCGACTCTCTGGAACCAGCTCCCCCCAGAGATTAGAACTGCCCCCACCCTCCTTGCCTTTCGTAAACTCCTTAAAACCCACCTTTGCCGCCAGGTATGGGGGAATTGAGATATCTCCCCCAGGCCTATACAATTTATGTATGGTATGTTTGTATGCATGTCTGCTTAATAATGGGGTTTTTAGAATGTTTTTAAATTATTAGATTTGTCATGAATTGTTTTATTGTCATTGTGAGCCGCCCCGAGTCTACGGAGAGGGGCGGCATACAAATCTAATAAATAAATAAATAAATAAAATATTTGAATATTTTCTCATTTTATGGAGCATAGACCTGGGCGGCTCACAATTAAAAACAAATAAAATAAAAGTGACTCTGGTATAAGAGGAAGGGAAGGAAAAACTCAAAGGCTTCAAGATTCTGTTACTCCATTCTGTAACAATAAATAGAATACCATATTTCTTATGGAATCTGTTTATTCACCTGCCCAATCTCAATGGGCTAAGTGTGGGGGGGTGGGGGTTTTATTTAAAAAAATTGATGAGGAAGTGCTTTTACGGCTGTAAAACACACTTTCTGAGGCCATCATAACTTTGATCGGTCACTAAATGACCAGTCGTAAGTCAAGGATAACCTGTATTTCTTAAGACTACTGCCACTTTTAGCCATCCTCTGAAAACTAGCCCATTCAATTGATATGATTCACAAGAAGCTTTTCAGCAAGATAGTCCTTTTCCATTTGACTCTCAAGAGTGCCTGCAATCTGATGGGTATGTAGGGTGGAAAGACTTGAAACAACAATGCAAACAAATTGATATCATGCTGATCTTGGTGATCTGTCAACCACTACAATGCCTGGAGTCTTTCAAAACAGTAATTCGGATTATTTATTTATTTATTCATTCATTCATTCATTTATTGATTGATTGGATTTGTATGCCGCCCCTCTCTGTAGACTCGGGGTGGCTAACAACAGTAACAAAAAACAGCATGTAATTCCAATACTAAAACAACTAAAAACCCTTATTGTAAAACCAAACATCCATACATATAAACATACCATACATGAATTGTAAAGGCCTAGGGGGGAAGAATATCTCAGTTTCCCCATGCCTGACGGCAGAGGTGGGTTTTAAGGAGCTTACGAAAGGCAAGGAGGGTGGGGGCAATTCTAATCTCCGGGAGGAGTTGGTTCCAGAGGGCCGGGGCCACCACAGAGAAGGCTTTTCCCCTGGGCCCCGCCAAACGACATTGTTTTGTTGACGGGACCCGGAGGTGGTCCACTCTGTGGGACCTAACTGGTCGCTGGGATTCGTGCGGCAGAAGGCGGTCTCGTAGATATCCTGGTGTGATTAATAAATCACACAAAATTATGTATCGTGAAAAGGAAGCAGTTGATTTCATTATTGCAGTAATGGAATGATGACAGTAGATCATTTTGATATGGTATAAGAAAGGTATATAATCTGAGTTTAGGACGCCCTGCTTCTCTCAAATTTAGTTTGGTTCTTGACTTATCATACCTTGCCCCTTAGCATACCTCACAGAGTATGGCCCTCTGATAAAACACAAATTACACTATTTGCACCACAAAGCATACCTCACAGAGTATGGCCCTCTGATAAAACACAAATTACACTATTTGCACCACAAAGCATACCTCACAGAGTATGGCCCTCTGATAAAACACAAATTACACTATTTGCACCACAAAGCATACCTCACAGAGTATGCCCCCCTGATAAAACACAAATTACACTACAGTATTTCCACTTGAATCAAAATGAATTCACCCACACAATAGACTATGTGCAATATAAATAAAATTTAATAGATTTAAAGGTGAGAATCATTGCTGAGTTACTTACCCGTAAATCTTGGCAAGCTAGAATATTATCAAGCCATTTATAAAGATAGCCATCAGGGGAAAGACCCACATTGTCAAACACAGGGCCACAGCACAGCACAGCTGACATGGCCTAATTTTAAAAAAGAACAAGATATGATCCTGTTTACTGAAAGGTTATCAGTTTCAAATTCTAAATGAAAGGCAACATATCAAACAATGTAGTAATGGAGATTAATCATGTAGACTCCATGCTGTCAGTCATGTCTGCAGAAAACATATTTCCAAATGCTACAATGGCCATACTCATACTCTTCATTGCTTTCCTGCGAATGTATAGCGATGCTATTCCTCTTCTGATCCAAAGATCCCTGAGATATCAATTACTTCCTGGGCAAAGCATGTAGATGTTAGGTGTTTTACAAATTGTGTTTTCTAAACCAGTTAGTATGCATGCATGCTGCCAGAATTACCAGTATAGAAAGATGACTGTGTAGTGGATGATTGGATTACATTGGTTTAAATATCTTCTGGCAGGAAGTTAATTTAATTCTTGAAGGACTAGGTAGTGCTGGGTTTAATTTAACACGTTTTAGTATTCTTTTCTCCATTATTACTCTTCCTCCCGAACCAATTAAGTATGATTTAACAGAGTCAATTTTGTATTTCCAAATTAACCTTAATTGAAATATTTAAAATATTGACTAATCTACAAATACTTGAGGGGCTGCCATAGTGAGGAGGGGGGTCACACTGTTTTCCAAAGCACCAGAAGGCCAGACAAGGAGCAATGGATGGAAGCTGACCAAGGTGAGATTCAACCTAGAAATAAGGAAGAACTTTCTGACGGTGAGAGCGATCAACCGGTGGAATGACCTGCCTGCAGAGGTTGTGAACACCCCAACACTGGAGACCTTCAAGGAGAGACTGGACTGCCATATGTCTGGGATGGTTATAGGGCAGTAATGGCAAACCTATGGCACGGGTGCCACAGGTGGCACGCGGAGCCATATCTGCTGGTACATGAGTTGTTGCCCTAGCTCAGCTCCAATGTGTATGCGTGTGCCAGCCAGTTGATTTTTGGCTTGCACAGAAGCTCTGGGAGGGCGTTTTTGGCTTCCAGAGAGTCTCCAGGAGAATGGAGAAGGACGTTTTTACCCTCCCCTGGCTCCAGGGAAGCCTTTGGAGCCTGGGGAGGGCTAAAAATGAGCATACTGGGCCACCAGAAGTTGAGAAACAGATCATTTATGATCTCCAGAAGTTCTACGGGTGGGGGGGGATTATGGGTGTGGGCACTCACAGATGCGCGATAGCACACCCACACACTCTTTCAGCACCCGAGGAAAAAAAGGTTCGCCATCACTGGTATAGGGACTCCTGCACCAGCAGGAGGTTGGACTGGAAGACCCACAGGTCCCTTCCAATACAAACTATATTCATTTTTAAATGATACATTCAAGATTCAGATGATAAAGAACAGATCAGAAAGATGCACCAAATATGTTATTTTGTGGAAATTATTTCACATTTAACCTGTCTTACCACTTTTCGTTTCTAAAATAAAATAATTTAATTTGATGAACATTGACATGCAACGGAAGGAATTATGATTACCTTTAAAGCACAATACTGGTATCTTGTAATCTGATGATTTCTATCGCTATAACGATCCAAAGGTGTAAACATGATGCTGAAAGGTCCAGCCCATTGACTAAACAGGATGAAGAGGTGGTGCCTCAAGCTTTGCTGAGGGAAAAGAAATCTCCTATGATGAACTAAGTGAATAAAAAAGAACATTATCAAAAAAAAGAATATTGTATTGATTAATGAATCAAATCTCAACTGAACAATGTTGCTTGGCGGGACCCAGGGGAAGAGCCTTCTCTGTGGCGGCCCCGGCCCTCTGGAACCAACTCCCCCCAGAGATTACAATTGCCCCCACCCTCCTTGCCTTTCATAAGCTGCTTAAAACTCACCTCTGCCGCCAGGCATGGGGGAATTGAGATACTCTTTCCCCTAGGCCTCTACCATTTTATGCATGGTATATCTGTATGTATGTTTGGTTTTTATAATAATGGGTTTTTAACTGTTTTTAGTATTGGATTATTATTCTATGCTGTTTTATTACTGTTGTTAGCCGCCCCGAGTCTGCGGAGAGGGGCGTTAAGATGCAAAACTGTGTAGCTAAGGAATTATGAGCCGGGGTGGCGCAGCAGGTAGAGTGCTGTACTGCAGCCCACTGAAGCTGACTTGTAGATCTGAAGGTCAGCAGTTCAAATCTCATCACCGGCTCAAGGTTGACTCAGCCTTCCATCCTTCCGAGGTGGGTAAAATGAGGACCCGGATTGTGGGGGCAATAGCCTAGCTCTGTTAAAAAAGTGCTATTGCTATCATGTTGTAAGCCGCCTGAGTCTAAGGAGAAGGGCGGCATAAAAATCAAATAAATAAATAAATAAATAATTATTCCTAAAGCACATTAATAATATTTGTCAAGTACATATTTATTGGAAAGAAAGAGCTCTGAATTTAAGATGATCTCATGTGAAAAAAGTAATTTATTTTTAGATAATATACACAATACAAATAATGTGGTGTGGTGAGAGAAAGATTTGCTCAGAAACAAAGATGGATTTGTCCCTTTTGTACCAGATTGTTACTAACACCAATTAAACAAACACTTAAACAATTAAATTGTTTTATGCATGGGGCAGTCACACAAATTCATTTTCCATTTCAAGAGATCACAGTATGACAAAATTTGAAAACCATTCAGATAATGCATATGAAGACTTTTCAATCTGTAGAGTTTTGAAATTCTAAATATCATGAGTGTCCACTTATATCACAAATATTCTTCAATTTTCAGATGCACATAAGAGTATAGATGGGACCAATGCAGATTGTATATTATGCATGTAGATCCTTCATTCCAAATTGAAATGCAACATGGAGATGCCAAACAGAATAAAAAGATGTACAGTGTTCCCTCGATTTTCGCAGGTTCAAACTTCGCGAAAAGTCTATACCACGGTTTTTCAATAATATTAATTAAAAAATACTTTGCGGGTTTTTTCCCTATGCCACGTTTTTTCCCACCCGATGACGTCATATATCATCGCCAAACTTTCGTCCGCCTTTAATAAATATTTTTTTAAATAAACTTTAATAAATAAACATGGTGAGTAACAATCTAAATGGTTGCTAAGGGAATAGGAAATTGTAATTTAGGGGTTTAAAGTGTTCAGGGAAGGCTTGTGATACTGTTCATAGCTAAAAATAGTGTATTTACTTCCGCATCTCTACTTCGCGGAAATTCGACTTTCGCGGGCGGTCTCGGAACGCATCCCCCGCGAAAATCGAGGGAACACTGTATTTTGAGATATTTACCATATAAGCCAAATTCCTTAATATTCAGTTTTATAATAGAGCTATGGATATTTTAAATATTATGCTAAATTTAAAAATCCTAATGCTTTTTTAATCTGTCTTGCTTTTTCTCATCCTCTCTCACTTTATGTATATGTATATAATTTTGTAATGAATGAAAACAGAAAATCCTTTGTTAGTACTAAGAAAATTCCATTCATTGAACATTTGGCACAGCTGGATTTAATGCTTTGAAAGCAGAAGAGTGATTTAATGGAAAATTTTCAGAGAAAACAGAACTTTTCCGATGCCCCGATTAAGCTACAAAGCTGTAGGCTGATTTAAGAAATGAAATATACTCAACCTTCAAAGAAATCTTTCAACATATATAACCTTAAATAAATTAAGTTCCTGCTATACTAACTTAACAAATGCATGATTCACTTAACAACTATGGTCAAAAAAGTTGTAACACGGGGCAAAATACACTTACCAACTGTCTCACTCAACAACAGAAAGTTTAGACTCGATTGTGGTTGAGGTCTACTTGCATATGAAACATTTACTTATTTTTTTACCCAGCAGTCCTTATCATGCTTTGTCAACCACTCTTTTTTAATCTTAATGATTCTGTACTTTATATAATTATTGTATTACCATACCTGGCACATATTGAATCAAGTTAGCAAGCATTGCACTAAAATGAGCTCTCATGTCCTTGAGAATTTCAACTTCTTTATCATTTTCAGCTTCCAACAACATGCGAGTTAGGTCAACATATTCTAAAAACAATGCTCCCAGTGCGAGGGTATCTCGTTCCAAGGCACCATTCGTACTGTAACAAAGGAAAATATTGTGTATTAAGGCCGTGATGGTGAACCTGTGGGATGTGGAGCCATATTTGAGCGCATGAGAGACATTGCCCTACGTCAGCTCCAGTGCGCATGTGCACCCTGGCCAACTGATTTTTGGCCTTCTGGAGGGCAGGTAGGGGTCATTTTCGTTTTCCTCAGGCTTCAGGAAAGCCTCCGGACTCTGTAGATAGCAAAAAACAGACCCAATGGACCTACCAGACTTCCAGTTGGGACACTGGGTCTGTTTTTTGCCATCCAAAGGCTCCGGAGGCTTTCCTGGACCTGGAAAGGCGAAAATGACCTCCCCACTACCCGCCTCCGGAAGAGAGAAAATCAGATGGAATCTATTTCCCGCCATCCCTAGGCTCTGGAGGCTTCAGTGAGCCCTTCGTGCATGAATGGGCGGGCAGTGTGAGGGGGTATGTGTGTGCGCATGCAAAGGGGGAGGGCATTGCATTATGGGTGTGGGCACACAAGGGCATGCTATCAAGCGTGCACTACCACCCCGAGTCTACGGAGAGGGGCGGCATACATGTCGCCAGGCATGGGGAAGTTAGGCTATTCCTTCCCCTAGGCCATTACAAGTTATGTATGGTATGTTTGTGTGTGTTTGGTTTTTATAATAAGGGTTTTTAGTTGTTTTATTAAATTGGATTGTTACATGTTGTTTTTTATCATTGTTGTTAGCCACCCCGAGTCTGCCGAGAGGGGCGGCATACAAATCCAATAAATAATAATAATAATAATAATAATAATAATAATAATAATAATAATAATAATAATAATATAACGTGCACGCACTCCCTTTTGGCACCCAAGCAAAAAAACTTTTGCCATCACTGGATTAAGGCATCATCCAGAGGAAACCACAAGAGTGCATGACAGAGTAGAATTTACAGTATAACAAAACTGTTATCAAGTATTAAAAAGGAAAACGACATAGGAAAAAGCTATTTTTCAGAGATTCAAGAAATGACTGTGATCAGACAAGTAATTGGCACCATCACAGGGCTTTCTGCTATTTGAAAAGCAGTATCTCCTACCTATCACTTATCACACCAGCATCAGCAAGCAATTCAAAAATTCGCAACAGCTGTAATCGTAAGAGATCTCTGCGCTCACGACGCTTCTTATTCTGTATTGCAAAAAATAAAATAAAATAGGACAATATTAGTTACATCTACCCTCTGAATGTTGGTCTTAAAAATAAAACCTAGCTGAGTAGTATCTGTTAACTATCCAGCAATTTTCAAATTGTCCAAACTTTTTAACACTGTCAGTGACACAGCAAATGGGAGGGGGGTTGTCCTACAAAAATATTCTTGCTGGCTACTAAACAAATCGGATTGAAACGGATGTCCAAGTAGACATATGTTGGTTGAGGCAGGCAGGATTCCCTTGAGTACCATTTATTGGGGGGAAAGGGAGGGTTTTGCCTTCTCTTTCTGCTCAAGATCCCCATGTACAATTGGTGGGCCACTGTGTGATACAGAATGCTGGACTCGATGGGCTTTGGCCTGATTCAGCATGGCTCTTCTTATGTTCTAAATCTGTGCACATTTACACAAGAGGAAATAAAGCATCAGTTATGGTCCAGCAAAGAAAGCACTAATGTACAAGCTGTTAATGACCTAACTGGTTGCTCCTAGGAGGCTCCTGATGCCTTTCAATGGGCTGTGATAGGCCTTTTGAGTTGTTTTTAGATGCCAGCATGTGAACTATTTGCAAACAGCTAAGCCATTCAAAAGGCCGTCAATGTTTTCTCAGATAACCTGCAGCAGCAGCTGCCCACTGTGGTTAATTCTACTCACTGTATCTGCCAAGGTTTGCCTGCTTTTTCAGTACCTGTTTATTTCCCTTTCTCCTTCTAACTTCTATGTTGCCACACACAGTGCTATAGCTAAACTCTATAAAGAGTTGGTTTGTGCAGTTTTAAGGAAGAGAGATAAAGGGACAGAAGGAGAGAGATGAGACCATTCCAAACCATTGCATTTCTTCACCCATAATTTCTAGTGTCAAATAATTAAAAATGTGAACTCCCTAAGAGACAACAGACAACAGTGTCTGATCACTGCTAACTTTCAAATTTCATTTTTCATAGATATTTCTTTTTTATTGGTAGCAACTTTCATTGTGACAAATTAAATGTTTTATGTTGCAAGTATTCTATTTTTAAATTGATTACTACCCGCATGATTTTCGGATATCTTACAAAGGAAATTTTATAAAAATCAATTTATTTAATATTTTGTCCAAAATAGATTTATGAATTAATTTCAATCCTATTTATAACCTGTTAAGTATTTATAGCTTAACTTTATTACTAACCTCTGGTCTTCTCTCTAATGCTTCCTTCATTAGAGGGTGAAGTTCTTCCACCAATTCCCTAAATTAAAAACAAAATAGTTTTCAAAAAAAGTTCTTTATAAATTAAGCAGACTGCTGTTGTAATATGTATGAGAGTATATGAGCCTTCTCCAAATGTATGTTTATTTTTGGGTGTACTGTGAAGAGAAAGTGAATTCTTGAATATTCCCGCATAAACAGATCAATAACCTTGTGATGGCGTATACGTATGTGTGTGTGTGTGTGTGTATGTGTGTATATACTCTGTCTCTGTGTTGAAGGCACATCAAAATGATTAAGTTATTGAAAACGGGAAAATTCTGCCTTAGATAGAGAGTGACGTTTCTATACAAATCTCCTAGAAGAGCAATTCTACCTCTTCAAACTTGAAACCTATCTAATAGATGAGGCCAACAAACTCCAGTTAAACAATGTGGTTGAGGAATCAGAGCCTGTGGCATAGGCTTCCTTTTAATAGTAAATTTATTAAAGTTTTATTAAAGTTTACAATTGCAACTATGGTAAAGAATAATAGAAATTAAGAAGAAAAATAGTGCAGAAAAGAAAGAAAACAAATGGAAATGTTAATTAGATTTTTTTTCTTTTTACAACTCTGTAGTCCCTTAATTACAGGGTAGAGTTGGGGCGACTGGGTGGAGCTGAGCATTTATTGATCGGATGCCCTTCCTGATGCCTATATGGAGTTTGCAGCAGATATTTTTTTCTTTGCGTCCTAAGAGAGAAACATCTGCACTACTTACTTAGGATTGAACTCTCAACCCTCAATATTAATTATAATTACCATGCAATATAACAATTTTACTTTTTAGTGTTCTGCATATTATAGATTATTTAGTAAATAAAATGGCTTGTGCATTAATGTTCAAGATGGATCAAGATGGTTACACAGTTTTCTACTTAATTCAGTATTCCAATAATAGTACATTTTATTACATTTAGTACTAAAGCAAGTCTTCAGAGAGGGGCGGCATACAAATCTAATAAATAAAATAAATTTAGTACAATACAAATACCTGAAAACAAGTGCATTAGTTCTTCCAAAGCCTAGTACAAGTGATTCAGTGATTTCTATGCTTTCAAGTCTCATCAAAGGCACTAGCTGTTTTAATAACACACCAACAGATGGAGTTCCTATAACCTAAAATAAAATGAAAATAATTTTAATGGTCATTAAAAATATAAAAGATTATGGCTAACAAAGTATGCATAGTTATTATAACTGTTGCTAAGGAATTTTTAAAAGGCACATTTTCCCAGGGAGCTTTGTGTTCAAAATAGCCAAGAAAATAAAATAAGCAATATAAATAGCACCTTGATTAAAGAAACTTTTAAAGGTAGTTTAGCAGCAGAACTGTAAATGTGTACTTTTTTCTTTCACATATACCAGTGATGGCAAACCTTTTTCCCCTCAGGTGCCGAAAGAGTGTGGGCGAGTGCTATCATGCATGCACAAGTGCTCACACCCATAATTCAATGCCTGGGGAGGGCAAAAACAGCTTCCCCCACCGCCCGGAGGCCCTCTGGAGGCCAGAAATGGTCAGTATCCTAACTTCTGGTAAGCTCATGTTTCGCCCACCCCAGGCTCCAAAGGCTTCCCTGGAGCTGGGAGAGGGTAAAAACGCACTCCCCCATCCTCTGGAGGCTCTCTGGAAGCCAAAAATATCATCCCAGAACCTTTGTGCGAGCCAAAAATCAGCTGGCCAGCACATCACATGCATGTTGGAGCTGAGGCAGGGCAATGGCTTGCGTACCAGCAGATATGGCTCTGTGTGCCACCTGTGGCACCAGTGCCATAGGTTCGCCATCCCTGACTGTTGTGGTTAGCTCTGGCCCAGCTACTGCCCCAAGGACTGTGGATGTGGGGGAGACATCCACATGCTGCAGGCCTGTTTTGCCCCCGGTGGAATCTGCTGATGAAGGCTCCTCTGACCAAGAAGACATGAGTGACAGGGAGGAGGAGCGTGGGGCAGACAGCTCAGAAGGAGATCAATTATCTTGCTCCTCCTTGGATTCAGAACAAGAGTTAATGATACAGCCACACATGCGGAGAGCGATGCATAGGCAGCAACAACTGAGAGATTATTATCAAAGAAAATGAGGCCACTTGTGGTTGGGTGGGGCTGTGGTAATTAGTGAGGCTGCTATAAATAGCAGCCTGTGGGTTTGGTCATTGTGGAGGATTATCTGATCGTTGTGTTTTGTGCCTGCTTTACTGACTTTGACCTTTTGTATGCTGATTTTTCCCTACTTTGAAACTAAACCAGAGCAAAGTGTGTTTCACTTTGTGAAAGAAGGACTGTGAATTGCCTCACAGCTGCAAGCTAAGTATCACAGAACTGATAAGGGACTTGTACAAATTACCAGTTTTTTTGGAGACGAGTGCTCTTTGCTAAACCAAAAGAGGGCTTGGTTTAAGTGAATTTTCAGTATAAAGAACATTGTTTTGAATTTTCAAAAGTGTGTGTGTCTGAAATTTGTACCTGTGAATTTTTGGGAGAAGTCTACCAGAGAGCCCGACAGAACACTGACATATCCAATCTGATTTACTGCTGTTTAATATAATTGTATCTTTGCAAGAATGAAATTGGAGAGACGTTACTGAATGGTATGTGGAGCTTGGTAATATGGTTTTGGAATAGGGTCGTTCTCAGTTGAAAATGAGATTTTGGTCATTTACCTCATGCCTGGTCTATGGAGTTTGGACATTTACTTTGAAGATAGAGAATTCAATTTTATTTTCTTCAAAACTACTGAATGCTTTTGCTTTAATTTCTTAATTATGATGATTTAAAAATCCCCAATACAGAAAATACATTTCTGAGACCACTCTACACCCTGCCACAACATTCTTTATTATCTCCTGAAGAAGGGGAGAATAAACATCGTGTGAATTGGTGACAAAACAAGAACATCTAACAGAAAGGCCTGCACAGTTAGGGACATTTAAAGTTCTTTATCCCAATATAACAACAGAGACATTCCAAAACCCCACTCATTATTTCAGAAATGATTATCAAGAGATATATCTCTTTCATTATCTTTCACTTGACCTCAAATGCTAACTCTGAAAAGAAAGCCTGCTTTTTAGCCAAAGGTCAAACATCTGAGGCTGGTGCATTTTAGAGACAAAAATGTAATTGGCAGAAAATATAATCCTAAAAGCAAGTGGAATTATATTTTCATACTTCTCTCCTGACAACAGAATGGCTTACAAAGCATAGGTCAAATCAGGGGGAAATCACCAGCCCATTCATTCTTCGTTTGCTTTCCAACTTTTATACCTTGCTCCAAACCTGAGCTGATAACAATGGACTAAAACATAGAATACCAAAACAAACTAGATAAAAACAATACACTGGCCAAGGAAATAATGAGGAAGTGGGCAAAATCATTTGAAGCTGCTTGAAAAGGATTGTAGTATTAACAGTGCCGTACTGGTGGGTGACAATTATGAAGCTGCAGAAGATAGGTTAACTTTTCTGGAGGAATCCATTCAGATGTGTTACACTCTTTCTTCCCTTAGCATAGCACTATCCAAACATTTTAGTGCAGAAACAATAGAAATAAACATGAGAAACCCTCTACATTTATCTTTGTGAATGGGCTACCAGAATTAAAAATATGTCCATATTAGTACAATTTAGGTGGCAATACTATTAGAATAGTTAGCTACAACACAAAACAAATAATATTTTAAAATTCTATGAGTTTTTGCTCATGCCATGAAAGTAGTAACAAAAGAATTATCACTCACAAAGGAAATACTAACAGGGTTAACTGAATCCTAATGAGATAAAGATGAATCAATATACATTTTATGATGCCCATACTGTAAGAAAAACCCAATTTGGGGCTATTTATTTTGAAGAAAGAAATGATCAAAACTGGATGGCAGAAGTGACTTTTGATTCCCATCCTATAAGGATTCCCAAAATCTCTGAAAATCCAACTTTGCTCCTAAACATGGGTTAAGCTGTTTCTTGAGCCACAATCATATTTCTTAATATACTCTAATGTGATCTTGTCCAGACATCATTTGGGAAATTCTAAATTTTATAATTTAAAATGGCTAGATATCTGTAATTGTCTTCTTCAATTCCTCTTTTACAAAATTATATCCTAAAATCTACAGGAAACAGCATATTATATATATGAACAGTTTGGGGACATTGTGCAAAACTGTATAATAACTATAAACATTTTAGTCAGATTATAAATTCTTTTACTGAAATATGTAAATACCTTATTATCATAACTAATGGTGCCATCAGGTGTAGTAGCCATGATCTCTGGTGTAGAAACACGCAGATGTCCAGGACTCATAATGCTGGGTTTAGCTACTCCAAAGCAGAGAATCAGATAGTTTCTCCATAAAGTTACATAATGATCCCCAGTGCTAGGCGTACTTGTTTTCTTTGCATTCACAGGACTACTAGAAATATGATTTAAAATAAACATTTTTCAAATTCAAATATTAAATATACTGTAATTTTGTTCTATAGTTTTTACAATACTATAGAACAATACAAGTCCACGGAGAGGGGCGGCATACAAATCCAATAAATGATGAATGAATGAATGAATAAATAAATAAATAAATTGAGGAAGAAGAGAAGGAAATTAAGACTTTAAGTTCAACCCAGTTATAAAATGAAATTCATTTAAGAGATTGAGTCAACAGCAACTAGATATTTCATTTTGAAATCTTTGAGAGTAACAGCAGGTTAATAGTAAACAACAGAAACTGATCGTCTAACTCAGTAACTAGCCTTACTGTATACCATTGAGCCACACTTTACTGAATGAATGATATCACACTAAGCATAATTCAAAACAAACAACTTGACTTAGCATTTTATATAGACCTGATCTATAAAAGATATTTTCCATTGTACCTAATAGTGGGTATAGCAATAGAACATTTATTTTTTTTTAATTGTTATTTTGATCTATTACATGCTAATAATAAAATCCACCCACAAGTAAAACCAAGAGATTTAGAGACCAGGGGAGACAAAGAAGTCCAGCTTAAATACTTTAAATAAATCATGCAGAAGGGTTAAAATATAATGATTGTTTACAAAAATATAATTTTATATTTGAACCGTTAAATTTATTCTTTAAAAAGTAATCAAACATATGTCATAAAGTACAGTAACTTCTCTGAGATGGTTCAAAAATAAATAAATAAGCCTAAGTTTGAAAACAGGTAATACTAATAGGTAACATTAACAGAACTTACTTTGGATCAACCAAAGGCATGACTAGCTGTAGCCTTGTAAACGCGTAAGGCCAAGCATAGCTAAGAGCTGTAGGACAATGCTTCGGTAAGTTCTCTTGCCTAAGAAAACTGAAAAGGCAGAGAACCCAAGGATCTTTGACCGACTGTGCAAATATCCAGACATGAGAAGGGCTTTTTACATCATAATGGCTATTAACAAGTACTGCATTCCATTCTACCAGCCACTGCAAATCCACATTATGTGTTAGTGGTAACGTTGTCTGTGAAAAGAAATGAAAAGAACGATATCTCAAAAAACCATCCACTTTTCATATTTTCTTTGGTACAAAACTCTGCTAGATATCCAGGCCTCATGTCTGATGACAAGGATCTTCTTGGCTGGGATGGATTTTCTAACATATACAGAACTGACATTACATTTTGTTGATTCAGCATTCTATTTCTGATTTATATACATATTTTGTATTTTAGTAACCAAATGTTCTCCGTCTATCGCATTTGTTTCTTCAGCATTCATATACAGAACAGTTTGTCTTCATCAAAAATCCACTTAATTCATTTACTTGGTTAACTTATTCAAGCTCTGGGCATTTATATTAATCCAATAAGCAGACATTTGTCTGTTCTAATGGAAGATGAAGTGCATTGTAGTAAGATAGACCTTGTAGATAATGGAGTTGAACCTGGTTCTATGGAAGTCTTTGCATGAGAATACAAATAATTTTTGACTTGCAACCAAGATTGGAGCCTGGAATTTTGGACATAAATTTTGGTCATATGTCAAGGAATCATTTGACTGGACTTGTCATTTTATAAAAATGTTTATAAAAATGTTAATGGTCATAGAAAATCATCATTGCTGTCCAATGGTGAGGTTTTTTGCCAAAAAACAACAAAAAGTCCATCACAGTCATGTGATTAAGAGCCAAAGCAACTGGTCATAATTTCAAGCCAGTTGCCAAGATCTCAAAATGTGATCGGTGACTACAACAATCATAACTTTGAGGATCGGTTATAAATAATTTTATTTTTCAAATTTATCCTAAAATGATCAACTGACTGTAAATACCTGTATACCTGTAGTTGCTATTAGATGTTTGATTTTCTGCTAAAAATGAAAAAACAATCTATACAACAATAATTGGAGGCTACAATGTTTATTTGGCATGTATGCTGTATATTGTTAATGATGAGAAAATTACTTACTGAGTCAGAAACAGCCACATGAATAAAACTTTCTAGGATCGAAGAACTTAGCTGGTCCATAACATCAATCATAGGTCTATCATCATCCTGTACACAGGAATTTAGCAACAATTAATTGCATGTCTGGAAATGATCTCTCCCCCTCCTCTCCCCCTCCCTCTCTCTCTCTCCCTCTCCCCCTGTCTGATGGGGGCAGCATTTTGTAAGGTAAAATATGAATAATCATAATCTCTTACATAAAAATGTGACTCAAGTTATATTCATAAGAATTATCAAACTGATCAAAAGTAAACACTTATTTTAGGGCACTATCACCTTCTTTACAGTTTTAGCAAGCACTTACTTATATTTATGCATGTATTCTCTAGAAAGAATGCGGCAGTGAAGTTTATCTTTACTTTCCCAGAGCATTTGGAATTACATTATGAGTAGCTAAACTATTTAAGAAAACATTCTTTTGGCAGAAACTGAAGCGTTTCCTTATGAATTCCAGCTATTCCAGTAATGCTGGGAAGGAAAGAAATAAACTGCCCTACCTTGTTTGTTGAATTTTATTCACGTCTCTGCAAGTGATAAAAGTAAAAGAGATACCATACCCAGTAATTGCATACTAAATCTCATGTGATTTGATGATGTCTTAATCAAATCTGTTAAAATACTCCCTTTCAGAAGTTTCAATGGTTATATAAATGCGGCAACAATTAATACCATAATCATAGCAATGTGACATTCCGTGTTTACGAGACTCTACATGACTATATGAAAAGTAGATTACTTTTTTCTAAGACATCCCAACGACACAAAAATAGAATATTTGGAGCCTTCTTTAACAATTAAAGAGGATAGGGGCGGCATACAAATCTAATAAAAAAATAATAAATTAATAGCTGTAGAACTTAGACTTATATAATATAGACTGATGGTGAGGGTCATCAACCAGTGGAACGGCCTGCCAGCGGAGGTTGTGACCGCCCCAACCGCTCGACACATTCAAAAAGAGACTGGACTGCCATATGACAAGGGTAGTGTAGAGTCTCCTGCTTGAGCAGGGAGTTGGACTAGATCGGTGTTTCCCAACCGGTGTGCCGCGGCACACTAGTGTGCCACGAGACAACATCAGGTGTGCCGCGGCGAGAGGCGGCGGAGGAGAGTGGGCGGATTGGGCGGGCAATGGGGCAGGGCGGAGAAGCCAGGGGCGCGTTTGGCCGGAGGCACCTACTGCCGCACCTCCCTGCCCCTGCCTCCCCACGGTGCCTCCGGCCAAACGCGCCCCTAGCTTCTCTGCCCTGCCCCATTGCCCGCCCGATCCGCCCACTCTCCTCCACCGCCGCCTCCTGCCTTGGGGCGAGCAATCCGGGAGTCCGGGACTGTGTGGCTTTGCGCCATGAGGAGAAAACGGCCGACTTTTCCCTGCTGCCATTTTCTCTTCATGGCGCAAAGCCACACAGTCCCGGACTCCCGGATCGCTTGCTTCTCCGGTCAGCAAAGCCATCTGCCCAGGAAAGCGCCATGCTGGCCGGAGAAGCGAGCGATCCGGGAGTCCGGGACTGTGTGGCTTTGCGCCATGAAGAGAAAACGGCCGACTTTTCCCTGCTGCCGTTTTCTCTTCATGGCGCAAAGCCACACAGTCCCGGACTCCCGGATCGCTCGCTTCTCCAGTCAGCAAAGCCATCTGCCCAGGAAAGCGCTGCGCTGGCCGGAGAAGCGAGCGATCCGGGAGTCCGGGACTGTGTGGCTTTCGGCCGGGCTAACGGGAGGCGGCGCGAGGCCGGGCGCTGGGGATGTCTGGGAGGGCGAGGAGGCTGATGGCTGCTGCGCACTCCACTCTCTCACTCTTTCTTTTTCTCTCTGTTGCTGGCGTGGTGAACGAGAGAGAAAGAGAGAGAGAGAAAAAGGAGGGGAGAGAGAATGAGAGAAAGAAAGCAAGAGAAAGAGAGGGAAAGAAAGCAAGAGAGAGAGAGAAAGAAAGGGGGGAAGGAGGGAGAGGGAAAGACATAGAGGGAGGGAAGGAGGGAGAGAGAAAGAGAGCAAAAAAGAGAGGAAGAAAGAAAGAGGGATGGAGAGAAAGAAGGGAAGGAAGGAAGAGAGAGAAAGAGGGAGAAATAGAGTGAAATGGAGGAAGAGATATTTTTTTTGTCCAAACTTTTCTTTAGCCCCCCCGCCCCCCCCCTTCAGTGTTCCCCAGAATTTTGAAAACATGAATAATGTGCCGTGGCTCAAAAAAGGTTGGGAAACACTGGACTAGATGACCTGCAAGGTCCCTTTCAACTCTAATAATAAATGAATGAATGAATGAATGAATGAATGGATGGATGGATGGATGGATGGACGGACGGAAGAACGAACGAACGAATGAATAAAAAATACCAATACACAGTGCATTACAGCCCTCTCTAAGTGATTTACAGAGTCAGCATATTGCCCCCAACAATTTGGGTTCTCATTTTACCGACCTTGGAAGGATGGAAGGCTGAGTCAACCTGGAATCTAGTGAGATTCATACTGCCCAACTGCAGTCAGCTAGCAGTCAGCAGCCTACAGTACTGCATTCTAAGCAGTGCGCCACCCCGGCTCTTGTAATGTAGGGTTACAAACTAGGAATACAATCTTCAAGATCTTAATACAGTGATCCCTCGATCATCGCGAGGGTTCCGTTCCAGGACCCCTCGCGAAGATCGATTTTTCGCGAAGTAGCGGTGCGGAAGTAAAAACACCATCTGCGCGTGCGCAGATGGTGTTTTTGCTTCCACTGCCGGCCGCCCTTCGCCCGCCCACCCCGTTGCTCGCGCCTGGGGTGGCGCGTTGCTGGGGAAAGCGCGCGCGCTTGGGGACTCCCTAGGTCCGCTCCCCAGCTGGGGAGCGGACCTAGGGAGTCCCCAAGCGCGCGCGCTTTCCCCAGCAACGCGCGCGGGGTGGGGACTCCCTCCCCAGCTGGGGAGCGGACCTAGGGAGTCCCCAAGCGCGCGCGCATTCCGCAGCAACGCGCGCGGGGGTGGGGACTCCCTCCCCAGCTGGGGAGCGGACCTAGGGAGTCCCCAAGCGCGCGCGCATTCCGCAGCAACGCGCGCGCGGTGGGGACTCCCTCCCCAGCTGGGGAGCGGACCTAGGGAGTCCCCAAGCGCGCGCGCATTCCCCAGCAACGCGCGCGGGGTGGGGACTCCCTCCCCAGCTGGGGAGCGGACCTAGGGAGTCCCCAAGCGCGCGCGCTTTCCCCAGCAACGCGCGCGGGGTGGGGACTCCCTCCCCAGCTGGGGAGCGAACCTAGGGAGTCCCCAAGCGCGCGCGCATTCCGCAGCAACGCGCGCGGGGTGGGGACTCCCTCCCCAGCTGGGGAGCGGACCTAGGGAGTCCCCAAGCGCGCGCGCTTTCCCCAGCAACGTGCGCGCGCTGGGAAGCAGAGTTAGGGTGTCCCCAGGCTCGCGCGCACCGCCCGCCCGCCCACGCTGTTGCTGGCTCCGCTTCCCAGCTGGGAGGCGGAGGTGGGGTTTCCCGCGCGCGTGCCGCCCACCCGCCCACGCCGTTGCTCGTGCCGATGCTGTCTTACCAGGGCAAGAGGGGGAAGACCCAGGGAAGCCTCTGCCCGGCGGGGAAACTCCACCATCTACGCATGCGTGGAAGGGCACGCATGCGCAGATGGTGGAGTTTACTTCCGGGTTGAAAACTCGCGATATGGCGTTTCGCGAAACTCGAGATCGCGAAACTCGAGGGATCACTGTAGTTGAAAATAGCTATTAATAACCTGTATTCTGATTTCTCTAAACTTTGGCAACTTTAGAATAGTTGGGGGTTCAATGCTCACAATTCCCTAGTCAGAGGGGATTGAAATCCCAGTATTTTAAATGGCAAAGGTTGAGAAACATTGCTCTACTATATTAAGATCACATTGCTACCTGGGTTTTCCCCAATGTTATATGTTATAAAAATATTAACTGCAATCTATGAAGAAATATTTTTACAAAATCTCATATCAGGAAGGGGCAGTTGCTGACTTGGTCTTAATATGTCTTAATATCAGTGCCCCTTCCTCAAAACCAACTCAGTTCAAAAATCAATATTACACTGTTTCTGGGCCTGAAAAAAAAAATTAGCTGGGTAAAATAGACAATGAGAAGCAGGAAAGATGATTTCAAGCAATGAGCAAATCACCTTTAAAATTGTGTAGTCCTTATTAAGATTGAAAAGGGCTTTCTCAGGTGGGGAATAAAATCTATTTCAAAGCCTGCAGTATAGTTTTGGTATTCTCACTGTTCAAAGGTAACTTTAATAACATCTCTGCAAAAACAAATTTTGCAAAAACAAATTCTGCTCCAACTTATAAAAAGAAACAAAAACAGCCCGCCATGTATACAGTGATCCCTTGATTTTCGCGATCTCGTTCTTCGCGAAACGCTATATCGCGATTTTTCCCACCCGATGACGTCACTCTCTTCCTTCCTTTCTCATCTTTCTTTCTCTCTCTCTTTCTCTATCTTGCTTCTTCCTCTCTCACACTCTCTTCCTCCCTCTCTCATCTCTTTCTTTCCTTCTCTCTCTTTCTCTATCTTTCCCCCTCTTGCTGGCGGGCAGCGGGCGGGCGGGCGGGCAGGCGAGCAGGGGCATCAGCGAGGAAGACCCAGGGAAGGTTCCTTCGGCCGCCCAGCAGCTGATCTGCTGGGCGGCCGCAGCAGCAGCGAGCAGACGAAGATCGGGGTTTCCCCGCCGCCCACGCAAAGGGGAAACCCCGATCTTCGTCTGCTCGCTGCTGCTGCGCTGCCGAGCAGATCAGCTGCTGGGCGGCCGAAGGAACCTTCCCTGGGTCTTCCCCGCCGCCCACGCAAACTCCACCATCTGCGCATGCGCGGCCATGAAAAAAGGGCGCGCATGCGCAGATGGTGTTTTTACTTCCGCAACCCTACATCGCGAAAAATCGATTATCACGAGGGGTCTTGGAACGGAACCCTCGTGATAATCGAGGGATCACTGTATTGCCACTTCTTCAAAAATAGCAAGTTGACTTAACTACACATAAGTTAACTCAGGGGTGTCAAACTCAAGGCCTGCAGATGTGGCCCACAGGGTGCTCTGCAACAGATTTGGCCCATGGGGTCACTCTAGAAATAGTAAAGGACCGGTCCAAAGTACAGCTGCCAGTGAAATAGAGCCGAGGAGGGCCGCATGCAGCCCTTCCTGAGCTCCATTTTAGCTGGCAAAGGGCTGCAGGAAGCTGTTTTGGCTGAAAATGGAGTTCATGAGCCTGTTTCCACTGGCAGAGCGCTTGGGCCACTACAGGCATCCCTGACACAAGTGCCATCAAGCTGGCCACACACACTCTGGCCACACATACCGAGGTCAAACACAATCCTGATGCCGCCCTCAATGAAATCGAGTTTGACACCCCTGCCTAACTCATTTTCGTGCAGCTCAGAAGCTGAAAGGAGCAACTCTTAACTGACAGATATTTCTGGAAAATTTGTAATATTTATTGCCATTATTCTTATTTATCAGGTTCTCATTTTGAAAACCTGCTTAGAGACCACATTTGGAATACTGTGTTCAGTTCTGGAGACCTCACCTACAAAAAGATATTGACAAAATTGAAGGGGTCCAAAGACGGGCTACAAGAATGGTGGAAGGTCTTAAGCATAAAACGTATCAGGAAAGACTTCGTGAACTCAATCTGTATAGTCTGGAGGACAGAAGGAAAAGGGGGGACATGATCGAAACATTTAAATATGTTAAAGGGTTAAATAAGGTTCAGGAGGGAAGTGTTTTTAATAGGAAAGTGAACACAAGAACAAGGGGACACAATCTGAAGTTAGTTGGGGGAAAGATCAAAAGCAACATGAGAAAATATTATTTTACTGAAAGAGTAGTAGATCCTTGGAACAAACTTCCAACAGACGTGGTTGGTAAATCCATAGTAACTGAATTTAAACATGCCTGGGATAAACATATATCCATCCTAAGATAAAATACAGGAAATAGTATAAGGGCAGACTAGATGGATCATGAGATCTTTTTCTGCCGTCAGTCTTCTATGTTTCTATGTTTGGGAAATTTCTTGGTGTTTATAATAGGTTTTAATGTTCTCTGATGTGCCATTTAATATGTTTTTGTCTTTAATCATAAATTAAATGAGTAAAATTAAACTAACTTAAAATGCAATATTCAGATACCCCATGGAATTGATATTTATTTATTTATCCATATGATACCTGCACATTTTCACTGCTGGGGATGAATAGCAGCTTTTAAGAAGTTAATCTTGATCAGAAATGTAATGCATATAGAAATAACTACCCTTCTTGCCTTGCCATGTGGTCCTAATCTGAACTTTTTATAGCTACAGTTTATATTTTTAGAACTCTAAATATAAATCACAAATCTTTGGCTGTCACAGCTGATTTGGCACTCAATGACTCTCACACCCGCAACAGTGGTGAAAACTAGACAAAATATATTGGTTATTGATCTTGGTAGGGATTAATTTTTAAGTAAACTTGCACTAAGCTTAAGTCTGAATTAATAAACCAAAATTTCATTGTTGGGGAAAATCAAATCAAAGTCATGATATCGTCAAGAAGTCTACGGAGAGGAGCGGCATACAAATCTAATAAATACTAATAATAATAATAATAAAGCCATACCTCTGCTTGTCCTAGTGCATGAAATAAAGCACGGACCTCTCTGAGAATCAAAACTGCCAGTTTACGTGTGGCAACTTGGAAACTGCAGAGTAATACAAGGGCAAAACCTTCTACAGCATGCAGTACATTTGAATAAGAACTTCGCTCAGTCTGGGTCCTTTGACTGGATCCATTTGCTATCAGCTGCAATATAAAGCATTTATTAACTCATCCAAATGTATTTCAAGTTTTAGTCTTTAGACTGTTCTAATGTAGAAAAATGTATAATTTGAATTGTAAAATTTGAAATAGAAACAAAAAGGCATTGGCTTGTATTGTCTCCCTGTTCACTGAAATAATAACTAGTTTTCATTCTTATTCTTCAAAGGCAGTACCCTGTGTTATACTAGTCTATGGTTGTAATAAAGATTTTGATTTGATTGCCCTGTGGTGCACAGTATGTATAAGTAACATTAACTGTCTGACATTTCAGCCATAATTGGATTTTCAACACAAAAATTGATATTTGCTTCCTGCTACTATTTAAAATTACAAAGCCCATCATCCATAATTCTGAAATGTTAATATAATTTTGAATTACATAAATGGCCAAATCATGTATTTCATTTAATCTGTCTAATTGTTCTTCTGTAAAATAATTATTGTTATAGAGATGCTATCAAATTTAAACAATTTCAGGATATGTAGCATAACCTATCACAGTGGGACAAATTTGAAAAGCAAAATCCAAACAATAAATAAGTCAAAGACTCAGTAAGAAACGTCTGAAAACACCTAGTCTTGCTACCATTCTCTGTTAGTTGAATAAAGCAGGATTAGAAAATATATATATAATTATAGAAGGAATTAATTGAAAGAAAACAAAGTCATTTGAGGGTACTACTTATAAAACATTTCTTTATAATCTTTTTATAAAAAAATTTCTGTTTTTCCCATTCTTAAGATTATTTCTGATAACATTATTTCAACACAGAAATCCCAAGGAAATGCTCTTCTTTCATTGAAGGCCTGTCTTGTACACAATAAAGGCCTTTTGTGGTTAATTATGATGGACAATGCTTGGGAAGCTTGGGGTTCATTAATTATACTTAATTACTGTATATTAAAATATATAATTATTAAATATAAATACGATGCTTTCCTTAATGTGTGTATCATAGTATAATAATAAAATACCGTGCGGAATAGATATTTCCTCCCATGTTGTATGTATGTATGTATGTATGTAGGTAGGTAGGTAGGTAGGTATGTGTGTGTATATATATATATATGTGTGTGTGTGTGTGTGTGTGGTTTTTTATGATGGATCACCCTGGTATATTGAAGGAACGTCACAGTTCCTTTTTTGACGTTCCTTCAATAAACCAGGGTAATCTGGCATAAAAAATATATAGCCCCTCCCTGGTACAGAGCTGAAAGGGATCAGATCTGATGGCCTAGAGGTTAATTCTCTGCCTTAGAAGGCAGAAGCTGCCGGATCAAATCGTTAGTATGACTTGAGCATATCTTAGTTTGGCCACCAAATGGCTGCTTCAAGCACCTTTCCTGTCCTTTTTATATGGTGATGAAATTTGAAGACATTATTCTCAGGGAGGTTGAAATTCTACATGAAATTTTTGGGGACTTGCTCCCTAGAAAGATTGTTTGTAGGAGGCCACTATCCTTGCTGAAAAAACCAGGTCTGCCAAATTTAGAATCTTCACTCCAATCTGGTAAAGTGAAGGAACCTGTTTAAAAGGCAGTTTTATCTTTACTTTTACAATCTTACCTCTGAAGATCGGACTTTTGTCTGTTCGCTGCTCTTCCCGGAAGTGTGAATTGTAAGCTTCCATTGTGTTAGCAACTGTAACAATAATTTTAAAGATGTATCCAGGAGACTATTATGCACATCATTCACTTCACGCAACAAAAAATTTGTGAAACCAAAAAGAACATCCTCTCTCCAATCGAAAAAATCAACTAGTAGGCCCTGAAGTGAATTTTGAGCAATGTGCCGAAGTTCATCATCCATATGTATACAAAGCCTATGTCAAAAAAAAGTGAAATGACAAATTATGGGCAACTTCTATAGCAAAAATAATCACAGTATCTACTGTATTTGTAACAGCTGCTCATTTAGATCTATAAACCATTATTATTATAAATTTCTTCTCAGTCAACATAGTTTAGTATCTCTAATAACAACATTTAAAGGAATTTGTTCCTGAGCAGATTTGAATAAATTTGTATGTTAAAGTTTTCTTGATATAACTTATCAGAAAGTATTTAATTTTGAAGGAAAATACAATGCAAATAATAGAATAGAATAGAATTTTATTGGCCAAGTGTAATTGGACACACAAGGAATTTGTCTTGGTGCATATGCTCTCAGCGTACATAAAATAAAATATACATTTGTCAAGAATCATGTGGTACAACACTTAATGATTGTCATAGGGGTCAAATAAGCAATGAAAAAGCAATATTAATAAAAATCTTAGTATATAAGCAACAAGTTACAGTCATACAGTCAACATGGGAGGAAATGGGTGATAGGAATGATGAATATGAATAATATCATAAATTTAATCTTTAAAAGTTTAGTAAAGATAGATGATAAAAAAAAAAAATTTCAATATAGTAAACAGTAGAGTAAAGCTCAAGACCCAAACAACGTTCTTAATATTCTAATTTCAACAAAATTACCAAGCTACTTATATAGATAAAAACCAATTCATCTTCATAACAAGGAGGCTTTCAAGAAAGCTACTATTCAAACCCGATTTAAAAAGTAGTAATATTTGCTCCATTTCCTACAGTTTATTACAACTAAGTTCTGATTAATTTTGAAACTTTAATTTTCAAGAAATATCTAAGCTATTAAAAGCTGTAATTTTCTCCCCTAATCTCCAGTATGAAAACAATAGGAGACCAACGTACAAAGTGGTTTTTTTATACTTGTTTCAACTTTTGAATATAGACAAAATGATGCCTGTCATATGTTTTCTACTCTAATTCATACAATTTATTGGGGAATTCTGGTAATCAGAGTTTGTAAGAATTAAAATGCAGAGTATCTGGAAAGTACTAAATTACAATTGATTACAATACTATAGACTGAAAAGCCGGGAAATATTTCGCTTCTAGCTCCAAATATAACAAGGATGATTTCCTTCATTTCTATAAAAATGCCTTACTAACTTTATAAAATTTTATATAACAATATATGGTTTATTTTAGAGTATTCACTATTCTTTCCTCTGGTAATTTAATTTAATTGAAATGAAATTGGATACTGACTCTACCAGCTCATTCCTAGTACTCTTTTTATAATATCATAGATCAAACCTGTCACACAGCGTCTGAATGCAGAGATACAACTGCAAGACATTTGACACTTCTGAAATAGAAATAAACCAAAGCTTCCCAATTTTAGGAGAAGATGCACGTGAAGACAGATATTGGAAGCAGAGTTATTTTAAAAAAATCAGAATTTGCACACTAGCTTTATTTTATTCAAATAAACTAAAGAAGATTGATACAAAACAGAGTTAGGAAGAGAAACTCAGAATAGCAATGGTTGGTAGTGTGCATATAAGCCATAATGACAATATTTGTTATCTGGTTCATAGTTCAGGTTTATTTCAAAAAATCATAGTGTTTGTTTCTTGTCCTGTAGTTGTGTAATGTAATATCACAAGGAGAATTTGGAATGAACTGGAATAACCGATTTGACAGTTGGCACATGCCTTAGAATTTTCTTCAGCTGTTTGTATACAAAGGAGTGGCAAATTATGGCACATATATACTGACATTCATTTTTGTACTGGAATCACATGCCAGAACACATAGGGAAGCACTTGCATCATGATACCCATTTTGTCATTCCGAGTATTATATATGTATGAATTCCTGTTGCAGTATGGCATAAATATGTTAGGATAGGATTGTATTATAATTATATATATCTGGACCTCTAGCATAAAAATGCTCTGTTTATTATAATCCAGGATAGCAGGGCACTAAACCTGCCTAGTCTGCATTCCTGGTAATTACAACAGGGAAACAAAAGGGCTCAATAAACATCCCACTAATAAACAAAGTTTGCATCACTTCGGACAGGAGGTTATACGATCAAAGGGGGAGATTTACATTGCCCGAAGCATATACAGGAGGAGAGGGTGATTAAGGAAGATTAGTTGAGATAAGGCAGAAAGCTTCAGAGAAATTAGGTGTGAGAAACATCTGCTTTTAGGAAGAGTTTCTAGGAAATTGTTTGGTGATATCTGTAGGAATAGGAAGAACTCAAAGATATGTTTGAAGTTATGTTATTGGATGTATCACTTGACATGTATGTGTAATTATCCCCATTTCCTTATGTTCCCAAATAAAAAGAGGTACATGGCTCTATAACCGTGTCACTTCACCCAGAGAGAGAATTTGTCCAAGTTTTCTTTCTAGGATTCGCGTTCGTGAGTGATCCCACACGGCTGGGTTGCACTTAGCCCCTTTTGAGGACATTGTCTTCACTAGGGACTTTGACAGCATCCACAAATTCCTTTCTGATGAATTTCAAAAGGTGCCGATACTATACATGGGGTGTTTAATATTTAATTGTAACTAGCACTGCAAACTCTATATTTAAATGCACATTTTTTTTAAATATGAAAAAGGATATTAGTTAACATCACAATGCTTGACATGAACACAGTTGATTCCTAAGCAAACATTTTAATCTACCAATGTTTTGAGAACTAACACACTGAAGTTATTCAAGGTGTACAGTATACAACAATAGCAATAAAACAGGTACAGTATGCATTTCAGCTAACCTTCAAAACTAAGGAAAATGCAGCCTACCATCAATCCTGGGACCTGCTAGTTTGTTGACATTATTTGCAATTATTACTTTCCAAGCCCCAGACAAACAACAAATATAGAGAATGGTGACACAGATAGATAAGATGGTAATCTGAACCTTAAACTGGCAAATTTATGTTGGTAGATGCTTGAAGTCTGCTTGATGGGTTCAATTCTATGTTTTAAATTTAGCAGTAATTTTGCTTGGCTACCATAAGCCATGTACATTGAGTAATATTAAAATCTCATATTGAAACCGATCATTGTTATGCTTATAAGGTCACTTAGATGTGAAGTAGGGATACATTTTAAAAATTGGAAGGCAATTTTTTTGTGTGTGCTTTGTTATTTTCACACAGAAGCCTAAGCTGATTGCTCACTCCTCATAATCCCTTAGAACAGCTGTATCTTTTCTGGTTGGCTTCAGCAGTTACAATGAGATCCAAAAAAAAAAGTGATTTATGGAATTGCCAGCAGGTCCTACATGCACACAAAACATGTTCCAATGCTCCTTCCAAGATGCTACACAATCCTATTATAGGCCCAGAAATTGATTATAATCAATTTGCAATGTCATTTTTGCCTCTAAAAATTCTTTAATATCTACACAATTTACCTCGATAGCAAGTCAATCAGCTCTAATTTAGACATCCCATCAGGAAGAAGTCGTGGAATAGCAGCAACACAAGTCCTGAAAAGGTCAATTTTTGGTTTTCTTTCGCCTCTGAAAAGAATATGAAATTTACTAATTACTTTTTAATATGAGACAGAGGAAAGAAATATATAAACCACGGGTATCAGACTTGTGGCATCACATTGCCATCATGTTGAAGTATTGCAATGTTTTTCTCCTTTGTGGAGTTTGGGGGGGGGGGGCGTGGCCTGCACATGCGCAGGGCCCCAGTTTGACACTGTGATATAAACAATAGTAAAATTATATATATTTATCTTATTAATCATTCTCCTCAAAAATTATTGCAATAAATATAGTAATTATTTATAAATCAATACAGTCTAGCAAAAGCATTGTGGTACTATTCAATTGCTAGAGTCAATTTTGTCTCAAAATTCAAATAAGATCTTGTACAAAATCAGAGCTACGATGAAAAAATAATTTTACAGGATCACAAAGGAGAGGCTGACTCTATTACTATTTTTAAAAGATTATAAACAAAGGCTATGATTAACTACAATCCTGGAATTTATTGTTAATGTTTCTCAAACTTGGCAGCTTGAAGATAGGTGGAGCACAATTCCCAGAAGTCTACCTATATAAATAAGGTTTTGCTCTTTTTTTAAAAAGAATTAGCTGTAATAAATTCAGTTCAACATCAAATTATCATTTTAAGACTTACGTGATCATATCTTCAGGTTCTTTGTTTAACATTTGTATATTTGTGAGCATCATGCACCGCCCAACTTCTTTATCAAGGTGTCGCAGTATGTTGTCTACCGCTTTTCTTACTTGAGAATAATACATTGACATACCTAGAAAAACATACAATGGAAGAACCTTTTTAAAAAATGTATATCTAAAATTTCAGAAAAAAATGTGAACATGTTCATTTTATGTGTTATCATTAACAAATTATTACAGTGTTCCCTCGATTTTTGCGGGGGATGCGTTCCGAGACCGCCCACGAAAGTTGAATTTCCGCGAAGTAGCGATGCGGAAGTAAATACACCATTTTTGGCTATGGACAGTATCACAAGCCATCCCTTAACACTTTAAACCCCTAAATTACCATTTCCCATTCCCTTAACAATCATTTACTCACCATTATTACTGGTACTCACCGCTGAATAAGACACTTAGTGATCCTGATATTTATAAACATAATTATTTATTAACAATAATAATTATTTTTTTGTTATTTATTTGCAAAAATTATTAGTTTGGTGATGACGTATGATATCATTGGGGAGGAAAAACCATGGTATAGAAAAAAACCCGCAAAGTATTTTTTAATTCATATTTTTTGAAAAACCGTGGTATAGGCTATTCACGAAGTTCGAACCTGCAAAAATCGAGGGAACATTGTATTTTGATCTGTAAAAAGGATGTTCTACTTCACAATTTATTTTGGACTTGAATATTAATGAACCAAATAAAAAATATATAACTTTTAAAAAAAAATCTCTAACAGATAAGTGAAATGCAGAAAAGGAAATTACATGCAGATTATGACCTTAGTATCTGGTGACATTACATTAATGGAAAGATCATAAAATGCGAGTGCTAAAGCAATAGACTCCTTATGTCTACTCCTTAAGCATACTAGAAAGTGACAGTAAAACTTTTATTTTTAAGTCACCGAATATTCCAGGATTTTGATTTACTGATGATATACTTTACTTAAGTCTATGATGATATACTTTACTTAAACCTATATTGTGAATTTCCTGATAAAATTATTTGAGATAAGAACAAGTGCCAGAAAATGCTGAATTACATTGGACCAGCCAAATCCAAGTTGTAGTAGAAAAATGGGAATTTCAGATATCTTCAGGATTTCCCCAAACAATACTATTTGGGATAAAATCAATACCATTAGCTCATAAACGAAACACAGAGATAAAAAGGCAGGTGTTTAAATTTAGAACAAACAGCTGTATCCCCTAAGCTGTTATTTATAAAACTCTGAATAGAATCATGTAAGATTCTTAGAAAAACACTGCTTTGCTTTGTGTTATACGAGTAAGCAGAGGACTTTTGAGGACTTTTAGGATTAGTTGTCTCAACTGATTGTTCAATCAGCTCTAAATAGAGAAACATTTCTAACAGCAGTATTGAATCAAACTTATGGGATGGTGCAGGATCATCTCTTTAATAATACCTATATCCTTAAAACTCTGGAATTTCTATCAACATGCTATAATGAGATAACAGATTTACAACTATCCTTTTATTGTATTTACATTCAAAACATATACAAGTAAAGAACTGACACTACAACTAGTCTAACAAACAGACATTGACAAATCTTTCTTTTAGATTATTTATTTTCCCCCAGTAGTTATAACTCAATATTAATCACATTATGAACAGTTTTTTCATGTGATTCCTGTTTTGATTATATAGATTAATAATTACTAGTCCTATTTTGCCAGAGTTAAATTCTGGAAAAATTTATACAAAAATAAATAAACAGTACTGTACATCATAATAAGTGGGTTATATATTATGTCACTATAGCATTTGCATAATTTTTGGTTGCTACTGGCAACCAGAAATTGTCCCCAGGCAACTAACTATGATTCAACATCCCTCAAGCTGCATTCTCCAAAATAAGCATTTGGGTATATTCAGTTCAACAGTGAAATGAAGTCTTGGGGCCAGCAATGTGGGTAAAATTTGAGTCAAGCTATCATACACATTTGTGAACAGGCAAAAGATATCTCTGATACTTGCCTATCATTTTAGCTTCCTCCTCTGTGAGAGTTTTGCTCAGGTATGTTTTCTTCACTCGTAGTGTGTTTCCTGAAGGCAGTACAGCTCCAGTAACAGGCATTGGAGGCTCTCCATCTTTTTGCTGCAAGCTATCCGCAATAACCAAGAAAGCTCTCAGACCAATATTCATTCTCTGCAAATTTGATGATGAAATCAAAATAACAATTGTGTGGTTAGCATTGATGCGGGACCGACTTCTGCCACATGAGTCCCAGCGCCCGGTTAGGTCCCACAGAATTGGCCTTCTCCAGGTCCCATCAACTAGACAATATTGTATGGCGGGACCTAGGGGAAGAACCTTCTCTGTGGGGGGCCCAGCCCTCTGGAACCAGCTCCCCGCAGAGTTTCGCACTACCCCCACCCTCCTTGCCTTCCGTAAGAGTCTTAAGATTCACTTATGTCGCCAGGTTTGGGGTGATTAGATCTTACCCCCTTGGCTGACTAAATGTTATGTATGTTGCTGTTTAAATGGGTATGATTGGTTTTTTAATATAGCTAACGATTTTAGAGTATTTAATTTTACTTAATTACTTAATTTTACTTAATTGGATTTAGTGTATTGTATTGTATTGTTCTTTTTTATATGTTGTAAGCTGCCCCAAGTCTCTGGAGAGGGTGTGTGTATGTATGTGTGTGTGTATATATATATATATATAAACAGGCAGCATATAAATCCAGTAAGTAAGTAAGTAAGTAAGTAAGTAAGTAAGTAAGTAAGTAAGTAAGTAAGTAAGTAAATAAATAAATAAATAAATAAATATTTACTTTCACCTGATCTAAAGAGATTACACTGAAAATAGCTGGAGATCAATACAGTATCTCCAAAAGATTCCAAAGAACAAATTCTACATGTGAATTTAGATTCCAGTGAGAATTAAAGAGGACTGATAAAGAATACAGTAATATGGAAATGGTTGTGTGAAATACAGTAATGGGGTGCCAAGTCAGTAATTTTAGGTTTCTACCTAGTTACTCATAAAACTAGAAGTATAATAGATACAGAATATTTGTATAGTGTTTAAAAATGTGCTACAATTAGCAAACTGTCCAAATTGTTGCTTTTCCCCTGGTTTTCTCAACACAACATAATCGAGGAGATAATTCAGTAGACATTTCTCTAGTGAAATGTCTACCCTATGGAAGAGTCTCTCATGGAGATCTGGACAGCCCCAATCCTGTTTGTTTTCTTGAAGCTTAAGACAAGTAGGCAAATCTGTAATTAAGAATAATGTGTGAAATTCTTCAGCTTTTGTTTTTTGTTCTTTATTATATCTGCTTTCTATTTTTATTGGTATATCTACCAACAGCTATCCAAAATAGCCATTCAAAATTATCTGTTTATGATGTGGAGTCACATAAATTTCAGAAATAAATTTCTACAAACTACATGGAAGTTTATAGTTTATTATAGTTATGACCTATAAAGCCCTTCATGGCACCGGGCCAGTTTATCTCAGGGACCGCCTTCTGCCGCACGAATCCCAGCGACCAATTAGGTCCCACAGAGTGGGCCTTCTCCGGGGCCCGTCAACTAAACAAAGTCAGTTGGCGGGGCCCAGGGAAAGAGCCTTCTCTGTGGCGGCCCCGACCCTCTGGAACCAACTCCCCCCAGAGATTAGAATAGCCCCCACCCTCCTTGCCTTTCGTAAGCTCCTCAAAACCCACCTCTGCCGTCAGGCATGGGGGAATTAAGATAATCTTTCTCCCTAGGCTTCTACAATTTATGCATGGTAGGTTTGTATGTATGATTGGTATAAAACAAGGGTTTTTAACTGTTGTAGTATTGGATTTTTTACATTGTTTTTTGTTACTGTTGTTAGCCGCCCCGAGTCTACGGAGAGGGGCGGCATACAAATCCAATTAATAATAATAATAATAATAATAATAATAATAATAATAATAATAATTCCATGTATGTAGAGCACTGTAAAATCATGTGCTTAGGCAATGTTAAAGAGCAATGAAGGACTTGATGAATGATACTGATGAGAGTTGATCCCTTATACCAAAACAAAGAGCACTAGATAACACTGACCCACTTTCTTGCTTTTCTCTTAAAACTGTATTATACTTTTTTAAATCTGAAAAGAAAGTATTAATAATCATACCTTACCTCTGGATTTAGACTAAATGCTTTTGCTGGCTTTCCAACACAAAGGAAATCAAATATGATTTCTTTCATTGCAAAATCCAACCGTTCCTGTAGCAAAATATATATTGCATATGAACTTATGAACATTTGTTGCATCTCTAGCATAAATTTGAGTGGAATGATCACAATTTTAAATCAACACAAAATTCCAACTTATTTCAACAAGACCGTATTTATAACAAAACTTTCTACATAAACAATGACTGGAGATTACTGCTTATCTAGGAAATTGTAAAGCAGAAGAAGGTCTAATTGTAATGTATCCTATAATACCTTATCCTGATAGATATTAGATGATATAATTGAGATGTATTCAATCAATTACCAGAATTTAGCTTAGTTTTCAATGCAAGACTTTTCTATAATTCATCCACTTGAAAGCTGAAACACCCTATTTAAGCACATAATTAAAGAAGCAAAACTCAGACATTTAAAGTAGAGGAAACACAAAGTAAAACGTAAAAATAAAACATCCCATCACTTAAAAAGCATAAAAGGTTTTCAAACCTGTGCAATAAACTGTATAATTTTCACAAAAATGTTCAGAGGCATGTCTCGTGGTACCACACCTCGGGAACCTTTTGGAAAAAGGGTTGTGATGATTGTTATAAGCCGACTGTAAAATTAAAAAAAACAACAACATTGTGACAAGTTCATTTCTTGCAATTTAGCTTTATGCTACCTTAATCAAACTTTTGAAAATAGCTTAGAAAAATCCTACAGGAAAAATGCTAATAATGGACAAAATATTTTGTTCCAGATTAAAAGACAGCATGTCATTCTGCCTAGTACATTCTAAAATTTGTTAAAATTGAGAAAAAAGGTGATTCCTTGGGCCAGGAACATACTTTAATACTGATGGCACAGCAAATGCGGTTAAATAAAAGGATAATTCAATAATGTAAATGTGTATTTACCAAACTATAATCCACAAATATGCCCAGGATAAATATCAAAATGTAACTAAGATACTTCATCTCTTTCTTTGCATTATATGGTACAAATTAGACCCTTGGACTATTCTGAAGGTAGCTTTAGTGCTTTGCTAGCTGTATGAGAAAAATTACATTTAAATTAAATATGAATATATAACAATACCTTTGGGTAGTTGTATTGCTTTCACATTTAATTCTAATCATATAAACCCAGAGCAGTCTGTAAAGAGATTCCAGTGCAACTCGAGCCATTTTTGGATCTTTGTTCTAAAAAAATAAAATCATGAAAATACTGTAATCTTGATTTATATTTCATATAACGGCTAAATCTTAAGGTACCTACATTTTCATTCATGGAATCTGAAAAGGGGCATTTTATTTGTAATGGACCTATGAGAACTATTAAGACTGACAAATTGACAAAATATGGATTATGGCTTTGTTTGGGTTCCTGCAAGAAAATTGGGGGGGGGGGGGAAATTACATAGCAGACTTTATGCCAAGAATGATATGAGAGCCAAAGTATTTGGGCTATTTTCTCATGGCATGAACAATCTGGGCTAAGTAATGATATTATAGAGAGAGAATTAGATACAGCATGGTGCATTTTTGTGGAATTGAGAAAAATGAGAAGTATGTAACAGATCTGAATGAAGTAATTTTGTGGAGTGCAGATGAGGAATATACATGCACGACAGAAAAGATGAAGATAATGAATTAAAGGATCAAAATGTATGGTGTGGAATGAAGGGATTATAATATATAGGGTAATGAAAGTTTGATAACTGAAACTGAAGCTAATGCTGTAAATGTTTGAGTACAAGGAGAAACACAAAAAGAAAGTAATATTATGAATGCTGACAAATTACAAGGCTGCACCCTCTAAATGTTAAACCTAGAGAACTGCTAAAATTTGGATAAGTAAAATAATGCTATTTCCTTACATAGAGAGAAATATAGCAATATAACTAACAATACATGTGCTTCTTTCATACCAATTAGATTTGATAAAACTAATGCATGGATATCTGTCTCTTTAAAATAGACAGCAAACATTAAAGATATTTAAAATTAGGATGTTTCTAGCTTGAAATATATATGCTTGAGTTCAACAAATTTTGGAAAGAACACTATTTTTTCACTGTAGCAATGGATAAGACATGTCTTGTCTATTTATCTTAAAAGTGCAGAAGACGTCTTAGTCTCTGGAATCAGAAATATTCTTACTGGCAATAACTTTTAAGCTTTGAATGGATAGATATATCTTCAGGTTTGTTTGTCATTGAAGCCAAGCATCTACGGTAATTCTTAAGTGTGCTGGAAGCCAAATAATCTGCTACACAAACACATTTTCATCTGGAGTGTCCTTTTAAAGCCAGTTGAGCAAACTGACTTAAAGACAGGCAAGATATGAATAGTTAATATCTCTAAGCATAATAACTGGTAAATGACTTTTACATAAAAGTCAATGTTAACATTGAAAAAAATCACTTTAAAATTATAGGTAAAGGAAACTCTATTATATACTGCATATTTAATTGAAATGGTTTTAACAAAGAAAATGGGACCTACCTTTTGTAAAGTAATTTATCCAATCTGTCAGCTTTTATTTTTTATATTATTTTTATATACAGTTTTATAACATTAAGTAGTGGGTGCAGATCATAATGGTCATGAAGTATGAGACAATGTACTGTCAATAAGCCAACAAAATATAACTTGATTTTGTAAATTACATAGGCTGCGTTTATTAAATTTGCTATATCATAATAATTTTTTTTGATTTTGTTTTAACATATGATTTCTAAATCTAGCAACTGTTATTTGTAAATCAAGGTTTATAGCCTAATGTATTGTATGAACTCAAACATTTGCATTTTAGTGAACCATATGATTTAGTAAAATTCATAACAGAATCACATATTACAGTATATTAAGTTTTATGTCCTTTCTGTATCATATTATGATGCTATTATATGCAACTATGATAGATTAATCAGACTTCACCCTAAATGTGCCCAAATAATTCACTTGAAAAAGTAGAAACTGGAAAAAGTTTGGAGAAGGGCAACAGGGAACAAAGTTGTATGATAAAAGATGAAAGAACAGAACATGTTTAATTTTCAGAAGAGGTGTTGAAATAGTACGGTAATATAATTGTAAAATACTGGTTGAAATACAAGGTCAAGTCATGTTCTTGCTCTTTCATGGATGCTCTAGAATGTTTTTTCATGGATGCAGGAGAGAATGTGGAGTCCAGTTCAGAAAAGGTTTAATTGTACTAATATTATGTTCAACCAGTTATCCGGAAGCTGGGTTCTCCTTCACTGGATGTATTTAAGCAGACGTTAGAAAACCAACTGTTGGAGATGCTTTCATTTGGATTCCCTGCATTGAGCAGGAACTGGTACTGAAGCCTAAACAGTTCTTTAACTCTGTGATTCAATAAATATTCTATGACACCACAGTTGTCCTGCTAAGGATCTGTTATTCTCTGTTACATTTTGCTAATTAAAAACAATGCAACTATTTAGCTATGTAACCAACCATCTTTTGGAGAAATACCGCAGAAATGCTCAAAATAAATCTAAGCAACATGAGTAAACTTTTTAGTGAATAATTTTAAATATAGTACAATGAATAATAATATTCAGATAGTATTTATGCAGTAGGACACAAAAGAATTGGTAGCAAGGTTTCGAAATAGGAAAAATATTATTATTTACAGTAAAGCAAATGACAATTTTTAAGCAATGGTATTTTATCCAGCTAAACTTAAAAAGATAATAAACCTGGTTGTTAAGTTTTGGTTCTCACCAATCGTAACTTTATTTGTGATTAAAAGCTGTATTTCAGTCAATAGAGCTGGAGAGCTTAGCCATCCAGATAGCATATAAATATTTATTACATAAAAGGAGGAAGAGTGAGTTAAAAACTCACCAGTCACCTTATATGACCCTTTCTGTTTTCAAATATAGGGAAATCTGGAATGTTTATAGTGGTTTTCTAGATAAAACAGTGATTCTGAAAAACAAGAAGTAGTATCGACAGGCAGGTTTTCATAAAAGTAAAAGAAAAACTTTGTTTTAAAAAAGACCAATCTGGGGATATGTTTAGGACTATACAAAACCCAGCATGAATTGGAGAGACAATCAAATGAAGTTTATTCAAATAACATATTCCTGGCTGAAAGAAGACCCAAGAACATTTACATTGCAATATTTTTTGCAGGTTGACTTGCCTTTTTTATCTCTCAAAGTACAAAGATTGTCACAATTATTTTAACAATTATATTAAGTATTCTTAACAACTATATTAAGAAAAGAAGTTAAAGAAAATAATTATATTTTCCTTTTAATAACCATATCTTTAGATTGCCTGAAGGTTATATGTTTTTAACTGTTTTTATTGTTTAGCATTTGTATTTTTAAGCAGTTCAGTCTACTGGAGAGGGCAGCTATAATCAATTCATCATCATCTTCTTAAATTAAGATGTGGACTTGATTATTTTAAAGAAAGTAATCATATTATATTTACAAATGTACTTGCAAGTACTAGTTTTATTTTATTTTAAAGGTACTTAATTATGACAGAGGTTCTATATCATATAAGTGTATTCTGAGTCAGTATGCTATGTATATTTTATAATTAGTAGAGATATGGGAAACCATGTATTGATTTGCAAGGAAGTCTCTAAATTAAGAATATAAAATTGCACAGGTAGTATTGGTAGATTCACGACACATAATATCCCGAGCTCACTACAAAGCCAACAAAAATGATGTACTAACTTTGAGATTGGACAGGCAGTTGTTGAGAAAAATATGCCATCTATTTAGAAAGAACTGTTTTTGACTGACACAAAGCAGGCAGGTTACTAGAGGATACAAAGCCTAAATAAGAGACAAAAGAAATACAAGATTATTTGAATGACAACAAAGGAGAAATCTAATTTATCAACAGATCCACAGTAAACATTAGAGCATTAGATCCACACTAAACTTTAGAGCTCCATCTCTCTCCTGGCTTATATTAAATGCATCAGCCAGTATAAACAATAATTATAGAATTCAGAATTCAAATAATGATTTTTTTAAAATAAAAAAATTAACTCTTATATTTTTTAAAAGCTTAATTATTATGATTTTTTGTGATAATTCCATTTAAAAGTAGAAATAACTTTACAATTAAATAATAAAATACTTCTATCTAGCACTATCCAGAACATCTGTCCAACATTATGCAGCAATAGAGTGCAGAGTGATGTAACATTACAAGGATAAATTGTAGTAAGCTGAGTCTCAATCAATCAATCAATCAATCAATCAATCAAATAAATAAATAATTGTACCAGTTAGATTTGTTGAATGTTAAGAATCTGCTGTCATGATTCATGAAGCTATTAGAATTCCCACAGAACAGGCAATTTGTATAGACTAATGGGGCCCTTGGCTTTAATGAATACATTAACAAATATATTCATCGTAGTGACAAAAAAGCAGTTTGAGTGCTTCTTCAAACAACTGGTATTTTTTTCATCCCATTATATATAATAATGAGCCACTAAATAAATGTTTTTTCTTAGAACTGTATTTTATTTGGCTCTATTACTGGAAATAACCCAGAAAAATGGCTTGTCCCTTATAAGGTCACAGAAATCTCTAACTTTCCTACAACACTTCAACTATACTATTTTCAGTTAAAAATATTCTTAAAGTTTCCTTTTCAATTAAAATATTGTAATAAGAAATAAAAGATTCCACAATTCACAGGTCAAGTACAAAGGGGAACATGATCCAAAATGCATATTTGGGTAGTTTTTTGTCCAACATTTTGTCCTTTTCCAAATGTTCTACCTTGCACTTTCAGTTTAATGGGTTTTCTTCTTCCCTTTCCCCCTTTTGTTTTGCTTAAAAGCTAGAAAAACAAAGTATGATTTATATGTATTCTGGAGAGTACATTCAGTAGGATTTTAACACTCTCAGTATTAAATGAACAATTTAAATCACAATCTTTCATCATTATTATCAAAATCAAATCAAATATGTTATTACAATTATTAATCATAACCACCCATTAAAATATAAATTACAAAACAAAAGTAAAATTAGTTGAGGTCAGATGATATGGGGTCTTCACTACCACCCAAAAACAGAAGGCAATTACCCTTCTTATGCCTAGGTTAGTATCTCATAATATTAATTTAGTATAAGATTTAGTATAATAGAGAGCTGGGGTGGCACAGCAGGTAGATTGCTATACTGAAGACCGCTGAAAGTGACTGTAGATCTGAAGGTCAGTGGTTCAAATCTCATCACCGGTTCAAGGCTGACTCAGCCTTCCATCCTTACGAGGTGGGTAAAACGAGGACCCAGATTGTGGGGGCAATATGCTGGCTCTGCTAAAAAGTGCTATTGCTAACATGTTGTAAGTCGCCCTGAGTCTAAGGAGCAGGGTGACATAAAATCGAATAAATAAATAAATAAATAAATAAAACTAAATAAAATATTTTTTCTTTATTTTCCCTTTAAGATTGGTGCTCTATGTAACTTACAATATCTTGTGTTCCTTTGATTCTGATATAAATTGTAAAATTAAATACAGTATACTATTTTCAACTTAAACTGTAAATTGAAATATTATAAAATACCTTTGATTTTTTAAAAGTCCCATTCACTTTCAATTGATCTAGTGCCAGGGATAGGAAAACATGGCTCTTCTATGACATGCTAGCATGACTGGCTCGGGTCAGGAATTCTGGGAGTAGAAGTCCACAAGTCATAGAAGAGTCAACTTGGCCTACCCCTAATCTAGCCAATGGACATGATCTATTTAGAGAATCACATCTTATTTCAAGAGTTAGCTATGTGTGCACAACAGCATGTGCTATTGATTGTCAATCAGTGTTGCTTCCTAAGTGGACAGTTTGATTTGATAGAAGTTTGATTTACTTGGAGTTATATTGTGTTGTTTAAGTGTTCCCTTGTCAATATAAATAAAATTGGAACAATGCTAAGATTTTCCACTGCTGCCCAATATTTATTGAACCATTAATGAATGTAGAATCTTCTGTCCATATCTAACTAGGACATGTACTTAGGATATTAAAGATATTTTTAGAAACCCAATGTTTGGGAATAATTAACCCACAACTAAATGAAAGAAAGAAATACTAAGGTCCAGTGCATCACATCTTCATCTCTGCTATACCTTTTCAAAATGAAATGTCTATGCTACTATTAAGCTCATACAAAGTATAATTATACTTAGAAACAAAAAATAAAACTATTGTTTTAACAGAAGTCATTGGCTTGTTTATTAAGGATATCAATTACTTACTAACAAAACTTTATTACTTTGCACTGTTTAGCAACACATCCATTCATTCTTTTAATCCTAATGATAACTATTGGACCACATCATGTAATGGTGTGCATGCTTTTTTAAATAGCCAGAAATCAACAATGACTAAATATAACAGAAATATTGTACATAAAAACAGTTAATGTATATGCTGACCGAGAGGCGCTTACATTAAAAATGACTTTCTAACAAGTTATAGTGAATCTAATAAGATACAGGGAAATAAATAGTTTTGGAAATATTTCAGAAAGCATTTTAAGTTAAAAAAAAAAGCACTTTTCATAACAGATATTAACCTCAACATTACTTACCAGTGAATGCTTCTTTCGTGAAGATAGTTCGAGTGTTGTATCATACAGACTTTCAACAAAGTTCCTCAGACAGGGAACATTCACTTCATTTTTAACAGCCTGAAGAGATGGGGGGGGGGGGGGGGAGTTCTATTTCAGATTTTCCAAACAAGCTTGGATACTCATATAGAAGATAATGCTGCCTACAGTCTATCATTGGCTTAACAAGAGAAAATAAACTTAAACAGAATCAAGGGAAGGCACTGTGGGAAATCATAATTCTAGCAACTCTACTATCTGTCTAAGCTGAGATAGAAAGAATAAACACAATACGCAGTTTAGGAGTTCTTGATCTGAATTTTCCATGAACTTCGAAGTGAAATCCAGCCTCTTATCTTCATCATATCTTAAATAATAACAATATAACACAATTGTAGATATACTTTTAGCCAGTGAAGGAGTACCAAAATTTTTACTACCACCCTGTGGGTGTAGCTTATGCAGGACGCCCTGCAATTTCTTTCAACATCTTTCAGTGCAAAGTGGGTGCTTTGGGGTGGAGCTCCATTTTCGCTACCCAACTGCGTTCCCCCCGCCATCTGAGCAGTAGCCCACCTCTGCTTTTAGCCACCAACCATTTCTCTTTTGGATCCTTTTTTTGGCTATTCTTATGTTTTATTCAGAAATTTCTATTGGTACAAAACATTGGACAGAACACACTGCTAATTTTGAAGTGTTAACACAGGTTGCTTATTTACTACCTTTAAAGCTCTGGGACTCAAGACACTAGCAGAGAACTTCTAATTGTAAGATTCCCATAATTTATTATCATAAGCCACCAAAAGCCCATTTTTCAGTGAAAACTATTCTGCCTATTTGCTATTTGGGGTCAAACATTCTCTGTGGAAGCCCCAAGTCAAATTCCCAGTGCGATGCAAGAACTGCTGTCTATGCTGGCCCTTAAGATGATTTTAAAACACAAACCTTTCAATTAGCTTACAATTGAAATGGTTTATTTTAAACTTTTCTTATTAATTTAACTTTGGTAAAAATGCTACTTTAATTCTGTTTTAATATCAAACTATAGTTTTCGAGTTTTATGTATTTTAACTTATTACTAACTGTTGGATACTATGTGTACTAACCAGGGACTTGGTTGATAGGTGATGGGTTAGTAAACAAACAAGAACTTACAGCAGCTACTGGGACAAGAATTTCAACAAACAAGCCTGCTAATGCGTGTTTGATATCTTTGTCTTTAACTTCAAGAAAATAATGTGCACATTCCTAGAATAAACAAAAATAGAAAATAGAAAATATTTGTATTTTTGATAAAGCTACTACTTTGTTAAATATGCAACATTTTTGCCTTCATTTTACTTTGATAGTTTGATTCAAAAGGCAGTGCAAATTTATGTATGTTTAGTCAAAGGTGCTGCCGCTATTTTCTTACTCCAAATTAAGTACAACAAAATAACAGAGAATAATAATCTGCCAAATAGAAAAATATAAGCAAACATTATGAACAATTAAATGAAAATAGATTTTCAGTCATTATGATAGTCATATCTTATTTTCCAGTTTTCATTTACTGTCTGACATATGAAATAAAAACCACATACAGTGGAACCCCGACATAAGAGCTGCTCTACTTAAGAGCAACTCGAGATAAGAGCTGGGAGGGGAGAGATATTTTTGTTCTACTTACAAGCCCAAATTCGAGATACAAGCGCCAAGGAGCTGTCTCCTGAAGCCAAACGCTAACTTCCGCGTTCGGCTTCAGGAGACAGCTGCGAAGCGGCGCGCGTGTTTTAAAAGGTTGCAGCCGGCCTGGGGGGCTCAGGGGGGTGCTTGCAGCTTTCTTTCTTGCTCTTTTTCTTTCTCTCTTTTACCTTCCCTTCCTCTATTTCTTCTTTTCTTTCTCCTTCCCACCTTCTTCCCTCCCTCCCTCCCTTCACTCATTCCTCTCTTACTCTCCCCTTTCATAAGTTTCCTTGCTTCCTTCCTCTGTTCCTGTCCCTTCCCCCTTTCTTTCTTTCTTTCTTTCTTTCTTTTTTGCTTTCTTGCTTTCTTTCTTGCTCTTTTTCTTTCTCTTTTACCTTCCCTTCCTCTATTTCTTCTTTTCTTTCTCCTTCCCACCTTCTTCCCTCCCTCCCTCCCTTCACTCATTCCTCTCTTACTCTCCCCTTTCATAAGTTTCCTTGCTTCCTTCCTCTGTTCCTGTCCCTTCCCTCTTTCCTTCCTTCCTTCCCACCCTCCGTCCATTCATTCACCCATTCCTCTCTTGATCGCTTAAAGCCGGTCCCTGGTGCAAAAAGGGTTGGGGACCTCTGTCCTACAGGATTGGGTGGCAGAGAAGTTGAACATATGTAAATTTAAAAGTTTAAGAAAGTTTACAAGTTAAGTGAAAGAAACTTCATTATTCATTTATATGTACATGTACATTTCTTCATTAAAAACATGTCTTTCTGCATAATTTAGACTAACTTTGTGAGTTTTTTGAGGGCTGGAACCAATTAAAATTATTTACATTAATTCCTATGGGGAAAAGTCGTTCGAGATAAGAGCTGCTCGACTTAAGAGCCCAGGTCCGGAACGAATTAAACTCGTATCTCGAGGTACCACTGTATTCCTGAAATTAGTTACTACAAAAGCATTATGAAGCACTGAGGTTTCTTTGTAAAAGAAAAAACAGCTTCCTCCTGATATGGAAATTTTCTACCTGCATAAACTGAAGGGAAGCTTCAAAATCTTCCACAGGGTACATTTTAATACGGAAGAATTTCATCCCCATGATTAGACTGATAATGCTTTGAACCATGTAAGGATTCTGCTCCTTATGCCGCAGCTCTTTTAATTCTGCCATAAATTTCTTCTTCACAGCTGGAAATCTAAAAACAGACAAAACAAAAATAAATTATGATAATGCTTCTTTCAAAGTAGATATTTGATAGCAAGACAGATATTTTTTTTACTATGCATTATTTTTTATATACTTATTTTAAATGGTCTTGGCATCAAATGGCACCTAAATTTAAATAAATAAACCTGTTATTCAGTCTGAGGCTCCTCAGGGAACGGCTGGAACTCTGCTGGCTCCATGCTCAGAGGGGGAGGACGAGGAACAGGAGGAGGAGGAGGAACAGGCAGACGGGGAAGAGGAATGTCAGGACGAGGAGGAGGGAGAACAGCCTGAGACCCCCGGGGGGGAGCTCTCCCCAGCAAGTAGCCTGGAGTCATTAGATGAGAACGCACAAGCCATCATAGATATGAGGCAGAGAAGGGCAGCACAAAGAAGGGGACAATTAGCCAGGTATTTCCATCCCTAATAGGCAACAGCTGGGTTTGGGTGTGGTTCTCCTCAGAAAGGTTGAAAAGGCAGGCCTGCCCTTCCTGTATTGTGGAGAGTTATCTTTTGGGAGTCCTGTGACCTTGCTTCGATCCTTGGCGTCTCTGATTCTGGCTTGTGGCCTCGAAGGCTGAAAACTTGGGGGAGGCGTGGGTTTTATTATCTACAGTGGTGTGTGTGCCAGCAAGAAGCCTGTTGTATTGTCTGGCCGTCGTGACTCTTCTGTGAAGCTTCATAGCATTCCAGTTTGTAAGAACAGTTTTTGTTATCTGTGTTTGTTTTCAAAGATATAAAATGACTTTGCTTTTTACCAGCCTGTCTGGATACTCTTTTTAGTTGGTGTTGACGTCTGGGGGAACCCAGACAGAACATAAACCAATGACACATTTTGTAATTTTTTGTAATACCAAAGAGTCTACAACTCCTACAAGACCTGTAAAATACGTTATGGCAAATGAAAAAGAAACGTCACCATCGCATGCATAGAAAATGAAGTCTCCAAATATTACATTCTAAATCAAATATACACAATGCAATGTAAAGTTCTAGATCTCCCAAAGCCATGAAACCCAATTCTTTTCAAAATTTAGCTTTGTAATGAAAAAGAGGTAAAATTAGAACATACTGTAGGTTGTGCTTACTAATTACCAATTTACTGGAGAAAAAACAGGATGGCAAATTATCTGTAGCATTAAAATATGAATTATAATTATTACATTAATGATTAGATTATTAATATTCTCCAAAAAAACCCCATCTAGACTTATTTAATCAAGAACAATCACTAAGAAACAGTGTTGTCACAACACATTTCTCTTTTCAGCTTCCATTTCAAATATCCTGGGGCGGAAAAAGAGGAAGAAAATAGAAATAAAAGAAAGATTAGGGTGGGGAGAGGGGGAACCTTTTAAAGAATTAGTTCATTTCTCTGGTTGGATCAGTCTACTTGTCCTCTGCAATCCATAAGATAGAATCTGCATTATTAAGGGCATTTTAAAAACCTGGGGATGACTTCACATCCATTCTGATTTTGGCACTTCTGAAGAAACACTGCACTTAACTCCTGCTCTTGAGCTTTTGAAGATGGTATCAATGGGAGAAGATTGTAACTTTTACAATTGTTTAACTAGCTGCAGAAACTACCTTCTGGGATCAGATCGCTCTCTACATCAAAACCTAGTTTAATAAAATAAAGCATTTATGAAGTGAAAGGATCTAGGAAAGATTGAAAATGTGCACACAAACACACAAGCTGACACACATAAACAGAGAAAACTTCTCGCTGAAGAATCTGGCTTTCTAAGTAAAAGCTATCTAATATTTTTATTATTTAAATATACTTACTTTGCTTGTGCTAGTACCCCTATTACCTCAGCATAGAGATCTGCAACAATATGCATATTTCCAGTGTTGGGACCTAGGTACCTATTGAAAGTTAAGAAAATATAGAATTTTAAAACATTCATGAATAAATTTTACAGTAGGTTTAGCTTTATATGACTAATACTCTTCAGGTATTCCTATCTTTTCTCAATGGACACACACACTTAAGCTTGGTTTTCACATATTGGATTTTGATTTTGCGTAGTTGAGTACCCAAATGTAGTGGCTTATGGTTTAACTGTATGTCTGAACCTGGTTTAGCATATAAAGAGCATTATCTCCATAGTGTTGAAATATGGCTCAGTATATAAAGAATAGTAAATTTAATTCTACACAATTTCACAAGTCATAAAAATAAAATCAATCTTTATTATGGTCATACACCAGCACAGGGCATGAGAAAATTATAGAGTCAGTAACAGACATGAAATATTTGATTTGCCAGCTAAGTCTTGTTAAGATTCATCACTGTAAGAGCAAAAGAGTAAACCTTCCCTACAATAAAAACTAATCAATTTGAAGTAGGGGAAATGGTATGCCTGCATTACAGAATTACAGAATTACTACTCTCTATACACTAATGACTGCATCTCATACGATCCATCTGTTAAACTACTGAAGTTTGCAGATGATACAACAGTGATCGGACTCATTCAAGACAATGATGAATCCGCATACAGACGGGAAGTTGAACAACTATCCTTGTGGTATGACCAGAACAATCTAGAACTGAACACACTCAAAACCGTAAAAATGGTGGTAGACTTTAAGAGAAACCCTTCCACCCTTCCACCTCTCACAATACTAGACAACACAGTATCAACAGTAGAGACCTTCAAATTTCTAGTTTCTATCATATCTCAAGACCTAAAATGGTCACCTAACATCAAAAACATCATCAAAAAAGCACAACAAAGAATGTTCTTTCTGCGCCAGCTCAGGAAGCTCAAACTGCCCAAGGAGCTGCTGATTCAGTTCTACAGAGGAATCATTGAGTCTGTCATCTGCACCTCTATAACTGTCTGGTTTGGTGCTGCAACCTAACAGGACCGACACAGACTTCAGAGGATAATCAGAATTGCAGAAAAAACAATTGCTGCCAATCTGCCTTCCATTGAGGACCTGTATACTGCACGAGTCAAAAAGAGGGCGGGTAAAATATTTACTGACTCCTCACATCCTGGACACAAATTGTTTCAACTCCTACCCTCAAAACGTCGCTACAGAGCACTGCACACCAAGACAACTAGACACAAGAACAGTTTTCCCCCGAACGCCATCACTCTACTAAACAAATAATTCCCTCAACACTGTCAGACTTTCTACTAAATCTGCACTTCTATTCTACTAGTTTTTCTCATCATTCCTATCACCCATTTCCTCCCATGTTGACTGTATGACTGTAACTTGTTGCGTATGTCCTAAGATTTTTATTAATATTGCTTCTTCATTGCTTATTTGACCCCTATGACAATCATTAAGTGTTGTATCACATGATTCTTGACAAATGTATATTTTATTTTATGTACGTTGAGAGCATATGCACCAAGACAAATTCCTTGTGTGTCCAATAACACTTGGCCAATAAAAATTCTATTCTATTCTATTCTATTACTGGTACATAGAAATTCTTTATTTACTGGGACTTATATAAATAGTAAATTTATGAAGGGGCTCTTACTCTAATATCAAACTTCTCTAAAGGAAGGCTAAACAGTTATTGATTAAGAAAGTGTTTTCTAAAAAGAAGTCCTTAATCCCAAAATTTAGACTCCTACGTTCCTACCTCCTAACTAGGTCACTCTGCCAGAGGTTAACTACTAAACCAAAGTAACTATTGATGTCAGTGTGGCCTAAATCCCTGAGATTTCATAGAAAAGAAAGAGTATGCCTTACCCTTCTTTGTATTTAAAGTGCTTGAAAGCCAAATTAATAACATCATGTACCAAACCATCAATTACAGGATGAAGCTGAATCTGAAAAAGGAATGAACAACCAGTTAACAAAATTCATACCTGAAAACGACTAATGCGTGTATAGCCAACCACTACATGTTTCTGATTTCTTCTCCAAAAGATATTACTCCTTAATTCTGACACACATGTACTATGTTGAGTTTTAAGGATTTTTGTACAAGCACTTATAAATGTGAAATAGGAAACACACCAACAAACTGTAAACCGCCAAACAGAATAAATTTAATTAATTTGCTTTGCATCTTGCTCGCTGACATTTAGAAGTATATTTTGGTAAAAGTATGAAGCTTTCATCTAGAAAACGTATTTAGAATTAAGATATAATTCTTTCTTCCCATTACGTATACAGGAAAAAACAGAAAGACCTTTCTATGACTCAACCTCTTTTAGAAAATAAAGCCTAATCTAGCAGATAAGAAATGGAGAAAAGTGGAAGAACAGAATGAAAACACACCCTGAAAAGCAACCTGGTTTCATTCTCTGCTGAGTACATCAGAGAATGTAATTTCACATTTTTCCAGTTGATAACAAACACAAACCCAAATACTTGATTTATAACTAAAGTGTGAATCCCAGAATCTTAAGATACTATTTACAAAGCAATAAATGTTCAAAATTAATGTTTTCCAGTTTATGTGGAACCCCATAGACATTCTTTCTTTATTTGAAAGGCTTACATACCTTTCCCTAAAAAGTGACAAACATACGCAATTAAAATTAAATATTAAAAAATTCAAAATGACATACCTGTTTCAATACTTCTATTAATACTAAAGAAAAAATAAAATCAATAGCAAGATCTCTTCTTTCCATTAAATAGTCTCGTTGCTGTTCATCACTTTAAAAAAATGAGAAATAAAGTTATCTTATCATACACAAATGAAGTATAAAATTAAACAATTTTTAATTAGTATATTTTGGGGTAAGAAGGTCGAAAATTCATCTGTTTTTAAGGATATTTCAATATCTACTCCTTTCATTGCCTTTATTATTCTCCAATTTAAGAGATTTAGTTGCTGTTGGTTGATTCTCCCTCAAATTTATTTCCTTATTAAACTATTTCTAAACACTCACTACTTCTATACATCTCATGTAAAAATACAACCAATAAGGCAATTGACATAAAACATAGACATCAATAATTACCAGCAGATTAAAGTGGCAACTGAATTTATGTAAGGATGCATTCTACTAACAGGCTACCATGGTCCAGGATTCAGATAATCTCTCCAAAACAAGCAGTTCTAATAACAATAGAACTTAGACCAATGGTTCTCAACCTAGGGGTCGGGACCCCTCTCGGGGTCGAACGGCCATTTCACAGGGGTCGCCTAAGATACTTGGAAAAGACAAATTTCCCATGGTGTTAGGAACTAAAGCTTCTATTCTGGCACCTTGGAACATATTTTTACAATCTGACCAATCAGGCACTTACAGTGGAGGTGTCCCTCTGACCTTCCTGCCAATCAGCTTAAAGCTCTGTTGGGAGAATTGGCCCTAGACTTATGTTGCGGCATTAGAAAGATTGAGAACCACTCAACCACTGACTTAGACTTATGTATATACCGCTTCTCTAATGTGCCAAACATGACATGATGGTTTAGTCAGCTGGGAATAAGCCAAAGTAGGTGTCTATGATTAGATTTACATTTCCTTATACAGTGTTCCCTCGATTTTCGCGGGTTCGAACTTCGCAAATAGCCCATACCACGGTTTTTCAAAAAATATTAATTAAAAAATACTTCGCGGTTTTTTTCCCTATACCACGGTTTTTCCCACCCAATGACGTCATATGTCATTGCCAAACTAATAATTTTTGCAAATAAATAACAAAAAAAATAATTATTGTTAATAAATAATTATGTTTATAAATATCAGGATCACTAAGTATCTTATTCAATGGTGAGTACCAGTAATAATGGTGAGTAAATTGTTGTTAAGGGAATGGGAAATGGGAATTTAGGGTTTAAAGTGTTAAAGGATGGTTTGTGATACTGTCCATAGCCAAAAATGGTGTATTTACTTCCGCATCTCTACTTCGTGGAAATTCGACTTTCGCGGGGGGTTTCGGAATGCATCCCCTGCGGAAATTGAGGGAACACTGTATAGCTTATTCTTCAACTAGGAAAAGCCATCACACAATTTTGGGATATACAGCACCACAGGATTATAGCTCAGAATGCAAGCCACTGATTTTCAACTTCTGCACTTTTTGCACCTTTCCAAGGAAGCATTGATTGGCTCATGGTGTTCTCTGTCTATTCTCAACAGAAGAAATTCAACAAGAATTTAAATTCAACAGGAGTGAAGAGAAGTCCACAGCTAGCTTCATGATGTTTTGACAGGATTGGAGAATGAAGGCACCCTTAAACTAAATACTTTAAAGCTAAATTGTATAAAGAAGCGGGTTTTTGTTTTACAAGTAACCACAAAACATAAGGAGCAATGAATAGTAAAAGTTATCCAGGTGCATACCTTTTGGATTTTGTGCTTGTTCTTGGTCTGTATTCATGAGATTCATCTTCAATGCCGTTTTGTCTTTTATACCAATCAAACAAAGTGCGCAGAATAGAAGGTAGACAATATTCTGAAAGGGAGCTCATTGAACTAATTACCTTTAGGAAAATGCATAAAAATGAAAACATATTTAGGTACAGTCTACTAAAAATCTACTGTAATCTTTAGTCAATTCCCTGTGAGCGAGATTAAGCTGAGAGAGATAGACTGGCTCAAAGTTATCCAGCAGGCTTTCTTGGCTAAAGCAGGACTTAAACTCATGTTATCTGGTTTTCTAGCCTGGAGTCTTAATCACTAGACCAAACTGACTGGTTTAGCAATAGTTTGTTTTGACTGGAATGCAGCATGCCTTTAAAATCTGAATGTAAGAGGCGAAGTTTAAGATTTATAGAAGAAAATGACTGACCCAAATCAGCCCTGATTATTTAAGGAAGAATTCACACAATTGACCAGTATTCCTTTTATTAAATAACTGAACTGGGGGTGGGTTAATTTTTCATACTACCACATCACATGTTGGGTGACTTTATGAAATAAATAAACAAAAAGTATATATATATACATGAAGCTGTGATAAAATTCAGTTGTAAAGATTTGTTTTATAAATCGCATACTGAATGGCTTTAAAAAAAATAGTTTATTAAATTTCACATTTTAAAAAGGGTGAGAAGAGAAGGGGATGGGGGTCAAAAGAAGCAAAGATGATAGGCAAGTGATTACATCATTGTAAAAGTAATTCTGAAACATATGGTAAATTATGAATGATATAAGTAATTGTCTTGCAAAAAGAATTACATTTCATAGCAACAGATACAGAGTATATTTGCAACAGATATAAGTATATGCATATAGTATATATTAACTATTATAATAGACCTTGAAAAAAAAGGAAGAAAAGAAAGAGAGAAATGAGGGAATCAAAAAGGGGGTTTAGAATAGAAAGAGACAACTATAGAAAAAAAGAAAGAGGATAAAGAGAATCTGCATGATCGCAGACGTTTATAGGTTTTGCGACATAATAGTACGTTGGAGTAGTAGGTGTAGATGATAAAAAATATATAAAAAGTTAATATAAAAATAGGTTAAGGTAGAAATAGTTAGAGAAGTAAGGAATTATGTTACAAATATTTTATCTTTAAAGTTAAATTGATTGTTGTCGGTATTTAGATTAATTATAATAGTATCTAATATTTTCATTTAGCGCGGTAAAAGATGGGGTGAGTTTACTAATTTTAACAGATAAAGGATTGATATTTTTTGCTGCGATCCATTGATACCACTTATCCCATATTTTATAAAAATCAGAGTCTTTTTTGTCTTGAATTTCCATAGTAATTTTGGTCATCTCGGCACATTCCATATTTTTAGTAATAACTGTTAGTGTGGGGAATTGCTTTTTTAAAATTATAGTCTGGATCTAGATTCTAGAAGAATGTACACATTTTCAACAATTGAATTATGGTTTATTAACAAATATGGAAAGTTAAAACCAAAACTATAAAAGATCAAATCAGACCATATAATTAAATATTCCTACTCACAAATTACACTTCCAGCTAGTGGTCTAAAGCCAGCCATTAAAAAATATTTGGTCATACAGTATGTCCAATAAATACATAATATTAGAATAATTAAATACATACATAATAAATGTGTTGTCTTAATTTAATTAAGACTATAGTTATTAATACTATTTATTTAGTACATATTCTCCTTTCTTCCAGGAGCTCAAAGTAGATATATTTCATTTCCATGGTGAAATAAAGTGTAAAATAGGTATGGTTGAGAGAAAGCAAGAAAGCTCAGTAAAAATCATTTTTAAATGGTCAATAATAAGGCGGGTAGCAACTCCTACCCTCAAAACGTCGCTACAGAGCACTGCACACCAAGACAACTAGACACAAGAACAGTTTTTTTCCGAACGCCATCACTCTACTAAACAAATAATTCCCTCAACACTGTCAGGCTTTCTACTAAATCTGCACTTCTATTCTACTAGTTTTTCTCATCATTCCTTTCACCCATTTCCTCCCATGTTGACTGTATGACTGTAACTTGTTGCTTATATCCTAAGATTTTTATTAATATTGATTGTTCCCTCATTGCTTATTTGACCCCTATGACAATCATTAAATGTTGTACCACATGATTCTTGACAAATGCATATGCACCAAGACAAATTCCTTGTGTGTCCAATCACACTTGGCCAATAAAAATTCTATTCTATTCTATTCTATAAGGAGGGCAGGGTACAAAAGAAATTAAAAAGCATGAAAATAAAAAAAATTAGACATCAATGTTAAATGTAAACCTAAAAATATTTTTTACAAATCTAAAAAAGAGGAAGGATACGAACAGTAGATGATCCTAGAGCAGGGGTGTCAAATCAAAAGTCGCAATACATCACGGCAGTGTCATGGCAATGTCATGTGATCTATCGTGACTTTTTTCCCTTTCACCAAACAGAGTGTGGGCATAGCCAGCATGTGATTATTTGGCCCCTGGGCCACGAGTTTGAGAGCCCTGACATAGAGGACCATGGCAAGCTGAATATATCACAATACAGAACACTTCAAAATCAGAAACAAAGTGCTCATTAAAACAGGTTTATAGCACAGGTTATCTTCTGACAGATTTTAAGTCCTGCTGTGCACAACCTGGCAATATTATACATTATAGCAGGTGTGGTATCTGCAAGCAGCAGGGAAGTATATAATTGCCCTGTGCATCCTGAGTATTTATGAAACGATGGTGAGTGAGGCTAATATGAATATCTCTGTAGTGGAAGGAAGCACTAAAAACCATATGTTCTGCTGTTTCCAGAGTCCCCAGGGGCATTGTCTCCCCAGGTATGGAATCTTCCTAAATCTATATCAAGCAAATACAGTATAGAGGAAAGTTAGCCAATAAACTTCCACACCTTAACTAATCTATAGCCAACCTATCCCACTATTTTTAGTAGAATGTATAGCTGAAGTGAACCCTCCTGAAATTTTTGTTTTCTTCATATCTCTAGCCCTTTTTCTAGTGGAGAAATCCAGAAGGTTCTGACAGGTTCTGAAGAACCGGCAGTGGAAATTTAGAGTAATTCGGAAAACCAGCAAACACCACCTCTGGCCCCAGAGTGGTGTAGGAATGGAGATTACAAGTTATGCACGGTATGTTTGTGTGTACGTTTGGTTTTATAATAAGGGTTTTTAGTTGTTTTATTAATTGGATTGTTACATGCTGTTTTTTATCATTGTTGTTAGCCGCCCCGAGTCTACGGAGAGGGGCGGCATACAAATCCAATAAATAAATAAACAAACAAATAAATAAATAAATACATTCTACAATATCCCTCCCCCAGCAGTGGGGTGACAGTGGGGATTTTGCAGTATCCTTCCCCTGGAGTGGGGCAGGAATTGAGATTTTGCAGTATGCTTGATTTAGCTTTACTAGATAAATGGTCTAAGCAATGGAAACTGCAGTTTAATGTTTCCAAATGTAAAATAATGCACTTGGGGAAAAGGAATCCTCAATCTGAGTATTGTATTGGCAGTTCAGTGTTGGCAAATACTTCAAAAGAAAAGGATTTAGGGGTAGTGATTTCTAACAGTCTCAAAATGGGTGAACAGTGCAGTCAGGCGGTAGGGAAAGCAAGTAGGATGCTTGGCTGCATAGCTAGAGGTATAACAAGCAGGAAGAGGGAGATTATGATCCCACTATATAGAATGCTGGTGAGACCACATTTGGAATACTGTGTTCAGTTCTGGAGACCTCACCTACAAAAAGATATTGACAAAATTGAACGGGTCCAAAGACGGGCTACAAGAATGGTGGAAGGTCTTAAGTATAAAACGTATCAGGAAAGACTTAATGAACTCAATCTGTATAGTCTGGAGGACAGAAGGAAAAGGGGGGACATGATCGAAACATTTAAATATATTAAAGGGTTAAATAAGGTCCAGGAGGGAAGTGTTTTTAATAGGAAAGTGAACACAGGAACAAGGGGACACAATCTGAAGTTAGTTGGGGGAAAGATCAAAAGCAACATGAGAAAATATTATTTTACTGAAAGAGTAGTAGATCCTTGGAACAAACTTCCAGCAGATGTGGTAGATAAATCCACAGTAACTGAATTTAAACATGCCTGGGATAAACATATATCCATCCTAAGATAAAATACAGAAAATAGTATAAGGGCAGACTAGATGGACCATGAGGTCTTTTTCTGCCGCCAGACTTCTATGCTTCTATGTTTCTATGCTTCCTTTGCCATGCCCACCAAACCAAACCCCCAGAACAAGTAGTAAAGAATTTTGGATTTTCCCCTTCAAATGGATCATAAATGCAGTGCTGGATGTTTCCCCATTCAATTTTTCCTAATCAAAATCTCCAATTGTTAATTCTCCCATAGTAGGAAAAACATACGAAGGAAACAAAACTTTTAGGATTCCATCTTAGTTTTTTATTTGATCTGAATTTGACAATAGCGGCTCACACAATTTTATATCAGTAGAGTTTTTTTCAGCTGCACAAACAAGTCAGTGTCAAACGAACAAGCTAAAGTTAAAAATGAAGAATGCCAAAATAAATGTCCTTTGGAAGACAGAAATTAAAATGATGTATCATTTAATCTTAGGCTATATCTAAAGCTTTAATGAAACTGAAATAGTACTTGTAGTCTTTCTCTCCTTTCTTTTTTTAAACCCTATCCCAAATTCACTACTCAAAATGGGTGAGCAGTGTGGTCGGGCGGTAGGAAAAGCAAGTAGGATGCTTGGCTGCATAGCTAGAGGTATAACAAGCAGGAAGAGGGAGATTGTGATCCCCTTATATAGAGCGCTGGTGAGACCACATTTGGAGTACTGTATTCAGTTCTGGAGACCTCGCCTACAAAAAGATATTGACAAAATTGAACGGGTCCAAAGACGGGCTACAAGAATGGTGGAAGGTCTTAAGCATAAAATGTGTCAGGAAAGACTTAATGAACTCAATCTGTATAGTCTGGAGGACAGAAGGAAAAGAGGGGACATGATCGAAACATTTAAATATGTTAAAGGGTTAAATAAGGTTCAGGAGGGAAGTGTTTTTAATATGAAAGTGAACACAAGAACAAGGGGACACAATCTGAAGTTAATTGGGGGAAAGATCAAAAGCAACATGAGAAAATATTATTTTACTGAAAGAGTAGTAGATCCTTGGAACAAACTTCCAGCAGATATGGTTGGTAAATCCACAGTAACTGAATTTAAACATGCCTGGGATAAACATATATCCATCCTAAGATAAAATACAGGAAATAATATAAGGGCAGACTAGATGGACCATGAGGTCTTTTTCTGCAGTCAGTCTTCTATGTTTCTATGTTTCATATTACAGATTTCTTTCCAATTCCTGTGTATTTTCTGATCCTTGGTGATGGAATTTTGCAAACACTGAGATTTTTCTTGATAAGTGAAGAGTGACCATTTCTTTCTCTGAATGCCTCACCTCTCTCATTTGTTTCTGCTTTTCTCACTTGGCAGATTTACAATGTCAGCTGCCTGTTTGGATGTACTTTCAGTGAAGTTCTGAGTTCATATAGATTTTCACCTGAGGGTAATGGAGATAACCCATAGAGCCCTTCTACAAAGGAGATGGCGGATTATCAAGTTTGATAGACAAAGAAGCAAGTAAATAAATAAATAAATAAATAAATAAATAAATAACCTTTGTTGCATGATTTTTCATTAATGTTTTCCTATTTTTGTCACTGGGTATACAGTGTAATCCTAATAGTCTATTAATAAGATAATTGTTATAAAAGTATTGATTTGAACAACCAACTGCAAGGGTCTCAACATGGTTGTTGAGCATAATATGTATAACTTACAGGTATGCAGCTTCACCTATTAATGCCTAATTTATTGAACAGTGCTGCCCAATGTAATTTAAACTAAATACATAATGTCTCCTTAGCTTTTTAACTTTTTCGGTCATTGGTCTTATAAGTCAGGAAGGAAGGGTGGAATTTACAGAGACTGACTCTTAGAATACAGGAAGGGAGGAACGTCTAAGTCAGCATGCTGGTTACTCAACCCCTCCATTTATTGGAATCACAGCCAGTGTGAGAAGAATCCTAGCTCTGTGTTACTACTGAAAGGGAGTGTACAGATGTACAAATGGGTCCTTGTTACACAAAATGTTCATGTTCTTCCAACCTGAATGAACTACAGAGCATGCAGCTTGAGATACCCACCCTACACAAGCAAATGCCCTGCTAGCAGGGCATTGAAAACAGTCTATACAAATATACTTTTCCTAATTATTTTGGAAGAATTTGAAAAATAAGTCACCTAAAGTATTTTTGCTCAGACTTAAGTAATAATAAAAAAGAGTTATTGAACTGTTAAATCAGAATGTAAATCACTATATATCTCCGTTAAGTTTATTAGTAGGGATAGATCTTCAAATTCATTTGAAGACCTGCTTCACAAAATGATTGATGTAGACCTATGAACCATTCCTGAAAACAAAGGACATCACACACTATTTCTAATTGCTCTATCTGCACAATAATTTCAGAAGTGCTTAGACATTATGGTGTAACCTATATCTCTTACAAAACTTTCGGCAGACCCATCCTTGAATACAGCTCACCTGTCTGAAGCCGACACCGAATTTCGGACATCAACACCCTAGAAAAGGTCCAACGATACTTCATCAGAAGAGCCCTTCACTCCACTACTCGAAACAGAATACCCTACAAAAATAGACTTACAATCCCGGGTCTAGAAAGCTTAGAACTACGACGCCTTAAACATGATCTAAGTATTGCCCACAAGATCATATGCTGCAACATCCTGCCTGTCAACAACTACTTCAGCTTCAACCGCAATAACACAAGAGCACGCAACAGGTTCAAACTTAATATCAACCGCTCCGAACTTGACTGTAAAAAATATGACTTTAGCAATCGAGTTGTTGAAGCATGGAACTCATTATCAGACTCCGTGGTGTCAACCCCCAACCCCCAACATTTTTCCCTTAGACTTTCCACGGTTGACTTCTCCAGATCCCTTAGAGGTCAGTAAGGGGCGAGCATAAGTGCACTAGTGTGCCTTCCGTCCCCTGTCCAATTCTCTCTCCTATATTTTATATATCTTTTCTCCCATCCATATATCCTTCCTCTACTCTTCATTGATGTATTCTATTCTCATATCTCTTCTTCTATCCCTTCCCTGATATTTACTACTACATGTTTTTATTCTCCTTAACTTTCAATTTGTATTGGACAAAATAAATAAATAAATAAAAAATAAATATCGTATCTACTATTCTTCTATTCTAATCTTCTTATACTACTCTCATAATATCCTTCTATTCTCTAATGGATATATTCTATTCCTAAATTTTCACTTCTATTATTTCTCTAATATATTTTACTCGAGTATAACCTCTGTAACCTTCATTGTGTATTGTTGTGTATTGGGACAAAATAAATAAATAATAAATAAATAAATAAATATAAATAAATATTTGTTCTGAGCTTTTAGCCAGATGTAGTACCTCAAAACTTTGCTAAGCACTCCTCCAAATTGTTTGTGCATGCCTAAGTACCAAGCTAGAAATGGCAAGCACAGATCGTAGGCATCTACAAGATCTTGCTCCTTTTGTAGACCACACTGCAGTGCCCACATTATGTGGCCCCAGGCTTCATGTACAAACCTGCAGGCTGATATCACTATGGCATGATGATGATGCTTCTGTCATTGTGGCATGCTTGCCCCAAAAATAAATGTCCATTGCATATATTGTTGCTTATTTAAAACATTAAGATATTATCTCCAAGTTTCAATCTTTACAATCCTTTTCTACAACCAAGCTACCCTAATCTTTGGGTAGTATTAAAACACTATTATCACTCTAGTAATGAGTCCTCCTCCATGTTGTACTTAATTACATCACATGAGGCTTTTCATAGACTTCAGTTGATTCCCTTTGCTACGCACCATTCGCCAGAAATCATTACTGGTACAACTTTGCCAGCAACAGCTGTCTTACAGTTTAATGAGACAGGAAAACTTTGATAGCCATTCAACTGTTGCTAAGGTTATTATAAAACTAATAAACTAACTTCAGTTTGAACAAGTTGAATAAGGTTTGAATATAAAGTTATTTTTAACCAGCATCTGGAATAAAAATGTGCAGTTGTATGTATTATACAAACAGAAAAAGAAAACCAAAAATAAATAAAAGAAGTCAATATGTCAATTTCCAGAACTTTTATGAAATTAATTTTAAACTCAGCACCATTGAAAAACATAAGTCATAGACGTCAAATCAACAAAAGCTTGGGTAGCTTTCTTATATTGCAGTAGAACTTCTATTCCATCATTTCTTTGTATTTATAAACTATGTTGTAATTTTTCCCACTGCATATAAAACATGATAAAAATGTTAAAACAAATACAGTCATAAAAATAAGCATATGACTTCTAAAGTTATTTTTTAAATATATGTGGACATATTGGTATTTTATTTATATTCAAACAGTATATAAAAGATAAAAGTAATGTCATTCAACAAAACAACCTATACAAATTTATCTGGGCAGCCATTTACTCAACAGAAAATTAAGAGATATGTCATTTTCTTCTGCAGAAACAGTAAGTATAAGTTACTGACTCTAATATTTGAGAAATTAGGCAGAAACAACCCCAAACAGGAGTGTCTTATACAGGTAGTCCTCAACTTACAACCACAATTGGGTCTAGAAATTTATGATTAAGTGCTACAGTCATTAAGTGAGGCATAATGTGACTTCACCTGATTTTATTACCTTTGTGGTCACAGTTGCTAATCAAATCACCTTGATTATTAAGTGAGACATCACATGACCATGATTTGCGAGCTTTCCCGCTAGTTTCCTCATTGATTTTGCTTTTCTGAAGCTGACTGGGAAGGTCCCAGATGGAGATCACAGGACTGTAGGGATGCTACAATGGTCATAAGTGGTAAAAACTGGACATAATTCATTTTTTTCAGCACCATCATAACTTTGAATGGTCCTAAATGAATAATCATATGTCAAGGACTACCTATAACTATCTGATTACTCTCTGACATCAACTGAGAATAATTTTTCCCCACTCCTCCATGTATACCGCATTTTTCGGAGTATAGGACGCACCTTTTTCCTCCCTAAATGAGGCTAAAAATTTGGGTGCAACTTATACACTTTATGTAGCTTTTTCGAAGCTTTTTCCCCAGCCCTAGCAAGGTGCTAATGATCTTCCTAGCTCTTACCTTGCAGGCTCTCTCATTGTTACTCTCTCCAAAGAATGTTTTTCCAGCCCTAAGTCTTTGTAGGCTTTTTTTCATTGCTCTACTTGCTCCGAACAAATTTTTTTCCAGCCCTGACAGTCTTCCCAGTTTATTTATTTATTTATTTATTTATTATTTAGATTTGTATGCCGCCCCTCTCCGCAGACTCGGGGCGGCTCACAACAAAGTTCTTACCGGCTTGCAGGCTTTCATTGTTACTCTTTACAAATATGGTTTTTTTAAAGCCCTAACCAGAGGATAAAATAATGTGCTGAAGCTGACCAGACTAAGACACTAGCCAGATGAATACCTGGTAAGCAGATTTCCTCATCTATTTTCCTCCCCCAAAACTAAGGTGTGTCTTATACTCTTAAAAATATGGTATTTTATTTCATCTATTGATGTTTAAGGAGCATTCAAGCACGTGCCACACCATCTTGATGGGATAAAATCTGAAATTTGATTTTGCCATTCCAGAACCATCAGGGCTGGGTTTTTTTTAGAGATAAGCTGAAATGTTTAGTGTTATTATCATGTTATAAGATTTACTTTTGGTTGAGCTTCAGTTTTCTGACAGATGGTCTCATGTTATCCTCAAGCACCTTCTGGCACAATGAATGATTCATAGTGGGTTCTATGAAAGTTAGCTGCCCAGGTCCTGGTGCTGCAGCAGCAAAACAGCTCCAGACCATAACTTTGCCATTACTATGCTTTACAATTGGCATCAAAAAGTCTTGTACGGTGAAAGAAATTGATTGTATTATTAAGTTATATAAAGTAAGAACATTTTAAAGTTTTTCAGAGCTGCAAGTATATGGGCTGAAACAGAATGTTATTCAGCCTTGAGAAAGGTTTAAAGTGAATATTTAAGGTTACGTTATGTTAAGCAAAAGCTGCCAATTTTTAACGTCTTGATGAATTGGCTCTGCAATTGGGGAAAAGTACAATGATATACTATAGGTTCAGTCATGCATTTTCATTTTATAATCAACAATGACTGTACAGTACAGTGATCCCCCGAGTTTTGCGATCTCGATCTTTGCGAAACGCTATATCGCGATTTTTCCACCCGATGACGTCACTCCCTTCCTTTCTCATCTTTCTTTCTCTCTCTCTTTCTCTCTCTTGCTTCTTCCTCTCTCACACTGTCTTCCTCCCTCTCTCATCTCTTTCTTTCCTTCTCTCTCTTTCTCTATCACTCCCCCTCTTGCTCTCGAGCGCCAAGCGAGCAGCCGGGCGGGCGGGCGAACGGGCAAGCGGAGCGGCCGGGCGGGCGGGCGAACGGGCAAGCGGAGCGGCCGGGCGGGCGGGCGAACGGGCAAGCGAGCAGCCGGGCTGGCGAACGGGCAAGCGGAGTGGCCGGGCGGGCGGGCGAACGGGCAAGCGGAGCGGCCGGGCGGGCGAACGGGCAAGCGGAGCGGCCGGGCGGGCGGGCGAACGGGCAAGCGAGCAGCCGGGTGGGCGGGCGAACGGGCAAGCGGAGCGGCCGGGCGAACGGGCGGGCAAGCGGAGCGGCCGGGGCGGGCGAACGGGCAAGCGGAGCGGCCGGGCAGGCGGGCGAACGGGCAAGCGGAGCGGCCGGGCGGGCGGGTGAACGGGCAAGCGAGCAGCCGGGCAGGCGGGTGAACGGGCAAGCGGCAAGCGATCTTGGGGTTTCCCCTTTGCCTGGGCGGCGGGAAGACCCAGGGAAGGCTCCTTCGGCCGCCCAACAGCTGATCTGCTCCGCAGCGCGGCAGCAGCGAGGAGCCGAAGATGGGGTTCCCCCTTTGCTTGGGCAACGGGGAAACCCCATCTTCGGCTCCTCGCTGCTGCCGCGCTGCGGAGTAGATCAGCTGTTGGGCGGCCGAAGGAACCTTCCCTGGGTCTTCCCCGCCGCCCACATGCAAACTCCACCATCTGCGCATGTGCGGCCATGAAAAAAAAGGGCGCGCATGCGCAGATGGTGTTTTACTTCCGCACCGCTATATCGCGACAAATCGAGTTTCGCGAGGGGTCTTGGAACGGAACCCTCGCGAAACCCGAGGGATCACTGTATATACTTTCTTAATAACGGAAACTAAAATAAATTGAAGATAGCAACAGCAGCAAAGCAGATTACTGTAATCAAGTTGTAATTCTTCTGCTTAAGTCATATAAGTAACTATGGAACTGCAGTGCAGACAGGAAAAGGAGATATAACTTACTTGTCTCTAATATAACTTACTTGATCAAATTGTGGATCTTCTCCGTGTTGCAGAGATTTGCTCAATGGTTTTTCCTATAATAAAATATATGCGATACATTATTTATCGTTGTAAAAGGTTATTGGGCTTCTGTTATATAGTTATTTTATGTCAAATGTTCATGAAGTCAATATAATTGAAGATATTTTTTCAGGATTCTGTACACAATGTCAAATATCAAAACATATAATAAATTTGCCACTAACGTAAGATTTATATGCTAGCTTGGGACCATAGTCAAAACCTGTCATCTTTCCTAGCACTTAGTTATAGACCCAGGCTTACAAAACTATTTTTAACTACTGAATCCTAATTTGTTAGTTCATTTACATGAACGAAAAAGCAAAATAGCTCATACTGTGCATATTATTAAAGTATGATTTGGATCCAGAATTATGTACAGACCAGCATTTGAGAAAGTACAATTATCAGTCCTCAACTTTACATCGATTTGTTCATTGACAGTTTCCAGCTATGGTGATGTGAACAAAGGGAAATACAGTCAATGCAGCACACTGTGATCACATGATCAAAATTTCCCCTGCATTTACAATGCAGGGGCACTTCAATTTCCCCCACCTGCCTATCTCCCACCACCTATCTTTACCCATTTTGGCTCCAGCATCCCTAGCTGATCTTTGCTGTTTTCTTGCTCCAGTTGCTGATCAAGCATGCTTGCCTTGCCTTTCATAAGGCAGCAGTTGATCAGTAGAAGGGGAACTAATCAAATTCGCAGACGACACCAAGCTGGCAGGGGTAGCCAACACCCTAGAGGACAGGCTCAAAATACAGAAAGATCTAGACAGATTAACACTATGGGCCCACAATAACAACATGATGTTCAACGTCGACAAGAGCAAAGTCCTTCACCTTGGTAAAAAAAAAACCTAGACACACAAACAGCCTGGGAGAAACCCCGCTTAGCAGTAGTGACTGCGAAAGAGATCTTGGAGTCTTGGTGGATAATCAACTAAACATGAGCCAGCAATGTGCAGCAGCGGCCAAAAAAGCCAACACTATCCTAAGCTGCATCAACAGGGGGATACACTCCAAGACCAGGGAAGTATTAATACCACTCTACTACGCCCTGGTCAGACCACATCTGGAGTACTGCATCCAGTTCTGGTCACCACACTTTAAAAGAGACATTGAAACTCTGGAGAAGGTGCAGAAAAGAGCAACCAAAATGATTAGGGGACTTGAAACCAAGACTTACGAAGAGAGACTGCGGGAACTGGGCATGGATAGCCTAGAGAAAAGGAGGGCCAGAGGGGACATGATAGCTGTCTATAGGTATATGAGGGGTTGCCACAGAGAGGAGGGGGCCGCTCTATTCTCCAGAGCACCAGAAGGCCGGACGAGGAACAACTGCTGGAAGCTGACCAAGGAGAGATTCAACCTAGAAGTAAGGAAGAACTTCCTGACGGTCAGAGCGATCAACCAGTGGAACAACCTGCCTGCAGAGGTTGTGAACTCCCCAACTCTGGACACTTTCAAGAAGAGATTGGACTGCCATTTGGCTGGGGTGCTTTAGGATTCCTGCTCAGGCAGGGGGTTGAACTTGATGACCTGCATGGTCCCTTTCAACTCTAACAACCAACGAACCAACCAACCAACCAACCAACCAACCAACCAACCAACCAACCAACCAACCAACAAACAAACAAACAAACAAACAAACATGAGTCTTTCTTCCCAACATTGTTCATGGCAGTTTCCTCCCAAGACTTCTTCTCAAGATAAGCCAGTGGGAGGAATTGAAGGCAGTCCCTCATCTTACCCATGCTTGGGGTTAGGGGGGAACAAGTCTAAAATGGAATGGGTCCTCAGCTGACAACTGGTGAAATTGGGTTAACAATGGCAATGGAGATTGCCATCACTAAGGGATGTGGCACATGACACTGCAATTTACACCTGCATCACTCAGTGATGGAAATTCCAGCCCCAATTACTATCGCTTGAAGGACTATTATAGTCATATATTATCATCAAAGTAATCGAAAGGTGAGATGGAGAAGTCAGTGGGTTTGATCTTGCAGAAATTACAGAGGAAGGAAAGATTAATTTATACCCCAGACACAATGTTGTAACTAGGTATATTTTGCTCTGAATATTTTACAACAAGATGAAAAACTAGGGAAGGGAAAAACTATTTATTGCTTTACATCAGTGGTGAAATCTACTTAACTTCCCTACTGTTTCGGAAGTGTGTGCTTTGTGAGCGTCAGCTACCATCCCGTGCACTTTTTCACCCTCTGCACATGCACAGAAGGCTTTGTGCATGTGCAGAGGGTTAAAAGCAAGAAAATGGTAATGTCCGGGTGGATGGGCAGAGCCTCGTCCTGCTGCTGCTACTGATTCTCTGAACCAGCAGCGGCGGCTGCTACCGGTACACCCCAACTGGAACATACAGGTAGGATTTCACCATTGCTTTACATTGTTTTTCTTGATTGTTGACCCTGGACTTCATGAAGCACAGTGGACCGATACCAGCAGACGACATGACTCCCCAAATCAACACAGACTGTAGAAACTTTTGCATCTCATTTGGAAACCAAGAACTCAGAGTATGGAGGGAAAACGGAGAGGCAAATACAGCAAGATGCTTGAAGTCTAGTGTGAAGTTTCCACTGTGTTGATTTGGGGAGCCATATCATCTGCTGGTATTGGTCTACTGTGTAAGACCAGGGTCAAGGCAGCCATCTACCAGGAGGTTTTGAAGTACAGTAGTACCTCGTGATACGAACCCGTCATACGAACTTCCCGAGATACAAACCCGGGGTTCGGAAATTTTTTGCCTCTTCTTCCGAACTTTTTCCATCTTACGAACCCACCGCCAGAACGCCGAACCCAGAAGTTCAGCAAAAGTTTGGGTTGCTGCCGAGAAGCCCTGCTGCCCGGCTGTCGCCTTTTGAAACAGCCGGGGGACTTCTCGGCGTCCTCCCGAACCCGAATGCCAAACCCGAACTTTTGCTGAACTTCTGGGTTCGCCGTTCGGGAGAACGCCGAGAAGCCCCCCAGCTGTATCAAAAGGCGACAGCCGGGCGGCAGGGCTTCTCTGCAGCCTCCCGAACGCCGAACGTGGAAGTTCAGCAAAAGTTCGCGTTTGGCGTTCGGGTTCAGGAGGACGCCGAGAAGCCCCCCGGATGTTTTAAAAGGCGACAGCCAGGTGGTGGCGCCCAGCAGAGCGCCATTTTTGTGGGGGAGGGGTTTTTTTCTTGCATGCATTAATTGACTTTACATTGTTTCCTATGGGAAAGATTGTTTTGTCTTACAAACTTTTCACCTTACGAACCTCCTCCGGGAACCAATAAGTTCGTAACACGAGATATTACTGTACTTCATGCTTCCTTCTGCATCCAAGCTTTATGGGGATGCTGACTTCAATTTTCCAGCAGGATTTGGCACCCGCCCACATGCCAAAAGCACCAAAACCTGGTTCAATGACCAAAGGATTACTGTGCTTGATTGGCCGGCAAACTCGCCTGACCTGAAACCCATAGAGAATCTATGGGCCATTGCCAAGAGAAAGATGAGAGACATGAGACTGAACAATGCAGAAGAGCTGAAGGCCGCTATTGAAGCATCCTGGTCTTCCATAATATCTCAGCAGTGCCACAGACTGATAGCTTCTAAGCCATGCCGCATTGAGGCACTAATTGCTGCAGAAGGGGCCCAAACTTAGTTCTGAGTACATATGCATGCTTATACTTTTCAGAAGTTCTATATTGTTCTATGTACAACCCTTGTTTTATTGATCACATGTAATATTCTAATTTTCTGAGATGGGGGATTTGGGATTTTCATGAGCTCTACCCCATAATCATCACAATTATGACAAATCATGGCTTGAACTATCTTGCATTGCATGTAATGAGTCTCTCTCATATATTAGTTTCACCTTTTAAGTTGTATTACTGAAATAAATGAACATTTGCACGATTCTAATTTTTCGAGTTTCACCCGTATGCATCTGTAATATCTAGAAGACATTCTAGAAGACTGTCAGACTAATTATAATCACCCTTTTTAACATTGTGTCCTAAGTAACAATAGCCTTCCTTTGTAAGATTATAGGAAATACCTTGAATACATAGGAGACAGACAAAAGTATTTTTAGTTCTTAAACCAGATTTCTCAGATTTCACTCGTTTTTCTTATCTTACACAGCCTCCTTATGATGTCCCAGTACTAACAAATCCCTTGTTCTTTTGAAGTCCCTGTTATCTGGGGCATGTTTCCTGTTTTAGCTCACCTTTGTATCTTTCCAAGTCTATTCCAAATATATGTTGTCTTTACTCAGTAATTTCATTCCTATCACCTTACCCTATTGTTAATTATTTAGTTCTTGTTCACACTCTAGCGGTTTTACCAGCCTGAATTTCACAGTGAAGCTGTGAAAATACATTATGCCCAGTTGTCAACTATGCGGCAAGTATGGGCATGCCTGCTTTTTTTATTTTGAAGAGTTTGTTCCAAGCAAATCCATTAACAAATTAAAGGGAAACAAATTATGATTATTACTAAGAGTGCTAAGGTTAGATGCCTGTATCAAGATGCAGAAATTGCAACCTGGGGGCTACCTATAACAGGGGTGTAATCACATTGTTGTCACGTGACATATTGCAACTTTCCCTCACTTTGATAAAAAGGGGGTGAGCATGGTCAGTGTGTGATGCATCCAGCCAGCAGGCCACAAGTTTGACACCCTGATCTATAACATCCAGTCTGTATCTTAAAAACATAAGCAACAACTTGGCGGATTGGCTTTCAGCCCATTTAGTCTAGCACGCTTTTCTTACAGAGGCCAACCAACTACACATGGAACCGCACTCTTCTCTCAGTTAGATGCCTTCAGAGGCATCACACCCTATTGCAGTGATGGCGAACTTATGGCATGGGTGCCACAGGTGGCACACAGAGCCATATCTGTTGGAACGCGAGTCATTGCCCTAGCTCCGCTCCAACGTGCATGTGTGTGCTGGCCAGCTTATTTTTGGCTCCCACTGAAGCTCTGGGAGAGCGTTTTTGGCTTCCAGAGAGTCTTTTCGGGGATGGGGGGGTATTTTTACCCTCCCCCAGCTCCAGGAAAGCTTTTAGAGCTTGAGGAGGGTGAAACACGAGCCTAGTGGGTCAACCAGATGTTGGGATACAGGCCATTTCCGGCCTCTAGAGGGCCTCTGGGGGGCAGGGGAAGCTGTTTTTATTATTTATTTATTTATTTATTTATTTATTTATTTACTTACTTACTTACTTACTTACTTACTTACTTACTTACTTACTTACTTACTTACTTATTTGATTTTTATGCCGCCCCTCTCCTTAGACTCAGGGCGGCTTACAACATGTTAGCAATAGCACTTTTTAACAGAGTTAGGCTATTGCCCCCACAATCCGGGTCCTCATTTTACCCACCTCGGAAGGATGGAAGGCTGAGTCAACCTTGATCTGGTGATGAGATTTGAACCGCTGACCTTCAGATCTACAGTCAGCTTCAGTGGCCTGCAGTACAGCACTCTACCTGCTGCGCCACACCGGCTCGTTTTTTGCCCTCCCCAAGCATTGAATTATGAGTGTGGGTACTCACGCATGCACGATAGCACACTCTTTCAGCACCCGAGGGAAAAAAGGTTCACCACCACTGCCCCCATTGCTTCCAGAGGATCTCTAACACTTTACAGGTAACTGTCAACGAGAAACAAAGGACAATAAAGTTCCAGGGACAAACGGAATAGAAGCAGGCAAAAATTCTGGTCTTCTTGAAATTATGTCACTGAATTCTTGTTTTACCCTCCGTGCAATCAACTTTTGCACATCAAAGTTATTTTATGGCATTTTGCAGGATTAACCAAAAGTTGAACCAAGCTCAGTTCTGCCTCAAGATATGGCAGATGGAAAAGCATGATTGCTCCATGCTGAGGAAATGAAGAACAAAGGCTCACAGATGGAAACAGATTAAAAAGGTATAGTTTTAGCTAGGAAAAACCAAGCAGCTTCACAAGTCAGCATAAAGAAATAGATGCACTCTCATAACCTAACGGCTGTTTGCACTATTTAGAACTAATCAGAACAGGCACAAGTAGGAAGAATTGCTCTACTGAAGCAGAACTAAAGATAGCTTCCAGGTTTTGCAGAGGCCCAAAACGCAAAACACTCACAAATGGGGAGATTAAGAGGAGATATCATTGTTGTCATCCCTGGACACAAAGTGCTCATCAATTTCCTTTAAGGCTTCAAACTAGAAATCTGTTCCAGAGAAATATCACAGCACAATTTTAAAATAATGCAATGCAAATATAAAATTTCCAAAAATGAATTACAAGCTATAGTAGAATATCTTTGTAGGGTTTTCCACTTTCCTGAATAAGGGAAAACTGTTTTAGAAATTAAATCTTTAAAAAAGGAAAAAAAGAAAAAAAGATTCTCTTTCAACATTTTGAGAAGAGGAAAAAAAAAATCCAAGTCATTATCCGGCACTATTTTCTCTAAATAAACTATTACTAGCCAAGCGGCAGGTTGTTCACAAAGATTTACAAAAAGGATGTGGGCCATGACCCCGGTTACTTGAATAGGCCGTCTTGTGCCAATTAGTCATTATAGTGGAAATGGCTTCCTGGGAACATGAAAATTTCTCTCTCTATTCAACTCAGAGAAAGGTCAGCCACAGAAGAGCAATCTGCCTGCCTGCACATGCTTTCAGGATTCATTTGATGAACGGGAAGGGAAATGATGCCGATTGCCAGGAACACAGCAGAGGTCTCACTGGGTAACAACAGAGAAATGGCTGGTTCTGTGCCAGGAAGGCTGATAGACGATCATGCTGGTTGCACAAGGACAAGAAGGGAAGATGGTAGAGAATCGAAGTTGGGTTATGCAAGTTAATCTGGTATAGACACAAAGGTAATATTTGGCAACAGCAATCATGAGAAGAAAACATAAAATAAATGTTGCTCATAGGTGAATTAGTTATAATTACTTTGAGTTCCAACATCTTTTCTTATATGTACACTGAAAGCATATGCCCCAAGACAAATTCCTTGTGTGTCCAATCACAGTTGGCCAATACAATTCTATTCTATTACTATTACTATTCTTTATCTGTCTTCCATTGAGGACCTGTATACTGCGCGAGTCAAAAAGAGGGCGGGTAAAATATTTACTGACCCCTCACATCCTGGACACAAATTGTTTCAACTCCTACCCTCAAAACGTCGCTACAGAGCACTGCGCACCAAGACAACTAGACACAAGAACAGTTTTTTCCCGAATGCCATCACTCTACTAAACAAATAATTCCCTCAACACTGTCAGACTTTCTACTAAATCTGCACTTCTATTCTACTAGTTTTTCTCATCATTCCTATCACCCATTTCCTCCCATGTTGACTGTATGACTGTAACTTGTTGCGTATATCCTAAGATTCTTATTAATATTGCTTCTTCATTGCTTATTTGACCCCTATGACAATCATTAAGTGTTGTACCACATGATTCTTGACAAATGTATATTTTATTTTATGTACGTTGAGAGCATATGCACCAAGACAAATTCCTTGTGTGTCTAATCACACTTGGCCAATAAAAATTCTATTCTATTCTATTCTATTCTTTATTGCTATTTTATCCCTAAATATAGTCATTGATTCTCTTCCCATTTTAGCAAAACTATTTTTTAAAATTGAAATTAATGTCTCCTACTGTTCTGTCGGGCTCTCTGGTAGACTCCTCCCAAAAATTCACAGGTACAAATTTCAGACACACACACGTTTGAAAATTCAAAACAATGTTCTTTATAATGAAAAGTCACTTAAACTAAGCCCTCTTTTGGTACAGCAAAGTAATTTGTACAAGTCCCTTATCAGTTCTGTGATACTTAGCTTGCAGCTGTGAGGCAATTCAAAGTCCTTCTTCTTTCACAAAGTGAAACACACTTTGCTCTGGTTTAGTTTCAAAGCGGGGAAAAATCAGCACACAAAAGGTCGAAGTCAGTAAAGCAGTCATGAAACACAACGATCAGATCATCCTCCACAATGGCCAAACCCACAGGCTGCTATTTATAGCAGCCTCACTAATTACCACAGCCCCACCCAACCACAGGTGGCCTCATTTTCTTTGATAATAATCTCTCAGGTGTTGCTGCCTATGCATCGCTCTCTGCATGCGTGGCTGTACCATTAAGTCTTGTTCTGAATCCAAGGAGGAGAGAGATAATTGATCTCCTTCTGAGCTGTCTGCCACACTCTCCTCCTCCCTGTCACTCGTGTCTTCTTGGTCAGAGGAGCCTTCATCAGCAGATTCCACCGGGGGCAAAACAGGCCTGCAGCATGTGGATGTCTCCCCCACATCCACAGTCCTTGGGGCAGGAGCTGGGCCAGAGCTAACCACAACACCTAAATAATTGCTGCACAGAGATGTCTCAAGTCTCTATTTGGCTATTTACCGTATTTGCAAAAAGGGAGGAACATCCTTTCCTCCAACTAAAATGTGTCTATTGAAATTTATTCACTATCTTTCATATTGGTAGGCTAAATACAGAGCCAAAATCTACAGCCACTAAATTTAGTACAAGGGGGGTTTATTCGTTTTCAATGATTCACTGTATTTTGGACTGAAGCAGCTGTTATATAAGAACCAAAGAACACCAAATAAACATATTCCTATTTTAATAAACAATGTCATATTCAAGTGTCATTTTTATATCCTGAACTTTCATCAGAAGAATATACAATATTTTTTTTAAAAAAAGAGGTAATCTAGTTTTTTCACAAAATATATATTTTAAAATATTAAAATTGAAAAGGCTTTCAAGGTCACAACTCTTCATCACAAACGATTTTTAAAAGTCATACGTAATAATTACAGTTTGTGGAGTAATAGGGAAGAATTATGGCATCCCCAAAAGATAGTGCCATGTTTCTTGAACTCAATGGTAAATTTCAAATTAAAGTATGAACTCATCCTTGATTCACAAATATTTTTCAAATTATTCTTTTTTTTAAGCTTGTAGAATTGAGTACAGGTTGTCCTCAAATTATGACTATAATTGAGCCCAAATTTATGTTGCTAAGTGAAACATTTAAGTGAGTTTTGCCCCATGTTTATGGCTTTTCTTGCCAGAGTTTTAAAGTGTTTGTTAAGTTAGTAACAGGGTTGCTAAGTGAATCTTATTGATTTTGCTTGTCAGGAGGTCTCAAAACATGATCACAGAACTGATCATCAATTAAAGCTGAATGTGGGCAAGACTGAAGTCCTGATTTTTTAGCCTGATCATCCGGCGGCTCCTCTTGAATATTCACCTATACATCTACAGGACTGCTCAGTGGTCCCGGTCTTGGTGGCCCGGAACCTTGGAGTCTTGTTGGATGATAGACTGTCTCTGTGCCCCTTTATTGGAGCAACAGCAAAGGCATGCAATTACCATCTTTTGAATATTTGGAGAATCCGCAAGTTCTTAACAATCAAGACTGCTTGCCTACTCATCCAAGTCCTTGTAACATCATGTTTAGACTATTGTAATAGTTTATTGGCAGGCTTACCATCTTGTTCACTACGTCCATTATCCCTGGTCCAAAACAGTGCCGTTCGGGTGGTTCTAAATCTCTTCAGGTCATCTCATGTATTGGCCTCACGTAGATCTTTACATTGGTTGCCAATTTGAGCCAGGACCCAATTTAAACTGTTAGTGATGGTATTTAAAGCCGTGCACTCAAACACATCAAATTACTTGGCGACCTATTTATCTCGGTATACACCACCGAAGGACCTAGGTTCGGCAGGGAAGGGTCAGTTAACTGTTCCACAGCACATACAGCAACATCAAAATTGTGGGCCTTTCAAGATCTGGCCCCATGTCTTCCCTTAGGGCTTTAGTTAGAGGAGAATTTTCTCTGCTTCTGCAAGGCATTGAAGACATTCCTCTGATTCAGCAGATGGAAACATCCTTGTTCTGCGGATCAGCAAGAGGGGAAGACATTGGAGAGGTTGGGAAGTTTTTTAACAAGTTTTGTGGTTTTATTAGTTGTGTTTTAACTAGTGTGTACTGTCTGTCTTTGCTAGCTATTTATTTACTTACTTACTTACTTACTTACTTACTTACTTACTTACTTACTTACTTACTTACTTACTTACTTACTTACTTACTTATTTGATTTGTATGCCGCCCCTCTCCAAAGACTCGGGGCGGCTCACAGCATACAATATAAAACAGTGAATACAGAGACAAATCTAATTAATTAAAAACTACATAAGCTAAAAAACCCAATATATTAAAAATCAATCAAACAAATTCAAATCGCAGCCATATATCACAATTCTCCTGCTGTTATGCCCTTTGTTAAAAGGGCATTACAAATAAATGTTTTTTATTATTATCATCATCATCATCCCAGGACACTGCAACCGTCATAAATATGAAACCAATTGTCAAACATCTGAAATTTGAACATGTGACCATGGGTATGCTGCAATGATCCTGAGTGTGAAAAACGGTCATAAGTCACTTTATCTGGTGCAGTTATAACTTTTTGAAGAGTCACTAAATTAACTGTTGTAAGTCAAGGACTACCTGTACTTTGACTTAATTTAAGCAGTGGCTTTATCATTACTGTTTATATTTATATGCAGGTATAAAATTAACTGTTGACCATATTGAGCCAGGGTGGCGCAGCAGGTAGAGTGCTGTACTGCAGGCCACTGAAGCTGACTAGTAGATCTGAAGGTCAGCGGTTCAAATCTCATCACTGGCTCAAGGTTGACTCAGCCTTCCATCCTTCCGAGGTGGGTAAAATGAGGACCCGGATTGTGGGGGCAATATGCTGGCTCTGTTAAAAAAGTGCTATTGCTAACATGTTGTAAGCCGCCCTGAGTCTAAGGAGAAGGGCGGCATAAAAATCAATCAATCAAACAAACAAACAAACAAACAAACAAACAAACAAACAAACAAATAATATTCTTCTCAGAATTGGAATAGGATGAAGTGCAGTTAATAATCACTAAAGTCATTTATAACTGTATATATGTGTATATAGTCTATAATCAAAACATGAAGACACTCACATTCTTTTGCAATTCTTTACTAACTGATTGCTACAAACTCATTGATAGGCTGAGAATCTCACTGTAGTTTCATACAGTGAAACTACATCAATCCCAGCACGGGGCTACTGTTTTCCTTAGATCTATATTCTACTTCTTCTCTTAAGAGTTCGCCCTGATATTCTTACTGAGTTAACAAATACAGGGTGTTCTAATTTATCCTTCCAATCCAAAGAAGAGGACCAGGAGAAGGAAACATTATCTACGGAAATGCTGCAGACAAAAGAGAGATGATTACCACGACTCTGATCTGAACAATCTGGATGATGGTTTACTAACAAACCTTTGAAAAGCATGCACTGACATGTATGAAGGATCCAGAGTTACTCAGAGGCTAAATAATTTCCACAAAATTTATGAACAAGATAGAAGTCATCTGTTCCATCACATGTATATCAACACATAAATAAAAATGAAAATGAAAAATTCAAATAAAAACCAACCAAATAAATATTTATATAATATACAGTGTTCCCTCGATTTCTGCGGGGGATGTGTTCCGAGACCGCCTGCGAAAGTCGAATTCCCGAGAAGTAGAGATGCGGAAGTAAATACACCATTTTTGGCTATGGACAGTATCACAAGCATTCCCTTAACACTTTAAACCCCTAAATTACCATTTCCCATTCCCTTAACAACCATTTACTCACCATTATTACAGATACTCACCATTGAATAAGACACTTAGTGATCCTGATATTTATAAACATAATTATTTATTAACAATTATTATTATTATTGTTATTTATTTGCAAAAATTATTAGTTTGGTGATGACATATGACGTCATTGGATGGGAAAAACCATGGTATAGGAAAAAAAATCGCGAAGTATTTTTTAATTAATATTTTTTGAAAAACCGTGGTATTCGCGAAGTTCGAACCCGTGAAAACCGAGGGAACACTGTAATTCAAATTAATCATAGCAAAATGTAATAGATTAGCTGCATGGACAGATAACACTTTTTGGAATAAAAGCTGCTTCTGCCACAAGGAGAAAAAAACCCTATGAGAACAGAAGGAAATTTCTAGACAGGTGTTCAGATATCTCTTCCTTCCTGGAGGGAGGGAAGCCTTTGTGGACATGCCAGAAAGGGAAATAGGGATGTCATTTTTTAAAACTGACTGCTATTATTCCCAGCAAGAAAAATTCAAATTTCAACTGAAAGTTATCTTTAAATTTCTTTATATCCTTATATGTATTTGAACCCACAAAGATTCCATTATTAGATAGATGCAGCATTTGAGTACAGGTAATGAAGATGTAACAATGGGAATTTAAGTTTATTCTAAATATTATATTCATAGAAAATGGGAGTAAGATATTTTACTATTGGTATTATCATTGCAGTTTTCATTGCTAAAGTGATCATTCATTTTCTAAAAATAGTTTGAACTATAATGAATAGGTCAGATAATTTTTTTTTCATATTTGGAAAATGATTCATACTAGAATGAAATAAATTTTAAAAGTCAAATTTCCATTTCAACCTGCAATATTTTATTGCGTTTTATTAAGCCATATCTTCCCTCTAAGTAAATTGAATTACTTTTGTTTACTGCTGCAAGGATACTGTGTGCTTCTTATTAAAAAGGTCATCTGTCTCTTCGGAAAAATGATTAACCAAATAGTGGGAGTATATTTCAATGTCAAAAATAACTCTGTACCTTTACTAATAAAACAGAAACAGAATTTTATTCCAACTTATTTGTGACTCAACCAAGGTTTGGGTTTTCAGTGTTTAGAGTTCACATTTTAGTTTCATGGGACATTTAAATCGGAATAAATTTCCAGTTTTGCCTTGGTGATTCATACTGTGTTGAGCAGGGTTCTTGCTTAGAACTTTGATTTTTACTCTCCTATATATTATATGCATTTATTCTTAATTGATTAATGATATACTGGAAAATTATAACTTCCTAGACATTTTGGATTCTTTGTTTATTTATCCATTACTGTACTTCAGTATTTTTTTTTTTAATTGTCTTTTAAAATTGTTATTGTTTGTGATTTTTTTTACCTGTTTAATAAATATATATATATAAAGGAAGGAAATACCCAAAATTTATATAAGTATTCTAACCAGTTAATTTATAATTAACCCATTCACAACCAGTTAAAAATTGACTTCTGTATTTTTTGCAAATGTAATAAATAAATTGGATGACAATTCTTGTAAAAATTTCAACTTAAAGAATAGGATGTTTTGTGGACCACAACTTCAATTGTTATAATGAATAAGGTATAAGAGGAGCTCAAAAGACCCTAACACACTGATAGACTTATTATCAATTTAACTACCACTTTAATATATTTTGAAGTAGACTTTTCTTAATGCAAAATCTGACTTTCTACATAAAAACATAAAGACAGTACAAGAAAGACATTCCTGAAAACATATTTAAAACACCAAATTGAATTTTACTTAAATTCTGATACATACACCCAAACATATCCTCATGAGCAACTGTCAGTAAAAGTATTAAAGATATACAGTGTGTCCCTTGATTTTCGCGGGTTCAAACTTTGCGGAAAGTCTATACCACGGTTTTTCAAAAATATTAATTAAAAAACACTTAGCGGGTTTTTCCCCTATACCACGGTTTTTCCCACCCGATGACGTCATATGTCATCGCCAAACTTTCGTCTGCCTTTAATAAATATTTTTTTTCATAAACTTTAATAAATAAACATGGTGAGTAATAATCTGAATGGTTGCTAAGGGAATGGAAAATTGCAATTTAGGGGTTTAAAGTGTTACGGGAAGGCTTGTGATACTGTTCATAGCCAAAAATGGTGTATTTACTTCCGCATCTCTACTTCGCGGAAATTCGACTTTCGCGGGCCGTCTCGGAACGCATCCCCCGCGAAAAGTGAGGGAACACTGTATCTGATATGAAAGGGGAGACACAATGATTCCCTTTTCTGATAGGCTTCTAGAATGTGAAACATGGTTATAGAGCTTAATCTTCTCCCATTTGAAGTATTACAGGGCACCGCATCTTCAAAAAATGAACACTGTAATTAGTTGATATCAGAGCAGCAAGATTATTAAACTGGGACAGACTGTGTTTTGTTGGCTGTACCACTTTCCAATCATTTCCAAACTCAAATCCAAATGCTGATTTTACCTTCAACGCCTTACTACAGCATATGAAAGATTGCTTTCTTCTATTTGTACCTATCTGAAATTTTGATCTACAGACACCAGGCTTTGAGTACATAAATGATTAAACCACAAGCAGACAACCTTTCTGAAAGTGATATTCTGCTATGGAAAAGTTCTAAGACGAAAGTTGTTTTTAGAGTCTTCTTTAGAAGTCTGCAGAATTATCTGAAAGCAGGAAAAGTACTTTGGATCTGCAGAGGCACGCATACATACTGCATCTGTCAACAGACTGATAAAGAAGCTGTGTCTTTTTCTCAGCTTGCATTGTAGCTCTGTGATTCCAGGAAAATACATGCTTGCGCTAAGGAGGCAGCAGTAGCTGAGCAACCTGTAGCTTAGGTAGCACCTAAAGTGCCCTGCATTTTGACTTAGTTTAATAAGAAAAGGTATATTGCATTGGATGGGAAATGAACACTTGGACAACAAGCTGGCTAAAATGAGTCATTTTATTAAATATTAACAGAAAAATCTGCAGGGGTCGCTAAATGGAGCGGAGTTTCCTGAGCACAACATATTTGGGCAATTAATGGGCGTAACTCCATGCTTGGTCAGGGTGCACCCAGCCCGGAAAGCCACACCCAGTGTGTGGGAGGGCTCACCCCCATGACCCGGAACCGGAAATGGCGTAGGTGAGCCTCAAAGGCACCCCCTTCACACTGCTCCGTCCAGTTAGGCAGCATGAGTTGTGCAACGGGGGTGCCAATCGTCTTACAAAAGATGCCCAATGGAGAACACACAGTTGCTACTGATATCCTTTCTGCCCTGTTTCTGCCATATAGTGACCAAAGATATATACATCCAATTGTTGAATCAAAACCTATTTATAGACAGATGCACCCTGTAACCACAAATCCAATTCACTCATCCAGGATGGAGTAGGCAAAAAAACAACAATCCGTAATAAATGCTCTAGGATTGCAAAAAAATTTCTACTCGGCCCCCACCAGGCAACCTTTAAAAACACCCTGGATTGAGCGGAGGGTGGGTGGGTGTCTGCAGGGCATCGAGCTCGGGAGGCAAGGGAAGCAAAGGGGGCAAGCAGGCTCTCATATAGGGAGCCAGCCCCACCCCCGCTTCCCAGAATGCCCGAGCGGCCAACGAGATTCTGTGGGGTGCTCTTGCGCTGTTGCGTGAGATCACCCCAATTGGTAGGCGGAGATGAATTGCTTCCCACCTGCTGCAAATGTTGGCCGGGCACTAGTTCGCCCGGCCTCTCAATTCTGTGGTGAGATTTTGTGGACATTTGAAATAAGTACCTATTCAAGACTGTGGTTATGGTAGAGAGCTTTAAATGTAAACTGCAAACAATGCCCACTTAAATTATGGCTATGCATGTCATCTGAAGAAATGCTAAGTCCTCTTACAAGCAAATGAACAGAAATGGTGCCAAATAGAACATTTCCTGCAACAAAATACAACAAGAGCTATGATGGCACAGTGGATAGAATGCAACATTGCTGGCTAATTCTGCCCACTGCCAGGAGTTCGACCCTAACTGGCTCAAGGTTGACTCAGTGTTCCGTCCTTCTGAAGTGGGTAAAATGAGGATCCAGATTGTTGGAGACAATCTCTAAATTGCTTACATAGTGCTGTAAAACACTATATATCAGTATATAAATCCGAGTGTCAAGTGCTATTATTTCAGTTTTGCATGCATTACTGTATTTCTTTGTTGAAATAAAGGTGCTCAAGGAATTAACTTTCCCTTCACAATGCTTGCAGTGATGCACCTGTAGTAGTTCATAGAACATGGCATAATAATTTTTTATAAGACAATACAACTGTCATATAAAGAATTGGACATTAAGTAGAAAAATGTAGGTATTTCTGTCTCAGCTAGTTTGCTCTGACCAATCTCAAAAGGTCAGACTGCTTAGTGTTTGAAAGAATAACAGGACAGAATGACAGAATGACAAAGTTGGTCGGGTTCTTGGAGGTCTACTAGTCCAAATCCTTGCTCGAGCAAGAAATTCTACACTATCAGGAGATTTCATATAGACTAACAGATCTGATTGAAAACTGAAAGAAGAACTATCTTAAACAAAAGCAGTGGCAAAATAGTTTTGTAGTATTGCAAAGAAAACTGCATGGAATTGTGAATTTGCTCACGAGGAATTGAGGTTCAACTTGCAAGAATTTACTAAATATTTCTTTGTCACACACATACCTTCATTTTATTATCTAAAGAATAATAATGTTCCTTTCACTCCAACCAACAACCCAAATCCTAATCTCATTATTTAATTCTCTCAAAATCAAACATTTAGTGATAAATATATTTTGATTTTGATTTGAAATAAATAGAAATTTAACATTTCACTGGTTTTCATTCAATGCATTTGTTAGACAACAGTATGATTTGTAAAGGCCAACAAGCAACTAATCTTGTTCTAGTACAATGATGGTGAACCTTTATTTCCTCAGGTGATGAAAGAGCGTGCATGCGCGCTAACACGCATGCACAAGTGCACACACCTAAGATAAGACGCCTTAAACAAGATCTAAGTATTGCCCACAAGATCATATGCTGCAACGTCCTGCCTGTCGGTGACTACTTCAGCTTCAACCACAACAACACAAGAGCACACAACAGATTTAAACTTAATATTAACCGCTCCAAACTTGACTGTAAAAAATATGACTTCAGTAACCAAGTTGTCGAAGCGTGGAACTCATTACCGGATTCCATAGTGTCATCCCCAAACCCCCAACACTTTACCCTTAGATTATCTATGGTTGACCTATCCAGATTCCTAAGAGGTCAGTAAGGGGCGAGTACAAGTGCACTAGAGTGCCTTCCGTCCCCTGTCCTATTGCTCTCCTATATCTCCTATACCTTTCTTCTACTCCTATATCTCTTCTATTCTTTCATTGATATGTTCTATTACTATACCTTCTTTTCTATTATTTCTTAGATATATTTTACTATGAGTATCTCCTCTATAACCTTCATCATGTATTTTACTATGTGTATATAGATATATACCCACTGAAACCCTCATTGTGTATTGGAATAAATAAATAAATAAATAAATAAATAAATAAATAAATAAATAAATAAATAAATAAATAAATAAATAAAATAAAATAAAATAAAATAAAATAAAATAAAATAATTCAATGCTTGGGGAGAGTGAAAACAGTTCATTCCAGCCCCCCAGAAACAGCCTGTTTCCTAGCCAGTAGGCTCATATTTCACCCTCCTCAGGTTCCAAAGGCTTCCCTGGATCAGGGGGAATGTTAAAAATGCCCCTCATGGCCCCTGGAGGCTCTCTGGAAGCCAAAAATGCCTTCCCAGAGTGTCTGTGTGAGCCAAAAATCAGCTGGCCAGCACAAACATGTACGTTGGAGCTGAGCTAGAGCGACGGCTCGCGTGCCAGCAGGTATGGCTCTGCGTGCCACCTGTGGCACCTGTGCCATAGGTTCGCCATCACTGTTGTTGTTGTTGTTGTTGTTTTTGTTGTTATTATTATTATTATTATTATTATTATTAATTAGATTTGTATGCCGCCCCTCTCCGTAGACTCGTATGAGGGCCTAAATCAAATATAGAAAAGTTGAATTAACTACAGTGATGGACCAACTCTTGTGTATATAGCCATGGCTCTAAAATATTCTCCATTTTTCATTTTGACTCTAATCTCTGTGGAAAAATACAGGTTTTTTAGTAATTGAAGAGCCTTGAATTTTTCTGAAAGAAATATATTTTAAAATCTTCAGGAATGAGAAGCATTTTGCTCCCTGTAGGCATAAAGTCTCCTTTCACATAGAATATGGTATATGAAAAGTTCCTAAAAGCTCACAATCATGTTAGAGCCTGTTCCTATATTTTTACAAAATTATTCATTTTTCTCTAATAGATTAATAGATAAGGATGGTATTCTATACAGTAACCCCATACAGTCAAAGAGACACAATGATACAATGAAAAAGTTGTGTGAACTATGTCACAAAAACGCTGACCAAAACTCATTGATTTTTTTCAGCAGGATGAATACAGCATATTCTTCCATTTTTAAAAAGTATTATTTTAAAAATATTTCACAAGCACAGTCATAATCTAGATATTCCTTGGAAAATATAATTCTGCTTTGCTATCTTGTTGTCATGGAATAGGCTTGAATTAACTCTCATACCTGAACCTGGTCACTCTGACTTTTTGTTTTCTACTGATGTTATTTCACATATTTCATTTCCTAAGGCTCCTCAAAGAATCAATAATTTCCACAGGATCAGCAGTCAGGAAGAGGTCATTCAATAAGAGCCTTGGTTCTCTAACAAGGCATTTGACAGAGTTGACCACAAGATAACTGGGAAAACGTTGTGTCATCTGGAAACCCTATGGACCCATTAAGAGTCATTGTAACACTACAGACTTTGTTGGCTTCAGTTAGATCCATCACTATAAGAAAGTGGTTGGTTTACAACAACGGATTTATGGAAAAGTACCATTTTCTATGCTCCAAGATAAAGGCCATATACTCTGTACCAGTGATGGCAAACCTTTTTTCCCTCAGGTGCCGAAAAATCCATAGGCACACACTATCATGCATGGCAGAGTGTCCACACCCACAATTCAATGCCTGGGAAGGGCGAAAACAGCTTCCCCTGTCCCCTGGAGACCCACTGGAGGCTGGAAACGGACTGTTTCCCAACTTCTAGTGGGCCCAGTAGGCTCATGTTTCACCTTCCCCAGGCTCCAAAGGCTTCCCTGGAGCCAGGGGAGGGTAAAAACGCCCTCCCCCATCCCCATGAGGCTCTCTATAAGACAAAACGCCTTTCAAGAGCCTCTGTGCGACCCAAAAATCAGCTGGCTGGTACACACATGCATGTTGGAGCTGAGCTAGGGCAATAGCTCGCATGCCAGCAGATATTGCTCCGCGTGCCACCTATGGTACCTATGCCATAGGTTCGCCATCGCTACTCTATACTTCTGCGCATGCACGGAAGCAAAAAGTTGACTAAATCGCATTCATCTCCTTGTGAGATTTATTTATTTATTTATTTGGTTGGGGTTTTTCTTTGTTTATTTATTTGACTTCTATTTCAGTGTGTTTTTGCTTCCTGCACATGCGCAGAAACAAAAACACACTGAGATGCATGTGTGTGCATGCAAGAGGACCGAAGCTGCACGTGCAGCGCACTGGTAGTGGCAGTAATGGGAATCCACCCTGGTGCTAAATATATTATAGGCAAACTTATTTTTCCTGTAACTATTCAAAAGAATAATCTTGAACCCAGTCTGATGCAATGAACCAAATGTCTGGGTTGTTAAATCTTTGTTAATCATTTTTGTCAACATATTAGAGCAGGGGTATCAAACTCAAGGCCCGTGGACTAGATCCCGCCCATGACACCGGCCTGGAAAGAAAAGAATCAGCCCATGGTGCCTTTGGCAGCTGAAACGGGCTGCAGGAGGACTTCTGAGGGGGCCCTGTGTCTTGTTTTCAGCCTGGACAGCCTCCTGCAGCACTCTGCTGGCCAAAACAGGGCACCTGGATATATATGAGGTCCCCTATGTCCCAATTTGGCTGGAAGGGTGCTGCAGGAGGCCATACAGGCCAAAAACATGGCCTTGTGTCCCATTTTGGCTGCCAGAAGTACTGCAGGACATGTCTGTACCATCTCCCCCCCCCCCAACCCTGCCTACTTGTGGAGAACTACAATGCTGATCCAGCCCTCGAAGAAATCCAGTTTGACAACCCTGTATTAGAGTTATATTCCCCTTATCCACCAAGATGGGCAAGGCAATGCATTTTCCAAGTATACATATTTCCATTCATATTTCTTCTCTTAGTGGAGTTGCTATTTTACAGGTCTTTAATCACCCATAGAAAACATATTGCATTAGTTTAAGAGATTCTAGCAAATTGATTGCAAATTAGTTTTAGTTCATTCTACAATTAAATGTTAATTTTTCTTTGATCTGTCTGTCTGTCTGTCTGTCTGTCTGTCTGTCTGTCTCTCTCTCTCTCTCTCTCTCTCTATCTATCTATCTATCTATCTATCTATCTATCTATCTATCTATCACATTTATATGCCGTTCACTCCAAACAGACTCTGAGCGGCTAACAACAGGTGTAAATACAATATAAGTAAAAAACCAATAAAAACATCACTAAAATCACATATGTTATAAAACCAGAGACTTACCAGAGGTTCTGCCATGATGATGCGGATCTTGCGTTCAGCCAGGGTGGTAAAGTTAACAAATAAACTTTTCAAGACATATTCTCCAGGCTTACTATCTGGATCAACATTGATAGGTAGCATGGTTGGAGGTCCCTTTTCCTTTTGTGTGCCAGAAACAGAAGGGACGGGTGGTTTAATGTATCCGTTACCCACTGGAGATGCTGAAAATTAAAAATGCAATAGATACTTAATAAAACATAATTTAGATTACAAAAGAGTTTCATTCCAATATAGACTATATAATCTTAATAAGCAGCTTGTAAAGGGTAGATTGTTAAAATGCTGAATGGATTAAAGCCTAATATTATTTTTAATGTGAATAGGTAAAGACATTGTAGAGCTGTTAAAATTAAATATTAGGCAGTGGTACCATCTTCTAAAATGCAGAATACAAAGAAGATATAAGCACCCAGAGTCTGAAACTGTCTTACTCAAATAAAGTATCATAGCCAGTTCCATTCCTATGTGTCTATGCATACTACTCAAGAGCATAATGCTCACATATTACACAAATACACAGAAATAAACTAATTATATTGCAGAAAGGAACCTGCAAAGGGGAAGTAAATTTCCCTGTACAATCTTTTCTAACCAATGGTCTCTCTTCTACTTGCTCTCCTAGTATTTCATTAAGAAATAATGATACCATCATATAATGGTGTCATTAAGGTTATATGCAGTTATATCTTTGGAAAAAGTTTTATAAGCAACTTTCTTAATTAGTGCTTGTAATGAGCTCCACGTAACTCAGGGGGAGCTGCTTCCAAAAATGCCTAAGATTTGTCAGGAAATAACTAGTTACAACAAATAGGAACGTAGCAGTGCAGAATGAGTGAAAAGGAGTAATATTAACTCTATGAACCCAGAGAAAGCAGGATTTTAAAAGGCAAAATAAAATATTGTGCTGGATTGAATGTTTACCTAGAATGATAAAATACTGAATATTAAATACTGATAAACAATCAGACAGCTAATCGTATCTGAAAGTTGTATTTAAATTTGGATGCTTCACTCCCACTGGGATGCAGTCTAAACAAGGAATATTTCTTTAAACTGATACACATTTTCATAATAATCCCAGAAGTGAAATATGGTTAGTACATTGCATAGTACTCAATATTAATCAAAAGCAGATTGACTTAATACTCTTTTTCCCCAGTATGTGGATTAAATCAAGCAAATGTAAGAGGACACCACACAAATTAATTTTTTGGTCACTTTGCTGTTGTTTGCATAACCAAAAAAGTAATTTTACTTTTCTGTACCAAGCATTATAGCATACAATTCAAACTTTATCTTATAAGAGATGTTTCCTTTCACCTTCCTATTGTTTTAACATTCCAAATACATATAGTTTTCCTGCTTTATTTCTTCATTCACTTGAGATCGGCATAATAAGCCACCACTTACTCAGTATTGATCATCAATATTCTAAATATTTAAATATGAAAATGTCTTGCCAGTGCAGCCTGTTCTAACATTGCATCTTCATCTTGTATATGTGACAGGTGAGTCCGATATAACAGCATTATCAACAACTGTTACTCTTTAAAGTAACACAGAATCCTTGGACAATGATAGGGCAGATTAAGGTTAAATGTAAACAAAATTGAATTGGTAATTCATATTTTTGATCCCATAATAACTACTTAAGAAATTGTTAGTCCTGTGAATTTATAGTCTTGTTTTAATCTCCCCATGTCAAAAATCTTAAATACTATAGACAAACAAACAAAACAATCAATTTCTTGCTGAATGTTTTCTGGGAATTTATAAAACACATACATGATTTTGAGATTTTTAGGCTATAGATTATCCTTCATCATTTAACTTTATTTGGATTCAAGAAATTTTAATCTGAACTGTTTTTCCACTCAAGGAATACCACAATGGCAACAAGTATTAGTACACCACGTACTTTCACTTTACTTAAACTACAGTTACAGTTTAATTACCGTTAGTTACCATTCTAATTTTATAATTAAAATAAGTTATAAAATTTAAAATATAACATTAAGAAAAAATGAAACATAAATATCTTATTCCTGTAGTTATGCATCAATTAGCTATTTTTCCCCTGGCCAAAAATAAATATCGAAATAAGTAGGTTTGCTGTCTGATAATTCTTCTCTATTCTCAACCCTTTATAACTAAATTTTCTTCCTATATTATAGTCCTGTGTTCTTTATGATAATTAGGATTAAATACAGCAGAGAGGATATAGTACAGTATACACATGACACAAGTATTTGAAGAACTCAAGATTAAAAATTATGCCCTTTCCATAGCTTTTCAAATACACAATAAAACCAAAGATACTGTATTGCTTATAATATAAAGCAAAACCAATGAAGAAAGATATATCAGGAAAAACCCAAACCTCATTAAGTTTACCAAAGGCAGGCTGTATTTTGTTATCTGCCCACATTTATATCTATAAATCTATCTCTCTATATATAGAGAGAAAGATTTGGTTTTAAAATATAGAAAACTCTAACAAGTCAATTTAAAATTCAAACTTATGGAAAGGATTTTTTTACCTACCAAGTCCTTTTATTAAGCTGATCACAGTGGATCGCCGCCAGCAGGCCAGTGAAATCTCCATGAGGATGACAATAACAAAAAATTTCCCGATCATAAAATTTATTTATTTCTATAGCTGGAGGGGGGGAAATTACTTGCTTCATGTTCCCGGCTTGATCATTTTGTTACAGAAGTTTTTATTAACTTCAGATTCAAAGCTAGAATTTTGGGATTTTAAATGACGACAACCTGCAGCTTCCTGATCAGAACACATTTTCCATAACCAAAGAGGTAATTTTTAGCCTCGGTGTATGATGATGATCTACTACTTGCAGAGTAGCTGCCAGTCTATATTTATCCACAAGCACATACTATACTGACAGATTAGCAAAACTACTTCATGCCCTCCAAGCACATGAGACCTGCTTGTATAGCCAGCGTAAACAACTCTTGCATACCAACAACAAATATTATCATACAGACCATAGTGAAGGTAGCATTTCTCCCCAGAAAACTTAGGTAACACTGAGATAACACAGAATAAATGAAAAAAAAACCCTTTGTAACCAAAGATCCTAAATCACATATAGAAACAATACAAAACTGCCCCTACTCTCCTTGCCTTTCGTAAGCTCCTTAAGACCCACCTGTGTCGTCAGGCATGGGGGAACTGAGACATCTCCCCCGGGCATATACAATTTATGAATGGTATGTGTGTATGTATGTGTGTTTAGAAAATGGGGTTTTTAAAATGTTTTTAGTAGAAATTTAGATTTGTTGTAAATTGCTTTTTCACTTTGTTGTGAGCCGCCCCGAGTCTGCGGAGAGGGGCGGCATACAAATCTAAATAAACATAAACAAACATAAATAAACATAAATTCCTTTAGACACAACACAAAGGGCGTCCTTTAACAGTGTCAACAGAAGTGTGAAATTGCACATCCTCAAAGAAAGTTACAGTTTATACTGTGACTAAAATGTGCACATTTGTTGAGGACAAACCCTCCATGCTTATTCCTGAACAGGATTAGAATATTAAACTGGTATGAAATATCAACCCTGAATAGAATTTAATATACAGTGGTCCCTTGACTTTCGCGGGCCTGACTTTTGCGGAAGGGCTATACCACGGGTTTTCAAAACCCATGGTATAGCCCGCATCTGCCCCAGCCTCCCGATCCCTTCCCTTTAATTCTTGGAGCGGTGGTACGCTCCACTTGAAGCCGAGCCTTGCGGGCGGACAAGACCATCCTAACTTGCCTGAGAGGGGAGGAACTGAGGGCATTGTTGGGTCAGGGGCATAGTTCCCTCTAAGCTGAGCAGGTGAGCAATTGCTCACTTAAAAATCATCATCAACTCAGAGTTTTCCAAACCTGCCCAGAAGCCGAGAGGGAAATTTTATTATTATTTCTGTGTCGCCCAGTCCCGAAGGGACTGCCACTCAGACACTATACTTTTCCGCCCACCCCAAAAAAAATTTAGAGAGAACACTGGTCAGGGGGCCATACGCTAATCGTGGGGATGGCTTGTGGTGGGCCCACCACAACCCTCGGGTAGCCTCCACCTGCAGCTCAGTGTCACCTCAAGTACCAAAGGGTGTGGCTGCCTCTTTTTCTGCTGCCATTGCTCACTGCCGTCCGCCGCTGCCACCTCTTCTTCCCCCACCCACCTAAGCCGTCTCCCTTAGTGCTAGCATCCAACCTCCCAGCTGACTGGCCTGGAATCCCTGGCCTGGATTCCTCTTGCCTTGAGCTTCGCCTTCCTCTGCCCTGACTCTGAGCACCAGTGCTGCCGCCGCTGCCATGGGAGACGCCGCCAGCAAGCACAGCAAAGCCCCCAGCTTGTTGCCCCATTGCCCCTGCGGGTTCTGGGGGTAAGTAAAACCAGGAATGGAGGAGGGAGGGGGAGGAAGGAAGAAAGGCAGCGTCTCCACTTTGCGGAAATTTGACCTTCTCAAGCGGTCTTGGAACGTATCCCCCACGAAAGTCAAGGGACCACTGTACTACAATTCACAGCATATGTTGTTCTAAGATGACTTACAAAATGTTTTTAAACCATCAAGAATGACATGAACATTTCCAGACATTTACTGAGGCAGGACTGACTACAAAACTCACATGTACGCAATCTAAAGTTATAAAGAGCAGCATAAAATGAATTCTATGGAAATTATATTAACTATAATGAAAAGAAAGTTACTCCAAAGAAAAAAGGTGATTTTTTCAACAACTGCATCTAAGTTTGAATTGACAAGCTATTATTTATAATAAAAATAACAACAACAAATACACTATGTCAAAAGGAAACATTTATCTTCTCAAGGACTAATTAAAATGAAAAAATGCAAGATGGTTCACATCTGAATAGTGCAAGACTGCCTACAACCTCTCTTCTGCAATTCATAGACTCGTATTTTTCCAACAATGAATCTTGCTATCTTAGGCAGAGATCACAAGGAGTTTCTCCAAACAAACGTGTCAAACAAACTTGCTAAAACTAACAGCAGCTAGCTAATAGTTCACCCCCCACCCACCCTCAAGAGGGAGGAACCAGAAAGAGAAGAAGGGAAGACTTCAGCCCACTGAATTCTGCTTCTGATGATTTTTTTAAATATTTCAAGAAATATACATTTCTCGTCATAAATTCAAGCATAAATCCAAAGGATTTGGGGAGATCCTCTCAACTTTATAGAAAGAAAGTTGAAATATAAATAAATATATAGGTATACAGTGGAACCCCGACATAAGAGCTGCTCTACTTAAGAGCAACTCGAGATAAGAGCTGGGAGGGGAGAGATATTTTTGTTCTACTTACAAGCCCAAATTCGAGATACAAGCGCCAAGGAGCTGTCTCCTGAAGCCAAACGCTAACTTCCGCGTTCGGCTTCAGGAGACAGCTGCGAAGCGGCGCGCGTGTTTTAAAAGGTTGCAGCCGGCCTGGGGGGCTCGGGGGGGTGCTTGCAGCTTTCTTTCTTGCTCTTTTTCTTTCTCTCTTTTACCTTCCCTTCCTCTATTTCTTCTTTTCTTTCTCCTTCCCACCTTCTTCCCTCCCTCCCTCCCTTCACTCATTCCTCTCTTACTCTCCCCTTTCATAAGTTTCCTTGCTTCCTTCCTCTGTTCCTGTCCCTTCCCTCTTTCCTTCCTTCCTTCCCACCCTCCGTCCATTCATTCACCCATTCCTCTCTTGATCGCTTAAAGCCGGTCCCTGGTGCAAAAAGGGTTGGGGACCTCTGTCCTACAGGATTGGGTGGCAGAGAAGTTGAACATATGTAAATTTAAAAGTTTAAGAAAGTTTACAAGTTAAGTGAAAGAAACTTCATTATTCATTTATATGTACATGTACATTTCTTCATTAAAAACATGTCTTTCTGCATAATTTAGACTAACTTTGTGAGTTTTTTGAGGGCTGGAACCAATTAAAATTATTTACATTAATTCCTATGGGGAAAAGTCGTTCGAGATAAGAGCTGCTCGACTTAAGAGCCCAGGTCCGGAACGAATTAAACTCGTATCTCGAGGTACCACTGTATAGATTATCAAGAGCACAATGTATAGAAATTTAGAATATAGGTAAAGAATATAGGTAAATGTAGATCTATCTATAATATAGGTAGATATAGAAAGATATAAAGAATATGCTATAGAGCCGTGATGGCAAACCTATGGGACACTGAGCCATCACTCGTTGCTCTTCCGGGTTCCGGTGTTCAATGGGCAGCTGCTCTTTCAGTTTTCGGTATGCCCGTGCGCATGAAAACCAGCTGACTGGCACACCAGTGATGAAGGAAAAAAATAGTGCAGTATCTCCATCACCTTCCTTAAAGTAATGAACAATTGTGTATAAACTGTTGAGTTTATCTCCATATCTCTCTCTCAGACAAGACTGTACACAAGTATAATTTGTTAACAAAAGTCTATATGGTTACATTTCCTGATAAATTGAAAATATTAAATTCAGTTACTATGTTTTCAGTCACATAAAAAGTATATATAATGCTGTTAGCCATAAAATATTTACTAAGAAATTACTTAACATTGTCTTTCAAATTAGAACTTTCCTGTAAGACAGTGGAGAAAAAAATGTTCCACCATTGTTTTAAATTTTCTATAAATAACTATCTACAATTATAACTGGCAGTTTATAACCAATATAAATAGAGCATCAAAATTTAACTTTACATAAACCAATAATTTTGTTTATGTTATTTTGTCTTGTTAAATGGAAAAATACTTTCAAACATGACAGTAGAATTAATCTTAAATATGTCATAAATTATCTGAAGTACTTTTGTTTAGTTGAATACTGGCATGTCCTTCCTTCTTTTCATTTCATTTCTCTTACAGTCTCTTACAGTCAAATAAGTTTAATAACAATAAAGTTAAAATAATGGAAAATCTCCCATAATAGAATAGAATAGAATTTTTTATTGGCCAAATGTTATTGGACACACAAATAATTTGTCTTGGTGCATATGCTCTCAGTGTACATGAAAGAAACAATACATTTGTCAAGAATCATAAGGTGCACCACTTAAATGATGATCCAGATACAAATAAGCAATCAAATCATATTAGGAAAGAGCCAATATAAATTGTAGGATACAAGCAACAAAGTTACAGTCATACAGTCATAAGTGGGAAGAGATGGGTGATGGGAAAGATTAGAAGATTAATAGTAGTTCAGACTTAGTAAATACAGTAGTACCTCGTGAATGAACCCCTCGTCTTATGAACTTTTCGAGATTTGAACCCGGGGTTTGGGATTTTTGTGCCTCTTCTTACGAACTTTTTTCGCCTTACGAACCAGCCGCCGCGAACGCCGAACCCAGAAGTTCTGCAAAGGTTCAGGTTCGGCGTTTGGGTTTGGCCGAGAAGTGCTGCCGCCCAGCTGTCACCTTTTGAAACAGCCGGGGGGCTTCTCGGCGTTCTCCCGAACCCGGAAGTTCAGCAAAGGTTCGGGTTCGGCGTTTGGGTTTGGCCGAGAAGCGCCGCCGCCCGGCTGTCACCTTTTGAAACAGCCGGGGGGCTTATCGACGTTCTCCCGAACCCAGAAGTTCAGCAAAGGTTCGGGTTCAGCGTTTGGCCGAGAAGCACCGCCGCCCAGCTGTCACCTTTTGAAACAGCCGGGGGGCTTCTCGGCGTTCTCCCAAATGCCGAACCCGGAAGTTCGACAAAAGTTTGGGTTCGGCGTTCGGGTTCAGGAGGCTGCCGAGAAGCGCTGCCGCCCGGCTGTCACCTTTGCAGAAGAGCTGCGGAGCTGTCGGCCGGTGGGAGGCTCAAATGAAGGTGGGGAATCCCAATAGGGAATTCCATGGGCAGAGCTTTGACGTCATGGAGATGTCCTTCCTGGCCGGCTGAAACGTGGACTATAGTTTGACAGTATTGAAGGAATTATTTGTTCAGCAGAGTGATGGCGTTCAGGGAAAAACTGATCTTGTCTCTTGTTCTTCTGGTGTGCAGTGCTCTATAGTGTCGTTTTGAGGATAGGAGTTCAAACAGTTTGTGTCCAGGATGTGAGGTGACTATAAATATTTTCACAGCCCTCTTTTTGACTAGTATAGAGGTCATCAATAGAAGACAGGTTGGTAGCAATTGTTTTTTCTGCAGTTCTATTTATCCTCTGAAATCTGTGTCTGTCTTGTTGGGTTGCAGAACCCAACCAGACATTTATAGAGGTGCAGATGACAGACTCAATAATTCTTCTGTAGAACTGTATCAGCAGCTCCTTGGGCAGTTTGAGCTTTCTGAGTTGGCACAAAAAGAACATTCTTTGTTGTGCTTTTTTGATGACGTTTTGGATGTTAGGTATCCATTTTAGATCTTGCGATAAGGTAGAACCTAAAAATTTGAAGGTTTCCACTGTTGATGCTGTGTTGTCTAGTATTGTAACAGGTGGAAGTATGGGCGGATTTCTTCTAAAGTCTACCACCATTTCTACAGTTTTGAGTGTGTTCAGTTCCAGATTGTTCCGGTTGCACCACAAGGTTAGTTGTGGAAAGGAAACACATAGTTTAGAAACATAGAAACTTAGAAGATTGGTGGCAGAAAAAGACATCATGGTCCATCTAGTCTGCCCTTATACTATTTCCTGTATTTTCTCTTAGGATGGATATACAGTATGTTTATCCCAGGCATGTTTAAATTCAGTTACTGTGGATTTACCAACTACGTCTGCTGGAAGTTTGCTCCAAGCATCTACTACTCTTTCAGTAAAATAATATTTTCTCACGTTGCTTCTGATCTTTCCCCCAACTAATCTCAGATTGTGCCCCCTTGTTCTTGTGTTGACTTTCCTATTAAAAACACTTTCCTCTTGAACCTTATCTAACCCTTAAACATATTTAAATGTTTCCTTTCAAACCTGCCGTAAAACACTTTCAGGTCATCTGCCAGTTGTTGCTTTCCTTCAGCCTGGAAAGGTGGTTTGCCGTACCCAGCGATACAAACAAATACATTCAGATGCCTATAGAAAAAGACTTAATTGAATATCCTGCCTTTCTTTCAGTGAACTCTAGGTGGCAAGCCAATTAAAGCAGATTCCATCCAAATACTATACTGTTACATTGTGGAAATAAGACTTGTCCTACACCTATTTACTGTTGTAAGGTATAACTGATTAGGGTAAAGTGACCAGACGTCCCGCTTTCAGCAGGACAGTCACGTTTTTTGATCATTTGTCCTGCGTCCCGCTCCGTTTGAAAAATGTCCTGTTTTTTCTCCCAACCAGCCCCCTTGGGAAGACGCTGGAGGGAGGGGATTCTGGGCTCTCCGCTGCTGCCTCGCCCTCCCTGCCCCTAATCAAGCTTGTCTGGAGGTCTTTGCGGGGAGGAAAAGGAAGAGGTCTCTGCGCACGAGGAAGAAAGAGTGGGAGGGCCCACCGAGGTGGAGAGAGAGAGTGAGGGAGAAAGGGAGGAAGAAAGAGAGAAAGAGAGAGAGAAAAGAGGAAGGAAGAGAGAAAGAGAAAGAGAAAGAAAGGGAGAAAGAGACCAAGATAAATAGAAAGGGAGGGAGGAAGAGAGAAAGAGAGAGGGGGAAGGAAGGAGGGGGAGAGAGAGAGAGATATAGAGGGAGGAAGAGAGAAAGAGAGAGCAAGAAGGAAGAGGAAGAAAGGAAGAAAGAAAGAAAGAAAGAAAGAAAGAAGGTCGGAGAGAGAGAAAGAAAAAGGAAGAAAGAGAGAGGAGGGAGGGAGAGAGAAAGAGAGGGAGGAAGAGAGAGAGAAAAAAGAGATTTTTTTTTGCATTTCTTTTGCTAACACCCCCCCCCCCCAATGGTGTCCCTCTTTACCAATGTTAAAATCTGGTCCCTTTAGATTAGGAAGATGTCTGAAAGTAGTTTTATATATAATTTTATTTTAAGAAAAGTAATAAGAACTATTACAAACTAATATAGAATAAAAAAGGGGAAAGAGAAAGGAGAAAAAAGAAAAAAACTAAAATGCAGAAAGAAAAAAATGTAGAACAAATGATGTAAACCAATATGTAAAGGAGTGACTTCTGATCTTCCCAAAAGTTATAACTGCTTATAAACTATTTTAGCCTGTCTCTAAAGTTAGAAAATCTTATTTCTATTATCTATTCTGTCTAATCATCAAAACCATAAATCAGTTTATTTTTTCTTATGGTTGTGACAAAAGGCAGGATCAGGGATAATAATTACTTATTAATAAGTAAATAATAATTTTATCATTATTATCATCATATCATCATTAAACATGAAACCCGGTCAACTGAACATTTAAACGTGCATCACAAATGTACTGTATTATGATTATTTCTCCTTTATAAAGTTTCTTGTGCTGAGAGCCATTAGGTAGCTTACAGGTTCAATCTGCATTTAAATCACTTCCATACTTTCAATATGCCACCATTAACAAAATGATTTTTAAAATCTACATTAACCTTAACTAGTACTAGTTTGAAAGTATTCTAGATTTAGCATGCAGTATATTATTATTATTATTGTTGTTGTTGTTGTTGTTGCTGCTGTGGTTATTTATACACTGATACAGACCTGCATTACAACACCTTGGTTTGTGGTCTTATTAAAATTTAGCATCCTAAGCAGTGTTCCCTCTAATTTTTTGGGGGGTTGGGCTGAAAAGTATAGTGTCTGAGCGGCAGTCCCTTCGGGACTGGGCGGCACAGAAATAATAAACAAACAAACAAACAAACAAACAAACAAACAAACAAACAAACAAACAAAAAACCCACCCTGTTTTGCCTGAGAATTTCAAAATAAAATACTGTACTGTGTGTCTATAACAGTGAGCTCATAATAGGGCAACTCTATCAATATCAAAATGCCACTTAAATAGTTGAGCTAGTTTCAAACTAGATTTTGATTTTCTTTCTCTCTTTCTTACTCCCATTCTTTTTCTTTTCCTTCCTCTCTTTTTTCTATCTGTTTCTCTCTCTTCCTCTCTCTCTCCTTCCCTCTCACTCTTTCCCTCTCGGCTTCTGGGCAGGTTTGGAAAACTCTGAGTTGATGATGATTTTTAAGTGAGCGATTGCTCACTGCTCAGCTTAGAGGGAACTATGATCCTAAGTATGTGTAGAAAGTCTACTAACAATTTCTAGGGCTAATTTTTTTCTGCTGCCTTTTCTTTATTAATGTCGGCTTACATGCTTTCTAAGTGAAGCAGTGCCATAGACAGTTTAATGGAAGAGCAGCATTCACTTCCTCACTCAAGGTAAAAGAGAAAACAAATTTTCAGGTGGTATCAAAAGTCACGTCCCCACAGACAACTTATTAATTGTTCGTTTTAAACAATTAGTTATTCGTTTGACGCACGATCTTTGAACATTCCCAAATTCAGTAATGTTTTCTCTGGGAAAAAAAAAACTTTTTGTGGTTGGGCTATGGGTAAAAACCTACATAAAAGCACAAGGACGTGTTACGCAGTTTATATTGAAGAATAACTTCTTGTTAAACTTCATTCTTTTTTGTGATTCCTATATTACTTTCATTTATGCCTCACTAGACGTCTTTAAAACAGGAAAAATAATATCTTGAACATTTTAAATTGCATTTTCAATGCCTTTCTTAGAGTGTTCTAAAACCAGAAAATTATAAGAGTTAAAAAAAACCCAGAAAATTATAAGAGTTAAACAAATACAAGATCATCTTCTGGCAATCCAGATACTATTCTACTTTTTTACACTGTATACTACAAACCTCTGGCCATTTCTTTATAAACCCAACAGAAATGAAAAAAGCTGCAGTTTCTCCCAAATTGTGCCATCCATTGTACCCACCTTTTTAGTTCTTCCTTTAAAGATGCAATTAGGTATTTGCTTCCTTCCACAAGGGTAGGCATTCTCCCCAAAATGAATGATTTTCAACGAACCAACAATTAGCAACCATTCAATGAATGAGAATTTAAAACATGTATTTGTTATTAGTGATGTTTAGCTGACATGAAAATAAAACAATGTGAAGCACTGTGTAAATAAAACAAACAACTTGTATAGATCATCAACAATAAACATCACATGCCCCTTGAGAGCATTTGTATTGGGGCATCACTTTGTAACAGGCACAATGGCATGCTATTTTGACATAATGAATTATTATTCCTGGTATCATGAGGTCAGCTCTATGGTGCTTCAGGGGGGGAATCACTTTGTATGTTCAAGAAAATGCAAGCATAAATTATGAGATTAGACATAGAAACATAGAAGTCTGACGGCAGAAAAAGACCTCATGGTCCATCTAGTCTGCCCTTATACTATTTTCTGTATTTTATCTTAGGATGGATATATGTTTATCCCAGGCATGTTTAAATTCAGTTACTGTGGATTTACCAACTACGTCTGCTGGAAGTTTGTTCCGAGGATCTACTACTCTTTCAGTAAAATAATATTTTCTCATGTTGCTTTTGATCTTTCCCCCTGTGAATGAATGTTTAATTTTATATTGTATATTTAAAGATGCATATATATATATCACCTCTCCTTCTACAGGCATATTCTATGCTTCCAAGAACCCAAAGTCTGTTCTTTCAACAATTCTTAGCATTTTCAACATTTGGGATAACCAAGTGGGAAAATATTATTTTACTGAAAGAGTAGTAGATGCTTGGAACAAATTTCCGTGGTTGGTAAATCCACAGTAACTGAATTTAAACATGCCTGGGATAAACATAAATCCATCCTAAGATAAAATACAGGAAATAGTATAAGGGCAGACTAGATGGACCACGAGGTCTTTTTCTGCCGTCAGTCTTCTATGTTTCTACTCCCAGTTTTGTTTTTAGAATCAAAATCTTCCCTTTATGATTGCTATAGTAATACTAACAAATACTGATACTAATTGTGCTCACATAAAGTAGAATGTTAATTTATCAGGCTTTAAGTAGAAGAAACTTGGATACTATTCATAAGGTTTGTTGACATTTCACTTACATAGAAATTTATGGAAAGAGAACAAACGGAGCCGAGGATGGATGGAAACGTGCTAATATTTCCACTTTAAATTATAGCCATGAATCTACCTCTAAGTACACCTATGAAAAAATGAGTATCAAATATTTCTCAAAGTGGGGCAGGTGAGGTGTTCCTGAGTTTCTTTCTTATGAAATAACTTGTTTGCCCACTTTCACCAGGAAGGCAGCCCATACATAACCCAAGGAAAAGAGGCAGCTGCTTCACCAACAAGTGGCATATGTGCGCTTAGGCACTTTCCAAATCATACTTTGCTTTAACTCCAGATCTTTTCCCAGCCTGACTGACGACTTTTCCAGCTTCTGTTTCATGTAACTCACCTGTAGAGCATTGTAGATCATAACTAAGGCTACAGTATTAAAACTATATTCAGCTGTTTTTTGCTTTGAATAGGTATCCAGGTTAAAACATTTTTCTAAATTAACAGATGCTGAGCTGTTGATCTGCTGAAACAATCAAAACAGTTCAACAGCTGTGCGACTCAAAATAACATGGACAGCAAATTGCTGAACTGCTGCCTTGAAGTTAATGTTGGCATTTTATCCAACAAGAGATCCTATAATTAGGTTTATTCACTGTCGATGAATAATTCATAATAGGTGATAGTTTTACTTCTGAATCCAGAAAAACAACACACACACACAGAGCCTTTTGGATCATTAATTGATACTGTACTTAATAGACATTAATCAAGAAATATAGGATTCAACTTACACTAATGCAATCTTGCCAAAGATAGTGAGCTGAAACTGAAATGAAAGTCAGAGGAAAGCTGAAGAAGACAGGCAATGGGCAGGACAGAAGGAGGATTAGGATAGGAGGCAAGATGGCTGAATGAGTACTGTTGTGGTTGGCTCTGGCCCAGCTCCTGCCCCAGGGAATGGGGAGGTGGATGCAGGGGAAAATTCAACATGTCACAGGCCTGTGTTATTGCCGACAGAATCAGTTCAGAGTTTAGTTTCCTCGGATGAAGAAGAAGGTGGGAGTGACTTGGCAGAGGAGGGCTTGGCACACAGCCCAGGCAGTCAATCTCCCTTATCTTCCCTTGATTCAGATGATGACGTTTTGGACCCACGCAAGCGCAGAATTATGCGTAGAAGAGACCAAGTAAGAACATATTACAGGAAATAAGGGAGGCCACCTGTGTTTGGGCGGGGCTCCAGTAATTAGGGCTGCTGTTATAAATAGCAGCATGTGGGTTTGGCCGTTGTGGAAGAATATCTTATCGGAGTTCGTCAGGAATCTTGTGTTGCTGGACTTTGTTGCTTTTTCACGCCTTTGAAACCAAAGCAGAGCAACGTGTGTGTGTCTCACTTCGTTGGAAGAAGAAGGGGTGTGAAGTTTCTTCACAGCTGGTAGCTAAGTACTTAATGACTGCTTAAGGGAAATTGTACAGACTACCCGGTTGTTTTGGGAAGAGTGCTCTTTGTAATAAAAAAAGAGTGCTTTGCTTATTTTGAATTTTGTGATAAAGAACATTGTTTTGAATTTTTAAACATGTGTGTGTCTGAAATTTGTACCCTTGAATTTTCGGGAGGCTCCTATCAGAAAGCCCGGCAGAACAAGTACCAAGGATAGCCAAGCTCAGGAATAATATTTCACAATTCAAGTTATATCCAAAAAAGCAGCAAGTAATAAAACTGAAGAGAGAAGGGAAAAATGTGTTTCCAAGAGAATCATATATAAGACTTAAATTTGGAAGTAGATGTATAATTCCTTCATACTATGTTAATTTTTAATCTCCCCAAGGAGCAGAAATCAAACATTTATGCTTGACATCAAGAAATCTTGGATATTATGACCAAGGTGTGCTATTGCAGTGGAATTCACAAAGTGAAGACTGCTGCAAAACGAACAAAATATGGAACTGGATATTATATATGGATTTCTAACAACCAATTACACGTGGTCATAAAACATGACTGCATCACTTAGTGGCAGCAACACTGGCAGTCCCTGGTGCCATCGTTAAGTGAGGATTGCAGGTTGCTAAGCAAGGACTATGTTTTGTGACTTCCTGCCAGCTTCCAACAACCGAAGTCAGTGGGGAGTAACAAGTCCCATAACAATAAGTCTTTCCTTACAAGTAGAATAGCAGATGGACAAGAGCTATGAAGTGCAAAAAAATGGCAAGAGAAATGTGACTTCCCAGAGTGACTTATTATTTTCTGACTGCTTTGGGGAAAGTTGTAAGGGACTGAATTATAATCACGTGACTGCAGGGCCAGAACAGAGAGACAAGTGGTCATAAGCAGTAGAGGGCAGCCATTCGCAGCCCTACTGTAACGCTGGGAGGGGCATGTACAGAGGCCAAATCTCGCACGATGATGCGCGGAAGCAAAAAGGCTCGGAAACCGCCAAGTAAGACAGCCGCTGCTCTCCCTGCTGTGCCACTCGCCTTCCATCCCGTCTTATTGTTTCCTTATTTTTTTAATTTTTAATTTTTTTTTACTAACATCATGTATGTGAATATTATTATTTCTAAAGTTTTTCTATTCTTTTATCTCTTTACTGGTATCATGTATATAAATACTATTATATCTTCATGTACTTCCATTGTGTACTAGACAAAACAAACAAAAAAACAAACAAATAAAATGGGTAAAAAAGGAAGACAGGTGGAAAGAAGGAAAGAAAATAAGGTTCACATTAATAGACTTAAGAAAGCTGTATTAATATTGTTAATGGTGGATAGCTGAATAAATTAAAGGTTTATGGTAAAATGGTTAAGTTGTAATTAAGATACAGGATGATGTATATTATTAATGGCAAAAAGACAGTTGAAAAAATGGGGTAGGAAATTTGATACATTTGTAATTGTGGATTGTTAATTAAAACCCTGCTGTTCTGTTCGAAAAAACTCCCTAATGTTATGTTCCCGGGTCTATTTGACCCGGACTGCAAATTGGTCATTTTAGGTACTTATATTTGGTCTTTTTGAAAGCTTTTTTCACCTGGAAACAAGTTTGAACATTTCTGCACACAATGGAATGAAAATTGAACTGAAAAAATTAATCCTTATTGGTTTATTTTGCACATAAATGTGCCTCCCCCCCGTTTTTGTGAAAGTTTTTTCAATTTATGGATAGTTTTGCTTGCAAAATCCATTCTATTTTACTAATGTTGGTGTGGGATTGGTAGCTTGAACATTTCTGCACACAATGATATGAAAATTGAAATGAGAAAAGTAAATCTTATTGGTTTATTTTGGTGATATAATGCATGCCCCCCCCCCGTTTCTGTGAAATAGTCTTCACTTTATGGATAGTTTTGCTAGCAGAATGCATTCTATTTTGCTAAAGTTGGTGTGGGATTTGTAGCTTGAACATTTCTGAACATAATGATATGAAAATTGAACTGGAAAAATTGATGCATATTGGTTTATTTTGCACATACAGTTATTTCAATTTATATAAAAATTATGCTGTTAATTTCAAACTTACATACTTTTTTTTAGTAAAATGGATTTCTTTCATAAAACTAGTTATCTGGCTACAATGTGGTTGATTTTCAAAAGGATATTCCAAATATTTCTAGACAAATATGTATAACAAGTGACAATAATGGCACACAGCAAGGCCGGGGGGGGTGGCCCTTTTGTGGGAAAAATAAACCAATAAGAACCATTTTTTTCAGTTCATTTATATTTTTCTTATGTTCAGGATTGTTCAATTTAGTATATCAAACCTTTTGGGGGGAAATTCCTTAGGGATTTGTAGCCTTAAAAAATATAAATTGAGACGAAATTCAGAAAGGATGGGGGGAGGGGCTTTTTGATCAAAATAACAATATAAGTCTCAATCTTTCCAGTTCAATTTTCATATCATTATGTTCATAAATGTTCAAACTAGTTTTCCAGTTGAAAAAGTTTTCAAAAAGATCAAATTCAAGTACCTAAAAAAATTATTTTTGGTCTGGTCATATACGAACAGAAACAGACTCGAAGTTATGGGGTTTTTTTGCCCAGAAAACAATTAGCCACCACCCCAAAAATATTTTTTGATGATCAGCATTGTTAAATTGAGTAAATGAATGCCTAAGATTTTAAAGAATATTTCGGATTTGGAGCATAAAAAAATAAAAAGTGAAAATGGTTGCAAGCAGCAGAGGGGGTGGGGAGGCCTTATTTCTGATGTTAAAAAACCAGCAAGAATCATTTTTTTCAGTTCCTTTATATTTTTCTTATATTCAGAAATGTTCAAGCTACCAATCCCACACCAACTCCCGTAAAATAGAATGCATTTTGCAAGCAAAACTATCCATAAACTGAAAAAACTTTCACAAAAACGGGGGGGGGCACATTTATGTGCAAAATAAACCAATAAGGATTAATTTTTTCAGTTCAATTTTCATTCCATTGTGTGCAGAAATGTTCAAACTTGTTTCCAGGAAAAAAAAGCTTTCAAAAAGACCAAATATAAGTACCTAAAATGATCAATTTGCAGTCCGGGTCAAATAGACCCAGGAACATAACATTAGGGAGGGGGTTTTTTTCAGCAAGAAAGAAACCCCCCCACCCCCCCAAAAAAATTCTCATAGAGAGAACCCCTGAAATGATGAAAAGTCATGAAATTTCAAGTTTCAGATATGCAGGGAAATTTTTTTACAGGGACTCAAACTTGGCTTTGGGTCACATACGACCCGAACAGAACAGCAGGGTTTTAAATAAAAGGGTTCTTGTTGTAAGATTTCAGGATGATGATGTAGAGTAAAACAGAACAGTAGATGAAATGTGAAAAGGCAATTTGTTTTATTTTCAAACAGAATTTAAACTAAATCAAATTAGTTAAAATATGAGAAAAAGCTGCAATATAGCGGGACAGAAAATATGAGAAATGTATGCAGTAATTTTGCACACCTCAGTTTTATACCATAATAAGGAATAAATGTGCAAAGTTTCATTGAAATTTAAGGTGGTTGAGTGGTTAGTGTAAGGAACTAGGAATTTGGGTGATTAGTAATATTATGCATGTACATAAGAAGAAAATAAGTTAAGATAAAGAAATATATTATGAGAATATTATGGGTTGGAATTGAAACAGAAAGATGATAACAGAATTGATTATGTATTTGAAAAGATATGTAAAATTGAATCGGATAACACTTTGTGCAGAAAATGTTGTTTGTGGGGGGGGGGGGAAACTTTTTACAACAACAACAGTCGAAAACCTTGAAAGACTAAAGCTCTGAACCAAGTGACAGATCTAGATTAGATCCTGCAATATTATTCTGAAGTGCATTGCCTTCGTTTGTAATCAACCTTGAGTTATCTACATCTTTAAGGCTTGAGCTTCAGAATTGAATACCTTCAAATTAAAAAATGCATTCCTAATTTGAAAATATCTGCCAGATGCTTCCATGATGATTTAGTTATTTTTCTCTATTAGAACATGTTTTGATTGCTGTATATTTCAGTTCTCTTTCTCATTCTATTGGTATGGCAAACAGTGTTCCCTCTAATTTTTTTGGGGGGTGGGCGGAAAAGTATAGTGTCTGAGCGGCAGTCCCTTCGGGACTCGGCGGCACAGAAATATTAAATAAATAAACAAACAAACAAACAAACAAAAACCCCACCCTGTTTTGCCTCAGAGAATTTCAAAATAAAATACTGTACTGTGTGTCTATAACAGTGAGATCATAAAAGGGCAACTCTATCAATATCAAAATGCCACTTAAATAGTTAAGCTAGTTTCAAACTAGATTTTGATTTTCTTTCTCTCTTCCTTACTCCCATTCTTTTTCTTTCTCTTTTCCTTCCTCTCTTTTTTCTATCTGTTTCTCTCTCTTTCCCTCTCTCTCCTTCCCTCTCACTCTTTCCTTCTCGGCTTCTGGGCAGGTTTGAAAAACTCTGAGTTGATGATGATTTTTAAGTGAGCGATTGCTCACTGCTCAGCTTAGAGGGAACTATGATGGCAAATATTAGTTTTATTTAAAAATTTAATATAAATGTATTAATGAGAATTTCTTCGTTCTTGGTCTTAATTATTTGTGAAGTGTCTGTACAGAAAGTAGTACAATACATTCCAATTTCCTTAGCCAGGAATGTTAAACACTTGTTCCTGAATAATTTGAATGTCTCTATGAAGGTTTTGGTTTATAGAATAACAAATCAATCTACAGAAAATAATAAAAAGGGAAATGAAAATATAAACTAGGGAAACTCTTCGTGGTTTAGAAAAGGTGAAATGAAATAGTTAAAAATGCATGTAAATGTTAAGATATCTGATAAACAGCATGATTCATAACAAATGTTTTGACAATCCTTAAAATCATGACATTTAATTCAGCTGTCCATGAAGTGGAAATAATCATGGAACTTGATTATTTTTTATACTTAATTAGTAATTTAATGTTAAGCTTTTAACAAGTGAGGTCATTAAATTACTGTACAGCGCAATATGTAATGGAATATATGCAAAGAATGTTTCTGCTAAGAGTAATGCAAAAATTCCATGCTACAACTATCATTTTGCCAAAATTTCTCAAGAGCAATTGCATTCCATCCTGAGAACCAGGTGTACACAGCTGTTGTCTATATGCCTGAGACTGCTTTCATGTAGACATGAACTTTAATCATTACAGTTTGAAATCATTACAAATGATTTGAATAAACCCCGGAATACTGAATTAACCTTGGCCTGTCTATAAGAGGAAAAAATATACATAAGCACCTAATAATGCTGTTGGATAGCAGTGCAAATGGGTTTATCTCTGGTTAGAAAATATATTTTGGATCTTGGTGTCTAAGGTAAATAATTTCATGTATTCGTGGGTTTTTTGACATTTTTATTTTATTTTATGGATATGCAAAATGGCAGACATGTGCAAAATAAATTTTCCACAAACCCATTATCCATGCTCTTGTTATCCATGCTATTGGCCTGGAACAGAACCCCTGTAAATAACAAAGGCCACACTCATATTCACAAGGCAGGTTTTAATTGCATAAATTGAATCTGGTGTTAGCAACTTCTGAACCTCCCAAAGTATTATTGGAATATGTTCTGGAGCTTCTAAAAGGACAATTTATTTTTACAGAGAGCTTAAATGTCACTAAGATAGATAATGGTAATTTGCAAGAATCTTGGTTGAAAAAACAGAAATACTGTAGGCTATTTTAACAGTTCATTTGCATCATAATCCTAAAATGAGCATATTAAACAATAACATGTTTTTATTGGGAATTTAAGTTTAGGGAGCCTTGAGTATTAACTTCTTTGTGCAGGAAATATAATTTATTTGAGGGGATTGTAACTCTATTATACGGGTCCACTTTGGTTTAATAGTCACAGTATAATTAAATTGAGTTGCTTTTCTTTATTATCTATCCTGTGAAGGGCTACCAAAATTTTTACTACCACACTGTGGGTGTGGCTTATGCAGGACACCCTGCATTTTCTTTCAACATTTGTCAGTGCAAATTGGGTGCTCTGGGGTGGAGCTCCATCTTTGCTCTCTCACTGCATCCCCCCCCCCATCCAGGCAGTAGCCCACCCCTGCATCTATCTATCTACTGGTATCCATCCATCCATCCATCCATCCATCCATCCATCCATCCATCTCACCTTTATTATTTCTATAAAATAAAAATTATAAATACTTAAAATGGCAAACATACCTAACACTCCTTTCTTCCTGCTATTATCTCCATAAATCTGGTAATTTTGTCTTTACTCTTGTGCTCACTGATGGAGACTAATCTCCCAATTTGAAAGTCCTCCTGCACCTCCAGCTCCTCCTAAAATAGCAGATGGAGGATGAGGCAAAGAAAACACTTGTCCAATTTGGCTAGAAACTTGTATAATGTCAGGTCAAACAAGGAAATCATATACACAAATGTGTGAATCATATGAGTTTCACACAGAATGTTTCAGACACATTTTTTAAAAGTCAAGACATACTTAAAGTCCTTGCAATATCTTGTGACTATCAAGTGGGGTTGCACTTTAGGACTGCATAGTTTATCAATGGCAATGATGTCAAGTGCCATTGTAAACATAGAACTAACTCTATGAGAAGCATAGGACCGTGTGAAAACATGTAGCATAATAAGGAAGAAGGAACTTGATAAAAGTATAGATAAAAGTCAAGGACCACTAAAATGAGACAAAAGTGTTTTTTGGGGGGGAAACAAATACTGTATGTGTGAAGTTTAGTTTATTAGTTTATTAGTTAAATATGCCAGATATTTTTTAAAAAAATATATTTTATAAAATAATTGATAAATAGAACAAATTAGTATAGGTTTATGCTTTTAGAAGGAATGGAATGGAATGACCCATTTAATCTAAACTTAAGTATTTTTTTCAGGGAAAAAAAATCTATTACCTGGCTATTGCTTGCTTCACAAATTCTGTCTATCCACAAGATTCAGGTCACTTGACAACTCTCTTTCTGCAATAAAGTCAGCCCCAAACCATTTTTACATCTTTCAACACTCTGCCTTTTAGCCACCTCATTTGATCAGCTGATCCTTCAAATAAGGGCTGCAATTAAAGACCAAAAATTCTACATTTCACCCAAAACTATGGATTTGCTTTCCTATGAAAAACATCACTGAACAAACATTTACTCTAATCTTGATTCATCATATTGTCAGGTTTCCCTAACTCATACCCCCCCAAAAAATGTTTACAGACTGAATCTCCAACCAAATGATGCCATATCTGTCATAGCTAATAGTATTTCCCCCTTGGCTGGAATAAGCCAAGTTTGACATGGGAGGAACTTGTTCTGGACTGCATGGGAAAAATGTAGCCATGATGTAAAGTGCTTTTTGTTTTAATGCTTATTTTGAGGTTTTGAGCTGGGTGTTAAATATGCGCAGGTTAATGAAGAAAGGGTTCTATATTTGCATGTTGGCCTCTGATTGGCTGTTCATTCTGGCGGGAGACTTGTTGCCATGTCAAATGGGGTTTGTTACTTTGCGAAACGTATAGTAAATAGTTAGAGACACGCCACTTTCCCTCAGAGAGAATTTCCCTGTAACTTTGACAGCTCTATTTCTTTTGCCTGTACCCTAATACAGAAAAAATAAAGACTGCTAATTCACCAGTTTGGCTAGCTTTAAGTACGTTTCACTGGCGACGAGGATGGGATGAACCTCCGCTATTAATTATTAGCCGGTCATGGAAACTCCGGCTGCTCCCTCAGCTGCCAAACCTCCAGAATTGTTTGATCCAGAAAAGATGACCTGGAAAGCCTATATTTTATTTATTAGATTTGTATGCCGCCCCTTTCCGTAGACTCATTTACGGAAATTTGATATATTTCTGGAAGCAGCGGGCATGAAGGATGCCGATAGTGGCAGGAAGTGAGCGATTTTTTAAAACCATTGCGGCACACAACTGTATGATTTAGCAGAAACCCTTACTGATCCGGAACCAGCAAAGGGGGAGGTTTTGGCTTCTAAACTAGCTAACCATTTCAAACCTATCAAACCGGCGCGAGTCTACAGGCATCAGTTCTCCCGGATGGCTCAGACTGAGGGAGAATCGATCAATCAATTTAACACATTTCCCCCTTGGCTGGAATAAGCCAAGTTTGGCATGGGAGGAACTTGTTTTGGACTGCATGGGAGAAATGTAGCCATGATGTAAAGTGCTTTTTGTTTTAATGCTTTTTTAAATTTTACCTTAGGTATTGTTTTTATTTTGAAGTTTTGAGCTGCTCAGAATTTGGTTCAGGATGGGTAGTCATCTAAATGTTTTAAATAAATAAACATAAATCACATTATTTGAAAGCATTAAGCAATAGCTTTTAAAAGCAAGCTTTTAACAATATCATTCAAATCCATCACTCTGGTGTACTATTAATCTATGTATTCAATAGTATTGTATTTCAAGAGAAGACCTCAAGAATCCATTATGTAAAGATGACTCATTGTTTTAACGCTGGGATATACAAACACATTAATATAAGTGTCAGAATAGTTGAAGATGGCTGAGATAACATCTCTAAGCAAAACTTTTTGATTCAGTGGGTCCTAAATGCTGTATGTGTTTTGACCAACAAACAACTCAGTGTGACAGATTTCTAGGAGTAACTATTTCCTCTGTACATTTTCATTTACATGGAAATGTTTATCCTTGCCACCCACCCATTTAATGCCTCTGGGCATCTTACAAGCTATAAAAACAATACATCTAAAATTAAATCTTAACTTATACTGTATGTTGAAAGTATAACATTAAAGTGTTGTGAAAATAAACATTTTAAGCTCCCTCCAGAAATGTAAAATACCAAGTATTGCTCAGCTACAGGAAAATTAACTTAAGAACAAATTTTAAAAAATAAGATAAGGAAAATTTAAGTCAAAAATGTATACTGGTAAATGCCCAGCTTTCTTTGAAGCATGCGTTTCATTTCTATTTTCAGCCTGAATTTAATTCTAATCTTGTGTTTCAATGAGATTTTGCCTCTTTTTCAAAATGGATTAGTTTTGCAGGGTTTGGCAGTTGGAAATTTTTCTTTTTCTTTTTCATGTATTATATTTTCAAATTACAAATAATAAAAAAGACTACAGGAAATTCAGCAGGTTCTGACAGGTTCTGGAAAATCGGTAGCAGAAATTTTGAGTAGTTCAGACTACTACTGGCTCCCAAGTGAGGTGGGAATGGAGATTTTGCAATATCCTTCCCCCAAGAGTGGAGAGGGAATGGGAATTTTGCAGTATCCTTCCCCTGCCATGCCCACCAAGCACACCTACAGAACTGATAGTAAAGAAATATGAATTTAACCCCTGCTAAACTAGTTCCAATCTCACTTACAATTACCTGGCAAGCATCTCCAATCCTTCTCACCTCTTCTTCACACAGCTATAAGTAAGAAATGAGAAACTTCTGTTTCCAGCTTGAGTTAACAGCTATTAAATCAATTTTTAGAGTATGGATAGAATACTAGATTGCAATTAATGCAAAACAAATGTAAACCTTTCTAGTGTTTCTTTCACAACCATCCTGATCAGTTGGATATTAGCAAAGCTAAGCATGACAGTAGATAAATAGACTACTAGTTGAATGACAAAGTTTGCATTTAAAAAAAAATTGTTCTATAACTCAGGACCTCCCCATGTTCTCCTGTCCAACCTCTCCTTTTTTGCTTCCATTCAATCATGTCTGATTCTTGGAGACTGCCTGGGAAAATCCCTGCAATTTTTTTGGCTATATTTTTCAGCCGTGGTTTGTCATTACCTGGTCCTAAGGCTAAGAGAAAATGACTAGTCCGTCTTCACCTTTAGGCTTTGTGCTTAAAGTGGCACTAGATCTCACAATATTCTCCTGGTAGCCTGATGCCTTAACTACTATTATTATTATTGAAATGGTTTTCATGCCTTTAGTGAAAAGTATTTAATGTGCTACTTGGTAGTATACCAAACAAGTAAAGCAAGCCAGAAGACAGCAGATGAAGACTTCCAACCCCTGTACTTTGACCTGGTACCTCTGTTTGCAAACATATTAATAGTTGTACACCAAGCAAGCATTATTTTAAAAACAGACTGCTACTCAAGCGTGAGCAAGCTCACCAATAGTTTTTTGAACAAGTGACATCAAAGCCTCTCATACCAGAAGCCAGGATAGGGAATTTTGTGGGTTTAACTCTGGTTTTTATGAGTACCCTGGAGTCTACCAAATACTGCCAGAATCGAAAGGTTTAAACATAAAATAATTCCGATCCCAGGAAAGCTGAATGCTTCCATTTACAATCTATTCTAAGTCTACATCCTTCAACTTATTTGAAGCAGCTTTCTTCCACCCACAATTTTTAAAATAACTAAGAAACTTTTAATTTGTTTTCTTATATTTCAAGCAAACAAATCAGAAGACAAGTTTGAATGAATTTATGATTTCATTGATACTCAGTTTTTGTTTATATAACCCCATTTACCTCTTAAATTATCTGGGGAAGAAAAATATTTCATAAAAAATGACAGAAGTTTGATAATAACTAATTTAACTTTTGCAGAGAATTCTGTTGATATTTTTTATTTTACTTTATTTTATTCCTATAGGTGAGACCCTTCTCTGTGGTGGCTCCAGCTCTCTGAAACCAGCTACGTCCTGAGATCCAGACAACCACCACCCTTCTGGCCTTCCGGAAAACTGTAAAGACCTGGCTTTTCTGGCAGGCTTGGGGCCAATTGATTCAATGGCATACCATCAAGATCTGACCATAAATGGCATGTGTGGTTTTTCGTTATTGTCGGTTCTATATTTTTTTAAATTGCTAATATTATTTATTTATTTACTTACTTACTTACTTACTTACTTAGTTACTTACTTACTTACTTACTTACTTACTTACTTATTAAATTTGTATGCCGCCCCTCTCCGTATTATATTGTATGTTTTAATTTTTTTCTGGTTCTGAACCACCTAGAGCAGTGATGGCAAACCTTTTTTTACTTGGGTGCCGAAAGAGCTTTGGCGCGAGCTATTGTGTATACCTGAGTGCCCACACCCATAATTCATTAGTTTTCCCCGCCCTCCAGAGGCTCTCTGGAGGCTGGAAACTGACTGTTTCCCATCTTCTGATGGGCCCCATAGGCTCATGTTTCGCCCTCCCCAGGCTCCAAAGCCTTCCTTAGAATTGATGGTGGGTAAAAACGCCCTCTCCCATCCTCCTGGAGGCTCTCTGGAAGCCAAAAATGCCCTCCAGAGCCTTTGCACAAGCCAAAAATCAGCTGGTCGGCACACACATGCATGTTGGAGCTGAGTTACAGCAACAGCTCGCGTGCCAGCAGATGTGGCTCCGCGTACCACCTGTGGCACCCGTGCCATAGGTTCGCCATCACTGGCCTAGATTCTCTAGGGTCGTGATGGTGAACCTATTGCACACGTGCCACAGGTGGCACACAGATCCATATTGGAGGGTACTGTGCCAGATGATTTTCGGCCTTAGGAAAGGCCATGTCGCCCTCCGGAAGCTTCAGGGAAGCTTCCCTGAAGTTCTAGAGTGCAAAAAAGCCACCCAACATACAAACCAGAGGTTTGGAAAACACACTTCCAGTTGGCCCATTGTGCTGATTTTTGCACTCCTGAGGGTTCAGGCAATCTTCTTGAAGCCCTGGAGTGCAAAGAACAGCACAATGGGCAAGCCAGAAGTATGTTTTCCGAATTTCCAGCTTGCCTGTTGTGCTGTTTTTTTGCCCTCCAGGGCTTCAGGAAGATTCCCTGAACACTAAAGAGTACGGGCAAACTGGAAGTCTGTTTTTCTGAACTTTCAGTTTGCCCATTGGACCGTTTTTTCATGTGTGTGCGCATGCTTGGGGTGGGGGAAGGGGTGTGGTCATATGAACCCATGCTAGCACACCCACACGAACCAAAAAACCTTGCCATCATTGCCCTAGGGAATTGGGCAGCATACAAATTGAATCAATCAATCAATTAAACAAAAAAACAAAAAAACAAACAAAGTTTGATTAAGCTGAATAACTTCTAATTATATTGCTAATGAAAATGATTCAACCGGATAGAAAATACATGCCATGACAATAACTTAATTTTCATTAAAATTAAAAACTGTTTTGCCACCATTTTCATATTACATATTTTAAAATCAAACAAAAATCTACCAAAACTTTTATTTCTCTCTCCTGTCCTGCTATAGCCTCTATTCAAATCAATTAACAATAGGTCAGAAACAAAGAATTAATGCTATGCACAAGAATGATGATTAGAATTATTAGAATGCCACCACTGTTACAATATTATTCACTTTATGGTTAAGAAATTCAGATAAACCTTAAGTCAGTGCCTTTCAATATCACCATATTTTAGATCTGTATTTGAATAATCAGTATCTCAACTCAACTCATACACAAATTTAAAACACAGCACATGCCAGTGATATTTAATTAGCGATATGGCCTCCATAAGCTACATGTTACATATGTAAATGTTCCGATATCATATTTATATATCATAGTACAGTATACAAATTATACATACCGGTAATACAGAATAGCCGTATCCTTCCAGAAAGAATTGCACAATTGTTAGGCAGGTTGTATTTCTGAGGATTAATTTTATTATTGAACAACTACAGAGTTTTTGGTCAATCCAAAATGTTAATAAACCTCAAACCTGACTATTTAAGAAAGTAAAAGTGAGGTTTTGGTTTTCTTAGGAGAATATCTATGTGTGCAAAATTATTGGGCAACTATTAGTGTGCAGAATTATTATGCAACTAAATGAAAAATGAAATTTTTCCCATCTCACTCATTTATTTCCATCTGTTAAAGTGAGAATAATAAACAACTCAAAATTTGCAAATACAGTGTTCCCTCGATTTTCGCAGGGGGTGCGTTCCGAGACCGCCCACGAAAGTCGAATTTCTGCGAAGTAGAGATGCGGAAGTAAATACACTATTTTTGGCTATGAACAGTATCACAAGCCTTCCCTTAACACTTTAAACCCCTAAATTGCAATTTCCCATTCCCTTAGCAACTATTTAGATTATTACTTACCATGTTTATTTATGAAAGTTTATTAAAAAATTATTTATTAAAGGCAGATGAAAGTTTGGCGATGACATATGATGTCATCAGGTGGGAAAAACCGTGGTATAGGGAAAAAACCCGTGAAGTATTTTTTAATTAATATTTTTGAAAAACCGTGGTAGACTTTTCACGAAGTTCGAACCTGCGAAAATTGAGGGAACACTGTAAACATTTCTGACATTAAAAAAAGAAAACACACATCAGTGACCAATATAGTCACCCTTCTTTTCAATAAGTCATAAGCCTTCCATTCATGAACTTTGTCAGTTTCTTGAACAGTTGACTATCAACTGTTTGTGCAGCAGCAACTGTAGCCTCTCAGCTTCTGTTCAGAGAAGTGTGTACTGTTTTCCTATATTGTAAATCTCCCATTTAAGAAGGGCCCACAAGTTCTCAATAGGGTTTAGGTCAGGTGAGGAAGGGGGCCATGTCATTGTAAAGCCCCCATATAGCCCTATAAAGCCCTTACATGGCTTAGGACCAAACTACCTTTGGGACTGTCTTCTGCCTCATGCATCCAAGCGGCCGGTTAGTTCCCATAGAGTTGGCCTTCTCAAGGTCTCATCAGCCAGACAATGTCGTCTGGCAGGACCTAGGGGAAGAGCCTTCTCTGTGACGGACCCGACCCTCTGGAATGAACTCCCTCTGGAGATACGTACCACCCCCTCGGCTCCTGGTCTTTTGTAAAGCTCTGAAGACCCACCGCATGGGGGCCGTGAGTGATGAGATTGTCTCCGGTCGATATTATGAATGATTGAATTGGATGAATGTGTATGACAGTATATGGGGGTTTTAACACTTTTAGTAATTCTATATAATTCTTTTAAAGTAATTTAGATTCCTTTTATATATTGTTGCATTTTTAATATTGTATGCCGCCCTGAGTTGCTTTGAGAAGAGCGGCATAGAAATCTACTTAAAATTAAATAAATAAATAAACAAACGAACAAATAAATCTTTCATCTTTAAGGCCTTTACTTGCTAGCCGTGCTGTGGAGTACTTTGATACGTGTGATGGAGCATTGTCCTGCATAAAAATCATGGTCTTCTTGCAAGATACATGCATTTTCCTGTACCACTGCTGGAAGAAAATGTCTTCTAAAAACTGGCCGTAGGTTTGGAAGTTGATTTCGCGTCCATCTTCAACCTGAAAAGGTCTGATGAGCTCATCTTAAATAATACTAACCCCCTACCTCTACCTTGCTGGCGTCTGAGCAGAAGTGGAGTTCTGTGCCTGTTACTGATCCAGCCCTGGGCCCATCCATCTGGTCTGTCAAAAGTCACTCTCATCTTATCAGTCCGTTAAACCTTTGAAAAATCTGCCGTTTGATATTTCTTGGCCCAGTCTTGCCATTTCAACTAAGGTGTCTTGTTCAGTGGTGATTGGGTTTCAGCCTTCTTTACCTTGGCCATGTTTCTGAGCACTGAACACCTTGTACTTCTGGCCACTCCAGGTAGGTTGCAGTTATTTTTATTTATTTATTTTGTCCAATACACAATGAGGGTTTTTAGTGGGTATATATATATATACACACATAGTAAAATACACGATGAAGGTTATAGAGGAGATACTCATAGTAAAATATATCTAAGAAAGAATAGAAAAGAAGATATAGTAATAGAACATATCAATGAAAGAATAGAAGAAGAGATATAGGAATAGAAAAAGGTATAGGAAATATAGGAGAGCAATAGGACAGGGGACGGAAGGCACTCTAGTGCACTTGTACTTGCCCCTTAATGACCTCTTAGGAATCTGGATAGGTCAACCATAGATAATCCAAGGGTAAAGTGTTGGGGGTTTGGGGATGACACTATGGAGTCCGGTAATGAGTTCCACGCTTCAACAACTCGGTTACTGAAGTCATATTTTTTACAGTCATGTTTGGAGCGGTTAATATTAAGTTTAAATCTGTTGTGTGCTCTTGTGTTGTTGTGGTTGAAGCTGAAGTAGTTGCCGACAGGCAGGACGTTGCAGCATATGATCTTGTGGGCAATACTTAGATCTTGTTTAAGGCGTCTTAATTCTAGGCTTTCCAGGCCCAGGATTGAAAGTTCTGGAATATGATAGCACTGGAGGATCAGGGGGTCCTGGTAACTTCACATATGATTCCTCTCAAATCTTTGGCAGTTAATGAGCATCTTTTTTTCCTCAGCATATTTCTTGCGACCCTGTTGATTATTTGGAATAAAATGTCTGATGGTTCTGTGTTCATGTCCCAATACCTTAGCAATTTCACCAGTGCTGCATCTGTCTGAAAGACTTATTATTATTTTTGATTTTTTTTCAGAGTCAGTTAAATCTCTTTTTTGGCCGATTTTGGCTGAGGGAAAGACATTGCTGAATAATTACGCACACCTTGATATAGGGCAGTGATGGTGAACCTATGGCACGGTGCCACAGGTGGCACATGGAGCCATATCTGCTGGCACGCGAGCCTTTGTCCTAGCTCAGCTCCAGCTGATTTTTGGCCCGCACAAAGACTCTGGGAGGGTGTTTTTGGCTTCCAAAGAGCCTCTGGGGGGATGAGGGAGGGCGTTTTTACCCTCCCCTGGCTCCAGGGAAGCCTTTGGAGCCTGGGGAAGGCAAAACACATGCCTACTAGGCCCACCAGAAGTTGGGAAACAAGCCATTTCCGGCCTCTAGAGGGCCTCTGGGGAGAGTGGGGGAAGCTGTTTTGGCCCTCCCCGGGCATTGAATTATGGGTGTGGGCATTCAGGCATGTGCGATAGCATGCGCCCACACTCTTTCGGCACCCAAGGGGAAAATGGTTCGCCATCATTGATATAGGGTGCTAATCTCCTTAGGCCATACCCTCCCTCATTACACATACACATCACCTGATATGCTTACATCCAATAAGCATTCAAGTTTATACGGGTAAGAGGTGGAAAACATGCATTAAAATGATTATACGGTCAAAATACTCACTCGCTTAATAATTGTGCACACAGGGTAAAAGTGGCTAGAATCTGGTGCCATTCAAGCATGCTGACGTAAAGTAGGCATGGACAGGACACATTTCTCAAATGAAATTTCACTTTATGAAAAGAATCAAAGTAGACAGACTAGAGGCTTTAATTAACTTCACATTAGTCGTGCACATTCTTGACATTCACTGAGCTTTATTACAAAGAATGTTTCCTACACATAAAAAATAGAACACTTTAATTACCATCAGTAATAGTGACCTCTCTGCAAACATTGCATAGCTCCAGTCTCATTTGTTTACACTGTGGATCTCCCTCATTTGGTGTCAGAATCCCTTACCAGAAATATAATGGAACCAATAAAACCACAAAGTGTGTGTGGGGGGTGTGGGGGGTGAATACTGAATAGTTTATTATATCAGAGGAGTCCATCCTTCCTACTCTATTAATTCAGTAAATATGTAAAAATATTAAAGATGATTTGTCATTTCCTCCTGTGTTTCTCCCCTTGGGAGAAAAACAAAATATGTCAAGTGCTGCTATTCAGTTGAAGAGCCATCCTGCCCCACAAAACGACAAGTCACAAAACCAAGCACAAACATTTAAGGATGGTATTTACATTTAACATTTAAGGATGGTAAACCCCTGTCCTAATGTTTCTCTTTTACTAGTATCATGTATATAAATATTATTGTGTAGTATCTTTGCATACCACCAATATGTATAATAATAATAATAATAATAATAATAATAATAATAATAATAATAGTAGTAGTAGTAGTAGTAATAATAATAATAGAAACATAGAAGACTGACAGCAGAAAAAGACCTCATGGTCCATCTAGTCTGCCCTTATACTATTTCCTGTATTTTATCTTACAATGGATATATATTTATCCCAGGCATGTTTAAATTCAGTTACTGTGGATAATAATAATAATAATAATAATAATAATAATAATAATAATAATATACTACCACCAATATGTATAATAATAATAATAATAATAATAATAATAATAATAATAATAATAATATTTATTAGATTTGTATGCTGCCCCTCTCCGAGGACTCGGAGCGGCTCACAACAGGACAATATACAATGTACTTGACCAAACAAATACATTAAACAAAACAAATAAATAAATAAACTAGAACCAGGCCACTCTGCTCTTTTCTAGATTCAGGAAGATGAACTTGAGAGGTTCTTTGGAAAATCCCAGCAAAACCAGGTAAGAACCGAAATCCTACCTTCCTCCTCCAAGAACGATGATTACAACCACAGCTATAATTACAACCGCAATTATGATTTGCTTATGCAAAGTACATCATGGGAGCCTTCCCCCCCCCCATAAGCCATCAGCCCCCAAGGCAAGGATGCTACTAGCAATTCTGTAGGAGGTGGAGAATAGGGGGGGGGGGAGGAAAGGGGGGGGGGAAGGAGAAGGAGGAAGCTCACTCACTATTGCTCCAGGATTTCAGCAGATACTTGATACTGATTTCAAAGAAGCCGGAATCCTGCTGGCTGGCCATGGTTGCGGCATCCGAGGGAAGATTTTTCTCCAAGCGAGCAGCTCGAGCGGCAGGTAATTTTTTTGGCCGGCTGAGATGTGACTGTCACCAGTTAGTGATGTCAACGGAGGGGTCAGGGGAGGAAATGAAGTCTCCGCAGAGCCTCTCCTTCCGCTCCTGAGGGGCGCTTCGCTCCTGCAGAGGCGGCGGTGGCGGCGGCTGCTCCCTCGTCCGCGGACAATGAACGGAGCAGCCTCGTCCTGGGCTCATCCTTCACCGCCGCCTCCCCATCGCACGGAGCCCCGGGAGGGGAAGAGTCCAAACAGGCGCCCCTTCCCTCACCATCCACCGGCGGCTGACGACGCTGCTGAGGCGGGGGCTACTGCTTGCCCGGACGCCGCCGTCTCCTTCTTATATATAATATATATTATAATAATAATAATAATAATTTATCAGATTTGTATGCCTCGGAGGAGAGGAGCGGTCGGAAGGGAGAAATAAAAACACTCCTTCCTGCAACACCCCCCCCCTCAAAAACCCTCCCGGCAGTGCAGGGCGGCCCGGGCGATTGGCCCCCGAGAGCAGCTTCCAAGGGGCGCGCGGGAAAGATGGGAGCTCAGCCCCGTTTGGTGTTGTTTTGATGCCAGCTACTGCTGCCGCCGCCTTGTCAGCTGCTTCCCCTCCCAAGAACAACAACAACGCCTAATTCTCGACAACTGCATCATGCTGCGGTAAAGCCCAAACTGCACCCATCCGAGAGGGTTGCAGTGACGGGGCCTCTTTTCTCCTCCTTTCCTTCCCTCCGCCTTCCCCCCCCCACCCCCGCCTCCAAAGGTTTGGCCCGGCGCTTCCCCTTGTTTGGGTTCTCTCGGCACCAGACCCAGTCGGAGCTGCTGCTGCTGGTACCGTTTTGTCTTGGGTCGGATTTTAAAGAGGCAGCAGCCGGGGGGATAAACGGCTTGCTGTATTAAAAGCCCCTCTAGGTTTGCCCCCTCATAGAATTCTTTATTATTCTATTAAAGAATAGAATAAAATTCATTATGGCCAAGTGTGATTGCACACACAAGGAATTTGCCATTGGTGCATATGCTCTCAGTGTACATAAAAGAAAAAAGATACATTTGTCAAGAAGCATGAGGTACCACACTTAATGATTGTCATAGGGGTCAAATAAGCAGTGAGGAAACAATATTAATAAAAATCTTAAGGATACAAGCAACTCATTACAGTCAGAATAGAATGGAATGGAATGGAATGGAATAGAATTCATTATCGGCACACACAAGGAATTTGCACACACAAGGAATTTGCCTTTGGCGCATAGGCTCTCAGTGTGCATAAAAGAAAAAGATACATTTGTCAAGAAGCATGAGGTACCACACTTAATGATTGTCATAGGGGGCAAATAAGCACTGAGGAAACAATATTAATAAAAATCTTAAGGATGCAAGCAACAAGTTACAGTCAGAATAGAATAGAATAGAATGTAATAGAATTCATTATCGGCCAAGTGTGATTGCACACACAAGGAATTTGCCTTTGGCGCATAGGCTCTCAGTGTGCATAAAAGAAAAAGATACATTTGTCAAGAAGCATGAGGTACCACACTTAATGATTGTCACAGGGGTCAAATAAGCAATGAGGAAACAATATTAATAAAAATCTTAAGGATACAAGTTACAGTCATACAGTCATAAGTGGGAGGAAATGGGTGATAATACATTATTCCATGGCTACAGCAATAGCAGTAGCATTTAGATTTATATACTGCTTCACAATGCTTTTACAGCCATCTCTAAGCGGTTTACAGAGAGCCACCATATTGCCCCCCAACAATCTGGGTCCTCATATTACCAACCTTGGAAGGATGGAAGGCTGAGTCAACCTTGGATATGGCTAAGCTACAACATCCCTTTTTTGTACCGAGTTGGCCACCTGCTTTAGCGGGAGAAATGAACATTGTACTGAAATCAAAGGGACTTGACACCCTTTTTAGACCCCCCTTCCCGCTTCCAAATTAAGACATGTTTTAATTTAATTCAATTTATTTAACTTCTAAGCCGCCCAATTCCTAGTGGACTCATAGGCAATATAAAACAATAAAATATACAGCATTAAATAACATCTGGGGGATGGGGGGAATTTCCCCCCAGGGAAGCTTCTGATGCCTGGGTAGAGTGAAAAACAGGCCTACCAGGACCACCAGAGGTTGGGCCAATTTCCAGCCTCCAGTGGGCCTCTGGGGTGGGAGGAGAGGCCATTTTCAACTCCCTCACTGGCATTGAATTAAGGGTATGGGCATTCACAATTGCACAATAGTGTGCACTCACACTCTTTTGGCACCCGAGGGGAAAAAGTTTCGCCAACAATGGTCTAATCTGTGGGTCCCGCTCCTACCTCCCAAGCTCATTCTCACATCTCATTACAGAGGCAGAGCTCCAATCACTTACATTGTGGCCACTGTCTTGACATTTTTGATCTATGCTGCAAACATTATTATTATTATTATTATTATTATTATTATTATTATTATTATTATGTCAATACAACACAGCAAGCACCTAGGACTGCGTGATGTAGCATCGAATTATGTTTGCCGATCCGAGTAAAGTGGCCTTTTGCAATTGACAGATGGAGATTTTGTCAATTCCGATGGTTTTCAAATGTCTGCTGAGATCCTTTGGCACTGTGCCCAGCGTGCCAAGTACCACTGGGACCACTTTCACTGGCTTGTGCCAGAGAAATATTATTACAGTATTATTATTATTATTATTATTATTATTATTATTATTATTATTATTATTATTATTTAGATTTGTATGCTGCCCCTCTCCGGAGACTGAGCGGCTCACAACATCCCTGGCTCTTAGATATACTCTTGCAAAATTGGGACATTGCCCATTTGCAGTCATTCCTTATCCATTTTTAATTACCCTTGAAGAATGCTGAGATATCTCAGCTGATTTTTCAGGTGGTCCAAACACAGCCATTGACTACTGAATGGGCAAAATATAATTATTGCTACATTTTAAATAGTGTCATTGGCTCACTGTCCATTTCCAAAAACATTTCCAATTTTGACAATAGCTCTTAATGGCTGCTGTCTGTATATCTGTTCCTAAATTTTAAAATTTAAGCTTGCTCTTGTTGCTCCATGTTCTAAAATTAGACTTATTAGTGAACAGGGAAGAATCTGCTCCTCTCTGAATGGCTTCCTTGGTGCCAACATTGATGTATAATTCAGAACAGAATGAAATCAGATCAGTTTTTAAAGGTCTTATGCAATTTCCTGTCTCATTTTATATTTTAAATTATTTTAATTGATGGCTACAACCTGATCTAGAAGCTTTCAGATGGAAGTACAAATATATTAAGCATATAAAATAGCAATTACACTTCAGATTAAATATAATATTATTTAAAACTTCTAATACGTTTAGTAAAATTAAAATGGAAATTTACTATATTGATGGACATTGTAATTTGAGGAGAATAAAATGCACAATTATATTTAGAACAAAAAAGTGTCATTTTCTATTATAATTTGACATAGGACTAGGGATTTTTCATTCATTTTTAAATAACAACCTTAAATACTTAATTTATTTAACCAGCTCTGCTCCAAAGTTTACATTACTTGTTAATGTCCATTTGTCTAGTGTCCTGTGATCAAAATATTTATAATAGAATTGTTCTCATATCATCTGCCAGCATACTACAAACAAGTACTTTCATAACACACAAAACTGCCCATGCATGTTATGGTGTACATTAACTGCCTTGCTCTGGAATTACCAGTTGAAATGCAAATCAGCAATACTACCTGTATGACCTGAAAAAAGGAACTGATCTGCATATTTTCTACCTGCAAAAACATCAGAAAAAGGAAAATCTTCAACCTCCTTCCCAAGAAGACCAAAGCTGATGAGTGAGGAATTGAAATACTATACCAAATATTAGGATGGATAAAATGTAGGATTCAAATGCAGATACAGTATTTATCTCATTTGTTTTTTCCTGTGAGAAGCATGTTCCTCTGCTGCCCCCAAGTGGCTTCAGATGTTGGAGCAGCACAAGGATGAGTCATTAAACTATAGTATGCATAAACAACCACTTTACCATGTTTTCCTCTCGTCTATTAACCAGCACAAAAGTATGCCAGAGTTTAGGTTTACTTCTATACCACAATAGTGAATTATCAGTTTATATCCAACTTCTCCTGTCAATATCTAATGTATCGCAAAAACTCATTGAGAGCGAAAGGTTTACTCTAAAAAATTATTACAGAGGAATAAAAAATATCTATTCTCAACTGAAAGGCAAGGAGGAACACTCTCCCATTTAAAAACAATGAAGAGCCACGAGCACCCCTCGGCTTATAACCTAATATGTAACAGGTTTGAAACTCTCTGTACAGTGATACCTTGTCTTACAAACTTAATTGGTTCCGGGACGAGGTTCTTAAGGTGAAAAGTTTGTAAGACGAAACAATATTTCCCATAGGAATCAATGGAAAAGCAATTAATGAGTGCATGCCCAAAATTCACCCCTTGTGCCAGCCGAAGCGCCCGTTTTTGCACTACTGGGATTCTCCTGAGGCTCCCCTCCATGGGAAACCCCACCTCCAGACTTCTGTGTTTTTGCGATGCTGCGATTTCACTGAGGCTCCCCTCGCTGGGAAACCCCACCTCCGGACTTCCGTTGCCAGCGAAGCACCCGTTTTTGCGCTGCTGGGATTCCCCTGCTGAGATTCCCCTGCAGCATCACAAAAACACGGAAGTCCAGAGGTGGGGTTTCTCATGGAGGGGAGCCTCAGGGGAATCCCAGCAGTGCAAAAATGGGCGCTTCGGCTGGCAACGGAAGTCCGGAAGCGGGGCATCCCAGTGGCAGCAGCTTGTGTTTGTAAGGTGAAAATAGTTTGTAAGAAGAGGCAAAAAAATCTTAAACCCCGGGTTTGTATCTCGAAAAGTTTGTATGATGAGGCGTTTGTAAGACAAGGTATCACTGTATTTAAAAGCATTTCTATTTTTTTAAATTAAGGATTAAACAAGGAGTCTGACTTTTGCACAAATTGTTATACTATAAATCTCTGTCACTCTCCACATTAAAGAAGAAGAGTTGGGCAGATCACCAGGAGGGTTCAATATATATTGCTCAAAAATATAAAGGGAACACTCAAATAACACATCCTAGATCTGAATGAATGAAATATTCTCATTGAATACTTTGTTCTGTACAGAGTTGAATGTGCTGACAAATGAAATTGACTGTCAATCAGTGTTGCTTCCTAAGTGGACAGATTGATTTCACAGAAGTTTGCTTTACTTGGAGTTGTATTCTGTTGTTTAAGTGTTCCCTTTATTTTTTTTTGAGCAGTGTATATTTGTTCAGCATATATTTCTAGATCAGTGCTTCTCAATTATTTTCTGTTATGCCCCCTCCCAGGAAGAAGTAAACATTTTACGCCCCCCACAACTCTCTGAAGTGACTGTAACTAGTATTGTGACCCGACCCACCCGAACTGCCACTCCAAAATTGTACTCCACTACAAGACGCACCTCCTATGTGACACTTGTACCCGTACCTCCATCGCATTCCTCGGTGTTGCGTCCAGGGGAACCAGTTTTAAAAGAAAACATCTCAGGAGTTTGAGAAGTTTGGTTGAACTCGCAACATGTTTTCTTTTAGAACGGGCTGCCCTAGACATAACAGCGAGGAATGCAAAGTAGGGACCAATATAAGTGTCAGGTAGAACACACATCCTACTCCCTGCAGCAAAAAAAACTATGTTCCCCAGAGTCACGCACACCCCTGGCATCACTCCGCATCTCAGCAGCCCCCCCCCCCCCACTATTTGAGAAGCACTGTTCTAGATCCATTGAACATTAGGCTCAGCCTGTCTTGCTCTAATTTACTAAGATTTCCTTGCTTTTAGTAATACAGTGGTACCTCTACCTAAGAACGCCTCTACTTAAGAACTTTTCTAAATAAGAACCGGGTGTTCAACATTTTTTTGCCTCTTCTTAAGAACCATTTTCTACTTAAGAACCCAAGCATGGAAAAATTTCCCAGGAAATTTGAGAGCGACATGAAGGCCCCGCCAGTTTCCTGCCATTCCCTTTAATCCTGGCCATCTCGGGCTTTCCTAGGCTGCCAGAGGAGCCTTTCAGTGGCACTTAAGGAGGCTTTGGCAGTCCAGAGCAAACAAAGCATTTTCCTTTCTCTGAGCGCTTGGAGAGGGAATAAAACCTGCCCCCACCCAGAGAAAAGAAACACTCCCTTCACTCTGGGCAGCCCAGAGCGAATGGAGCATCTTCCTTTCTCTGGGCGCCACCTCAGGGAGTCCCTCTTTTTTTTTTTTAACCCTTAAAGTTTTGGAATTTTTTTTTATTCCCCTCACCTCACCTTCTTCCTCCCACCCAAACTCTGAACTTTTATTTCTTTCCTAATGGGTTTGCACACATTATTTGCTTTTACATTGATTCTTATGGGAAAGATTGCTTCTACTTACAAACTTTTCTACTTAAGAACCTGGTCAGGGAATGAATTAAGTTCTTAAGTAGAGGTACCACTGTACATATATTCCCTCAATTTACTCACATACACACGCCAATGAATTATAGTCTGAACTGAAGCTTATCTAAATACCCTTTTGAAGCTGACTCACCTCTGCTTGTTTAAGTAATTGTGGGCAACTATGAAGTCAAAATAAAAATCAATGCCAAACTAAATTTCTTAGGACTTATTTCAAGTTTCCTTCTTTATCTCTTCACAGTAAGCCTGGTAATAGTAAGAATGAGACCAGTATCTGGCCACGTGTTTTAATTCTTCTGAGTCCTTCACTAAGTTTGTCTCTTCCAATTATTATTGTTAATTGCATTTCATTTTTGTCTACAGAAATAGATAAAGTAACTGGAAAATCTGTTATTCTATTGAGCTTATTTTTGAATGCTTGGGCTTCAATGTACAAAAGTAGCTTTGAGGCACTGGATTAAGGATATCAATATCCTTAATGTTATGCAACTGGACCTAGTATCTCTTCCCAATATTATATTTCTCATTAGTTCCGTTATCCTTGTCAAACCTGCTAGATATTCAAACCAAATTATAATATCCAAATATAGGAACGCAGTCTCTTTGGCATGATTTAATGTCTGCCTCATTTAATGCCCATGCAGCCTTTTTAGAAGGGTTAAAGATTAAAGAGCATTTCATCTGAGTTAAGGCTTTCTCTATGTGGGGAAGGAGCTATTGAAGCCATCAATTATGTTTATTATATTGTCCATTTTACCTTGATACACATTTAGTCTTGACCAGCTTACACATAAACAAATTATCCAGGCATCCTGGTCATTTACCATTTTTATGTTAAGATACAGTACATGTGATTCTGTTACTTGAGGCATAGCCTAATGATGGTTTTATATGTAAAATGCAAAGTCAAACAATATGTTTAGCTTTATAGTTGCTACTGCTCTGCACATATGTAATCTGTTTATTACAACTTTTATTACATCATTGTCATTGAGTACAACAAATACTCTATTTTTAAATATGCATAATTTTCAAACCCTACCATCTTCCAAAAGCTACAAATATGTTCCTGTCCATAGTATGTCTATATATTAGCAGATGCCTCCTCTGTGGCCCTTGGAATAGTAGGAAATAGAGGAATAAGTTAGGATTAGTCTCTATTGAACAAATAGTTGCAATCCTTGCTTCGAGTTGTTCAATAAACTATACAAATGAAATCCTGGTGATCAAGAAAAGGGGAGAAAATAAATCTAATCCACATGTTCACTGGGGAAGAAAGGATAGGAAAGGTAGGTAGATATACAGTATCTGGTCTTGGATAGGGTAGCACTGCCCCAAACAAATCCAGTATGTAATTTAGGGTACTCTCTTGGACTTTCAACTCCTGTTTGAGGAGGTAGCAATCAGGAGAGTTTTTAAGCAACTGAGGGGTTATGCGCAAATTATGCCCTTTCCTGGACCAACAATGCTTACTCACAGACATTCATGCTTACTCACAGACATTGGGACCAGATTATCTGATCGTCTCTTGCTGGTCACATCCACCTGATCCACTAAAGCAGGCAGACAAGGAATGTTGCAAGACCTGTCCCTTAAGAAGATACATCTGGCAGGACCTAGAAGAAGAACCTTCTCTGCGGTGGCTCCCTTCCTCTGGAATATCATCCCTTCAGAAATTAAACTGGCCCCCACTTTGAAAATTTTTCGTAAGACCCTGAAGACTTGGTTTTGCCACAGGCCTGGACAACTCGTAGTGAGATGGAGCCCATCCAATGGCTCATTTGATTGTGTGTTGTCACTGGGAGTGGGTGGGGTTATTGTCTTCTATTTCTATTTTATTTTTTTCTTTAGATGTTTTTATTGTTTGTAAGCTGCCTAGAGTTGCTGTAAGCAAATAGGTAACTATAAACATTTTCTAAATAAATAAATTATGGCTAGACCTACCACAAATCCTCCATTGTCTTCTATCCATTACTGTGCTTTCTGGAGTATAAAGCACTTCAGAGTATAAGTGTCCCCATTAGTTTTTGGGGAGGAAAATAAGAAAGAAAAATTCTGCATTAGCCTACCAGCACCCATCCATATTCATTTGGCTGGTGTCCTTGCAGCAAACAGCAAACAGCCTGGTCAGCTTCAGCATTTTATCGCAGCCTGATTTAACATGAGCAGCTGATTGGCGGTTGAATCGGCTTCCTGGAATACTGGCAATCAGCTGTTCCAGGCTGCAGGGACCGCTAAGGCACATTGCCACTGATCGCCAGTTCCATGCATTGTATTTTTGGCCTCCGCACACCTCGTTTTCTGCCATTTACGGCCGTTCCAGGCTGCGGGGATTACCATAGGCCATTGCTGCGGATCGCTGCCTCCCCGTGTCACATTTTCAGTCTCTGCATGGCCATTTTTGACATCCACTCAATTCCCGCCACCTGGAAGTGGCTGAAAATGCAATGCACGGAAGCCAAAAACAGGGCATGAGAAGGCCAAAAACAGGATGTGCGGAGGCCGAAAATTGCCAAAGAGTGGGGGCCAGCAGGTGAGCATGGCTTCAGCAACATTCGCTGTATAAGATGTACAGACATTTCTACCCACTTTTTGGGGGGGGGGGGTAGAGTGTCTTATACTCTGAAGAATACAGTAGCTAAATTCTCTATTATTTTCTCTATGTATCCTAAGACGAAGTTCCTTCATTTTCTCAGTGGAATAACAATGACCCAGCTGAGCTCCGTTTTCCCTCTGAGAGAGAACAGAGGCAAAATAATCCTGCATTACCACTTAACCACTTGCGCAGACATTTCCACCCACTTTTTTTGGGGGGGGGTGCGTCTTATACTCAGAAAGGTATGGTATTTTTATTCTCAGGCTATATAAACAAACACACACACATGCACATACGAAGTGCTCAATTTGCCATAATTAGGACTGAAAAAAATCATCATTAGGCAAGGCCTCACAGGACTGTACTCAATATTATGAACTTTTTAGCTGTGATTGTTAATTGAATCATCATGGTCATTAAGAGAGACAGCACGGGGTTGTGTCATGCGATGTCCCCTGCCGGCTCCCCCACTGACTTTACTTGTCAGAAACCAGCTGAGAAGGACACAGATGGCGATCATGTGATCCTGCTGCGACCATTGTAAATGTGAACTGGTTGCCAAGTTTCCAAATCATGCCTTATTATTTTTTATTTTTTTATTTTATTTTATTTTTTTATTATTTTTTATTATTTTTTATTATTTTTTATTATATTTTTTTATATTTTTTTATATTTTTTATTTTATTTTATTTTATTTTTATTTTTTTATTTTATTTATTGGATTTGTATGCCGCCCCTCTCCGAGGACTCAAGGTGGCTCACAACATATCAAAACAATAAACAATATACATATCTTAAAAATCCAATTAATATAGCTAAAAAACTTTTAAAAACTAATAACATTTAAAATAATTCATTCCCATTCACACACCAAAACATACTATACTCGTCGGCCAGGGGGCTAGGGTATAATAGCCCCAAGCCTGGCGGCACAGATAGGTATTTAAACTTTAACAGAAGGCGAGAAGGGTGGAGGCAGTGCAAATCTCTGGAAGGAGCTAATTCCAGATGGCCGGGGCCTCCACAAAGAAGGCTCTTCCCCTAGGTCCCATCAAATGACATTGTCTAGTTGACGGGACCCGGAGAAGGACGACTCTGTGGGACCTAAATGGTTGCTGGGACTCAGATTATGGGGATACTGCGATGGTTGCAAGTGTGAGGACCAGCCGTACGTCACTTTTTCAGTATCATCATAACTTTGAATAGTCACTAAACAAATGGTTATAGGTTGAGAACTAACTGCATGTACAATTCCACATATACTTATATATACGCTTAGATACTGACAGTCCTTGACTTATAAAAGTTCATTTAGTGACCATTCAAAGCTGTCACTACACTGAAAAAAGTGACCTATGACCATTTTTCACACTTGCAGCATCCCTTAGACCAGTGATAAGGCAAGTTGGCTCTTCTATGGACTTCAACTCCCAGAATTCCTGAGCTAACATGATTGGCTCAGGAAATCTGGGAGTTGAAGTCCACAAGTCATAGAAGAGCCAACTTTGCCTACCTCGCCTTAGACCAGTGATAGCAAACCTTTTTTTGCTTGGGTGCCAAAAGGGTAGGCATGCGCACAATAGCATGATGTGCGTGCCCACACCCATAATGCAATGCCCTCCCCCGGTGCATGCACACAACCCCTGCACTGCCTCCTCCTGCACATGCACACAGGCCTTACTAAAGCCTCCAGACATCCGGTAGGCCCTTTCGGCTGTTTTCACCAACCCCAGAGTTCAGGAGACTTTCCTGAAGCCTGGGGAGAATGAAAATGGCCCAAAAGAAGGCTGAAAATCAGTTGACCAGCATGAACATGCACGCTGAAACTGACATAGGGCAATGCCTCACCTGCCCTCAGATATGGCTCCACGTGCCACCTGTGGAACCCATGCCATAGGATCGCCATCACTGCCTTAGACCCATGATCAAAATTCAGATGCCTGGAAACGGGCTCATATTTATAACAGTCCTGGGGGATCATATGATCCCCTTTTGCAATCTTCTGAGAAGCAAAGTCAATGGCAAAGCCAGATTCATTTAACATGTTGCTAATTCAAAAATGGCAGCGATTCAGTTAAGAAATGTGAAAGAAAGGTTGTAAAATGGAGCAAAAAACTCACTTAACAAATGTCTCCCTTGGCCACAATTGTGGTCATACGTCAAGGTCTACCTGAAATTATGCAGACTAGAACTGGTCCAGAAGGTCCATACGTGATTTTCCACTCTGCACATGTTACTGAAGCAGGTATAGTGAAAAATACCTGATTCAGGAATCAGGAAGTTTTATATAGCAGAGCACACCCAAATCACCTGACTTCAAGCAGTACAAGAATGGTATATCATATCAGTATTTAGTTAAAATGTTGTAGATGTCTGCTTATGGTTAACAATTTAAGCAAAAAATGCAAAATCACTTGGAATATTTTTTGGGGCAGAGGGGAACTCCCAGAGCTTTTAAAATGTTTGTGCATAATGTGTCCTTAAATCATATCTGCTTTCACTTAAAAAATTTAGATGTGTCCTTTTTAAAACAAGAACCCCAAATCTTTGATATCAAGCCTATATGAATCCTTAAATGAGATTCTGAATTAAAATCAATTTGACTTTCTTATGTATTTTATTTACTTTTGAAAAAATATTGTTGCACACATGTAAAAATATAGGTTCTTAATATGCTTTAGAACTTCTCTATCTATACCATGAACTTACAAGCAATCAACATTTTGTCTTTACTATTTTAAAGCCATAATTCACTGTTCCTTATTTAATTGAAAATCTGATTAAGAAACACAAATCCACTTGAGGATTAAATATACCCATTACTGCAAACGCTTCCTAGTTCAGTGCAAAATAAAGATTTAAAAGCATGTCTTTCAGAAGAATGGTGTCTTTTATTGATAAGAATTGGAACTTGATACAGTAAGAACTATCAAAACTTCATGAGAATAATTAAAAATAGAAACTGGTTGTTCATGCTTTCTTAAAAGCATTTTAATATCCGAAACCTCTTTATTTAAAAAATGCTACGATATAGGAAGCAAAATTATATTTATCAACAGACAAGTTTCAAAGCAATGAGGTGATTCAGTTCAATATTATTACTGTATGCTACCGTGATTTGGTGTTTTAAAATATGCATCATTTATGTGTAATAGATGTTTAGAAATCTCTGTATTATTCAAACATTAAGAAAACATTAAGAATGTGCAACAGCAACTTCCTGACATGTCCTACCTGGAAAGAGTGGAGGTCTTTTCTTAGGGCGTCTCGGATGGATGGGTTCTAAATTCCTAATATTTCTTTGATACTTTCCTTTAATGTCATTTCTGAGGAGTTCCGATGGTAGACTACTCCGCCTTAGTTTATAATCAGCTTGGTATGAAGTTAATTGACACTTAGTTCTAAAATGAAGATCACTGTCACCAATTGCCATTGCAGCACATATATTAAAACGACTACTCAATTTCTGGAAACAAAACAGCTACGGAAGCAGAGTTGCAGATCAATCAAACCTTTTACTGATGAAAAGCAGTCCCCAACCATTTTTAATGCTTAGCCCAGCACTTGTTTGGTAAGTTTAGCAAGTGTGAATAGGCGTGGGCAGAACTGAGTGTAGAATTACCACCAAGTCCCTCCTTTTAAAAGTCAAGTACCTCAGGGGAGGAGGCATAACAAAACCATTAATGCAAAGAGAGACATGTAGATTACCAACAAGGTTACCTGACTAAACTCATCAGCTCCCATTACGCAGAGTAAAAAACTGGTTTTGAAAAGCTGATGTAATTCATGCTTCACTGTTCATGTTTCCCTGTTTACTGACAGATCAAACACAGAGATGTGTCTCAGTAAACGTAGGAGCTCTGCAATTTAGTATGTGTTGTTATTTGCTTAAAGATCAGATGTGACCAAGGCATTTATTGTATTTAACGTGTATAACTGAACAATATAGCTGTTTTCAATCTACTGCTTTCATAAATGCACCAGTGTGCCTTCCGTCCCCTGTCCTAATGTTTCTTTTTTACTAGTATCATGTATATGAATATTATTATATCTTTGTATACCACCAATATGTACTTGACAAAACAAACAAATAAATAAAAATAAACAAGTCCCATAATGCCATCCTTAAACTGAATTTATTTAATGAGAATGACCAGATTAATAATCCCACAGATGGGAATATGTCAAATTAGGGAAGATGACAGTATATTATTTATTTTGAGAATGTTAACTGTTTTGACACCTATACATTAAAAGATATTTAGGTTTTATAACATATTTCAAATCTGCAAACCTGGAACATACAAATCTAATAAATAACAATAACAGGAGTACTTTTCTATAATAACTTAATCCATGTATTGAAAAATACAGCATTGCAATTTATTAGGTTAAACGCATGCTAAATTTAATGAAACCACAGCTGCAACTTGCTAATGTATCATTTTATCAATTTCAATATATTTATGTTAAATAAAATTAAGCTCTTCTCTCCGACATTCTGCATTTCTATAATGATGTATCATACGTTTAACTAGATTGCCTCCTGAAGCTTCTGTTGAAGCAGAGATGTGGAGCTAAAGTTTATTTTAAAAAAACGCATGCAAGTGTTGCAGATGGTAAATGAGTTACTTTATTTCTATGCAGTATTATAAAAACAATCCTGTTAATAAGCTGCAATTCTTCAAAAGCTACACAAAACCTGTGTACAGTATAAGAAATCTTGCATTAATTCCATTTCTATTCTTGTTTTCATCCATCCTTCGGCATCATCAACAAACTCCCTAGATACCCTGGGGCAAGTTCTTCAGTTAATTGAAGTACAGATGGTAAAGTTTCAACAAGCTTTGTTTGCATAGCTAAAACTTGAATAACTGCTGCACAGCTTTGTAAACATGTTTACACCTGGACAATTTTTCTGTTTTTCTCTATTTCTTGTTTTTCATTTCTTGCCTCTGATTTAATCTCTCCAAAAGCAAGTCTCCCTTTTACAATTAAAGAGAGATATTGAAATAATATCATTCAAATCATCTTTTCAAAGCTAAATAGCCCGAAGCATTGAGTTTAAAAGTAAATCCTCTGCAAGCTAAATGAAGTGACAACTTATATACCTCCTGACTTTTCTGTAAAGTATAGTTGGCTTTTTATATGTGGAAATATATGTCCAGCTATGTATTATGATGCATTTTTCTTTTATTTTGATTTATTTATTGCTGCCTGCCTCGAACCTTTATTTTTGAATAGGTACAGTTCAAATAAATAGAAATGTCAAAATCCAAAATGCCAGTGTTTGAATATTTTATTTGTAAATTTCCCTAGAACACAGTGAAGGATCTTAAATGCCAACCAGTTATTTGACCATAATCCAATCTACAGTCTCCTATGTCTATGGTAAAGGCATTTTTCAATCCTAGGAAATATGAATGTCCAAGAGTCTAGTAAACCATGAATTATGAAGATCGGGAGTCTGTTCCATGTAGAATTCAGTATGCTTACTACAGTAATTTGTAAAATTAGCATAGTATAAACTGCAGTGGACATGCTGATTCAGAAAGGGAAAAGACCCCTGTGTATACTCAAGGATTATTTGGCTTTAATCCTGCACTCTCAGGCGATAAAAAAGAAACTCCACCTCACCTTCTGGGTGCGGTCATATGTCTCTTTCGTCATCTTTCCTGCAGGCTAAACATACTTAGATCCTCTAACCTTTTCTCACACAGACCCTTCACCAGATGGTGCAGTGGTTAGAATGCAGCATTGCAGGCAAACTCTGCTCACTGCCAGGAACTCGATCCTGACCAGCTCAAAGTTGATTCAACCTTCAATTCTTCTTAGATGGGTAAAATGATTACCCAAATTGTTGGGGGCAATATGCAGACAATGTAAATCACTTAAAGAGTACTGTAAAGCAGTGATTTTCAACCTTTCTTGAGCCGCGGCACATTTTTTACATTTACGAAACCCTGGGGCACATTGAGCGGGGGGGGGGGGGTGCTGCTAAAAAAAGTTTGGACAAAAAAATTCTCTCTCTCTCTTCCTCCCTTTTGTTCTATTTCTATCTCCCTCTTTCTCCATCTTTCTTTCTCTCTCTCTCCATCCCTCTTTCTTTCTCTTCCTCCCTTCCTCTCTTTTTTGCTCCCTTTCTCTCTCCCTTCCTACCTCCCTCTATGTCTTTCTCTCTCTCCTTCCCTCCCTCTCTTTCTCTTTCTCTCTGTTGCTTTCTCTCTCTCTTTCTCTGTGTCTTTCTCTCTTGCTTTCTTTTTCTTGTTCTTTCTCTCTCTTGCTTTCTCTCTCTTGTTCTCTTTCTCGCTCGCTCACTCTTTCTCTCTCGCTTTCTTTCTTTCTCTCTCTTGCTTTCTTTCTCTCTTCCTTTCTCTCTCTTCCTTTCTTTCTCTCTCTGAGCTTCGCGGCACACCTGACCATGTCTCGCGGCACACTGGTGTGCTGCGGCACACTGGTTGAAAAACACTGCTGTAAAGCACTATGAAGCAGTATGTAAGTCTAAGAGCTATTGCTATTGTTATCTTTGGAGTTCTCATCTGACTTTACTCCTTGAATCTCTTTTTTTATTTTTAAAACTTTTATTTCCTTTTAAAAGAAACCATGTTTCAGAAGTTCTCTGTAATCTTATTACATCAATATTTCTTATTTTGCCAATTTAGAAAATGTTTTATATCTAGCACAATATACTCGCAATATAATATTATCATTACCCACTCAGAATTATTGCACCAGGAACCTTGTAATTTTGCAGAACTTGACGGTTTTATATAAGCTGAACATACTCTCCAAAGTCTTTTTCATTGCAATGAAAACATCTCCTCCACTTCCTCTTCAGTGATAAATAATTTTTTTATATTTGGAATTTGGAATCTGTCCTCGTGATTTCAGTCGTCTGACTGCTTCACGCAAATGCTTGGGTTGCAGAGCAGAGGTGGCGATTCTCCCCACTTTTCACATACATCTAATGCCTCTTCGACTACTTCTCCAACGAAGACTTTATAAATTCCTGACATAGTAATAACAACGTTCTGAGACACGGAGGTTCCAGTAATTGACTGGATCAGTCGTTTCCATGGGGAAAGAGGACCGTCGATACATTTCATACTGATTTAGCTGTTCTTCAGAAAAAGAGGAAACCAGGATTATTTTTTTAATCTCATCTTCATCAACTTTTTTTTTTTTGTCTTTTTTCTCCTTTATCTCTATTTTTATTTTCTTGGCTGCAATATATTGTGACGTAGAGTCCTCTAACTCTCCAGGTATCAATTCACATGCTTCTTTGCATTTAATCTCTACAATTTGCACTTCCTCTTTGATGTCAGCCAGTTCTTTCTCCTATGCTCTTGTTAATACATTTCAATATACAGTGTTCCCTCGATTTTCGCGGGGGATGCTTTCCGAGACCGCCTGCGAAAGTTGAATTTCCACGAAGTAGAGATGCAGAAGTAAATACACTATTTTTGGCTTAACACTTAACACTTTAAACCCCTAAATTGCAATTTCCCATTCCCTTAGCAACCATTTAGATTATTACTCGCCATGTTTCTTTATTAAAGTTTATTAAAAAAATATTTATTAAAGTTGGACGAAAGTTTGGTGATGACATATGATGTCATCGGGCAGGAAAAACCGTGGTATAGGGGGGGGAAACCGCAAAGTATTTTTTAATTAATATTTTTGAAAAACCGTGGTATAGACTTTTTGCGAAGTTCGAACCTGCAAAAATCGAGGGAACACTGTAGTATTTGCTTTTTTAGCCACACTGTTGGCTCATCTGACTGGTAAGGACACCCAGATTGTGTTCACATATACTAACGAAAAACCAGGTCATTCTATCCTATGTTTTATGTCCTAAATTTCCCTACCAACCTGCAGAATTTTATTTCTGTCATCATTCCAGTCCCAATAATGAGTGTAATTCTGGCCCTGGGCTCAAGTTGTTGCTACTCAATGCCAGGTCGGTGGTAAATAAAGCTCTCCTCATCCGGGATCTGATATTGGATGAGGAGGCCGACCTGGCTTGTGTGACCGAAACCTGGCTGGGCCCGGAGGGAGGAGTTCCTCTCTCTGAAATTTGCCCAGCTGGGTTTCGGGTATGGCACCAACCTCGACCCCAGGGAAGGGGGGGAGGAGTGGCTATTATAGCCAGGGAGAGTCTTGGCCTGCGTAGGCTCATTGCTCCAGAGGTTGCGGGTTGCGAGTCCCTCCTGGTGAAGTTGGACTTAGGGGTTCAGGTGGGCTTGTTACTCACGTACCTACCTCCCAGCTGCGTGTCAACAGCCCTGCCTGTGCTACTCGAGGAGGTGGCCGGGCTGGCAGTGGAGTTCCCCGGACTTATCGTCCTGGGGGACTTCAATCTGCCGTCGCTCGGCGGTTCCTCTGGACTGGCACAGGAGTTCATGGCCACCATGACAGCCATGGACCTGACTCAAGTAGTTCAGGGTCCGACTCACGAGGGTGGGCATGCACCCGATATGATATTCCTCTCTGAGCAACTGAGTAATGATCTGAGATTAAGGGGCTTAGAAGTGTTGCCTTTGTCGTACAGTGATCTCTCGGTTAGCGCGGGGGTTACGTTCCAAGACCTCCCGCGCTAACCGATTTCCGCATTATACTGGATGCGGAAGTAAAAACACCATCTGCGCATGTGCGCCATTTTTTTCATGGCCGCACATGCGCAGATGGTGGAGTTTGCATGTGGGCGGCGGGGAAGACCAAGGGAAGGTTCCTTCAGCCGCCCAACAGCTGATCTGCTCCGCAGCGCGGAAGCAGCGAGGAGCCGAAGATGGGGTTTCCCCGTTGCCGCGCTGCGGAGCGGATCAGGTGTTGGGCGGCTGAAGGAACCTTCCCTTGGTCTTCCCGCCAGATCACTTGCCGCTTGCCGCTTGCCAGTCCACGCCCCCCTGGATGAGCGGCCCCGCATGGCCCCAGCGCCGGACTCCGTTGCCGAACGCCGAAACCGGAAGGGGCGAGGTGGGGGGGGGGAGAACGGGAGGCTCAGCATTCCGTCAGTCGCAGCGCTGGCTGTCAACTTTTCTTTTTAGCACTGGGGAGGCAAGTCAGCTCCTGCCCAGTTTTAAAAAGAAAAGTTGACAGCCAGCGATTGTTCCGCTGCCGCCAGCATGGCCTGGCTGGCAGCGGAAGATGTAACGGAGCCCACGGGGGATTCGCCTTCCTCCCACCCGCAGCCGAGACTGATCGTGGGCTCCTTCGCAACCTCGGAGAGCTTCCAGGGCATGAAAGCTCACGAAAACCAGGAAGCTCTCCGAGGTTGCGAAGGAGCCCACGATCAGTCGGCTGCGGGCGGGAGGAAAGCGAATGCCACGGGGCTGGGCTCGGCTCCCCCCTCGGCTCCCCCCCTTACCAGCCCCGCCGCGGAAGGCTCCATTCTGTTCCCTGCCGGCCCGATTGAGCGGCCGGCGGTCTCCATTCAGGGAACAGAATTTAAAAAAAATTATTTTTTAATATTTTATTTTTTTAATTAATATTTTTTGAAAAACTGCGTTGCAGCGTTTCGCGCTAATCGAGACCGTGCTAATCGAGGGATCACTGTAGTCAGATCATTTCCTACTGCGGCTTAACTTCCTGGCTCCAATCCTTCCCCGCAGGGAGGCGGAACCTATTAGGAGGTTCCGCCCCAGACGCCTGATGGATCCAGAAGGCTTCCAGATGGCGCTTGGGGTTATTCCAGATACACTTGTCCACAGTTCGGCAGAGTCTCTTGCTGAGGCCAGGAACAAGGCTGCAGGGGAGGCTCTTGACCGGATTGCGCCGTTGCGAACTCTCCGCGGCACTAGACCCCGTAGAGCTCCATGGTTCAACGAGGAGCTCCGGGTGTTGAAGCGCCAGAAGAGACGTCTGGAGAAGCGATGGAGGAAGAGTAAGTCCGAATCCGATCGAACACTTGTAAGAGCTCATATTAAGACTTACAAAGTGGCGCTCAAGGCGGCAAGATGCGCGTATCATGCCGCCTTGATTGCATCAGCGGAATCCCGCCCGGCCGCTCTGTTTAGGGTAACCCACTCCCTTCTTAATCAGAGGGGAGTTGGGGAGCCCTTGCAGAGTAGTGCCGAGAATTTTAACACGTTTTTCGCAGATAAAATCGCCCGGATCCGAGTGGACCTCGACTCCAATTGTGAAACAGAGTCGACTGACAATGAGTCAGTCGAGGTGACTGGGGCTAAACGTCTTTGTCCATCTGTCTGGGAGGAGTTTGACTTGGTGACACCTGATGAAGTGGACAAGGCCATTGGAGCTGTGAGTTCTGCCACCTGTTTACTGGATCCGTGTCCCTCTTGGCTGGTTTCGGCCAGTCGAGGGGTGACACGGAGCTGGGTCCAGGAGATTGTCAACGCCTCCTTGGGGAGGGGGTCCTTTCCGCCCCTTTATAAGAAGCCTTCCCTGGACCCAGACGTGCTTAATAACTACCGTCCAGTCTCCAACCTTCCCTTCATGGGGAAGGTTGTCGAGAAGGTGGTGGCACTTCAACTCCAGCGGTCCTTGGATGAAGCCGATTATCTAGGTCCTCAGCAGTCAGGATTCAGGCCCGGCTACAGCACGGAAACTGCTTTGGTCGCGTTGATGGATGATCTCTGGCGGGCCCGGGACAGGGGCTTGTCCTCTGTCCTGGTGCTCCTTGACCTCTCAGCGGCTTTCGATACCATCGACCAGGGTATCCTTCTGCGCCGGCTGGAGGGGTTGGGAGTGGGAGGCACTGTTCTTCAGTGGTTCTCCTCCTACCTCTCGCAGTCGGTGTTAGTGGGGGGTCAGAGGTCGACCCCGAGGTTTCTCCCTTGTGGGGTGCCTCAGGGGTCGGTCCTCTCCCCCCTGCTATTTAATATCTACATGAAACCGCTGGGTGAGATCATCCAAGGGCATGGGGTGAGGTATCATCAATATGCCGATGATACCCAGTTGTACATCTCCACCCCATGTCCAGTCAACGAAGCAGTGGAAGTGATGTGCCGGTGCCTGGAGGCTGTTGGGGCCTGGATGGGTGTCAACAAACTCAAACTCAACCCAGACAAGACGGAGTGGCTGTGGGTTTTGCCTCCCAAGGACAATTCTATCTCTCCGTCCATTACCCTGGGGGGGGGAATTATTGACCCCCTCAGAGAGGGTCCGCAACTTGGGCATCCTCCTCGATCCACAGCTCACATTAGAAAAACACCTTTCAGCTGTGGCGAGGGGGGCGTTTGCCCAGGTTCGCCTGGTGCGCCAGTTGCGGCCCTATTTGGACCGGGAGTCATTGCTCACTGTCACTCATGCCCTCATCACCTCAAGGCTTGACTACTGTAACGCTCTCTACATGGGGCTACCTTTGAAAAGTGTTCGGAAACTTCAGATCGTGCAGAATGCAGCTGCGAGAGCAATTATGGGCTTCTCCAAGTATGCCCATATCACTCCAACACTCCGCAGTCTGCATTGGCTGCCGATCAGTTTCCGGTCACAATTCAAAGTGTTGGTTATGACTTATAAAGACCTTCATGGCACCGGACCAGAATATCTTCGGGACCGCCTCCTGCCGCACGAATCCCAGCGACCGGTTAGATCCCTCAGAGTTGGCCTTCTCCGGGTCCCGTCGACTAAACAATGTCGTCTGGCGGGACCCAGGGGAAGAGCCTTCTCTGTGGGGGCCCTGACCCTCTGGAACCAGCTCCCCCCTGAGATTAGGATTGCCCCCACCCTCCCTGCCTTTCGTAAACTCCTTAAGACCCACCTTTGCCGTCAGGCATGGGGGAACTAAAACACCTCCCCCTTGCCCATGTTGTTTTGTTGATTGATTGACTGTGTGCCTGTTTTTTATATATACTGTTTTTATGAGATTATTAATTTAAATTGTAACTAGATGGGTGGGCATTGGATGTACTGTACTGTTTTTTTTATTATTGTTGTGAGCCGCCCCGAGTTTGCGGAGAGGGGCGGCATATAAATCCAATAAACCTAAACCTAAACCTAAACCCTTGTTCTGGCAAGTCTAGACCTGGAAATTTGACTCTGGGAGGCATTAAAACAATAAATATAAAAAATCATTACTTAAAACTATTATATAGTAGATATTTAAAACATTAAAATTATAAAAGTAGAATTAAAAAAGAAAATTATAATAGACAGAGCAATGTTGATAATAATAGCATCACCTCACAGATTCTTCAAGTTCTGGCATAACGAGATCTTGAAGACCTTCAAAAGCTCAGGAATGTTGGGGATGATCTCATCTCAGGGTGGGGGGGAATTCCATAATATTAGCACCACAGCAGAAAAGGACCACTGTCTAGGGCTGGCCAAATATAGCACCCAAGATAACAGGATGTGTAACATGCTAATTCTACTGAACCTGGTGGGATGAGCAGATGAAACTGAGAAGCGTGATCCCACAAATAACTTGATCCGAAGCTGTGTAGGATTTTAAAGGTCAACACCAGCACTTTAAATTGGACCTATTAACAATGCAGCTCATAAAGTGTAATGTGTACACTACCAGAAACATACAACAGCTTGCACCACTGCATTTTTCAGCTGCAAGTGAAGTTTCTAAATACCCTTCAGGAACAGCCTCTGCTGAGTACATTGTAGGGCTCCTTAATCCAGGAATGCCTGCAGCTGGTGCAAAATAAGAAGTTGCAGAAAGACCCTCCTAGTCATAACTCCACCTGCTCCTTGGGCATGAGTTGTGAGTCCCAGAAGACACCCATATTGTACACAGAGTTTATTTGGGATACCACAATCCTATTCAGTACCCGAGACAATTTACGCCTAGAATACAGGGCCTTCAAGCCCCAAACTTCCTGGTCTTGCCAGGATTCAGTTGAAGCCTGTTGTTCCCTATCCAGACCTTCACAGTCTCCATACATCAGGATAGAGTATTATTATTATTATTATTATTATTATTATTATTATTATTATTATTAATAATAATAATAATATTAATTTATTATTATTATTATTTAGATTTGTATGCCGCCCGTCTCCGCAGACTTGAGCATTGCTTAATTTACTAGGGACAGAGATATATAGTTGGGTATCATTGGCATATTGATGATACCTTAACTATAGTGATGGAGAGTTCACCCAGGGGTTTCATGTAAATATTAAATAGAAGAAGAAGCACACTGAATTCAGCAGCACTCCAGTCTAGAGAGTCCAAAGGCAGCTTATTTCTACTTAACAATCATATATATTATATGCTGTTTTAATTGTATTTCATTTGTTTTTAAGTTTTATGATGTACATTGCCCAGAGCCACTTGGGGGGGTGGGCAGCTGTAGAAATCAAATAAATAAAATATCTCCTTTCCGAACTACTGGAATTGACTCTGGAGAAAGGTGGTAAATCACCACATCACCATGCTGCCCACCTAAATCCTCTGAGTCAATTTATAATAATATCATGGTTAATGGAGGACAGAAGGGAAAGGGGGGACATGATTGAAACATTTAAATATGTTAAAGGGTTAAATAAGGTTCAGGAGAGAAGTGTTTTTAATAGGAAAGTGAACACAAGAACAAGGGGGCACAATTTGAGGTTAGTTGGGGGAAAGATTAGAAGTAATGTGAGAATATATTATTTTACTGAAAGAGTAGTAGATGCTTGGAACACACTTCCAGCAGACGTGGTTGACAAATCCACAGTAACTGAATTTAAACATGCCTGGGATAAACATATATCAATCTTAAGATAAAATACAAGAAATAGTATAAGGGCAGACTAGATGGACCATGAGCTATTTTTCTGCCATCAATTTTCTATGTTTCTATGTAATGGTATCAAAAGCCAGAGAGATCAAGTAAGGTAAGGATGGTGTCTGCACAGTTAATAAGTATGCTTTCATCCAAACAACTGACAGACCTGCTGAACAACTCAGGGCCCAAGGCACTCCTGATACCATCCCCCAGTTAAAATGGGGCCAGTTTGTGGGGCTGATTTTTCTAGCCATCTGTAGATTCATCTAACGATAGTTTCATCCAGCCCATATCTCATTATTTTATGGAGACTTTAATGAAACACTCTCTCAAAAGTTTACAAGGTCTACATATACTTTACTTTCTGCATTTTTCAGAGTATAAGATACACAGGAGCATTTTTGCTATTCCCCAGGACCCTTCTCTGCAGGCGGGGGTGGGTGGGTCTTTGGGACAGCAAAAATGGCTGCATTCAGTGCATAGGATGCACCAACATTTCCACTCTCTTTTAGGGGGAGAAAGGGTGCATCTTATACTCCGAAAAATACAGTAATTTAGGCACTTTTGGATTTTGGGATGAAAACTAACAAATTAAATACAGTGGTCCCTCGATCATCGCGAGGGTTCCGTTCCAGGACCCCTCGCGATGATCGATTTTTTGTATTGAGAAAAAGAACTTAGAAGTAATGATTACTAAACGATACAACAAGAAAACAATATTTTTCCCAAAGAAAAGAGAATAAAAATATTTTGAAGCACCATACATTTTCTATCATAATTTACTTGCAAGTTCCAGTAAATTAGATTAGACTTATTTCTAAGTATGTACAGCACTGTAAACTTTATCAATAGCATTGATTAGTTGTCAAATTATTTACACGTGTTAAATAAATACCCTGTAAGGCCAAGCGCTTATTTCAGGGTTCAAAAAATATAAGATTGAGAAAATATAGATCTTGCTTTAGGCATAATTTTTAATTATAGCATGTTATGTAAAGGCATTCGGACAGTACCAGTGGATTTTCTGCAACTGAAATCACTTTCAATAAAATAAAAATATGCTTATCTGTCCAACCAAATTCAGAAAAAAAATTGAACATGGTCCCCATGCTCTTCTGTTTGTATTGTAATTAATTAGAAATACACAATAGAATTCTTAATTTTATCACAATAGGCATGTATTTAAGCAACAAGTACCTTTCCACACTTTAAGCAACAAGTACTGTATTGTTGCTTGGTATTTAAGCAACAAGTACCTTTCCACGTTATGCTTGGTTAGGTTATATCTTGCTACCAAATAATTATTACTGATGAAATGTCTTTTAAAACACCTTCAGATTCACTGTTAGCAAATTACTTTCAATACTATTATTCATATACTGTATTGTCCTACTTAGAGTTTCTACATTCAAGTTTTTTTTTCTTGTTTCTGTGTTCACAACCTGGTGTTAAAATGTTTACCATTAATGTTTTAGAAACTGGAAAATAGAAAAGAGTTTCTAATTTGGAACCTTTTCAATTAGTGCACAGAAGTTAGATTAACATTAAGCATCGAACAGAGATAAGGCTGGGTTTACTTGTCATTTATTTTTGAATAATTATTGATATTGATCTATTAACAGGAATTCTATTAATAGCATACACATGTCAAAAGAAAACAAAAGCCAATTTTATCTATTAGTTTTAAAGATGAAAGTAACCCTCTGAATTATTACTTTTTTCTCCAGATGTTATTTTTCCTACCTGATACTACTTCACATTCTTTGAGCAATAAAATTTAATAATCTGCTGATTATAGATGAATTTAGTCATATGTGATTTCCATGACAACATACATATCCATTAGAGTCAGGACTCCATTGGATATGTACCGTATGTTGGTATAAAACTGGATGAATACAAATAGAATAAAGACTATCAAATTGGTTCTTGCAAAAAGCTTCAGAGCTGCAGCAAATTACAGTAGCAAATTTATTTAGGAATTTTAGTAAAGATTTCCTTATTAGACTGACAGTTTCAGCTGAACTGGCAAAGGAACAAGAATCATTTCCGGATATGTTCTCTCATGGAAGACATACAATCTTTTTAAAAATGTCCTTGGCATTGTTCCACAAGGTGAGTTAATGGAGGAAAACATCTAATTAAAGAGGGAAACAGCTTGAAATATTTCAACACTATCCAATGTGTACTTAACAAACGAAGATGTTTACAATGGATGAATATTATTTAAATATTTTTTTTAAAAATGATAATATTTGAATGTCAGCTTATTTAAATTACCTAAATAGGCAATACAAGGGAGGGAGGGAGGGAGGGAGGGAGGAAGAAAGGAAGGAAGGAAGGAAGGAAGGAAGGAAGGAAGGAAGGAAGGAAGGAAGGTAGGAAGGAATTTGCAATTGCAGTTTAAACTGACAAATCAATAAAATATCCAAAAAGAAGATGTCATATTTTTCGGAGTATAAGATGCCCCTAGATTTCAGAGCAGGAAAACAAGGGGAAAAAATATCCTGAACAAAATGGTGTAGTAATAGAGTATATTATTTAATAAAATACCAATGAAGTAGAATACTTTTTACAACCATGTACACTTTTTTAGCGCTCTCAAGATATTGCTGAATAACAACTTTGATCAATGATAAAAGAGACCTAAAAGGAATTAGAGTTTATAAACATATGTGACCAAATGTTACAATGCTCTTGACACATAATTTTTCCTCAAATGGCACTTAGTCTGTTATAGTAGCTTGATTAAAAATACTATAAATTGAAAAATTATTTGCCTCCTTTCTGGCCTGCTGTTTGGAGTGACATTTGCTTCTTATCCTTATTTTATATTTTCTGCAATTGCATGTTCTGAGTCATAAGTCTACTATCCACTGGATCATTAAAATGCAATTTTTGAACAGTCATCCTTGACATTCAACAGCTTATGGAACAGACGGGGCATAACTAATAATTATTAGTTTTAATTAACAGAGAATATGAATATCTCTCCTAATAGCTCTTTAGGAGCTTTGCTGTGTCAAAAGTGAGTATCTTGATGTTTTTCAGACTCACATCTGCATTTGCTGCCTGTAAGGACAAGATGTTGAGGTCATAGACTATATACAAATTGTGACTACCAATTAAAGAATTTATTTAAAAGTTGCATGGAAGAAAATGACTAAAATTTAGGACTGCTGCATTTTTTTTTTTTACTAAACTCTGCAGTGCATTAAATAAAATTTGTTCAATCTACATCTGTCTCCTGGGGCCATATCACTGTCAATCAATATGCAAAATGATATTTCTCTATGCAGGCTATTTCTGAATTTCAGGTTCAGAAGCAACAGCCTGTTAAAAATCAGTTCCTTATGAACAATGGCACCATAAGTCCTTCTGTACTGATGAACTGAAAAATTGTTCAGCTACCCCCGGTTGGTAGAAAAGTATTCCCTTCTCTAACTGCTAACCCCTATATTGACTCTACATGATATTGCATCTGTAGTCACTGGATTTTCTTCCAGTGTAGCAAATCCTAATAGATATTACACATCTTGAAACTGCCCTTCAACAATTTGGAATAAGGCTAACCAGCACACATTATTTTAGATATAAGAGCATTATTATACTAACACCTATATTTTTAACTTCCTTCCTTCCTTCCTAATAAAGTGTTATGAAGTTCTTTCTATCATTAGCCACATTTTAAAACTTCCAGACAGGATGGTTGATCTTTTTCTCCTCAAATGTATTAGTAATGCATTTGCAGATAGTAATAAAATTTGCACCAGCCCTGTTCAAGATGACCCAATCCCTCCTGGGTAGGGAGGAGTGGAAGGAATATCTACAGGATTTTGGTGAAAACTATCTCAGGCATATTATTTATTAGACTTGTATGCCACCCCTCTCCGAAGATTCGGGGTGGCTCACAAAACACAATACAAAAACAATATGTGTACAAATATAATAATTAAAAACTATAAGCTAAAATACCATTACATTAAAAAGCATTCAATAACTCAATCACATCCACACATAACATTTAATGGTCATAAAAAGGGTGCATGATCTAACTGCCCCTTGCCTGGTGACATAGACTGAGGTTCTTGCGAAAGGCAAGGAGGGTGGAGGCAGTGCAAATCTCTGGAGAGAGCTGATTCCAGAGGGCTGGGGCCAGCCTATTGGTGGGTTCTGGCTGTTCTCTGAGCAGACAGAGGTCCGTGGAGATAGAATCGGGTGGAAAACGCGAGGCAAGCTCTGGCGACGTATGATCATCACCCATGGCCTAAAGTCATGTCACCGGTGGCAGCCAAGCGATTAATTGAAGCAGATGGCTAGGAGGTAAGCGGAAACCAGATTTGTGGCCTGATGGTGTGCTGGGGCAGATAATTAGTGCAGACAGTCAAATGCCCCAGCTGAGGCTTGGCGGCTTTAAAGTTCCAGCGTGACTTTGTGAGTTGGAAAACAATTTGCATGGACAAATGGACAAATGGACTCCCTCGGTGCTCCGGCAATCCTCTGCAGCCACCTTGGCCTCCCATGATGTTAATTGCTGCCCAAAGCTCTGGGGACCTATCGTCCCAAAGACAGACTGGGGTGATCCCTGACGACGGTCAATGCCTGTTATCCTAGAACTGTGGGAGCGAACAGTCCCAAAGGCAGACCAGGGCAAACCCTGACAGTTAATGCCTGTTGTGCTAGGCATGAAAGCATGCCTCAGCAGGAGCCGAGGCTCAACTGCAAAGTGTCCAATGGAATAGCGCTTACTCTTCCAAGTCCAGATACCAGAATGCAATTTATCTCACTCACAAACAGGAAGTCCAAGATTCTGGAAGGGAAAAATGGTAGCCGCATCTGTCCAGTCTGAGGACCGAATTGAAATTGGGTCCTAGGAGAGCGGATCCAGCAAAAAGTAACAGACCTGGTCCTCATTCTAAGTGGACGAGGATCCCTTCCATCCTGAATGATGGCTCCACCCATGATGGAGAATCATGTGTCTCATGGATGATTAAGGTTTCTCAGGAGTTGGCACGTACTTAGATATGAAGGTACAGCACTACATCTGATATGCAATTTGGTATCCTCTTGAATTCTTCAAACTTCAGTCTAGCTCAGTGCTTCTTAATTATTTTCTATTAACCCGCCCCCCAGGAAGAAGTAAACATTTTGTGCACCCCCAACATTCCGCCGGAACGATTGTTTACAATATTTAGCATGTTTTTTCTGACTACTCAAGCAGCTTTTTGCTGAATACTCAAGCGGCTTATCAGGGTAATGGGGGTGCAATGTGTTTAAGTGGTGCCTTAATTTATTTGAGTTCATGCTGTCCACTGCCAACATTTTTAGACACAGTAAACATAGTCACAGTGAAATCAAGCGCTACATGCGCTTCATCATATTTCCTTGTCTTAGATTTCGGGAGACTTATGTTTGTCTCATTATCTTCGTCTCTCTTCTCCTTTCTTTTCCTCCCTATTAAATATTTTTCCGTGGTGTCTCTTAAGGATTTGTTATCTGCACTTCACATCTCCTGCTTGGTACTGTGGTTTGGTGCAAAAAAACCTCTACTCCCTGCGGCAAAAAAAAGCACATTTCCCGGGGTCACACGCCTCCTGGCATCGCTCCGTGCCCACCCCACTATTTGAGAAGCGCTGCTCTAGCTTGAAAGATAGCCCCATTCTGGCTGGCCTTCTTGAAAACCCAGCTCTTTCTTCAGGAGAAGAGTTGTTTTTATTTTGTTGGTTAATTTTTGTTTTTCTGTTTTAATCTTATGTTAGCTGCTCAAACTTCCAATTATGATTTAGGTAGCTATATAAATTGATTGAAAATAATAACACTTTTTTTCTTTTAGTTGCTGAATGATAAAGTTATCTCTCTGTGTGGAATCCTGTGGATCTCTTTCTGTGGATTAATTAACAAGCAGAGTTAATTGCAGCTGCAGAGTTCTATTAACACACCTCTCCCACCACCTAGGGTGGAAAATGGAGAGGAAAAGTTGTGAAACCAGTTCTGCAAGCTCAAACTACTTCCCTGATTGAATCTTGTACACTAATTTTGTATTTTATATGTGCTATTTTAGGAGCAATATGCTAAAGAAAAAAATACCATTAAAAAAAAGAACGAAATATAACATGAACAAAAGACTTCATCACATTGCTAATGAATCAGATTAAAGAAGCCTAGTATTTAGGAGGATATATTTTCCCCCACTTCAGAAAGTAGTGGAACTATTTTTCTTTCCTTTAATAAAGACTTCCATGGAGAATATAGTATTAAATCATATGTGACAATTAAGCCATCTGTCTCAGTTTTGTTAATTCTGAGAGGAGACAACTTATTTCTGATTAAATCAACTGGACATATTTTACTCATAATTGTGGCACCATCTTCTGGTCCCTTTGTTGAAAAATTGCAATGTTGAGCAACTAAGCAGTTTAACAACAGAACCATTTCCCAACAGCGACCACAGCATGATAAACTTCAGTCTCAACTTAAGCCACACTATGAACCACCAAAATAATACAACACCAAAATTCAATTTCAAAAAAGCGAACTACGAACTCATTGAAGCCCACCTCTCAACATTAAACTGGAGAACTCTATTCTCTGAATGCTACACTACTGATGACCTCTACAACACATTCCTACTCAAAATGAAAATTATCATCAGACTTCATGTACCTCTAACATGTACCATAAACAAAAAAAATAACCTCCCCATCTCAATAAGAAAATTACAAACAAGAAAAAAAATATCTCTGGAGGAAAAACAAAAAAGGACAAGTTTCCAACTTCAAAAGCCGATATAAAAGCATTTGCAATCAAATAAAAACAGAATGCCTTAACTACTACAGCAAAACATTTTCTACTGCGGCTTGACTTCCTGGCTCCAATCCTTCCCCGCAGGGAGGCGGAACCGATTAAGCTGTTCCGCCCCAGACGCTTGATGGATCCAGAGGGCTTTCAGAAGGCGCTTGGGGTTATTCTAGATACACTCGTACACAGTTCGGCAGAGTCTCTGGCTGAGGCCTGGAACAAGGCTGCAGCGGAGGCTCTTGACCGAATTGCGCCGTTGCGACCTCTCCGCGGCACTAGACCCCGTAGAGCTCCATGGTTCAATGAGGAGCTCCGGGACTTGAAATGCCAAAAGAGACGTCTAGAGAAGCGATGGAGGAAGAGTAAGTCCGAATCCGATCGAACACTTGTAAGAGCACATGTTAAGACTTACAAAGTGGTGCTCAAGGCGGCAAGATGCACGTATCATTCCGCCTTGATTGCATCAGCGGAATCCCGCCCGGCCGCTCTGTTTAGGGTGACCTGCTCCCTTCTTAATCAGGGGGGAGTTGGGGAGCCCTTGCAGAGTAGTGCCGAGGATTTTAACACGTTTTTCGCTGATAAAATCGCTCGGATCCGAGCGGACCTCGACTCTAATTGGAATACAGAGTCGACTGACAACGAGTCAGTTGAGGTGACTGGGGCACGTACTTGTCCACCTGTCTGGGAAGAGTTTGATCTGGTGACACCTGATGAAGTGGACAAGGCCATTGGAGCTGTGAGTTCCGCCACCTGTTTACTGGATCCGTGTCCCTCCCTTGGTTTCGGCCAGCAGGGAGGTGACACGGAGCTGGGTCCAGGAGATTGTCAACGCTTCTTTGGGGAGGGGGTCCTTCCCGGATCCCTACAAGGAGGCACTTGTGCGCCCCCTCCTCAAGAAGCCTTCACTGGACCCAGCCATTCTCAATAACTATTGACCAGTCTCCAACCTTCCCTTTATGGGAAAGGTTGTTGAGAAGGTGGTGGCGCTCCAGCTCCAGCGGTCCTTGGAAGAAGCCGATTATCTAGGTCCTCAGCAGTCAGGATTCAGGCCCGGCTACAGCACGGAAACTGCTTTGGTCGCGCTGATGGATGATCTCTGGCGGGCCCGGGACAGGGGTTTATCCTCTGTCCTGGTGCTTCTTGACCTCTCAGCGGCTTTCGATACCATCGACCATGGTATCCTTCTGCGCCGGCTGGAGGGGTTGGGAGTGGGAGGCACTGTCCTTCAGTGGTTCTCTTCCTACCTCTCTGGTTGGTCGCAGTCGGTGTTAGTGGGGGGTCAGAGGCCGACCTCTAGGTTACTCCCTTGTGGGGTAACATCTTTACATCTCCACCCCTTGTCCAGTCAGCGAAGCAGTGGAAGTGATGTGCCTGGAGGCTGTTGGGGTCTGGATGGGTGTCAACAGACTCGAGCTCAACCCGGATAAGATGGAGTGGCTGTGGGTTTTGCCTCCCAAGGACAATTTCATCTGTCCGTCCATCACCCTGGGGGGGGAGTCACTAACCCCCTCAGAGAGGGTTCGCAACTTGGGCGTCCTCCTCGATCCACAGCTCACATTAGAGAAACATCTTTCAGCTGTGGCGAGGGGGGCGTTTGCCCAGGTTCGCCTGGTGCACCAGTTGCGGCCCTATTTGGATCGGGAGTCACTGCTCACAGTCACTCATGCCCTCATCATCTCGAGGCTCAACTACTGTAATGCTCTCTACATGGGGCTACCTTTGAAAAGTGTTCGGAAACTTCAGATTGTGCAGAATGCAGCTGCGAGAGCTATCATGGGCTTTCCTAAATATGCCCATGTCACACCAACACTCCACAGTTTGCATTGGTTGCCGATCAATTTCCGGTCACAATTCAAAGTGTTGGTTATGACCTATAAAGCCCTTCATGGCACTGGACCAGAATATCTCCGGGACCGCCTTCTGCCGCACGAATCCCAGAGACCAGTTAGGTCCCACAGAGTTGGCCTTCTCCGGGTCCCGTCAACTAAACAATGTCGTTTGGTGGGACCCAGGGGAAGAGCCTTCTCTGTGGTGGCCCTGACCCTTTGGAACCAACTCCCCCCAGATATCAGAGTTGCCCCCACCCTCCTAGCCTTTCGTAAGCTCCTTAAAACCCACCTCTGTCGTCAGGCATGGGGGAATTGATATGTTCCCTCCCCCTAGGCTTATAAAATTTATGCATGGTACGCTAGTGTGTATGATTGGTTTTAATTTGTGGTGTATTTTAAATTAACTTAAAATTAGATTTGTTTTACATTGTATTGTTATTGCTGTGAGCCGCCCCGAGTCTGCGGAGAGGGGCGGCATACAAATCTGATGAAACTTAAACTTAAACTTAAACAAGAGGAAAACCTCCTACGCACCAAATCTAATAAAGCTTTCTACAACTTTGTCAACAATAAACTCAAAGACTCTAGACCTATCCCACCACTCAAAGGACCCAACAACAAAGAATACCATGATGATTCATCCAAAGCCAACCTCCTCAACTCTTTCTTTGGCTCTGTCTTTGTTAACAGCAATGGCTCATCCCCCAATTTCATCAATCGCACCTCAAACTCCCTCAACGACTTAACCCAAGTAGACTTCACTGAAGACCGAGTTGAAAAAGCATTACGTGACCTTAAACCTTCTCTATCAGTCGGACCAGATGGTCTATGTGCTTACTTCCTAAAAAAGCTCTCTTCTTAACCACTAAGCATAATTTTTGAAAAATCCTTCAGAACCAGCACACTTCCTAAACTATGGTCGAAAGCAATGGTCATCCCCATCTTCAAAAAAGGAGACCCCTCTCTTGTAGATAACTACAGACCAATTTCACTATGCTGCGTCCCATGCAAAGTCATGGAATCAATTATAAACAGATCAATTACTCTCCATCTAGAAACTAATAATTTGCTCTCTAACAAACAATTTGGTTTCCGAAAAAAACTATCCTGCAACCTGCAGCTCCTCCACTGCAAAAATATATGGACAACTCATCTAGATCAAGGGAAATCTACAGATGCAATTTATATTGAATTCTGCAAAGCCTTTGATTCAGTGGTCCACGACAAACTACTCCTAAAACTCAAATCCTATGGCATCTCAGGATCCCTCCATAGCTGGATTACAGCATTCCTGTCAAACAGACAACAAGTGGTCAAAATAGGAAGCACCATATCCACCCCCGTCCCAGTTAAAAGCGGTGTTTCCCAAGGTAGTGTACTGAGACCAACGCTCTTCATTCTCTACATCAATGACCTTTGCGATTACATCACAAGCAACTGTGTCCTCTTCGCCGACGATGTAAAACTCTTCAACACCACTGATAACACAACTACTCTGCAAAAAGACCTTGATGCTGTTTCTGAGTGGTCTAACACATGGCAACTCCAAATCTCAACTAGCAAATGCTCCGTCCTACACATTGGGAAGAAGAATGTGAACTCCAAATACGAACTGAATAATCAAATTATCACAGATAATCCCCACTCGGTTAAAGACCTTGGTATACTAATAACAAAAGATTTAAGTGCCAAAGCCCACTGCAACAATATAGCCAAGAAGGCTTCAAGAGTTGTAAACCTAATCCTACGTAGCTTCTGCTCTGGCAATCTCACACTACTTACCAGAGCTTACAAAACTTTTGCCAGACCCATCCTCGAATACAGCTCATCTGTTTGGAACCCATATCGCATCTCAGACATTAACACCCTTGAAAATGTCCAGAGATACTTCACCAGAAGAGCCCTTCACTCCTCCACTCGAAATAGAATACCCTATGAGACTAGACTTTCAATCCTGGGCCTAGAAAGTTTAGAACTAAGACGCCTTAAACAAGATCTAAGTATTGCCCACAAGATCATATGCTGCAACGTCCTGCCTGTCGGCGACTACTTCAGCTTCAACCACAACAACACAAGAGCACACAACAGATTTAAACTTAATATTAACCGCTCCAAACTTGACTGTAAAAAATATGACTTCAGTAACCGAGTTGTCGAAGCGTGGAACTCATTACCGGACTCCATAGTTTCATCCCCAAACCCCCAACACTTTACCCTTAGATTATCTACGGTTGACCTATCCAGATTCCTAAGAGGTCAGTAAGGGGCGAGTACAAGTGCACTAGAGTGCCTTCTGTCCCCTGTCCTATTGCTTTCCTATATCTCCTATACCTTTCTTCTATTCCTATATCTCTTCTTCTATTCTTTCATTGATATGTTCTATTACTTTATCTTCTTTTCTATTATTTCTTAGATATATTTTACTATGAGTATCTCCTCTATAACCTTCATCATGTATTTTACTATGTGTATATAGATATATTCCCACTAAAACCCTCATTGTGTATTGGACAAAATAAATAAATAAAAATAAAAAACAAAGATAAGCTCACTGAATGGCCTGTGTAGCAGCATTACAATTTTAGTTCTCAAATAATCCCTCAATGCTAAATCAGAAAGAAAATAAGTTATATTACCAAATCTAGTTATGTCCTGTCCTAGGGTGAACGAATTACAACTTTTGTAGGATATTTCATTTTATTGCATTCTTACACTTTCAAAGGTTAGGGTTAACTTTTTCCTAGCTAGGTTCAGCAGCAACAGCAGCAATAGAGTTGGAAGAAACATTGGAGATCTTCTAATATAACCCCCTGTAGAAGCAGGCGTCTCTACACCAGGGGTCTCCAACCTTGACAACTTTAAGGCTTGTGGACTTCAACTCTCAGAGTTCCTCAGCCAGCAAAGCCTTAAAGTTGCCAAGGGAGACCCCTGTTCTATACCATTTTAGACACATGGATATCCAGTCTCTTCTTAAAAGCCTCCATTGATGGAGCACCCACAATATATTGCTTCTTCCAGATAATTGCTATATATGAATTGTATACATCTAAATCTTATTCAGATTTCGACTCCTTATATTCAATAAATATTTCCATTCTGATATTCACATAGGGCTTTACAGAAATAGCAACATATACACACAGGTTATAATTGCAATTGATATATGTATTCACACTAGAGCAGAGCTTTTAAGAGCTATGGAAATTTAAAAAAAATATTAAAAAGTTATTCAACTAGAGTTATACAGTATATACAACAACAGCCATCTGATTTCAGTTGTAGACTCTTTTCTAATGCTGCCTATGTTTTCCATCAAATTCATAAAATTATTATCGTCCCTATAGCTTAACCAAATCAGTTTCTCAATAATTTAACACGTTAACAATGAAATGCTGAGGGTATTCTATCATTTCTGATCTATTCACCCCTAAATATTTTTTTGCAACTCTGTAGAAATGCAATATAAACTTGTATATATAGAGAGCAAACTAAGAAAAAAACTCAATATCACATTTCTTGGGAATAAAGTAGCCCAGTGAAAATTCAATCCCTTGTATCGCCATTCGTCAATGCCAACAACATTAGATGGATGGGCTGCTATCTGACACAGCATAAGGAAGTTTTTTTTATTCCAATGCTGTATTAAAATAAATGAAAATGTAATCCAGTGTATTATCTTTTTTTTTTTATTTACCTTTTTGCTTCTTTTTATATCTCTCCACAACAGATTACTGAAACAATGTTCCATATGGCCAGTTTCACTGTTACATTCTTCCACTGCCCACTGCTAAATTCAGCTTATGCAAGCCAAACTGCATTCATTAGATTTAATTTCAAAAGAAAACCATCTGGCACAATGGAAACTATCATTGGACTATATTCAGTTTTAATATATCAGAACGTTCTTTTGGAGCATATGCATTAATAGATCATGTATTCCAAGGATCAATTCCAGGATATAAGCATTAACGGTACGTTGATAACTAAAGAAAAGGTGATTTGTGCATTGTGACATCAGAATGCAAACCCTCTTTTTTATAGTTGGATTTGAATATCAGTATGTAAATCATCAGGTTTGTGCCATGGTGTCCCAGCTCATGTTTCAGCCTCCTCTGTGAATTACCTATGCACCAGGGGCTAATTAATTGAGCTCATTCTCACTTGCGAGGTGGACAAAACAGGAGGCTGTGTCTGTGTATTTCAGAATAGATATTTCTAAAAATCCATTTGAGATACGACTCCAGGGCTGTCAAACTCACGGTCCTGTGGGCTGGATGCAGCATGTGCCGGTCACGCCCTTTCCCAGTTTAGCAAAGGGAGGGGGGAAGTCCTAATACATCACGTGATGACACCATGATGCCACAAATTTGACACCCCTGCTCTACTCTGTGTGTGTTTGTTTGTTTGTTTGTTTGTTTGTTTGTTTGTTTGTGTATGTATGTATGTATGTATGTATGTATGTATGTATGTATGTATGTATTTATTTATTGGATTTGTGTGCCGCCCCGTGTTATCAGCATAGTATGATCAGATCTTTTTATTTAGCTTAAATGAACAAGAGATTATTACTTTGATGAGAGAAGAGCCAACTTTTCATTATATATCAGTCCTTTCAAGCCTCTGCATCTAAAAATACTTGACTTCAGATCCCTGAATGGCAAATATTCCTTAGGGTTTACTGTAGCTGAAATCAATAATAATCCATTATTTAAAGATGAAAGTGTTCTTTGCATTCTTCTCTCATTTAAAGAAAAAATGTATCAAAGATAAATATAAGTGATCATATGCTAACTTCCTTAACTTGTAACCATTTGAGCATAGTGAAATACACTATACATATATTCGATGGCATGGGGCGAGTTTTCAGCAGTATACTGACGAGACTCAGCTGTACATTTCCACCCCATGTCAGTTCAGTGAAGCTGTGGAAGTGATGTGTCGGTACCTGAAGGCTGTGAGGGTCTGGATGGGGGTCAACAGGCTCAAACCCAACCCTGACAAGACGAAGTGGCTGTGGGTCCTGCCTCCCAAGGACTATTCCATCTGTCCGTCAGTTACTTCGGACCAGAATACCTTCAGGACCGTCTTCTGCCGCACGAATCCCAGCGGCTGATAAGGTCCCACAGAGTTGGCCTTCTCCGGGTCCCATCGTCTAAACAATGTCGTCTAGTGGCCCACAGGGGAAGAGCCTTCTCTGTGGCGGCCCCAGCCCTCAGGAATCAACTCCCCCCAGAGATTAGAACCGTGTTTCTTTTAGAATTTATCTCCTCTATACTGTAGTCATTGGAAAAATTAATCTTGTACTCATATTTCCCTATAATGCTATTTAGCATCAAATTTAATTGACTTGTTTGAAGAAAAAAGGCAATGTAATGTTACATTAGAGGAAAAAAATAAATTCTTTTATAATATGCAGTACTGTATTTAATACAGCATAATGCAATAGCTAGATCTGTTTCTGTAGTCATATTCCTATAGGATTATTTCCAAAAAATCTACACAGTAGATAATAAAAAATCTCTGAAGAATTTCCTTTTTTTTTTTTGCCGTGAGCCATGATTCATTTTAATCGTACTGTTTAATAAGCCAACAAATGGGCCTCCTTAACAAACACAGTTCTGAATCCTAAGCAATGATTTACAAGTCATGGTTACTATGTTTGCATACCACGCTAAGCTAAAAGTAAACAATCATATAATGATTTACCAGAATGTACAAATCTAGAGATTGTATATATGCTTTCCCCCAAGCATGTTACCTTATCTCTATTATTTCTTATATCTCCTGAACAAAAGATATTAATCCAAAAAAGAAGCAAGCAAACACACAACTCTATATCTGTCTGCTATCACTATTTATCTTTATGAACTCTTTTTTTCTTTCCGTATTGTAATTAGAGGGAGAAAGGGGGAAATGTAATCCCTGGCCATTATAAAAACAGTCTGATCCTGAATACAAACATGTAAAGATTCTAAAATTAAAAAATGAATAGCAAACTTCCTTTTTCTCTCCCATTTTAATCGTATCATTTAATAAGCAACTGGCAAAGGAGGAACCAAAAGGACAAAATTAGAACACAAAAAGATTGCCATCTGATTCCCACTAAACAAGGGTACAAAATATTTAACTGTCTTTGGTACTTGTAATAAGAAATTTGAGTATGGGTATATCTATTAGCTTCCAGCCAATTAGTCTTTATGAGATTTTTGAGTCCTGTTTTTTATGACCTTTTGAATATATTTTGGTAATTAATTTGCGCAATTATTTTAAGGATTCTGTTTCCCAATCTTTAAATGCCTTTGTGACAGCAACCTCTATGTTTGAACTGTCTCTAGTAGGGATATTTGGGCTATTATACTTCCTCAGATGGAATTCAAATGGATACAGGTAAATGTAGTTTATTCTGTTTTGGAGGTGGAAATCATATGGCATCTGTAATGTTTTTAACAAACTTTGGGTTTCCGTTTTGTTTCCATCCTACTAAATTATCTTTTCAGTTTTGAACTGATCACAATTGCACAATTCTTTTCTAATTTTAATTTTTGAATCTCTTCCATTCCTAATTCATAGTACAAAGAGGCAAATGCTCTATCCCATAGGTCTGAATATTTCTTAACTCAAGACCTTAATTTCCCTATTAATGAGCATAATATATTAGCATAATATAAATGCAATGATAATTTATTGTTAAAACTAAGTTATCATCAGTATGTAAAATTATTTCTGCTTATATTTAAAAATGTGAGCAAATACATTATAAAGTACATATCCATAACATTGTCATTCTAATCAAACCAGAGGCTACATATATCTAGAGCTGCACAATTAATAAATGTAACCTTTTATAATTTCTCAATTAATCAATCAATTATGTGCATACCTTTTTGAAGGAAAAGAGCATGGTGCTGTTTTCTGGATGACAATAGGCAATAGAGTCAACGGTTCTTTTAAAAACAGATACTGTATATTTAAAATTTTTATTTGGCTTTCTAATCCATATGTCTTGAAACTCTCTGACACAGTATTTAAATCATTGCATTTTTTCTCTAATAGAAAGCTAATTTAAGCCCTTAACAGCAGCTTTCTATCAATGTCATTGTAGTTCATTAATATTCTTTACTTTTGCATACATAATGTATAGTTGATCAAAATGATTTTATGGAGCTAGTCAGAAGATATTGTTGTTTATGAATGTTTGGCATACACATGACCATTTAAGACAAAAACATGTAAATAATTCCTAATCTTAGCAGTCCATCCATTATTCAAAATTTCAGTTATTTTTGTGTTCTTATATGTAGGTCACCATGACATCACCCTTCACTTCCTTATCTTAAATAATTAACTATGTAACCAATTTTACTTTCAACTGTTAGATTATTTGATGTGACACTGTTGCATCATGATCTCTACACAAAGTTCAGTATTTAGCTGCAGTTTAATTGGGTGAAATCCTCTCAAAACTGTAAAAGTATTATTTAAGCAGACAGGTTGATAGGTCATACAGCCAGCCTGGCATTTAAGCCTTAGGCAAGTGAATGGAATAACAGATGAGGTACAGAACATTTGACTTTTAAAACACCACCTAAACTAATCAAATTTCAATTGTTTGCCATTATTTTTTATATACCCCAGCAAGTATGATTGAGCATCCAGAAAATATAAGGCTCTCGTTTTAAGATTTTATAGGTAGCAAGATTGTTGAAACTTGGAAACAATTTTATGTTTAAAAAACAATGCATAGAACAGCAAAGCAGGAGGGTTATATTGCAATTCCCAAAGTATAAGATAAATAAAAATAGAGGTTTCTGCTTTAAATCATCAACTATCTAAGTGTATACCAGAAACAAATTTAATTTTTAGTCCCAAGAAGTTTTTACAAAACAGTAAAAAGGCATAATAATTTCGCTTAACTTATGTTGTACAACAATTTGGAAATGGTTTACCGCTGCTTTTTGTGAATTTTTAAAAACATTTCAGTCTAGTCCTGGAATTTTCCAGTGGTTTTTTGTTAACATTTTCCCCCCTGATTATCCAAGGTTGCCATCTGCTGCCATCTGCTGTTAGCAAAAACACGAGGCAACTCCACAACCGACCATGGTACTTTTCATGACTGCTACCAAGGACTCAGTATTCAAAGATAAAAGAGGAACAAGAGGAACATTGCTTCATTTACAGACTATTTATTTCTATATAAAATTTGTTTATATTATTTAATAATGTATTAACAATAAATTCTAATGGATTATATACAGTGTTCCCTCGATTTTCGCAGGTTCGAACTTCGTGGAACGTCTATACCACGGTTTTTCAAAAATATTAATTAAAAAATACTTCGTGGTTTTTCCCCCTATACCACGGTTTTTCCTGACCAATGACGTCATATGTCATTGCCAAACTTTCATCTGCCTTTAAAAAACATTTTTTTAAATAAACTTTAATAAATAAACATGGTGAGTAATAATCTAAATCGTTGCTAGGGGAATGGGAAATTTAATTTAGGGATTTAAAGTGTTAAGGGAAGGCTTGGGATACTGTTCATAGCCAAAAATAGTGTATTTACTTCCGCATCTCTACTTTGCAGAAATCCGACTTTCGCGGGCGGTCTCGGAATGCATCCCCTGCGAAAATCGAGGGAACACTGTATTCCTATTTCCTTCATGAGGTAATATAGCAAGTCCTCATAAATAAACCAGTTATTATATTATGTAGAATCTTCATTAGCTAAAATATGATTAGGTTTGCTATGTAGATGTGGGCGTTTTGATCTAACAAAAACAATTTACCAAAATCAATAAAGTTAAAATAAATAAAATTCAGCAATAAATCAATATTCTCAAATCTTAAACACAGCAACTATCAGATATACAATTGATATAACTGATCTAACAATCAGATCCTCAAGTTTAAATTAAGGAAACAAAATAATTTCATAAAGATGGGATGAGATGAGGTGGGAATGGTTTTGAGATTTGTTTCACAAAAGATTTCTTGGTATAAGAAAATGTCCAAAGAGTACAGACCTCAATGTCAGTTTCAAAATCACACAGTAAGCCAAATTACTGATCCATCTGTTCTGGCATGTTGTCAACACTACCTGGCAACACTTCCACGATTTTACTTGCCAGAAATTTAACCAGGGACTTACAGTATGTGCAAACTGTATACTCTACTGGTAAATTACAGCCATTTGGGGTTTCTCTTATCAATTCTTCTTTTTCTAAGCTAAAAAGATCCAAACATAACCTTTCTTCTTGGAATTCATAATTAATTTTTCTTTGTATTCCATCTATATTCTATGTACAATTTAGGCAACTCATGCATCATAAAGTACACTAATACATTAAAAAAATCAAATTATTAAAACAGATGTACAAAAATGTTAAAATTATATTAAATATTTCAATTATTTAAACATGCAAATTTTATAAAAGTAAGTTGCTCCAGATCCATACTGAATATTTTTGGGTTTTTCACTGTATATTTCAGTTCTTTTTTGAGATGCAATAACCAGAATAATACAGAATGTCAATATGATTACATCATAAATGCAAAAACACCATTAGCAGTTTTTTTTGTCTTTTTTCAACATATTCAATTGCTGCTTTTAAAGGAATTGAATAAGCTTCAAAAAAATTATGTCATTAAATTTCTGCTAGGTCTATAATAATAATGGTTTCCACTATTTTTATAGAGCAGCATTATCTTATATTCTCTTTCCAACAATGACATAAATACATGAGAGACAAACACAGTGCTTCCAAAAGTGTTAGTTTCAGAAAACAATACTTTACTAAAAAAGTTACAGAAAATTCAATACCACTAAAAATACAGTTTTGAAGATGAGAATCTCATTCTAGTTCCAAAATTCACCCCAAAATCAAGGCAGAAAGAGAAATATAATAGAATATGTATGGTCTGTCAAGCAGCCTTATCTTTATCCACTGCAATTAAGAAATGTTATGGGTTAGTGTCTAAGCTCTATTCTGAAGGAAAAGATATAAATAGGGATGAGCTCAGTAGCCTTAGTATGTCACATAACAATGTCAAAATAATCTTACCAAGTATAAATCCAATGAAACCTGGTCCTCCCTCTTATCAGTTTATTTCTATCTGATTTGTCAAGAAAAGCTGTTCTTGTCATCAGAGATAGACAGGGAGATTAATAATCTAGTTTTCTAGTTTTGCTGCAAGTAGCAGCAAAAAAGATGCAGTGATTTTTGATGCTACTTGCATTACCTTCTTGCGGATTAATATAAATAATTTAATGCCCTGTTTATTATTGGCAATTTGAATGTTTTAAGTGTATTTCTTGATATTTCAGTGAACGTTGCATATTGTTTACTTGATTACATCATGCAATTGTTCATAAATTATTTTGAAATATTTACTACATTACATAAACATCTCTCAGGATGTTGTACATTGTTTTGAGTATAAATTGATTATGAGACCTCAAAAGCTTTTAGATGTTCTTTGAAAATTTTAAGATATTAATAATGTGTGCAGTTTTCTGTGCTTATTTCATCACTGCTATATACTTAAAGCATTTTTTTGTTTAAAACTATTTTAATATTTTTGAAAGGTATATAAAAGGCCAATTTTATATTATTGCATAAGCATAAGCAATAATATATGAATGATACTTCTTGATTTAGAAACTGATATCAATAAATATTTGTTAGATTGCACTTAAAATCACAATTTAATATCAAATATCTGTTAGACTGTCATTTAAAATCACAATTTAACCTTTTAAATCACAATAAAAATATATTTTTTCTTTTTGTAAAAAAAAATTACACCTAGACTTCTCAAATAAATCTTTAACATATGGGGAAATTAATTGCAGGTTTATATTAAATACTTTACCGTAATAGCTAACCATTTGGTAATGAACAATCACCAAAGTTCTTCATATCCAAACAGATTCAAGCAATTTGGTAATACTGTCTCAATTTTTAATTTTATTTCTTTGTTGTTGTTGTTTTTAAATATTTTAATGAAAGTGTTTTTTACATCATAAGCTGTTGCTTATGATGTATACAAAAAAAAGAAAATAATACATAGAAAACAAAAAACAGAACAAAAAAGAAAAAAAAAGAAAAACACACACATATATACACACATACATACACATACTGTATAACTACAGCATCTTACAACTCGGCATACTTAAATCAGAAAGAGAAAAACATCACAGTTCTATCATAACCTCCTTTCATACATCAATACTCATAGTTTTATTTCTGTGTAACTATAACATTCATCTCATAATAGCTATATTGATAATAATGTTGTGTTATTTTATAAATGGGAGGTAAGAAGTGAAGAAAGGAGCTATGGGCTTTCCTATGGTGCCAACTTGTCTACGGATTTTATTCCCTTAGAGTAGTTCTCTTAATTCTGTGTCTGCTATCTTTCACTGCCCTTTTCATCCAAAAAGTATTTTGCATTATTAATTTTTAACTTCATCTTTATACTATTTCAAATATTTTATTATTATTGCATTTATTTCATTTTTCTATTTTTAATTTTTATCATACCCTGGGAATGAGTATTATGGTACAAAATAGATTATTCTATATGTATTGCTTTAACAAGAAAAAAGAAATATTTCAGCCGTTTCTGTCCAGTAACCAGACATGTAACTACTGCTTGAAATAAAATCTGAAAATAAAATAATATTTATATAGAATTTGTTATTATTATCTATGTTATAGTCATCATTTCTTAACTTGGGCAGCTTTCTGAGCTGTGGTCTTAAATTCCCAGAACTTTTAAGGCGGCAAAGAGGTTGAAACTTTGAAGTTAAGGGAAAGATATTTAATTTAGTGAGACTTCTATCAACTTGGATGCAAGTAATTTTGGTAATTCCCTCTCCAACTTATCCTTCTTCAGTTCATTCTTTGCCATAATTCAAATAAGATCCTAACCTTCTGGAGTAAATTTCAAGGCACTCGGGATGTAAAGCTCTTTTCTTCTGTTAAAAGCCTTCACTAGATAAAGTATCATTCTATCAGCAAAAAGATATCATTTTGGATATCATCCAAGGCTTTCAAATTGCATGCAATGAAAAATGATGTCATTTTTGGATCAGACATTTCATCCATTAATTATTTAATAAAAACATTACAAGATGCCATTAGTACAACTGACATATATACAAGCGTTCAGAGTTATGACCATGCCTGATTAACATAATAACTATAATAAACCACAAAAGAAAGCAGTCAGTAATGCTGTGCAGAATTGTCATTGATTCAGTATGGTGTAATGTCATTAGAAGTAGCATTTAAAATTCTCAAATAAAACATACAAGAATAGATTATCATCAGATTCATTTATGATTCTTATTCTTTTTTCATCCTCCAATAGCATATGACCACAATAATTTTTTACTATTTGGATTTAAATGTGGCACTTCTTTTTTCATTTTAATTTGTATAATCCCCACTTCCAGGAGCATGTTTTAAAGATTAGATATCAAGGAGAAATGCAGCTGATTGAGATAATTGTACAGTTCTGGCTACAGTATAATACAGGTATTTATCAAAGCTCACATTTGCACTACATTACTCAGTAACCATAAACAAGCTATTTTATCCATTCTATCTCCAAGATGAGACCATAAATATAAATTACTTTGTAGAAATACAAGCAGTCAAATGTTGTGATTGCTCACAAGATGACATAAGCACCTTGAAACTGATACCCATTTTTTCACCTCTTATATTGGCTCTTTTTCCTCTTTCCCAACAGAACTACAAAGTTGTCATATTATGTTGTCATATGCCATAAATGCCGCTACACTGTCATATGCCACAAATGAAACGGTCAAGGCACTAATTATTATATTTTTCATCTGTTAAATATAAGCTCCGTTAAATCGATAATTTCAAGTATCTTAAATGTCTTAAATAAAGCTAATACAATACATAGTGATACATAATGATAATCCAATTATACTTACAGGGTAGGTGGAATCAGACACCTGCCTTATTCTTTGTATTAAAATATTATCTTACAGTCTTCTTAAGTGCCCATGTTTATTTTTCTACAACAAAAAAGATAAAAGAAGCATAATTTTGCTAAACATTTATTCTCTGTGGCTTAACAAAAACTAGTTAAATTGAAAAAGAACTAAATAAAGGTATTTTCCATCTTGAATATTTTGTAAATCTTTCTCATGAGTAGTGTTTTGTGCGAATCTTTCTGATTTATAAAGGAGAAAAAGTGCATAAATAACATCAAAGTTTTGTGTTTATTTCATTAGTTTCATCACCCAACATGCCACCTGCCAATATGAAAAACTGATCATTCTCTTGGATTCAATAGCTGGTTCTACAATTTTTAGAAGCAAAAATTATGACCAATGATATTGGTAATCAATTGCCAACCGTGCTGAATAAGAATTATGATCCTTTCCTCCCTGACAAACTGCTTTAATTGTAACATCCAACACTTTTGCAGATTTTTCTTTTAAAACATTCAGTCTAGACCTTGAGTTGACCATTCCAAATTATTGTAGTTGTTCTTTGTCAGTGTCTTCTTGTTATAATTGGGATCATGTCTGTGTAACTACTACTTGGACTTCACTTTATAGTCAATGAGGGCATATTATCCAGGTGCTGTAGCAACTAAAAAAATTAAAGCATTCTTACTTTCATGTTTGATAGTATGAGATTATTACTGTGGAACAGAATAACTAATACCAAACAGTATCAGTAAATGATATGAAACAATATCAGTAAACCCTGACAAGATTCACTTTTGGCTCATGTGTTTACAGAACATTTTTCCAGAAATTTGGAGAATCATTCTGACCACCTCTGAGACAATACCATTGTTGTCAGTGAATCATGGCTTTTGCATTGCTACTATGCTAAGAATCCCATTTTTGCCCAGATTTTTTTCTGATGGTAGAGCCATTCTGTTTTGACAAGACAAAATGTTTCTATAGTTTATGTTTACAATTTTATATTGCACTCTTGAAGTGATAAAATAGCCACTTTGGGAGGATTCATTATTATTATAAATCTTCTCAATGTTAATGTCTCTGTTTATTGAGTGGTAGAGAGCCATACTTTTCCAAATACAGTAGTTTAATAAACTAAATTTATTAATTGAATCTAACATCAATTACTTCTACACAATCCTTGGAAGTTCCTTTTAAGTGAGACATGACTTGGCTCTACAATCTGGTACAGTAATCCCTCACCTATCGCGGGAGTTACGTTCCAGACCTTGCCGCGACAGGTGAAATCCGCGATGGGGAATTTATCCTCCTTCCCACCAGCTCCGGATGCCTGGAGGCGAGCAACGGCCGGCTAACCTTCCCCCCCCACTACTACTTACTCTGTTCTTTGCAGCAGTTCGGCCAAATGTTGTGTTTTTTGCCTTGCCCCGGCTGTAAAGTCCCTGGTGAGCTGCCCCGGCTGTTTCTTTTTTTCTCTCTCTCTCTTCCGCCCTCGAGCACTTCCTCTTCCGCCCTCGAGCCCAGTCTGGAAATCCCCGCCGCGTCGCGTTCCTTTCTTTTTTTTCCTTTCGGCACTGGCGAGGGGGATTGAACGAGGGGACGGGCCTCCGCCGGAGCTCAGTCCCCGCCCCGCTCATCATTTGGGAGTCCCGCTGGGGGATTCTAGCGCTTGTTTGTGTGGTAAAATCATTCAAATGAAGCTGACTTCAAAACCCGCGATGAAGTGAAGCCGCGGCAGGTGAAGCGCGATAGAGCGAGGGACTACTGTAATAGCATTATTGTGTTGAGAGGAACCAACATTCATGTCAATTGTATAGGGCAGGGTACACCCAAGATGTCAGTCCTGTGTGGTAGTCCTGTCAGAAAGCAATCCCAGATGAACTACTACTATTTTATTGTAAGATTACCTTAACAGAATCTTAAGGTAAAACCTCTGCATTTTCTCCTGTCATATATTCCGCCCAAGAAACTAGGAGAGTACCTTTTGAGATATTTGCCATACCCACATTCCTGCTGCATACTAAGTTACCTCTTATCTTGACATTTTTCCTGGTTGATGTTCTTCTCCTTGTCTTACAAGATCATTCCCACAATATGTATCACTACACCCGGTCCTATTTATCTTATTAATTAAACTGAACTGGGGGGGGGGAATTACTTTACAGTGGTAAATCTCCTGGATGATTTTGTTAATGCGGTAAAAGAAACATGTATAAACAGTGATGTTATTTGTTTCTTCTGATTTCTTTTATGTGTACCGCATCATACATGAAAATTTGAAAACATTCAGTGGGAAAAATATTCAAAAACTCAGCAAATTCAAAAGATGAATTCTAATTCTTCAACACAATTGCATAGAGTACTGATAAAATATTGCTTATGTCAAAGATATTTGTTCTGAAGTGGGATACATATACAGTACACAAATTTTCAGTCTATATATAAGGATGTACAATAAAATGCACAACAATAATAAATGTTAAACAAATGAAAGCTAATACAATTTTAAAGGCACGCATGTGCACCAAGTTACTGCTTTTAATGGAATCAAAGAATAACATTATTCATTCATGAAATGGTAAGAACTATTGATGTTAAGTGTGATCAATTACTCCTTTTATCATCTTAATAGCTACATTGAGTTGCTGAGTAAAAATTAATTGAAATATAGGACTACAGCACTCTTGATGTTAACTTTGCCAAAGTCTGCAACATTATAAATCTAATACTTCTTAAAGCAACCAACACAATAATTTGGAAAAATTAACAAATGCAGACCCTGACCAAAATTACACCAGCTTTACACTTTATATGCATTGATTTTTCTATTGGCTATAAATACTTTGCAACATTCAACATCTCTTGCTTCCAAATATGACCAAAATCAGACCCAGTCTAGACAAGAACACTTTTAAGATTACCCTATTTAGGAAAAGGCATTAAAATATTATTAGAAATGGCTGGTGAAGTCACTTCCTTCTCACTGTTTAAATATAGATTAAACTATTTATAAAGGCGCACAAGTAAATAAAGTCCCAAAATAAGTTAACTGGCACACATATGGCCAGTCTTTTTCTCAGGCTCAGCTTCAAACCAAGATAGGGCAGCACTGGTCACCCACAAAGACATCCAATCGGTCCTCCTTTTAAATATCAAAGAAATAAACAACCACCTGGACGGGAGAATGCTGTGAGTAAATAACGATTTTTCAAAGCAATTCCCGCTCGTCCCCAAAATCATTTTTAAAAAAAAGAAAAGGAAAGAAGCACCCCTTATTTAAAAGTAAGCAGCTGCCAAAAAAGCCAACACAGTTCTAGGTTGCATTAACAGAGGGATAGAATCAAGATCATGTGAAGTGTTAACACCACTTTATAAGGCCTTGGTAAGGCCGCACTTGGAATACTGCATTTAGTTTTGGTTGCCACGATGCAAAAAGGATATCTAGACTCCAGAGAAAGTGCAGAGAAGAGCGACAAAGATGATTAGGGAATTAAAGGCTAAAACATATGAAGAATGGTTGCAGGAAGTGGGCATGTCTGGTTCAATTAAAAGAAGGACCAGGGGAGACATAATAGCAGTGTTCCAGTATCTCAGGGCTTGCCACAAAAAAGAAGTCAACCTATTCTCCAAAGCACCTGAAGGCAGAACAAGAAGCAATGGGTGGAAACTAAGGGGCGTGCATAAGTGCACCAGAGTGCCTTCCATCCCCTGTCCTATAGTCTCTCCTATATTTCATATATCTTCTCTTCTATCTCTTCTATCTTTTCTATACCTTCTGTCTCTTCTATCTCTTCTATCTTTTCTGCTATTCTCTCTAGTTATATTTTACTCCTATATTTTCTCTTCTCTTCTTTCTTTAATATATTCTATTTGAATATATTCTCTAAAACCTTCATTGTGTATTATTGTGTATTGGACAAAACAAATACTGTAAATAAAAATAAAAATAAGTGCACCAGAGTGCTGTCAGGCCACCTTACACAGTAACAGCGATAGGGATATGGATATGGGAGGAGTGTCCTAATGTTTCCCTTTTATTAGCATTATGTATATAAATATTATATCTTTGTATACCATCAATATGTACTTGACAAAAGAAATAAATAACTATCAATAAAATAAACAAGGAGAGAAGTAACTTAGAATTAAGGAGAAATTTCCTGACTATTAGAACAATTAATCAGTGGGACAGCTTGCCTCCAGAAGTGTGAACACTCCAGCACTGAAATATTTTAAGATGATGTTGGATAACCATCTGTCTAAAGTAGTATGGGGGTTTCCTGCCTAAGCAGGAGGTTGGACTAGAAGACCTCCAAGGTCCCTTCCAACATTGTTATAGTTGTTGTTATCATTATTATAAAAGGGAGACTTAGAATTAAGGAGAAATTTCCTGACTTTTAGAACAATTAATCAGTGGGACAACTTGCCTCCAAAAGTTGTGAACACTCCAGCATTGAAAGTTTTTAAGAAGATGTTGGATAACCATCTGTCTGAAGTAGTGTAGGGTTTCCTGCCTAAGCAGGAGGTTGGACTAGAACAGTGTTTCTCAACCTTGGCAACTTGAAGTCCAAATATCTTCAAGTTGCCAAGGTTGGGAAACACTGTACTAGAAGATCCAAGGTCCCTTCCAACTCTGTTGTTGTTGTTATTGTTATTATTATTATTATTAATCAAATTTGTATGCCACCCCTCTCCGCAGACTCGGGGCGGCTAACAACAGTAATCAAACAATATAAACAAATCTGATATTTAAGTTAATTTTAAAAAGAAACCCCAATTTAAGAGACCAATCATACATACAGACATACCATGCATAAATTTTTTATAAGCCATGGGGAAGGGAATATCTCAGTCCCCCCATGCCTGACGACAGAGGTGGGTTTTAAGGAGCTTACGAAAGGCAAGGAGGGTGGGGGCAACTCTGATATCTGGGGGGAGTTGGTTCCAGAGGGCCGGGGCCCCCACAGAGAAGGCTCTTCCCCTGGGACCCGCCAAACGGCATTGTTTAGTCGACGGGACCCGGAGAAGGCCAACTCTGTGGGACCTAACTGGTTGCTGGGATTCGTGTTGTTGTTGTTACATTACTATTTTGTTGTTACATTACTATTATAACAATACATTATTATCATTATCATTATATCATCATCATCATCATCATCATCATCATCATCATCATCATCATCATCATCATCATTTTAAAAAGAGAGACGGGCTTTTGCTATTCTTGGGTATCCCAGGTGGGACCAAAAAAAGCAAAGGCCAGAAGGGAAAGCAGGAGAAAACCTGGGCGATACACGTGGGGCAAGTCTTTCAAAGGAGGAGTTGTCACCCGAGGAGAGGCGCAGGCTTATCACGGGATAAACAGGGCACGACAGGTGGTGCCTGAAAAGCCAAGTCCAAGAAGAAAGCGGCGCCTTTTTAAAACTACACACACACACCAGAGCGGAGGGCACCTGCTTGATTGCCCACGGGGGAACTTTTCCTCCCAGAGCTCCCAGCCGGAGGAAGGGAGAAGCGGAGGACCGCCGACAGCCCCCCCTCCTCCCCTCCTCGCTTCCTAGGCGCGGCTCTCCCCCCTTTCGCCCCCCCCCAAAAAAAATCCTCCCTCACCCGCGCGCTCGAGTGGAGTTTCCGCCGTGTGGACGCCGCCACGAGCGGGCAAACCCCTTGCCCCGCCGTTTCATTCCTCACTCACCCCGTGGCAGGCTGTCGGCGGCGGCGGGGATGGTGATGGAGGAGGAGGCGAAACAGCCGGTCCGTCTTCCTTCCCTCCCTCCTGTCAAGTGGCGCCTCTTCCCCACCCTTCCTTGACGTCGCCTGGAGAGGACCCGCCCATCACAACCCCCGACTCCCTCCCTTCCTCCTCTCACCTGGGTCCTTCGGCCCCCTTTTGTCGTCACGAGGGCGCGGGAAAGGCGAGCGGGCGGGCGCGGGAAACGTGTGTGTGTGGGGGGAAGCGGCGCGTCTTTGCTTCGGCCTGAGGTAACCCCGGTTTACAATCGCGTCCGTCCGTCCCCGCGCGCGCGCCCCTTCTGCTCTGCCTCTGTTTTTGTCCCCCCCTTCGCGCTCCTGTTTGGCCGCCCGCTCGCCCGCTTCAAAGTTGAAACGAAAGAACAAAGGAGGCCGTGCCGTTCCTTCCAGAGAACGCTGGTTTATTGCCCTTAGAGCCCGTCGCTTGCACGTGGCGCCCTGTGGAATAGAATAGGATTGTTTATTGTGGCCAAGTGCGATTGGACACGCAAGGAATTTGTCATTGGTGCGTATGCTCTCAGATTTAAACTAAACGTCAACCGCTCCAAACTAGACTGCAAAAAATACGACTTTAGCAATAGAGTAATCAACGCCTGGAATGCACTACCTGGCTCTGTGGTTTCTACTCCTACCCCCAAAACCTTTAACCTTAGACTATCTACAATTGACCTCTTCCTCCTTTCTAAGAGGTCTGTAAGGGGCGTACATAAGCGCCCCATTGTGCCCACCGTCCCTGCCCTACTGTCTTCTATCATTACTTTTTATCATTATTTATCCAATGTTTTATTTGTACAAATTACCATCCTATAATTGTTTGACAAATACATAAATAAATAAAAAATTTAAAAATCAATTTGTCAAGAATCATGAGGTAACAACACTTAATGTTGCCGCCCCAAGTCTTAGCCGCCCTGAGTCTTAGGAGAGGGGGGTGGCATACAAATCTAATAAATTATTATTATTAAAAATGATTGTCATAGAGGCCAAATAAGCAATCAGGAAACAATATTAATAATAGAAATCTTAAGGATACAAGCAACAAGTCATAAGTGGGAAGAGATGGGTGATAGGAAAGATGAGAAAAAGCTAGGGACCCAGGGGAAGAGCCTTCTCTGTGGCGGCCCTGACGCTCTGGAACCAGCTCCCCCCAGAGATCAGAATTGCCCCCACCCTCTTCGCCTTTCGTAAGCTCTTTAAAACTCACCTCTGTCATCAGGCATGGCGGAATTGAGATACATCCCCCGATTATTGCGTCCCCGACCATTGCGAACAGGGTAATTTGCGATTTTTGAACCCGGAAGTCAGAACACAATCTGCGCATGCGTGCCCTTTTTTTCTATGGGCACGCATGCGTAGATGGCGCCGGGCAGATCAGCTGCTGGGCGGCTTCCCTAGGTCTTCCCCCTCTTGGCCGGCATCAGCGAGGAGTTTCCCCACCACCGCCCACGCAAACTCCTCGCTGCTGCTGCTTCGCTCGGGCCGCTTCCCAGCTGAGTACTCAGCTGGGAAGCGGCCCGAGCGAACGGCTTGTCCGCAGCCTGCCTGCCCGTGCGCCCGCGGCTCGCGCGCCCTTCTCCCGCCCACGCCGTTCGCTCGGGCCGCTTCCCAGCTGAGTACTCAGCTGGGAAGCGGCCCGAGCGAACGGCTTGTCCGCAGCCTGCCTGCCCGCGCGCCCGCGGCTCGCGCGCCCTTTGCCCGCCCACGCCGTTCGCTCGGGCCGCTTCCCAACTGAGCCCTCAGGCTTGAGGGCTCAGTTGGGAAGGTGCGCGGGTGTTTTAAAACGTCCCCGCCGACATGGGGGGCTCGCTAGCACACACCCCGAACCCCCAACCCGGGTTTGGGGGTGTGCTAGCGAGCCCCCCATGTCGGCGGGGACGTTTTAAAACACCCGCGCAACTTTCCAATGAGTCCCGAAGACAAACGTCAAACTTCCGCGTTTGTCTTCGGGACTCATTGGAAAGTCGCGCGGGTGTTTTAAAACGTCCCCGCCGACATGGGGGGCTCGCTAGCACACCCCCAAACCCGAGTAAATGGATGTTAAGAGAATGGGAAATGGTAATTTAGGGGTTTAAAGTGTTAAGGGATGGCTTGTGATACTGTTCATAGCCAAAAATGGTGTATTTACTTCCGCATCTCTACTTTGCAGAAATTCAACTTTTGCGGGCGGTCTTGGAACGCATCCCCCGCAAAAATCGAGGGAACACTGTACACAGGTCTTCAGTGGAAGGCAGGTTGGCAGTAATTGTTTTTTCTGCAGTTCTGATTATCCTCTGAAGTGGATAATGTGTCTGTGTCGGTCTTGTTGGGTTGCAGAACCAAACCAGACAGTTATAGAGGTGCAGGTGACAGATTCAATGACTCCTCTGTAGAACTGTATCAGCAGCTCCTTGGGCAGTTTAAGTATCCTGAGTTGGCGCAGAAAGAACATTCTTTATTGTGCTTTTTTGATGACATTTTTGATGTTAGGTGTCCATTTTAGATCTTGAGATATGGTCAAACCTAGAAATTTGAAGACCTCTATTGTTGATACCGTGTTGTCTAGTATTGTAAGAGGTGGTAGAATGGGAGGGTTTCTCCTAAAATCTACCACAATTTCTACAGTTTTGAGTGTGTTCAGTTCCAGATTGTTCCCGTCACACACGAGGCTAGTTATTCAACCTCCTGTCTGTATGTGGTTTCATAGTTGTCTCGAATGAAACCAATCACTGTTGTATCATCTGCAAACTTCAGTAGTTTAAAAGATGGATCATTTGAGATGTAGTCATTGGTATATAGGGAAAAGTGGTGAGAGCGCACAGCCTTGGAGGGGCCCTGTGCTAATTGTATAGGTATCTGATGTGATTTTGCCTAGCTTCACCTGCTAATTCCTGTCTTTTAGGAATATAAACAGCAGCCCTGCTCCAAAGACTGGCTTGTGGGCGAAAATGCGATTCGACAATGCCCAGGGGGAGGGCGGAGAACATGACCAGTTCTTATATTTTTATATTACTCTGTCTTTGAAGTGTTGATGGTAGCATTCTAATGCCTTGCACCAAATCCCATAATCCCAGCATTCCCGTGAAGAGGGTAAATTAATCTGTCCAATTTATCTTTCCAGATCACAAAGTAAATTAAACAGAACCAATGAAACATCAGACACTTCTCAGCACTGGCTATCCTACATACTGAATTTGTGGTTAGATCATTCATATTTTAAAATACCACTGTAGGTTATTCTCTGGTTGATTTTCAAATGATTATATTGGGATTCCTGAATCTTTAAAGTTTAACCTCTTTATTCTTGCTAATATAAAAGAATTCTATGGGAAAAGGACAAAAATCTCAGGAAGAAATATCTGAATATAAAGAAGAACGTAAAATTAAATTAAATTAATTTTATTGTAATTAAAATTTAATTTAATTTAATAAATTAAAAGTTGACAGTATGTTGTTACTGGGATGTGCTATATTTTGTTTATTTCCAGTTTCCTTTTGCTCTGTTAGCCCTCAGTGCTACCTGATAATCGCCAGGCTATAAAGTTCTATAGATTTCAAAAATACAGAATAGAGGATGCCACAAAGCTGCAAAAGACAGAATTTCCTGCAGGGAGGAACTTTACTACCCACCATAAAAGCTCATGTTGCATGTACTTTATGGGCTGTAAAAAGTCGGTTAGATGCTTGCCTAACAACCTGAAGGAAGTAGCAAATAGGGAAGTGTGCTCTTTCAATTATGTTTTGCATTTTCCCACTTGAAACTAAGCTGTCAGAGTGCATTTACCAACCACGTTTTCCTATTTTGCCATTTTTATTTTTCCAACCCAACAGAACAGTGGAAATAAATCATGGAAAAGGACTCAAGATTTGCCTGTATCTCTCAACCGGTACCATTCCAAAACAGAACAGGGCCAGGTTTAGTGTGTGGAAAGAAACTAAGAAAAGATAGATCTTTTTTTAAAAAAGTGGAGTTTGCCAGACCAGGAGCTGTGCAGAAAAACTCCAAATTTGCCAATGCATCCTTCTGGAAAAGGAACTTACAACCATAGTTCCCTCTAAGCTGAGCAGTGAGCAATCGCTCACTTAAAAATCATCATCAACTCAGAGTTTTTCAAACCTGCCCAGAAGCCGAGAGGGAAAGAGTGAGAGGGAAGGAGAGAGGAAGAGAGAGAAACAGATAGAAAAAAGAGAGGAAGGAAAAGAGAAAGAAAAAGAATGGGAGTAAGGAAGAGAGAAAGAAAATCAAAATCTAGTTTGAAACTAGCTCAACTATTTAAGTGGCATTTTGATATTGATAGAGTTGCCCTATTATGAGCTCACTGTTATAGACACACAGTACAGTATTTTATTTTGAAATTCTCTGAGGCAAAACAGGGTGGGTTTTTTGTTTGTTTGTTTGTTTGTTTATTTATTTATTATTTATGTGCCGCCCAGTCCTGAAGGGGCTGCCGCTCAGACACTATACTTTTCCGCCCCCCCCAAAAAAAATTAGAAGGAACACTGCTTACAACAGCTTGCAATACTGAGGATCTGCTAATCCCCCCTCCCTCACTTTCTCTCCTCCCTCTCTGTCCTCTTTCTCCCTCTCTCTCCTTCAGTCTTTCCCCTGTTCAAGTGTCCCACAGTAGCATGTACTGTATGCATTCTGCTGCCTTGTGCTTTCCAAATATGCATATATGCAGATATAGATGCAACATGTGAAAAGGCAGAAGCCACAGAAGCATATAAAGAGACAACAGGTATTTACTAACTCTGTATAATCCTTGAAGAGAAAGTTTGTACACAGCCTGTTTCCCCCCACCTCTCCCAACACATCTCTTTGTTACCTAGAGGCAATACAAAAACCTCTTTGGCCTGCTGATGTAACAGGAAGCTGTGCACATGCATTCAGCATGCTTTCTTTTATTTAAAATACAATATAAGATGCAATCCAAGGCAACCGTAACCTACATTTGTAATAAGAGCATCAGAAAAAAATACATTGCTAATAAAGCTGAAAGAAAGACTGTGTATACAATGTAGAACTGCTGATTCAGTTCTACAGAGGAATTATTGAGTCTGTCATCTGCACCTCTATAGCTGTCTGGTTTGGCTCTGCAAGCAAACAAGACAGGTACAGACTTCAAAGGATAATTAGAACTGCAGAAAAAACAATTGCTACCAACCTGTCTTCCATTGAGGACCTGTATATTGCACGAGTGAAAAAGAGGGCGGGGAAAATATTTACGGACCCCTCGCATTCTGGACATAGATTGTTTCAACTTCTGCCCTTAAAACAACTCTATAGAGCACTGCACACCAGAACTAGACCAAAGGACAGTTTTTTCCCCAAATGCCATCACTCTGCTAAACAACTAATTTCCACAACACTGTCAAACTAAGACCTTATTACTATTGTTCTTCTCATCCTTCCTATTACCTATTTTCTCCCACTTATGACTATAATTATGGTGCTTGTATTTTTATTATTTATATTGTTCTGTTTGTTTCCTAGTATGATTTTATTGCTTATTGGTAACATATAAGTATCACTGTGTTGTATCTTATTCTTGATGAATGTATTTTTTCCTTTTTTCCTTTTATGTACACTGGGAGTATATGCAGACAAATTCCTTGTATGTCCAAATACATTTGACCAATAAAGAATTCTGTTCTGTTCCGTTCCATTCCGTTCTATTCATTCTATTCTATTCTATTCTATTCTATTCTATATTAACATCTACAAAACTTGGCAAAAACAGTTCTATCAGGTATGTCAATGTTGTGTTGGACAGACTTTCACTTCTTCATTTCTTAACACAAAGAAATTTAAATTTAGAAATATTAGTACATTATAAGTGATAAATGCTGTTAAATAATTGAATGCTTATCAGCATCTGACGATATTAAGATTACCAAACCCAGAGAAGAATTGTTTTACATTTACTAAGTGTAGTGTTATTGTAAACATAGTATTAGAATGGATACTGGGGAAGAGGAATGACTTGGTAAAACGAGGGTTAGTTAGAGGGTTCAAGGGGTAGTGATTTCTGACAGTCTCAAAATGGGTGAACAGTGTGGTCAGGCGGTAGGAAAAGCAAGTAGGATGCTTGGCTGCATAGCTAGAGGTATAACAAACAGGAAGAGGGAGATTGTGATCCTGCTATATAGAGCGCTGGTGAGACCACCTTTAGAATACTGTGACAAAATTGAACGGGACCAAAGACGAGCTACAAGAATGGTGGAAGGTCTTAAGCATAAAACTTATCAGGAAAGACTTAATGAACTCAATCTGTAAAGTCTGGAGGACAGAAGGAAAAGGGGGGATATGATCAAAACATTTAAATATGTTAAAGGGTTCAATAAGGGAGGGAAGTGTTTTTAATAGTAAAGTGAACACAAGAACAAGGGGGCACAATCTGAAGTTAGTTGGGGGAAAGATCAAAAGCAACATTAGAAAATATTATTTTACTGAAAGAGTAGTAGATCCTTGGAACACACTTCCAGCAGACGTGGTTGCTAAATCCACAGTAACTGAATTTAAACATGACTGGGATAAACATATATCCATCCTAAGATAAAATACAGGAAATAGTATAAGGGGAGACTAGATGGACCATGAGGTCTATTTCTGCCATCAATCTTCTATGTTTCTATGAGGGTTTCGGGGTAAGCATATGAATTCAAACACATTGTCCAGCCTGGACTACTTCATTAAGCAAATGGAAATGAACTTAAAAGAGTCTTAAGTTGAAGAATAAGATGTTCCTCTTAAAACTACAGATGGAAGAACATTGCCTATTTTGAATTTGTCTGCCACATGATACACCAAGTATTTAAAAAATCCTCTAGGACCATGATGGCAAACTTACAGCACAGTTGCCACCGGTGGCACATGGAGCCATATTAGAGGGTACACGAGGCATTGCTCTATGTTAGCTTCAGCATGCATGTGCGCGCTTTTCAGCTAATTTTTTGCCTTCAGGAAGGCCGTTTCACCCTCCGGAGACTTCAAGAAAGCTTCCTGAAGGTTGCAGAGTACAAAAAAACTGCCCAACAGACATATCTGAAGTTCAGAAAATGAACTGCCGGTTTGCCTTCCTTGAAGGCTCCGGAGTGCAAAAAACAGCACAACGGGCAAACCAGAAGTCCGTTTTTCTGATCTTCCAGTTTGCCCGTTTGACCATTTTTTTCACCGCCCCAACCTTCTGTGAGGCCTGTGCGCATGCACGGAGGGAGGAGAATTGTGTGCCTGCGCAGGGGCAGTGTGGCGGGTGCGCATGCATGGGGGAAGGTATTAGCACATGTGCATGTGCTAGCATAAGCATACCTCCTTTTGGCACGCAAATCAAAAGCGGTTCGCCATCACTGCTCTAGGGCAGGGGTAGGCAAAGTTGGCTCTTCTATGACTTGTGGACTTCAACTCCCAGAATTCCCTGAGCCAATCATGCTAGCTCAGGAATTCTGGGAGTTGAAGTCCACATGTCATAGACGAGCCCACTTTGCCTACCCCCGCTCTAGGATATCAGGACAAAACTGGTGCTACATCTGGCAGGGTTTCTGCAGCTTTTCTAGTAGAGCTTTATTTGTGTTACACAGCGCTAATAGCAGATGATCATCAGATGGTAGCATTCTTTTTCTGCTATCCTTGGATTATCTTTTTTTTTTTGCAGCTTAGATCTGCTAGATGACACATATCAAACTCAGCACCATGTTGTCTTCACGTGACATTTTGCAATGTTTTTCCTCTTTATAATAATTAATAATAATAATAATTTATTAGATTTGTATGCCGCCCCTCTCCGAAGACTCGGGGCGGCATACAAATGTTTATGGAACTGGGGTGGGCGTAGTCTGTGCATGATACGTGCTAGACCTATGCAGGCTTCATAGATAAAGATAGAAGATTATATGGATTGGTTAGTAGCATAATATTCTGCATAAATAATTATTACTGCCACTGGACTTATACTGAAACATTGTTCAGCGAGAAGGAAAAAAGCAAGAATATTAGACAGGCTTTGCACTATATGGCAAATTTAATTAAGACACAGGAATACTCAGGGATGAGTTAAAAGGTAAAAACAAATGCAGGCTGTTAAGAATATTGATTTCTGGGACCTTCTTTCCAGAACATTATGAAATATTGAAGAATGCCATGTGCTTGCTCATTAGAGATTTTCAAAATGTGGTGATTTTATCAACCCACGTGTACAAGATTGTGCTAGCATGAACAGGCAACTTTTTACATGATTAAGTATATCACATATAATGAAGAAATGGCTTGGTAAAGAATCATGTTTCCTTTATATGCTTATCCATTATTATTTTATTTATTATGCAATGGCTCAACAATCAATCTCTGTTAAATGAGAAAACTGGATTACTTTTTGCATTTACCGATAGTTGAAAGAACTAAAAAATTGGTTTATAATGCTAACTGTTTCCCAGCCAGAAAAAATTAGTCTGCAGAGATTTCTGAAATTTGGCTATTGCAAGTTATTTTGGCACTCAGCTTTAGCAAAGATACCGTTTTACTCCTAATTTTTCTGCTAATAACAGCTTTATTGTGCAGTTCTTACTCTTATATTTATGGAGAAGATTCTCCTCCTCTCTCCTTGAATCCAAATGAGCTTAAATGGAAAGGTAGAATTATTAATAGTGTGCAGAATTCTCTTGTCACTGGCCGCTGGGCAGACACTGGACTGAATCCAGATTTATAGATCTGTAGTGGTTGTTTAAAAGTAAACTGAGAGAGTTTATATTCTGTTGCCAAATGTTCATCTCTGCATTTGTGGCAATACTTGAGTAATTTGAAGTAAAGTGGTACCTCGTCTTACAAACTTAATTCGTTCCGTGACCAGGTTCGTAAGTAGAAAAGTTTGTAAGGAGAAGCAATTTTCCCCATAGAAATCAATGTAAAAGCAAATAATGTGTGCAACCCCATCTCAAAAGTCAACCCTTTTGCCTTGCGCCTCTGGGAATCCCCGCCTCTGGACTTCCATTGTCAGCCGAAGCGCTCGTTCTTGCATTGCTGGAATTCCCCTGAGCCTCCCCTTGCTGGGAAACTCCACCTCCGGACTTCCATTGCCAGCCGAAGCGCCCGTTCTTGCGTTGCTGGAATTCCCCTGAGCCTCCCCTTGCTGGGAAACTCCACCTCCGGACTTCCGTTGCCAGCTGAAGCGCCCGTTCTTGCGTTGCTGGAATTCCCCTGAGCCTCCCCTTGCTGGGAAACTCCACCTCCGGACTTCCATTGCCAGCCGAAGCGCCCGTTCTTGCGTTGCTGGAATTCCCCTGAGCCTCCCCTTGCTGGGAAACTCCACCTCCGGACTTCCGTTGCCAGCTGAAGCGCCCGTTCTTGCGTTGCTGGAATTCCCCCGAGCCTCCCCTTGCTGGGAAACTCCACCTCCGGACTTCCGTTGCCAGCTGAAGCGCCCGTTCTTGCGTTGCTGGAATTCCCCTGAGCCTCCCCTTGCTGGGAAACTCCACCTCCGGACTTCCATTGCCAGCCGAAGCGCCCGTTCTTGCGTTGCTGGAATTCCCCTGAGCCTCCCCTTGCTGGGAAACTCCACCTCCGGACTTCCGTTGCTACCGAAGCGCCCGTTCTTGCATTGCTGGGATTTCCCTGAGCCTCCCTCACTGGGATTCAAAGCAGCGCTGGCAAAAACGAAGGGAATCCCAGCGAGGGGAGCCTCAGGGGAATCCCAGCAACGCAAGAACGGGCGCTTCGGTAGCAACGGAAGTCCGGGGGTGGGGTTTCCCAGCTGGCAATGGAAGTCCGGAGGCTGGGCATTCCAGAGGCGGCGGCTTGGGTTCGTAAGGTTAAAATAGTTCGGAAGAAGAGGGGGGAAAATCTTAAACACCGGGTTCGTATCTCGAAAAGTTCATATGAAGAGGTGTTCGTAAGACGAGGTACCACTGTATTCACAAATATGAAGTTTTGGCAGAGGCTGCCTAAAGCAGGGGTTTCCAACCTTGGCAACTTTAAGACTTGTGTATTTCAACTCCTAGAATTCTAGGAGTTGAAGTTCTCAAGTCTTAAAGTTGCCAAGGTTGGAAATGCCTGGCCTAGAAAACTCCAGGAGCTGTTTTATGGGATCTGGTTGACTTATTTCTTTGCAAGTGTCTCATGCTACAAATACCTGAAAGGCATTCCAGGGCTTATCTATCCTTGCTAATATAATGCTCAAACATTCTGTGACATGCATAATAGTTTCTGTGTTTAGAAAAAATATTGCCCGGATATTTTGGTAGAGATTCACAGATTCACAAGAACAACGAAAGCTTGGTGGCTCCACGAGTCTTTAGAGTCGTTTGCAAAAATAAGTATAGCAAACACAGATTCATTCATACTATAAACTCAATTGCCGTTTCCAACCCCAACCATAACAAACTTCGATCACCGCCTGACCTATCCATACTTCAATAATCTCATTAACTCTGGACAGAGTTCTATCTGGGTTCAGCTTTCTCCAATACAGAAAAAGACGGCATATGTATCTTAGATTAGATTACATTAGATTTATTGGATTTATATGCCGCCCCTCTCTACAAACTCGGGGCGGCTCACAACAATGGTAAAAACAATACATAATAACAAATCCAATACCCACCAATCCAATTACAATTTTAAGCTAAAAAATTCATAAAAAACAACCCCAGAATCTTAAAAAACAAGCACACAATCAATCTAACACCAAAACAACATGGGCAAGGGAGAGGTTTCAGTTCCCCCATGCCTGACGGCAGAGGTGGGTTTTAAGGAGTTTGCAAAAGGCAAGGAGGGTGGGGGCAATCCTAATCTCAGGGGGGAGCTGGTTCCAGAGGGTCGGAGCCGCCACAGAGAAGGCTCTTCCCCTGGGTCCCGCCAGACGACATTGTTTAGTCGACGGGACCTGGAGAAGGCCAACTCTGTGGGACCGAACCGGTCGCTGGGATTCGTGCGGCAGGAGGCGGTCCCGAAGGTATTCTGGTCCGGTGCCATGAAGGGCTTTATAGGTCATAACCAACACTTTGAATTGTGACCGGAAACTGATCGGCAACTAATGCAGACTGCGGAGTGTTGGAGTAATATGGGCATACTTAGAGAAGCCCATAATTGCTCTCGCAGTTGCATTCTGCACGATCTGAAGTTTCTGAACACTTTTCAAAGGTAGCCCCATGTAGAGAGCGTTACAGTAGTCGAGCCTCGAGGTGATGAGGGCATGAGTGACTGAGCAATGACTCCTGGTCCAAATAGGGCCGCAACTGGCGTACCAGGCGAACCTGGGCAAATACCCCCCTCGCCACAGCTGAAAGATGTTTCTCTAATGTGAGCTGTGGATCGAGGAGGACGCCCAAGTTGCGGACCCTCTCTGAGGGGGTCAATAATTCCCCCCCCAGGGTAATGGATGGACAGATAGAATTGTCCTTGGGAGGCAAGACACACAGCCACTCCGTGTTGTCTGGATTGAGTTTGAGTTTGTTGACACCCATCCAGGCCCCAACAGCCTCCAGGCACCGGCACATCACTTCCACTGCTTCGTTGACTGGACATGGGGTGGAGATGTATAACTGGGTATCTTCGGCGTATTGATGATACCCCATGTCCTTGGATGATCTTGCCCAGCGGTTTCATGTACATATTAAATAGCAGGGGTTCTCCATGCCCAGCCAGTACCATAAATGTGTCCCTATTGGGGATTAACTTAATGTACTAGTTCCTTGTGATTCATAGTGGAGAGGAAACAGCCAGGTCTTACCTATTTCCCCAACATAATTAATTAAAGTGTGGCTTCAGTTTTTCTGTTTATTTTCCAGCTTTTGCTTACTATTAAACAAATGTTATACGAAATTTGTCTGATTTCTACTGGGGAAATTTACCCAAGTTAGAAAAGGCTCATTTTAATAGTGCAACTATTTTGTCACCATCTTGGCCCTTTCCCCAAGCATTTAGTTTAAATTTAGCTCACATTTCTTCTGCCATGTTGACAATGATCATGAATCATTTCCATATTCTAAAAAATATTACATTCCACTTGGCATTCTTCACACCACAGTCTTAACATTCTATGGAATTTACGGAAACCGTATTTTTATCCAATAAGTCCTTGCTCTTTAAATATTTATAGACACATTGTTCTAAACTGCCTAAAGTTTTATTTTGAAAAATGTTGATTAATCCCTTAAACAAAAACAAAAAAATACTGCATTCTTAAGAGTCAGTCTGCAAAAAACCACCTTGTGATTTATGACTTTCTGGCCTGTATTGTTGGATTTAGCTCCAACAGCAGAGAGACCAGCTTGCATCACAGCAGGTATAACCGACAAATGTTCTGCATTTTTGCAGTGTTCTTGTGAATACCCAAGGAGCCATCGCTTGAAGAGAAAGCTTCTTCTCCCAAACTCATTTCTTTATATGTTGTAACAGAATGGAAATATCTGCTAGGGAAGAGTCAGTCGCTCTTATTAATTCCTTTGTGATCTCTTGCCTACCGAACCTTCACAAACAACATTTCTTATCCTTCGGTTCCCCCATTGTTTTCCCATCATTCCATTCTTTGTCTGTTAGTCACAGCACAATAGAAGCGGCTACTACTACAGGGCTCAAGTATCAATGCTTCATTCAATGTCCCACCTCTCCATGCTTAGCAGGTTCCAAAGAAGAGCATAAAGCACGAGAGCTACAGAAAAGTGGGCATAAATAACAAATTGAAATAAAAAAGCAAATAGCCACCTTCAGAAGAAAAAAATGGATTTGATTTCTTTGTCTGTTGGAATAAGATAAAACAAAAATTGACAAGCATTTGTATGCCGCCCCGAGTCTACGGAGAGGGGCGGCATACAAATCAAATCATAGAAACATAGAAGACTGATGGCAGAAAAATACCTCCTGGTCTATCTAGTCTGCCCTTATAATATTTCCTGTAATTTATCTTAGGATGGATAGATGTTTATCCCAGGCATGTTTAAATTCAGTTACTGTGGATTTACCAACCACGTCTGCTGGAAGTTTGTTCCAAGGATCTACTACTCTTTCAGTAAAATCAAATCAAATAGACAAACAAACAAATAAATTAACATTGGTTTATCATACAATCCTGCTAAATGAAAACGTAGTTTCCTTTGACTTCTCGCTCTACCCTTTAGTGCCACCCTCTGCCACCAAGTAAACTTCTCTCCATTATAGTAAAATTATTATTCCTGTTAATGTATGATCAGAGCAATCTTTGTTTACCAAGGTTGTGCACACACAAAAACGTTTAGACTGAGATTAACTACTCAGACACACACAAATATACTCATTTGAATTAAAGTTTACTTTGAGAAATACCACATTCCTATAAACCAGACGTGGGCAAGGGGCGGCCTGCAGGCCGCATCTGGCCCGCCCTTTGTCTGTGACCGGCCCGCCTGCTATCTGTGACCGGTCTGCGGAGGTCGGAGTCCGCTCCAGTGCGAGGATGAAAGAGCTCACCGCATCTGCCGGGACTCCTCCAGTTCCTGCTTTCCTGATGAATCATGAGAAAAGCAGGAACCGGAGGAGTCCCGGCAGATGCGGTGAGCTCTTTCATCCTCGCACTGGAGTGGACCCCAACCTCCTAACGAGAGCGGCGGAGCACAGAAACCATGCAAACACTCCAGCGCAGGGACTGTGGTGCACCATGTTGCCGTAAAGCAAACAATTAGGGGTCTGTAGAGTGGGTCTGGGTGTTTAGGTCAGGCCAAGGTCTGGGTCTTTACAGTATTGGGTAAAACTGTATTAATTATATTAGTCCGGCCTTCTAAAACCATCCAAATTTCTCATGCAGCCCCATGGCAAAATTAATTGCCCACCCCTGCTATAAACAGTCCAAAATCATACACATAGTAGTCAGAACAACAATCCAAATATTATCAAATACATAGTCTTTCTTACCAGTTGTCTTTGTCATAATCAGTAAACCAAGATATAAGCCTAAACACATTTTAGCTATAATATATAACTACAGTACAGAGAGATTGCAGAGAAAATGCAGGGCAAATCTAACAGTGAGTAGCTTAGACCAGGGATAGGCAAAGTTGGCTCTTCTATGACATGTGGACTTCAACTCCCAGAATTCCTGTGCTAGCATGATTGGCTCAGGAATTTTGGGAGTTGAAGTCCACAAGTCATAGAAGAACCAACTTTGCCTACCCCTGGCTTAGACAAAGAGAAATAGAGAGTGACTCAGAAATAGGCTATAAACTCTAACTCCCTCTTGTGGCAGTCTGCAACACCTGCAGCCAATATATTCACTAGAGTCCTAACAATGCTTAATCTCTATCTCCTGAACAAACATGATGAGCCACTCCATTCATTTCCCAAATAGACTATTGTACTTTTCTTGCTTTTAGTTATTTCCCTACAGTCTCTTTCTATAATATTCTGCTGCAAAAATCATTAATGTTTCCAATGGGTCTGATCATGTGATGGTCTTCCTTAAATCTTTCTACGGCCTTCTTATCCATTCCCAGAACCAATAAAAGATCTTTGCCCCGTCCTTCACTGCCATCCTTTTATCTTTTTGCCCATAAATCCAGATGCACTCCTGACTAATAGTATGTGGGGCCATGCACTTTTCCTCATTTTCTGAGTGTCATTGCTCTCTCTCTCTCTTTCCTCCCCCATTCCTCATTCTCTCCTTCTTCCTAATCATGCAGCGGCTTCCCAGGAAGAAATGATTTGACTTTGACAATTAGAGCTGAGATAGCTTTAGAAAGAAGGCTAAGGATTTGGTTAATCAATGTTCATCTTTTAAGCCACATACCCAAGCAGACATGCACAGACATGTAAATTCAAGAGATAATTGTAAGTCACTCCGCAAGCAAAATTAGACAGACTCAACATCTGCACTTCAGAAAAAAAAATGTATTGAAGCTTTCATTAGCTCTTGCTGCTACTGTTCTGTGCACAAATGTCTGTTTGGCAGCTTTTTTTTTTTTGAGCAAACGGGAAGAAGGAGAAGAGGAAGAAGAAGAAGAGGAAGAAGAAGGAGAAGAAGGAGAAGAAGAAGAGGTAGGAGAAGAAGAAGAGGAAGAAGAAGGAGAAGAAGAAGAGGAAGAAGAAGGAGAAGAAGAGGAAGAAGAAGAAGGAGAAGAGGAAGGAGAAGAAGGAGAAGAGGAAGAAGAAGGAGGAGAAGAAGAAGAGGAAGAAGAAGGAGAAGAAGGAGAAGAGGAAGAAGAAGAAGGAGAAGAAGAAGAGGAAGAGGAAGAAGGAGAAGAGGAAGAGGGAGAAGAAGAGGAAGAAGGAGAAGAGGAAGAAGGAGAAGAGGAAGAAGGAGAAGAAGAGGAAGAAGAAGAAGAGGAAGAAGAAGGAGAAGAGAAAGAAGGAGAAGAAGAGGAAGGAGAAGGAGAAGAAGAGGAAGAAGAAGAGGAAGAAGAAGAGAAAGAAGAAGAAGAAGAAGAGGAAGAAGAGGAAGAAGAAGGAGGAGAAGAAGAAGAGGAAGAAGAAGGAGAAGAAGGAGAAGAGGAAGGAGAAGAAGAGGAAGAAGAAGAAGGAGAAGAGGAAGAGGAAGAAGGAGAAGAAGAGGAAGAAGAAGGAGGAGAAGAAGAAGAGGAAGAAGAAGGAGAAGAGGAAGAAGAAGAAGGAGAAGAAGAGGAAGAAGGAGAAGAAGAGGAAGAGGAAGAAGGAGAAGAGGAAGAAGGAGAAGAAGAGGAAGAAGAAGAAGAGAGAAAGAAAGAAAGAAAGAACAGTATTTGTATTCTTTTGAAATATATACTGTATGTAACAGAACCTGAGCCATGAATGAATATTTTAAAAGCAATATTTTAAACTGGCTATTTCACCGAGATGCTTTCAAAGATATAATATTATGAACCAAAGATAACTAGCCTTTCTCTTATATTCATTACTAGCTATCTTTTCATTATTTGTATGGATCTCTATGGACTGAATTCATTTTCTACTACTTTTTACAACAGGATTATAATAGAATATAATTTTAGGCAAGAAGGCTAAGTAGTTCTGAACAAATTATTATTTAAATGCTAACCCTAAGGTATATAATAAATAATTTCTTAACATCATTAATCATAAAGGATTAACATATTTTAATTCATTCATTTTCCATATATGTTGAGCCTCCAATTTTCAGAATGAGTATGTTGGCTTGGAATGTTCCAAAAACCGTATCTCGTCTGGAGAAGAAAGGTTGGGAGAAAAGAACCTAATTGAATATATTTCAAGAGAAAAGCAAAGGAGAAGTGGGAAAATCAGGGTAAAATATAATTAAAATGTCTAAAAACATACTGAATAAAATGGGGATCTTGCTTTTACCCTGCAAAAGCCCCTAAGCAGATTCCCAAACAGGGTAACATCCCTTCACTTTATCTTTCATATACTTTACATAGGTATAGCTACTGAATTCATACAACATGCTTAACCTGATCACTGCATTAACAACTTTTTGAAACATGGAACCACTGCCCAAATTATTAAGCAATAAAATACCAAATCAAGCTTAATTTTTTATACAAATATTTCTGTGCTTATCTGGTCACACACAGTCTCTCCATTATGCCAACTCACTCATTGGAATTGCTTTCCAGAAGATAAAGGCTGGTATCTCAATGTACTCCTTTCATTTTAAAAACATCAACTTCCTTGTGAGCTGCATTTCCTGAGCTTTCATTTTGCGAGGCATACAGAAAGTTATTTCCGCTGATGTGAATAGGATTGAGTTCTTATTAAACATCTCTAACATTGTTTATAAAATGCTGAAAAGCGAGGACTGGAAATGGAGTTGGAAAAACATATACCTAAATGCCCTGAAAAAGTGAAACTTTATATTGAGGAATGCTCATTCTTACTATGGTTTAAGTCAGATTAACAGAGTTGCAAGGGACCTTGCAGGTCATCTAGTCCAACCCCTTGCCCAAGCAGGAGACCCTGCATTTGCCTCTACCTAGGATTGAACTCACAAATTCCTGATTGTGAGGCAAGAGCTCCATCTCAAAAGCTTTGTTTACTCTGATCTTTAGAATGTTATATTTCTAAAAGAATTCTTAGAAATCATTTTGTCTCTCTAAGTGGTGTGTGTGTGTGTGCGCGCGCGCACCACTTTCTCATTGTCACTGTTGTTAAGAAGTGTGTAGAATCTTTGAGTTATCAAAGACATGCACAGAGTAAAACGTGGGGTTCCAGCAGATATCCAGGAGACATGAGTCATACATGATATAGGCAAATGATTTAGCTTTACTAGATAAGTGGTCAAAGCAATGGAAACTGCAGTTTAATGTTTCCAAATGTAAAATAATGCACTCGGGCAAAAGGAATCCTCAATCTGAGTATTGTATTGGCAGTTCTGTGCTAGCAAAAACTTCAGAAGAGAAGGATTTAGGGGTGAACAGTGCAGTCAGGCAGTAGGGAAGGCAAGTAGAATGCTTGGCTGCATAGCTAGAGGTATAACAAGCAGGAAGAGGGAGATTGTGATCCCGCTGTATAGAGCGCTGGTGAGACCACATTTGGAATACTGTGTTCAGTTCTGGAGACCTCACCTTCAAAAATATATTGATAAAATTGAATGGGTCCAAAGACGGGCTACAAAAATGGTGGAAGGTCTTAAGCATAAAACTTATCAGGAAAGAATTAATGAACTCAATCTATATAGTCTGGAGGACAGAAGGGAAAGGGGGGACATGATCAAAACATTTAAATATGTTAAAGGGTTAAATAAGGTTCAGGAGAGAAGTGTTTTTAATAGGAAAGTAAATACAAGAACAAGGAGACACAATCTCAGGTTAGTTTAGGGAAAGATTAGAAGTAACATGAGAAAATATTATTTTACTGAAAGAGTAGTAGATGCTTGGAACAAACTTCCAGCAGACATGGTTGGTAAATCCACAGTAACTGAATTTAAACATGCCTGGGATAAACATATACCCATCCTAAGATAAAATACAGGAAATCGTATAAGGGCAGACTAGATGGACCATGAGGTCTTTTTTTGCCGTCAATCTTCTATGTTTCTATAGGACAGATACATTAAAGTGTATAAAATAGTGTTTACTTTAGAAATATCATAGTCAAGTTAAACAGTCGGTCATACACATTCAAATCAGTAAATACAATGCACTAATATTACAAGCCCGTATTTTTCTTACATATCAAACATATATTACAGCTTACAAATACATCAAACTATTATCAAATAACACAGAGCTTACTACATCTGCCACAATGAATCAGCAGAAAGAACAGAGAGAGAATCATGCTTCTGGCTCCCTCTTATGGCAATTTGCAATATTACCTCTTAAAGTTATAGTACAGTGTTCCCTCGATTTTCGCAGGTTTGAACTTCGCGAATAGCCTATACCACGGTTTTTCAAAAAATATTAATTAAAAAATACTTTGCGATTTTTTTCCTATACCACGGTTTTTCCTATCCGATGACATCATACGTCATCGCCAAACTAATAATTTTTGCAAATAAATAACAAAAAAAATAATTATTGTTAATAAATAATTATGTTTATAAATATCAGGATCACTAAGTGCCTTATTCAACGGTGAGTACCAGTAATAATGGGGAGTAAATGGTTGATAAGGGAATAGGAAATGGTAATTTAGGGGTTTAAAGTGTTAAGGGAAGGTTTGTGATACTGTTCATAGCCAAAAATGGTGTATTTACTTCCGCATCTCTACTTCGCGGAAATTCGACTTTCGCGGGCCGTCTCGGAACGCATCCCCCGCGTAAATTGAGGGAACACTGTACTTCAATACAAACAATCATTAATTGTTAGCTTGTTTATATATTGCAAACCCAACTGTTTTGTACAGAGTACTAACAACTGTGACTCTCCTTCTCTCCCACCACCCAGAACCTTTGGGTTTTGCCAGCATATGTAATGCCCAGTATATTCACTTGCTCTCTTCCTTCCTGTAAAAAGGTGATCTCATTATTATTTGAGTGAGATGAGATTATCCAGAGGCATGGGGTGAGGTATCATCAGTACGCAGATGATACCCAGTTGTATATCTCCACCCCATGTCCAGTCAACGAAGCAGTGGAAGCGATGTGCCGGTGCCTGGAGGCTGTTGGGGTCTGGATGGGTGTTAACAGACTCAAACTCAACCCAGATAAGATGGAGTGGTTGTGGGTTCTGCCTCCCAAGGACAATTCCATCTGTCCATCCATAACCCGGGGGGGAATTATTGAACCCCTCAGAGAGGGTCCGCAACTTGGGCGTCCTCCTCGATCCACAGCTCACATTAGAAAAACACCTTTCAGCTGTGGCGAGGGGGGCGTTTGCCCAGGTTCGCCTGGTGCACCAGTTGCGGCCCTATCTGGACCGGGACTCACTGCTCACAGTCACTCATGCCCTCATCACCTCGAGGTTCGACTACTGTAATGCTCTCTACATGGGGCTACCTTTGAAAAGTGTTCTGAAACTTCAGATCGTGCAGAATACAGCTGCGAGAGCAATCATGGGCTTCCCTAGGTATGCCCATGTTACACCAACACTCTGCAGTCTGCATTGGTTGCCGATCAATTTCCGGTCACAATTCAAAGTGTTGGTTATGACCTATAAAGCCCTTCATGGCATCGGACCAGAATATCTCCGGGACCGCCTTCTGCCGCACGAATCCCAGCGACCGATTAGGTCCCACAGAGTTGGCCTTCTCCAGGTCCCGTCGGCTAAACAATGTCGTTTGGCGGGTCCCATGGGAAGAGCCTTCTCTGTGGCAGCCCCGACCCTCTGGAACCAGCTCCCCCCTGAGATTAGAACTGCCTCCACCCTCCTTGCCTTTCATAAACTCCTTAAAACCCACCTCTGCCATCAGGCATGGGGGAATTGAGACATCTCCCCCGGGCCTATACAATTCATGTATGGTATGTTTGTGTGTAGGTCTGCTTTAATAACGTGGTTTTTTAACATGTTTTTAAATTATTAGATTTGTCATGAATTGTTTTATTGCTGTTGTGAGCTGCACTGAGTCTACGGAGAGGGGCGGCATACAAATCAAATAAATAAATAAATAAATTTGCCAAATGTATTTTCCTAGTTTTACAGTGTCATGGTAACTCTTTTTGGCTGGCACTCTGGTGTTGCTTAGAAGAAGCACTCGAGAAATGTTTCAGCAACATTTCCCACCACTGTCAAATAAAAGTAAGCACTCATAATTCAAAAGAAAGCATAAATGTATGTCCGTAGGCTGCTATCCCAAAATTTGGCATTATATAGAACTGGATGTGTGCGATATCTATCAAGAGGAGCTGTCCAACGTTTAGAGCAATGCTTTCATCCAATTTTACACTGTTGTCCAGAGTATGTTTTTCTTTTCTTCCTATATATTGTATCTTAAGGGTTTTTTAAAAATAATCTTAACAATAACAATCATAATGTAAATGTCACAGCTTTGTATTTGTGTAAATACACCACTATCATACAAAAGGGAATAGTAGGAAAGGAAACACTGTGCTAGTGTGTGATTGAAAAAAATATGAACAAGATTAATCATAAAGGTTATGCAATTTTATATGCAAAAATGTAAATTTTATTTATTTATTTGTTTGTTTTATCAAGTACATATTAGGGGCATGTAAAGATATAATAATATTAATATACATGATACTAGTTTTAAAGAAAACCCCATTAGGACAGGGGATGGAAGGCACACTGGTGCACTTATGCACGCCCCTTGCTGACCTCTTAGGAATCAGTAGATAGCCAAAGGGTAACATTTTGGGGGTTACGTGATGATACTACAGAGTGGTAATGAGTTCCATGCATCAAGTACTCGATTACTAAAGTCGTATTTCCTGCAGTCGACTTTGGAGCGGTTTACATTAAGTTTGTATCTGTTGTGTGCTCGTGTGTTGTTGTGGTTGAAGCTAAAGTAGTCATTGGGAGAAAGGGCGTTGTAGCAGATGATTTTATGGGCTATGCTTAGATTACTGAAAGAGTAGTAGATGCTTGGAACAAACTTCCAGCAGACGTGGTTGGTAAATCCACAGAAACTGAATTTAAACATGCCTGGGATAAACATATATCCATCCTAAGATAAAATACAAGAAATAGTACAAGGGCAGACTAGATGGACCATGAGGTCTTTTTCTGCCGTCAATCTTCTATGTTTCTATATTATTTTACTGAAAGAGTAGTAGATGCTTGGAACAAACTTCCAGAAGACGTGGTTGGTAAATCCACAGTAACTGAATTTAAACATGCCTGGGATAAACATATATCCATCCTAAGATAAAATACAAGAAATAGTATAAGAGTAGACTAGATGGACCATGAGGTCTTTTTCTGCCGTCACTCTTCTATGTTTCTATATTATTTTACTGAAAGAGTAGTAGATGCTTGGAACAAACTTCCAGCAGACATGGTTGGTAAATCCACAGTAACTGAATTTAAACATGCCTGGGATAAACATATATCCATCCTAAGATAAAATACAAGAAATAGTAAAAGGGCAGACTAGATGGACCATGAGGTCTTTTTCTGCCATCAGTCTTCTATGTTTCTATATTATTTTACTGAAAGAGTAGTAGATGCTTGGAACAAACTTCCAGCAGACATGGTTGGTAAATCCACAGTAACTGAATTTAAACATGCCTGGGATAAACATATATCCATCCTAAGATAAAATACAAGAAATAGTAAAAGGGCAGACTAGATGGACCGTGAGGTCTTTTTCTTCTGTCACTCTTCTATGTTTCAGACCCAATATATCATTTCAGATAAATGGTTGTCCAGTCTCTTCTTAAAAACTTCTAGCGATGGAGCACCCACAGTTGTTCCACTGATTTGTTATCCTCATCGTCAGGAAATTTCTCCTTAGTTCTAGGTCATTTCTCTCCTTGAATAGTTTCCATCCATTGTTTTCTGTTGTGCCTTCTGGTACTGTGGAAAATAGGTTGAGACTCTCTTTCTTGTGGCAGTTCCTTAGATATTGGAGCTCTGCTATCATGTCGCTGCCTGTACAATAGATTCTAGATGAATTACAAATCACAGAACAAAACAATCACAATAACTTTACTTAATCTAGACCAGCGTTTCCCAACCGGTGTGCCGCGGCACACTAGTGTGCCGCGAGACATGGCCAGGTGTGCCGCCAAGCTCCAGCTGGGCGGGGCGCTGCCGGTACTTCCGTCCTGGGGCTCCTGCTCGCAGCTGTCCCCCGGCTCCTGCTCAATGCCGCGGTTTTCGGCGCTCTCCTGCTGGGCCCCAAAGAAGGAAGGCAGGAAGAAGGAGAGCTCCATTCTTCGTGCCTTTTTCCCGCCTTCCTTCTTTGGAGCCCAGCAGGAGAGCGCCGAAAACCGCGGCATCGAGCAGGAGCTGGTTGACAGCTGCGAGCGGGAGCCCCAGGACGGAAGTACCGGCAGCGCCCCGCCCAGCTGGAGCTTCTCTGGCGTCGACGGCAAGTGTCCTTTGTGGCCCGGCGGGAGGGCACTAGCGATGGGAGTGGGGGGGCACAGCGGCCGCAGGAAGTCGCGGGGAGATGGCGGCGGTGAGAGGGAGCGCTCTCTCTCTCTCTCTCAGCTGACTGCAAGCGGGAGCCCTGACGGTGGCGGTTGGACGTGCTGCTGGACGTTGTACATGCTGGCGCTGCGGGCCTGGCATATACGGTGTCCAGCAGCATGTCCAGCTGCCACCGTCAGGGCTCCCGCTTGCAGTCAGCTGAGAGAGAGAGAGAAAGAAAGAGAGACATATAAGAGAGGCAGAGAGAGAGAGAAACAGAGACATAGCAAGAGAGGCAGAGAAAGAGAGACAGAGCAAGAAAGAGAGGCAGAGATGAGAGATAGAGAAAGAGAGACATAGCAAGAGAGGCAGAGAGAGAGAAAAAGAAAGAGAGACATAGCAAGAGAAAAAGAGAGACTTAGCAAGAGAGGCACAGAGAGAGAGAGAAAGAGAAAGAAAGAGAGACATAGCAAGAGAGACAGAGAGAGAGAAAGAGAGAGAAAGAAAGAGAGATAGCAAGGGAGGCAAAGAGAAAGAAAGAGACATATAGCAAGACAGTGAGAGAGAGAGAGCAAGAGAGAGAGAAAAAAGCAAGAAAGAGATAGCAAGAGAGACAGAGAGAGAGAGCAAGGGAGAGAGAAAGACATAGAGGAAGGGAAGGAGGGAGAGAGAAAGAGCAAAAAAGAGAGGAAGAAAGAAAGAAAGAGGGATGGAGAGAGAGAAAGAAGGGAAGGAAGGAAAAGAGAGAAAGAGGGAGAAATAGAGCGAAAGGGAGGAAGAGAGAGGGTTTTTTTGTCCAAACTTTTCTTTAGCCCGCCCCCCCCCCCCTTTCAGTGTTCCCCAGGATTTTGAAAATATGAATAATGTGCCGCGGCTCAAAAAAGGTTGGGAAACACTGATCTAGACAACCAAAAAAATGCTCTGTCCTACTACACATTGGCAAAAAGAATCAAAAAACCAAATACAAGTTGAATAAACAAGACCTTGCAGACAACCCTCATTCTATAAAAGACCTTGGAATACTCATAAAAGAGCCGGGGTGGCGCAGCAGGTAGAGTGCTGTACTGAAGGCCACTGAAGCTGATTGTAGATCTGTAGGTCAGCGGTTCAAATCTCATCATCGGCTCAAGGTTGACTCAGCCTTCCATCCTTCCAAGGTGGGTAAAATGAGGAGCCGGATTGTGGGGGCAATATGCTGGCTCTGTTAAAAAGCGCTATTGCTAACATGTTGTAAGCCGCGCTGAGTCTAAGGAGAAGGGCGACATAAAAATCAATCGAATGAATGAATGAATGAATGAATGAATGAATGAATGAATGAATGAATGACCTAACTGCCAGAGCTCACTGCAACAACATCGCCAAAAAGGCTTCAAGAGTTGTTAACCTAATCCTATGTAGCTTCTGTTCCGGTAATCTCACACTACTAACCAGGGCATATAAAACATTCGACAGACCAATCCTTGAATACAGCTCAGCTGTCTGGAACCCACAGCGCATTTCAGACATAAACACTTTAGAAAATGTCCAGAGATGCTTTACTAGAAGAGCCCTCCACTCCTTCACTCGCAACAGAATACCCTACGCAACTAGATTTACAATCCTAGGTTTAGAAAGCTTAGAACTACGTCGCCTTAAACACGACCTAAGCATAGCTCATAAAATCATCCTTCCTGTCAATGACTACTTCAGCTTCAACCACAACAACACACAAGCACACAACAGATACAAACTTAAAGTAAACCGCTCCAAACCTGACTGCAGGAAACTCTACTTTAGTAACCGAGAAGTTAATGCATGGAACTCACTATCTGACTCTGTAGTATCATCATCTAACCCCCAAAACTTAAGACTATCTACTGTTGACCTCTCCAGATTCCTAAGAGGTCAGTAAGGGGCATGCGTGCCTACCGTCCCCTCTCCTAATGTTTCTTTTTTACTAATAGCATGTATATAAACATTGATATATCATTGTATGCTACCAATAAATACTTGACAATAGATAGATAGGTAGGCAGGCAGGCAGGCATGTAGGTAGGCAGGCAGGTAGGCAGGTAAGCAGGTAGGCAGGTAGGCAGGTAGGCAGGCAGGCAGGTAGGCAGGCAGGCAGGTAGGCAGGTAGGCAGACAGGTAGGTAGGTAGGCAGACAGACAGACAGGTAGGTAGGCAGACAGGTAGGCAGGTAGGCAGGTAGGCAGGCAGCCAGGCAGCCAGGCAGGTAGGTAGGCAGGCAGGCAGGCAGGCAGGTAGGTAGATGGACCAGGTTTCTTCATCAGCTTCTGCCTGTAAAGTTATTTCCCCTGCACTGAAACATTTTGGAAGAGCAATATTTTATGCTCTTTGGAATGACAAGACAGAAGGGCCAAATTGACCGTAGGAAACTGATTATTTTAGAGTTAGGAGGCTCTAACTAAGAAGGTTTTTGGTTGTAGTCTTCTCTCTTCCAGGCAGCCTGTGTAATCTAGTTAGGTCCCAAAGAGTTGGCCTTCTCCGGGTCCCGTCAACTAAACAATGTTGTTTGGCGGGACCCAGGGGAAGAGCCTTCTCTGTGGCGGCCCTGACCGTTTGGAACCAACTCCCCCCAGATATCAGAGTTGCCCCCACCCTCCTTGCCTTTCGTAAGCTCCTTAAAACCCATCTCTGTCGTCAGGCATGGGGGGAATTGAGACTTTCCCTTCCCCATGGCTTATAAAAACTTATGCATGGTATGTTAGTATGTATGATTGGTTTTTAAATTGGGGTTTTAAATTAACTTAAACTTAAATATTGGATTTGTTTACATTGCATTATTATTGCTGTGAGCCGCCCCGAGTCTGCGGAGAGGGGGGGGAATACAAATCTGATTAATAAATAAAATAATAAATAAATAAACAGATGATACCGTGGTGAGTTACCATTGAATGAATGCCTACTGATCCAGGAAAGGTTGTCTCTAGGGTCCCAGACAATGCAGGGTAGAGACTCTGCTAGTCATGATTTCCACCTGTCCATGTAGGATTGGGTGAATCAGGAGAACTGGCATACCGTGCAGTTGCTCATTCAGTCATAATGCCACATAGAACTAGAATTATGCAAGTTAATAGAATTATCCAGGAACAAGAACCAAAGAGCAGCTGTGTTTGAGGGCTGAGCATTAACCTGTACCAACCTTTCCAGTCCATCAAAGACATTAACTGCTAGACCAAGGCTATCCATATTTTCAGAAATGCTGAAGTCTTACGAAAAGAACATGTGTTTAAATACCAGAAATGCAATCTGTACATTTCATTATTGTACAATGAGAACATTCTGCATTTCTTTCTCAAAATAAATACAGATCAACTGGCAGATTGCAAAGGGCAGGAATATTAACACTTATAAATGATTAAACCTGAATGATTTTTAAAAGAAGGGAATATCAAGGGTGGGGGGAGTATAGATTAGATTAGATTTATTGGATTTATATGTCGCCCTTCTCCGGCTCACAACAATGGTGAAGAACAGGTGAAGCTCTAGTGGGGAGGTGTCAGGCTCCATCAAGCGGGCGATGGCCCGGAGCCACCAAAATGAGAGAGAACTAGGGACAGGGATTTTCGGTGGCTCCATCCCGGTCATCACCCGTTTGATGGATCCTGACACCTCCCCCCCAGCGCTTTGCCTCCTGCTGGGCAAGAGGGCTCGGGAGGCAGGTTCTGAAATGAGAGAGAACTAGGGGCAGGGATTTTCGGCGGCTCTGGGCCATCGCCCGCTTGATGGAGCCTGACCCCCCCCTTCCTGTGCTTCACCTCCTGCCGGGCCAGAGGGGTTGGGGTTCGGCAAAGCTACCCGAATTCCGACAGCAAGTTCGTCGGAACCTGCCAAACCCGAACTTCAATAGGTTCGCCCAACACTACTGATGAGATTACCTAGTTTGGTAATGAAAGGTCAGCAAGAAAACAAGTGAGCTCAGATGGCACCAAGGACCCTAAAGACCACCACCACCTCCTCCTCCTCCTCTTCCTCTCAAACTCTGCTTCCTTCCAGCTCTGATGACATTATCAACTTTGGTAATAAAAAGTCAGCAACAAAACAAGTGAGCTCAGAGAGCACGAAGGGCCCCTAAAAGAAATACGTCTGGAAGCTGTTCCAAGTTTCTGAAAAGATGTTGCCTGTGCTGCAATATTTGTTGGAGACCCCACTTTTTCTCCCCCTCCTCTCTGATTCTGGTTGGGTCTTTACAGGCAATCCCTATTACCCCAGGGTACCATATTTTTCAGATTATAAGATGCACCGGTGTATAAGACACACTAAGATTTCAAAGAGGGAAGTAAGAAAAAAAAAGGTTTTGTCTTTCCTGGCCTCAGGAGCACTCTGCAGGCCTCCAAAACCTGTGCCCATTTTTCACCCATTTTATGTGAAAAAACAGCCTGAAGAGGGTTTGGAAGGCCTGCAGACTGCTTCTGGGGGCTGGGGAAAGGAAGAGGTGCCTCTGGTTTTGCCTTCCCTGGCCCCCAGAAGCAGTTTTCAGGCCTCCCAACCCTCTGCAGCTGTTTTTCACCCGTTTTTGCAAAAAAACCCAACAGCAAACACACACACACAAGGGTGCATAGAGAGCTTGAGAGGCCTGCAGAGTGCTCCTGAGGCGGGGAGAACATAATAATAATAATAATAATAATAATAATAATAATAATAATAATAATAATAATTTATTAGATTTGTATGCCGCCCCTCTCCGAAGACTCGGGGCGGCTCACAACAACGATAAAAACAGTATTATACAGGCACAAATCTAATATTAAAAAAAACTAAAAACCCTATCATAATTAAAAGCCAAACAGCACATACATACCAAACAGAATTTATAATAAGCCTGGGGGAAAGGTGTCTCAAATCCCCCATGCCTGGCGGTATAGGTGGGTCTTAAGTAGTTTACGGAAGACAAGGAGGGTGGGAGCAGTTCTAATCTCCGGGGGGAGTTGATTCCAGAGGGCCGGGGCCGCCACAGAGAAGGCTCTTCCCCTGGGGCCCGCCAGACGACATTGTTTAGTCGACGGGACCCGGAGAAGGCCAACTCTGTGGGACCTTATCGGCCACTGGGATTCGTAGTTACTTACTTACATCTTTGAAATCTTGGTGCATCTTATATACTGATGCGTCTTATAGTCTGAAAAATACACTACATCACGGGGTGATAGGGATTGCACGTAAGACCCAACCTGCAAAAACCGGGGACATTTTTGCCTTTCCCCAGACCCCAGGAGCACTCTGCAAGCCTCTATGCATCCTGTTTGTTGCAAAAAAACCCAGACCATTTTTTGCCAAAATGGGATGCGGGGGTGGTGCTTCAGGAGGCCAAAATTGGCTGCATTCAGTGTACAAGACGCACCAACATTTCCACCCTCTTTTAGGGGCAAAAAGGTGTGTCTTATACGCTGAAAAATACAGTAAATAAAGTGAACAGGAAACAGCAAGCCCCTCTCTTCTCTTGAAAGTGGTTGGGCTGCCCGCAGTTATAAAAAGAGGTGCTTCATTCCATTTGCAGCAGCTGTTGCCTTACCAGATGTTCAATGCCTCTTTCACTTCAGGCTGGTGCAATCCTCAGCAGATCAAATCACCATGAAGTCTCCCCCTCTTTGAGACAGCAAGCTTCATTTTAGTGTCCAAACCTGTTAAGGAAATCTATAGGACAGGGCAGTATAATGGAATGACCTCCATTCTGCCCTCTTGTGTCGTATGGGAATATTGCAGCTTTCTTTGGGAAAAAATAAGGCTATTAATTGATGATATAATAGGGCAAACAGTCCCTTTGTGGTTGGTTGGGGTATTGAACCTGACAATGGGGAAGCTAACGCAATGTACTGGAAAATTTTTAAGACTTGTGGACTTCAACTCCTAGAATTCCTCTGCCAACAAAGCTGGGAATTGAAGTCCACAAGTCTTAAAGTTGCCAAGGTTGCAGACCCCTGAGCTAGCTAGAGGATATATTGCCCCTTGGTGGCTCAGTTGGGTATTGCAGGGTTCCTGACCTCTCCAAGTATCATATCACCCCCTTTAAGATATGATCCATAAAATCAAGATAGACCAGGAGAAAGGGGGCAAAGGAGATTTATAGATTGGGTGGTTGGAAGACAAATGGAAGGAAGTGTAAGGGGGAGGACCAGCTGGAGAGGCCCCTTTTCTCTCTTCCAAAAGCAGGATAGAGAATAACAAGAGTTGGAATGGGACCTTAGAGGTCTTCTAGTCCAACCCTCCACTCAAGCCGAAAACCTTCAGGCAAATGGTTGTCCAATCTCTTCTTGCAAGCCTTCAGTGATGGAGCAGCACTCACAACCTGACTCCAATTGGGATGCATTGTCAACTGACAATGAGTCAGTTGAGATGACAGGGGCTGTTCTAGTCTACCTGTTTGGGGGGAGTTTGACCTGGTAACACCTGATGAAGTAGACAAGACCTTTGGAGCTGTGAGTTTATTGGACCCATGTCCTTCCTGGTTATCCACGGCACCACCTTCACGCAACACCTTTGTGACATAGTCAAAGAAATCAATGAGATTAATCTGACAATGATTTACCCTCAGTAAAGCCATGCTAATTTGGGTCCAATAAGTTATTGGTTTTTAGGTGCTGATTTATCCTCTTTTTGAGTAGATTCTCCATCATTTTACCTATAACTGATGTCAAGCTAACTGGCCTGTAGTTACCAGCTTCTTCTCTACTGCCCTTCTTGTGGATAGGCACAACACTGGCCATTCTCCAATCACCAGAAACATCTCCTGTTAAAAGGGATTGGTTAAACAAATCAGTCAGGGGGGCAGCAATCACAGATCTGAGTTCTTTAAGAACGCTGGGGTGTAAGCTATCTGGGCCCATTGCCTTATTTGTCTTTAATAGTTCAAGTTCTTCTAAGACATCCGCCTCTAATTTCACTGCAGCTGAATCCCTACAGCTGGAAGCAATGCTATATCCCTCTATAGTATTATTTCGTAAGGTGTCTTTTGAGAAAACTGAACAGAAGTAGCTATTGAAATGGTCAGCGATCTCCTTATTCCCATTAATGCATGTATTATTCCCGGTACTAAGCTTCGTGATGCCGCAGTTTTTCTTCTTCCTATCACTAATATATCTGAAGAAGGTTTTATCCCCCTTCTTTACAGATTTGGCAATTTCTTCCTCTTTTGAGGCTTTAGCAGCATATATTATCTGTTTCATCTCCTTCTGTCTCATTTTATACACCTCCCTATCAGCTATACTTCCAGACTCTTTATATCTTCTATAGGCGGCCTTTTTTGCATTGACTATAGCTCTTACATCATTAATAAACCATAGCAGTTTCTTCTTCCTTTTACCTTTAGTTATTTGCCTTACATATAGTCCAGTGGCTTTTAAGATGGCCTTTTAAAAAAAAATACAGTCCACTGGGCACTCGCTCCTGCCATTTTATCCTTTCCTTTTAATTCACTATTTAAATATTCCCCCATTTCATTGAAATTTGTTTTTCTGAAATCCAATATTTTGGTTGTAGTATAGGATTGCTCACAATCAGTTTTTATATCAAACCACAAACACAGGTGGTCACTGCAACCTAAATTTACTCCCACCTTAACCTCTGAAACCTGATTCCCATTTGTAAAAACTAAATCTAGAATATTCTCCCTTCTAGTCCTGTCTTAACCCAGCTGTGCCAGAGCTACTCCTGTAAGGGCTTCTATTATATTCTTACTTTTGCATGTAAGGGCACTGGGGATATCCTCGTCAGGCATGTTGAAATCACCCATAACCACAATACCTCCCTTTACTGCCATTTGGGTAATTTCATCCACCATCTTGTTGCCATGATCCTCAAATTGCCCTGGAGGCCTATAGATCACCCCAGTTCTAGTGACAGAATCCTTTTTCATATTAATAATCATTCATATTTTGACAGCAGCCAGGATTGTTTATGCGCAATGATGGAAAAATAAAGAGACCGAATGAGGGCATGATCATTTAAAAAAATTATGAATTGTGCAAAAATGGATATGCTTACAAGGAAACAGAAAGGAAAAGAACGATCTGATTATTACAAAATATAGAATAAATGTTATGATTAGCCAAAAGAAAGAAATGATAAATGAAATAAAATTACATCGGAATATCTAGTACAGTGGTTCTTAACCTGGGGGTTGGGACTCATTTGGGGGTCAAATGATCGTTTCACAGGGGTTGCCTAAGACCATGGGAAAAAACACTGGAGCAGTTATTGTCCGGGGCGCCCGTGTAGTCCAGCTCCACCTCTTGGATGAACTCCGAGGAAAAGAAAAGGCCCAGCCCCACAGCCAGGAAGGCGAGGCCCAGCGCAAAGAACAGTGGCAGCACCGTGCCAGCCGTCAGCAAGGGTTGCCAGGCTGGCAGGCGCTGCTGGGTGAAGGCCGTGTTGTCCCGCCGATTCTGTGGCTGAGGCCCCTCCGAGAAGCCCCGGCTGACGTTGTAAGAGCCAGAAGCCATGCTGAGTGTCTTCCCTCGCCCGTCGATCCGGCTCCGTTGGTCCCCGAAGCTGCGGACGGCCCTCCGATCGCCCGAGCCCGGAAGCCGCCAAGCCAAGAAAGAAGAGCAGAGCCGAACAGGTATACAGGTATAGGTGGGCGGGGCCGCGGCTGGCTCTCGCGCGGCTCAGGTGAGGAGGGCGCGGGCTCGGACTAGTGGGCGGGGATGCCGCCGCTTGGGCTCGGGACTCGCCCCCCCGCCTCACCTCCGCGCCCGCAAAAAAGGTGCGCAAGACTCCCCGTCCCTCCGGATTCACCTGCGCTTTTTTTCTTTCCCGGCGCGCAGTTGAGGCCGGAGGGGCGGGGAGTCTTGCGCACCTTCTTTGCGGGCGCGCAGGTGAGGCGGGGGGGCGGGTCCCGAGCCCAAGCGGCGGCATCCCCGCCCACTAGTCCGAGCCCGCGCCCTCGTCACCTGAGCCGCGCAAGAGCCAGCCGCGGCCCCGCCCACCTATACCTGTATACCTGTTCGGCTCTGCTCTTCTTTCTTGGCTTGGCGGCTTCCGGGCTCGGGCGATCGGAGGGCCGTCCGCAGCTTCGGGGACCAACGGAGCCGGATCGGCGGGCGAGGGAAGACACTCAGCATGGCTTCTGGCTCTTACAACGTCAGCCGGGGCTTCTCGGAGGGGCCTCAGCCACAGAATCGGCCGGACAACACGGCCTTCACCCAGCAGCGCCTGCCAGCCTGGCAACCCTTGCTGACGGCTGGCACGGTGCTGCCACTGTTCTTTGCGCTGGGCCTCGCCTTCCTGGCTGTGGGGCTGGGCCTTTTCTTTTCCTCGGAGTTCATCCATGAGGTGGAGCTGGACTACACGGGCGCCCCGGGCAATAACTGCTCCAGCTGTGCCCAGCTGACCAACAGCAGTGACCCACGATGGGTGCCGTCGTGCAAGTGCGGGCTGTACTTCAAGCTGCCCGCCAACTTCTCGCTGCCCATCTGCCTCTACTACCAGCTCTCCAACTACTACCAAAACAACCGACGGTACAGCATCTCCCGGGACGATGAGCAGCTCAGCGGGGTGGCCTGGGCCCTGCGCCACCCCAGTCAGGAATGCAAGCCTTACCAACGTAACCACAGGAAGGTGCCCATTGCGCCCTGCGGGTCGATCGCCAACAGCCTCTTCAACGATACCTTTGAGCTCTACCGCCAGTTGCCCAATGGCTCTCTGGCCAATGTGATCTTGGATAAACAGGGCATCTCCTGGTGGACCGATACCAACGTCAAATTCCAAAACCCAGAGCCGGTCAAAGGCAGCTTGTGTGATGCCTTCAGCAACACGACCAAACCTCCCTTCTGGCCCCGGCCGGTCTGCAAGCTGGACCCCTATGACATCAATAACACGGGCTTTGTTAATGAGGAATTCGTCGTCTGGATGCGCACGGCTGCCCTGCCCACCTTCCGGAAACTTTATGCCCGCATTCGCCACAACTCCTCGACAGCACTGCCCGAGGGCACGTACTACCTGAACATCAGCTACAATTACCCTGTGCTGGGTTTCCATGGAAGCAAGAAAGTCATCCTCAGCACCCTCTCCTGGATGGGGGGTAAGAATCCCTTCCTGGGCATTGCCTACCTGGTCCTGGGCGCCGCATGTATCCTGGGCGGCATCCTCATGACTCTGGTCCATTTCAAGTTCCGGCACCAGAATGAAGATGAAGATGATTAGGAGGCTAGGCCTGACTTCTCCTTCCGAGGACTCTTTGGAGATGTTCGACATCCCATCATTCCTTAGGTCAGGGGTCTCCAACTTTGGCAATTTTAAGACTTGTGGACTTCAACTCCCAGAGTTCCTCAGCCAGCTTTGCTTTGCTTGCTGAAGAACTCTGCGAGTTGAAGTCCACGACTCTTAAAAGTTGCCATTGTTGGCTGAGGAATTCTGAGAGTTGAAGTCCATAACTCTCAAAATTGTTAAGGCTGGAGACCCCTGCCTTGGGTGGCATGATGTAGGGCTGGGAGATGCTGGTGAGGTTATCCAGATAGCTGAGAGCCAACATCTGAAGAGCCATCAAGCTGAATGGGGCTTCGGAAAGCGGTGAATAACCAGACGTCAGTGGGAAGTGAGATTGATGCTTTTCAACACATGAAGAATGAATTAAGACTATGGTGTAGCTTTCCTTGAAAGGAAGGGTTCGTAATTTTCAGCTCCATAATTTTTCAAGCTGGTGAAGTTGATTCTTGGGGAAACGGCATGGGAGGAATGGGGTGCCATTCTAATCATTTCTAATCATTAAAAGTTTGATATGAAGGGTGCAGCTACAACACAACATTGTTTGGGGGAACCCTAAGAAGGGAGTTCTCCCAGACTATTGTTTAAATGTGAATATCGGAAACTATCATCTATCTTGGATCTTAGATTTGGCCTGTTTGTAAACACTGGAGGGGGGGGATAACCCAGCATTTGTTGTTTGTACAATGTTTACTCATGGTTAACTATATTATGTGTTGCTGATTGCCTGAGATCGTATTGAATGTTTGGGATAAATTCAGTTGGCTAATTCAGTGATTTTCAACCTTTTTTGAGCCGCGGCACATTTTTTACATTTACAAAACCATGGGGCACATTGAGTTGGGGGGGGGGGCGCTAAAAAAAGTTTGGACAAAAAAATTCTCTCTCTTCCTCCCTTTTGCTCTATTTCTCCCTCTTTCTCTCCCTTTTTCTCTCTCCATCCCTTTCTTTCTCTCTTCCTTCTTTCCTCTTTCTTGCTCTTTCTCTCTCCCTCCTTCCCTCCCTCTCTTTTTCTCTCTTGCTCTCTCTTGCTTTCTTTCTCTCTTGTTCTCTTTATCTTGCTTTCTTTCTTTCTCTCTCTCTCTTGCTTTCTTTCTCTTGTTTTCTTTCTCTCTCTTGCTCTTTCTTTCTCTTTCTCTTGTTTTCTTTCTCTCTCTGAGCTTCGCAGCACACCTGACCATGTCTCGTGGCACACTGGTTGAAAAACACTGGGCTAATTTACAGTTAGTCTATTGTGCAAATCTAGCCAATGAGAAATGTATACAGTTGTCCTAGACTTACATCCCAAAATTCCTGTCGCTAAGCTGAGACAGTTGTTAAGTGGTTTGCCCCATTTTACAACCTTTCTTGCCACGGTTCTTAAGTGGATCACTACAGTGGTTAAGTTAGCAACATGCTTGTTAAGTGACTCCGACTTCCCCATTAATTTGGCTCATCTGAAGTTTGCGAAAGGGAACCACGTGACCCTGCAACCCTCATAAATATGAGTCAGCTGCCAAGCATCTGAAATTTTGACCACGTGACTGGGGAGGTGCTGCAACGGTTGTGTGCAGAAACAATTGTAAGTCACTTTTTCCAATGCTATTATAACTTTGAACATTTACTGAATGAACTGTTGTAAGTCAGGTACTACCTGTAATAAAGATTATCACTTTATTATTATTTAGGTCTCTAGCAAGATAGAATAGAATAGAAATAACAAGAGCTGGAAGCGACCTTGAAGGTCTTTCGGTCCAACACCTTGCTTAGGCAGGAAACCTGAAACATTTCAAATGGTTATCCAATATCTTAAAAAAAAAAAAATTAAAAAAAATTCTATTTTTTCATAAACTTTGCACTGTAGATATACCATAATGTATGTATGTTTGGTTTTTATATTAATGGGTTTTTAATTGTTTTTAGTATTAGATTACTATTGTACACTGCTTTATTGTTGCTGTTAGCCGCTCCGAGTCTCCGGAGAGGGGCGGCATACAAATCCAATCAATCAATCAATCAATCAATCAATAAATAAATAAATAAATAAATAAAATCAAAAACATTACATACTTGTTCATTTATTCAAAGTGCCATAAACAAATGTCCTAATCTTGCACCTTTTATACTTTTATCTCCCATCTTTTTTTCTATATTTCATACTTCTCCCCTCCCTCTATCTTCCTCTCTTCCCTCTACCTTCTTTCTCCCTCTCTCCGTCTTTCCTATCTCCTCCTCCCTCTATCCCCTTCCTTTCTACTTCAACTTCCTCCCTCTTGTCTTTCCCTGAGTACTTTTCGCCCTAATCCATTATGTGGTTAACAGACCAGCAATTCAAAACCTTGACTTCATTCCCACATCGGTGCTATTCTTAAACTTACAGCTTCCCTTTATCCAGATTTAAATATAGTATATTCTTCTAGGTACATCTGCTATAATCTAATGCTCTTCCTTACCTCCTATTTTTGTCACTTGGGCAAAGTGACCAGATTTTAACATTGGTAGAGGGACACCATTGACGGGGGTGGGGGTCAGGGTGTCTTGATTAAAAATTTGGTCTATACGGAGCAAAAAAAAACCTTTTTCTCTCTCTTTTCCTTCCTCCCTTTCTATCTATTTCTCCCTCCCTCTTTCTTTCTTTCTCTCTCTTCCTTCTTTCCTCTACTTCTTTATCTTTCTCTCTCCGTCCCTCTTTCTTTCTCTTTCTCTTCCTTTCTTCCTTTCTCTTCTTTCTCTCTTTCTCTCTCTTCCTCATGGTCTCCTTCTCTCTCTCTCTTCTTCCCTGCCTTTCTATTTCTCTCTCTTCCTCTCCCTTTCTTTCTTTCTCTTTCTCTCTTCCTCTTTTTTCTCTCTCTTCTCCCTCCCTTTCTCTCTGTTTCTCTCTTGGTCTCCCTCTTCCTTCCTTCCTTCCTTCCTTCCTTCCTTCCTTCCTTCCTTCCCTCCTTTTTCTTTCTCTGCCTCTCTTTTTTCTCTTTCTCCACCCCTCTCTATTTCTCTATCTCTCTTGCTCCTTCCTTCCCTCCTTCTAGCTTTCTTTCTCTCCCTTCCTTCCTTCTCCTTTTCTCTCTTTCTCTCTCCTCCCATTCTTTCTTTCTCTCTCCCTCCTTTCCTCCCTCTCTTTCTTTTTTCTCTCTCTTCCTTTCTTTCTCTTTCTCTCTATTCCTTCCTTCCTCTTTCTCCCTTCCCTCCCTTCCTCTTGCTCTTTTTCTTTCTCTCTTCCTCCCTTTCTCTCTCTTTCCCTCCCTCCCCACACACCACACTTTAACAGTAGGCTGCGCTACTGAAAGTGCGATCCCCTGGGAGGAACTTTGCTCGGGAATAGCGTCCTGAGTGCAGACTCTCTCCTGTTGAGACAGGGCATAGGAGACGGGGAGGGGTATGATGGGCTGACACCCTCCCTCCCACATCCCTCTCTCACCCTCCCCTCCGCCCCCGAGAATCCCCTGGCTCAGCGCAACATTTCCCAGGAGGGGGCAAGGCAGGCACGGGAGGGAGAGGTCTGTTGGTCTAGCTAGAAAGCCAGTCCACTGACCTCAAAGGTGGACATTTCCGAGTCAAGTGCTGCAGGGACCAAGACTGCAAGGTCAAAGGCCTGGTTTTATTTCTCCAAAGCTCCTGGCAGCTCCTGTTTCTCCCACAAGGCATTCCCTGCACAGCCGGCAAGCTGCCTAGCACCATGTTCATGCGGAGGTCGGCAGGGGTTTGGCCAGCCATGGGGGGCCGCGGGAGGGGCACAGGCGGAGACGGGACACTGGACAGCACAGCAGAAACACTGGCCACCGCCACCGCTCCAGGTGCTGTGCCCGTGGAGGAGATGCAGGCACGAAGGGCAGCCAAGCGGCTCCGGAGGGTGGTAGCAAGCGGGGTCTCGCAGCAGGTTGGCCACCTCCAGGGTGCCCCCGCCACCCCCTGGACCCTGTGAGGGAGGCAGCCGCAACTTATAATAATAACAACAACAACAATAATAATAATTTATTAGATTTGTATGCTGCCCATCTCCGTAGACTCCTTCTTATGGACGAGAAGGACGAAACTCTCGGTCAGCTTGGCAACTCCTTGGGACACAAGTGGGCCAGTCTGGAAGCGACGTTGTACGGGTCCAATGCTTCGGCCATGTGCCCTGCTCTGTGTGCTGCAGCTCGATTTGCCCTTCTTCACGGCTTCCAAGTTTTTTCCTGGCACCAGCAAGTAGAATCTGCCAGGAAAAAACTTGGAAGCTGCAAAAAAGGAAGCTCAGCTTCCACGCTGCCCAAAAACCACCAATATGGAGGTCCAGCAAACTCCAGTCAGCGGCTTCTTTCAAAAAATCAGAACTTTTTAAAAATGCTGCAGGACATGGGGCAAATTGCCAAAAAGCATGACTGTCTCACCGAAAGCGGGATGTCTCGTCACCTTACGCTTGGGCCTACCACCTTTCATTTTCAATTTTCTTTCTAATTATTTGCTATCATAGCTCCCTCTAAGCTGAGCAGTGAGCAATTGCTCACTTAAAAATCATCATCAACTCAGAGTTTTCCAAACCTGCCCAGAAGCCGAGAGGGAACGAGTGAGAGGGAAGGAGAGAGAGAGGAAGAGAGGAAGAGAGAGAAACAGATAGAAAAAAGAGAGGAAGGAAAAGAGAAAGAAAAAGAATGGGAGTAAGGAAGAGAGAAAGAAAATCACAATCTAGTTTGAAACTAGCTCAACTATTTAAGTGGCATTTTGATATTGATAGAGTTGCCCTATTATGAGCTCACTGTTATAGACACACAGTACAGTATTTTATTTTGAAATTCTCTGAGGCAAAACAGGGTGGGTTTTTTATTTGTTTGTTTGTTTATTTATTTATTATTTCTGTGCCGCCCGGTCCCGAAGGGACTGCCGCTCAGACACTATACTTTTCCGCCCCCCCCCAAAAAAAATTAGAGGGAACACTGTTCGCTATTGCTTATCTTCCAAACTTATTCGTTACCTCTTGTACTTCTTAATTTTAAGCCATACTCCTCCCTTTACTCAATTTATATCTTAACTTAATATTATCCAATATCTTCCAGTGTTGGAGCATCCAACAACCTCTGGAGCAGGGGTCCCCAGACTTTTTACACAGGGGGCCAGTTCACTCTCCCTCAGACTGTTGGAGGGCCAGACTATAAAAAAAACCTATGAACAAATCCCTATGCACACTGCACATACCTTATTTAAAGTAAAAAAACAAAATGGGAACAAATACAATATTTAAAATAAAGAAGAAGTAATAAGTAATTAAGTAATTAATAATTAAGTAATAAAGTAATGTATACTTCTTTATTAGCAAGTAAATTTAAACTTAAATCAACAAACTCCCTCCATTTCTCCTTCCTTCCTTCCCTCCCTCCTTCCTCTCCACTTCTCTCTTCCCTCTTCCTTTTCTCTCATTTGTTTCATTTTCCTCTCCCTCATTCTTTCCCTCTATCATTTTCTAATTTTTCTCTTTCTCTCTCTCTCTCTTTCCATCTCTCCCTCTTCCTTTCTCCCCCTCTCTTTCTCTCCCTCTTTCTCTCTCTCTCTCTTTCTTTTTTTCTCTCTGTCCCTCTCTCATTTTCTTTCTCTCTCTCTTCTCCTTCTCTTACTCACTCTCTTTCTAATGCTCCCTCTTTGTATGTCTCCTTATTTCTCTCTCTCTCCCTCCCTTTCTCTCTCTCTCTTTCTTTTTCTCTCTCTGTCCCTCTCTCTTTCTCTTTCTTTCTCTCCTCTCTCTTTCTCTTACTCACTCTCTTTCTAACTCTCCCTCTTTGTATCTCTCCTTCTTTCTCTCTTTCTCTTTCTCTCTTTCTCTTTTCTTTCTCACACTTTCTCTCTCCCCCCTCTATTTCTCCCTTTATCTCTCTCCCTTTCTATCTCTCCTCTTTCTTTCTCTCTCCCTCTATTTCTCCCTCTTTCTCTCTCTCTCCCTCCCTTTCTCTCTCTCTCTTTTCTTTCTCTTTCTCTTTCTCTCACTCTCTTTCTATCTCTCCCTCTTTGTATCTCTTCCTCTTTCTCTCTCTTTCTTTCTCTTTCTCTCTCTTGCTTTCTTTCTCTTCTCTTTCTCTCACTCCCTCTTTGTATCTCTACCTCTACCTTTCTGTCTCTCCCTTTCTCTCTCCCTCTTTCTCTCTCTCCCTTTCTATCTCTCTCTCCGTCTCTTTCTCCCCCTTTCTCTCACTTCCTTCCTTCCTTCCCTCCCTCCTTCCTTCCTCTCCATTTCTCTTTCCCTCCCTCTCCCTTTTCTTTCTTTTGGTCCACTTCTCTCTCTTTGCTTCTCCGGTGGGCACCGCCTCCGCGCCCTCCCCTTCGCTCTGCCCCCACAGCAGCTGCCATTGGTGCAGCGACAGTGGCGGCTCCTCTCGGACCAGGCTCCACCAGCGGGTGCCGCTTTCCGCACAACTCCAGCCTTCTCCCGCCCTGACCGGCACGGCCACCTCGCTGCTGACACAGGTGGCGGGGACCACCCTGTCCCCCTTCAGGGCCTCTTTGACAGCCATTCCCAGCAGAGGCGCCATGTCTGCCTTCCCAACAGCTCCTGCCACCAGCGCGCAGCTCTTTTCACCTGAAGCCTGGTGTTGATGCTGGAGAGCGGGCTTTGGGCTCTCGGCATCAGCGGCTGCCATGGGGCCATTGTTGTTGTTGTTGTTGCGGCCAGCAAAGCTGCTTTCCCAGGAGAAGCGGAGAGAGAGAGAAGTGGAGGTATGCTCGTCTTGTGCAATGGGGGGGTGGAGGCGGGGGATGTCAGGGGTTCGCAAGCAGCCACCTCCCACACACACACACTTAGCCATGGCACACTTAGCTGTGACTTTCAGTGGAGTTTTTGAATCACCAATTTTCTGAATCTCCCGTCCACACACCTCGGAGGAGGAGGTGGGGAGGCAAGAGGCGGGGAGGAAAGCAGGCCTGCAATTGGCCCCTTTCTTTCTCACCTTTAGGGACAGGAACTGTTGCTGCTCTGCCATAGGGCAGCAGCAGTTTCTCTCCCTAAAGGCGGCAAAGAAAGGGGCCAATTGCAGACCCGCTTTCCTCCCCGTCTCTTGCCTCTCAACCTCCTTCTCGCTCAGCAGCCGACCGCGGTGAGTGGACAGGAGATTCAGGAGCTTATTATATCGATCGGTAAAATCTTGTGTGCTGCTGCGGGCCGGTTAAAATACCTCAGCGGGCCGCATCCGTCCCACGGGCCGTAGTTTGGGGACCACTGATTTAGAGGGGGGAAGAAGTCTGAAATTCATATGTTTATGTTTTGTTTTTAATTTTCTTTTGTTAACATCTGATTGGCTATACAAGGTTTTCTTGGTTTATAGAAAAATGTATAAAATGTTTATAGAAAAATATATAAAGAAAGAAGGAAGCACTTTGGCATAAGTTAGAAATATAATTAGTGTTGTACTTTTTGAAGGAACATTAAGGAGGGAATTTAATTAAAAGAAAAGTATGTACCTGGATGACAACATTATTAAAAAAACTTTTGCAACTTTTTTGATGATTGATATTAGTTACTGACAAAATACCGCATTTTATTCAGGGAAAATTGTATTGTTTAAATGTATTTCGAGAGAAAAATTTAAAAAAATCTAATCTAAACTTTCTAATCAGCACCCCTGTATTTTGTCCTTCTGAAACAAATTTTAAATGGAAATGAGAAGAAGTAGAATAATTTACACACAAGCAAATAAAAGCAATACAAAATTGCGTTCTTTGATGTCAGTTTAATTTTTGTTAGACTTTCCACTTGCAACAATGGGGTTTTTTTTGTCATGGAGACAAGAATCCAGTAGATGGCAGCAGTGACCACTGTAGAGAAAAATTGATTGGCAAGTACAATATTTTTAAAAGTATTGATCCTTTTGTGTTGTCTGAAATGGAGTTTTGAATAGAGCAAAATTTATACCCATAAAAATAAATGATTATGTGGATGATCACGCCTCCTGAGGAACAGAAAACTGAATTGCTATTTGTACATCTCATTTTTCATTTTACCATTTTGATTCTATTCTGTTACTTCCACTATAACCTACAGGAGACATTTTTAAACTGCAACTTTCTACATACTTACCTAGGAGAAAACCTCATTGCATTTAGAATTACCGCTAAACACATGTGTATAGTATTGTTGATACTCAAGCTGTATAATGTTGCAGTAAAAGCCAAACAAAGTTTTCCTGTGCCTTCCATCTTGTATCAAAGGAACGTCTTCCTTTTGCAGGGAAGATAATTCCCCTAAACATCTTTTAATTTGTCATATTAGATTAGAATGATAAAACACAGGATAAAAGTCAAGACATTGGCATAAAAACAAATCACCCAAAAATTGAATTTGCTAAAAAATAGCAATTGAAATAGTTATGTGTGGTATTTTCTAAGATTGAAAACGTATTTCAAGACAGATAATAAAATCAATTAGCATGTAAAGCAACATGAAAAAACACATTCATCTAAACTAATACAGTGATACCTTGTCTTACAAACTTAATTGGTTCCGGGACGAGGTTCTTAAGGTGGAAAGTTTGTAAGATGAAACAATGTTTCCCATAGGAATCAATGGAAAAGCGATTAATGTGTGCAAGCCCAAAATTCACCCCTTTTTCCAGCCAAAGCGCCTGTTTTTGCACTGCTGGGATTCCCCTGAGGTTCCCCTCCATAGGAAACCCCACCTCCAGACTTCTGTGTTCTTGTGATGCTGCAGGGGAATCCCAGCAGGGGAATCCCAGCATCGCAAAAACAAGTGCTTTGCTGGCAACGGAAGTCCGGAGGTGGGGTTTCCCAGCGAAGGTAGCATCAGTGAAATCGCAGTATCGCAAAAACACCAAAGTCCTCGAAACCCCACCTCTGGAGCTCTGTGTTTTTGCGATGCTGCGATTTCACTGAGGCTCCCCTCGCTGGGAAACCCCAACTCCGGACTACCGTTGCCAGCGAAGCACCCGTTTTTGCGCTGCTGTGATTCCCCTGCTGTGATTCCCCTGCAGCATCACAAAAACATGGAAGTCCAGAGGTGGGGTTTCCCATGGAGGGGAGCCTCAGGGGAAACCCAGCAGCGCAGAAACGGGTGCTTCGCTGGCAACGGAAGTCCGGAGGTGGGGCACCCCAGTGGTGGCGGTGGGTTTGTAAGGTGAAAATAGTTTGTAAGAAGAGGCAAAAAAATCTTAAACCCTGAGTTTGTATCTCGAAAAGTTTGTATGACGAGGCGTTTGTAAGATGAGGCATCACTGTATTTAATAACGTGTTTTCCTAGATTTGGCAGAGTAAAAAGAACGGGGTAGAGGTTTATACATAAATATATTTCTTGCAACATCAATTCCCAGATTTCCTTGTCTGCAAAACCATTGATGAACAAAATGCAAAAACAAATTTTAAAAATGAAGACAAAAACTGGGGAAATAGTCTGAAAGGTATGACCATAATCCTCCTAAACCAATCTACTCGTGGGATTGCTTTCATTTACACAGATATAGGAATGGAGAATAAAGAATATACATAATGAATGAAATTACTTGGCAGGAGGTGCAAAATTTTGAGAATTAGATTCATGGCAGAGCTAGGATAACATACTATAATTGACTATCCATATAATGGGTTTGGTTTCAAACCTTTTTCTTGGTATTATTTTCAGAAAGACAGACCACTTTCCTCTAACCATCATGATTGATCTATGGATTTTAACACCAGAGGGGGCTGTTATAATTGTCTAGTCTAACCTTTTACACATAATGCAAAGAGCTAAACACATCTGCCCCTGCCTTTATTTATAGCTCAAGTGAGATTCGGTTAAAATAGAAATACGAAAACTACTGTCACACTAATGAAGGAGCTTCTTAAATATTATTAGTCTTGGTGCCAGGTATTAGATGCTTAATATACCGTCTGTGAGCCCCTTTCTTTGTTTTTAAGGTTAATTTTTCTCTGCTGCTTCTAATCGTCTCAGGATAAAGAAAAAAGGTAAAGACGTCAAACCACACAGAGTCTTTAGGTAGGTCAAAAAAGTCATGACAATGGTTAGAATCATGCAAGAAAAATCCTGCCTCCCTTTTTATGTGGCTTATACACAGAAAGCTTGGATTCATTGTTGGATGGCACTATAAGGGGAAATCACATTCATCATCATCAGGCTGAAGTTGTAAGCTTCGTGCTGCTGTAAATATAGTTATAAACTATATTTACAACAGCACGAAGCTTACAACTTCAGCCTGATGATGGTGAATGTGATTTCACCGAAACGTCGCATAGACCTGCAAAATATTACACGGGGCAAAACCCGAACTCAGAACAATCTACATACATATACCCGTGAAAATCTACGAAAACAAATATATAAATATATATATATATATATATATATATATAAATGTATCACATGTTTTTTGCTGAAATATATATATGATTTCTATGCCACCTCCTGAGACTCAGCATGGCTTACAGCAGATTTATGCAAAACACATTAGAAATCTACAATAAAAACTACATTTCAAATACTGTCTTAAAACCTCAATACTTAAAATTAATCAATCACATCCATTCATACATACATTCAATCATTGGCCAGGACTAGATATTAGCAGCTCAGTGTTGGCAAAGGTGGGTTTTCAGAACCTTACGGAAGGCGGGGACAGTGCGAATCTCTGTAGGGAGTTCTTTCCATGGGTCTGGGGCCGCCACAGAGAAGGCTCTTCCCCTAGGTCCCGCCAATCAGCATTGTCTGGCTGATGGGACCTGGAGAAGGTCAACGACCAGAGTTGGCCTTCTCTGGGTCCCGTCGACTAACCAATGTCGTCTGGCTGGTCCCAGGGGAAGAGCCTTCTCTGTGGCGGCACCGACCCTCTGGAACCAGCTCCCCCCAGAGATTAGAACTGCCCCCACCCTCCTTGCCTTTCGTAAACTCCTTAAAGCCCACCTTTGCCGCCAGGCATGGGGGAATTGAGGCATCCCCCCCGGGCCTATACAATTTATGTATGGTATGTTTGTATGTATGTCTGCTTAATAATGGGGTTTTTTAAATGTTTTTTAAATTATTAGATTCGTTATAAATTTTTTTATTGTGTTGTGAGCCGCCCCGAGTCTACGGAGAGGGGCAACATACAAATCCAATAAATAAATAGATAGATAGATAGATAGATAGATAGATAGATAGATAGATAGATCGATAGATCGATAGATCGATAGATCGATAGATCGATAGATCGATAGATCGATAGATCGATAAATATTAAATATTAAATATTAAATATTAAATATTAAATATTAAATATTAAATATTAAATATTAAATATTAAATATTAAATATTAAATATTAAATATTAAATATTAAATATTAAATATTAAATATTATTAAATATTATTAAATATTATTAAATATTATTAAATATTATTAAATATTATTAAATATTATTAAATATTATTAAATATTATTAAATATTAAATAATAAAAAATAAAAACAATAAACAATAAACAATAAACAAACAACAAACTAACTAACTAACTAACTAACTAACTAACTAACTAACTAACTAACTAACTAACTAACTAACTAACTAACTAACTAACTAACTCTGTTTCCAAATGTAAAATAATGCACTTGGGGAAAAGGAATCCTCAATCTGAGTGTTGTATTGGCAGTTCTGTGTTAGCAAATACTTCAAAAGAAAAGGATTTAGGCGTAGTGATTTCTGACAGTCTCAAAATGGGTGAACAGTGCAATCAGGCGGTAGGGAAAGCAAGTAGGATGCTTGGCTGCATAGCTAGGGGTATAACAAGCAGGAAGAGGGAGATCATGATCCCGCTATATAGAATGCTGGTGAGACCACATTTGGAATACTGTGTTCAGTTCTGGAGACCTCACCTACAAAAAGATATTGACAAAATTGAACGGGTCCAAAGACGGGCTACAAGAATGGTGGAAGGTCTTAAGTATAAAACGTATCAGGAAAGACTTAATGAACTCAATCTGTATAGTCTGGAGGACAGAAGGAAAAGGGTGGACATGATCGAAACATTTAAATATATTAAAGGGTTAAATAAGGTCCAGGAGGGAAGTGTTTTTAATAGGAAAGTGAACACAAGAACAAGGGGACACAATCTGAGGTTAGTTGGGGGAAAGATCAAAAGCAACATGAGAAAATATTATTTTACTGAAAGAGTAGTGGATCCTTGGAACAAACTTCCAGCAGACGTGGTAGATAAATCCACAGTAACTGAATTTAAACATGCCTGGGATAAACATATATCCATCCTAAGATAAAATACAGAAAATAGTATAAGGGCAGACTAGATGGACCATGGGGTCTTTTTCTGCCGTCAGACTTCTATGTTTCTATGTTTCTATGACCTGACCAGTCACTGGAATACATGAGGCAGAAGATGGTCTCATTGGTATCCTATGCCTTCTTGCTGAGTAAACTTGCTTAATGTCAGTAAACATGCTGGGGTTTTTTGGTGTCTGGAGAGCCTCTGCAGGAAGGGAGGGAAGGCTGTTTTCACCCTCCTCAGGCTCCAAGGAAGCCTCTGTGGACTTGGAAAGTCAAAAAACAGACCTACTAGGTTCAACAGAAGTCAGGAAATGGGCCATTTTCTGCCTCCAGGAGGCGGGGGAGGCAGGGGAAGATGAAAAATGGGCCTGTGGAGCCTACCAGAAGTTGGAATGGGAGATGGGGATCATTTATTTATACTCAAGACCAGTGTTCCCTCTAATTTTTTTGGGGGGTGGGCGGAAAAGTATAGTGTCTGAGCGACAGTCCCTTTGGGACTGGGCGGCACAGAAATAATAAACAAACAAACAAACAAACAAACAAACAAACAAACAAACAAACCACCCTGTTTTGCCTCAGAGAATTTCAAAATAAAATACTGTACTGTGTGTCTATAACAGTGAGCTCATAATAGAGCAACTCTATCAATATCAAAATGCCACTTAAATAGTTGAGCTAGTTTCAAACTAGATTTTGATTTTCTTTCTCTCTTCCTTACTCCCATTCTTTTTCTTTCTCTTTTCCTTCCTCTCTTTTTTCTATCTGTTTCTCTCTCTTCCTCTCTTCCTCTCTCTCTCCTTCCCTCTCACTCTTTCCCTCTCGGCTTCTGGGCAGGTTTGGAAAACTCTGAGTTGATGATGATTTTTAAGTGAGCGATTGCTCACTGCTCAGCTTAGAGGGAACTATGCTCAAGACTCATTTATACCGCCAGGCATGGGGGAGTTGAGATAGCTCTTCCCCCTATGCCATTACAAGTTATGCATGGTATGTTTGTGTGTATGTTTGGTTTTATAATAGGGGTTTTTAGTTGTTTTTTATTATTGGATTGTACATGTTGTGTTTATTATTGTTGTTAGCCGCCCCGAGTTTGTGGAGAGGGGCGGCATACAAATCCAATAAATTATTTATTATTATTATTATTATTTATTATTAGATTTGTATGCTGCCCCTCTCCGTAGACTCGGAGCGGCTCACAGCAATAATAAACAATATATAACAAATCTAATAAAGAAACACTAAAAACCCCATTATTAAAAGCAAACATACAAACAAACATACCATACATAAACTGTATAGGCCCAGGGGAGATGTTTAAATTCCTCCATGCCTGACGGCAGAGCTGGGTTTTAAGGCGTTTACGAAAGGTGAGGAGGGTGGGGGCAGTTCTAATCTCTGGGGGAAGCTGGTTCCAGAAGGTCGGGGCCGCCACAGAGAAGGCTCTTCCCCTGAGTCCCGCCAAATTATGCACACGGTATGGGGCATGTTGGGGGCATTGAATTATGGCTATGGGCGTGGGATAGCGCACGCGCAAGTGCTTTTAGCACCTGAGAGAAAAAAGGTTCGGCTTCACTGGGCTAGATGGTCTGGCAGCTCCCTATAAAAGGGCTGGCTGTCAAACAGAGCCTTTGCTAGGTTGTAAATAGTTGCCAAACAAGCCACTTCTGTCTGCCTTTTCCATCCACTCTGTCTAACACCTCTGTTTCCTATGGTTGTGGTGCTTAAGTTATTCTTTTGCCAGCCATGTTTATATCTGCAGTCTACCATAATTGGACTCATTTTAGCAATTTTATAACAGATGGGAGGGGGGAATTGCACAGAGTGAAGAGCTGGGGTGTTGCAGTGGTCAGAGTGCAGCACTGCAGGCTACTTCAGCTAACTGCTAGCTGTAGTTCAGTAGTTCAAATCTCACCACCGGCTCAAGGTTGACTCACCTTTCCATCCTTCCCAGGTGGGTAAAATGAGGACCCAGATTGTAGGGAGCAATATGCTGATTCTGTAAACCGCTTAGAGATGCCTATAAAAGCACTATGAAGCAGTATACAGTGGTATCTCTACTTATGAACTTAATTCGTTCCGTGACCAGGCTCTTAAGTAGAAAAGTTTGTAAGAAGAAGCAATTTTCCCCATAGGAATCAATGTAAAAACAAATACTGTAATGTGTGTAATTGGAGAAGCCACAGGGAGGGTGGAGGCCCTGTTTCCTCCCAGGAGATTCCTAGAGAGGCCCCATGGAGGCTTCTCCTCGCCTTTTCTGGCCCTGTTTCCTCCCAGGAGATTCCTAGAGAGGCCCCACGGAGGCTTCTCCCTGCCTTTTCTGATTACAGTTTTGAAAGCTCCGGTTTGTAAGTAGAAAGTAGTTCTTGAGAAGAGGCAGAAAAATCTTGAACACGTGGTTCTTATCTAGAAAAGTTCGTAAGTAGAGGCGGTTCTTAGATAGAGGTACCACTGTATAAGTCTAAATGCTGTTGCTATTAGCTACAACAACATTCTTATCTCTGGGACTCTAGGGCATTCGGTCTGCCCCTGGGTGAGAGTGACTGAGGGTTGTCTCCAGTTGGGAATGGTGAATTGATTGTCCATATGTTGGACTTGTGGATGCAGGGGATGGATGTTTGGCTTGCTTTTGTGCAGGGAAAACCCAGAATTCTCAGATTCGGGTTTTCCAAGATGTGCCAATATGGCATCTCTAATAAAATAGAACTTTGAGAAACTTCAAGCCTGACAGTTAAATTGGTAGGGATGTAAGTAGTATCCACAGGATGGCAGTGTTAACTGCCAAGGATTTTCCCAATCCTAGACATTAATTCCTCTTTCTTAGTCATTCATATTTGTAGCAAATAGAGGATTAGAGGTAGCTCTTATCTTTGCCCACACATTTAACCAAGTGAGAATTATTTATGAATGACATAACTCTGAAGGGCTATAACAACATGTGGAGAGCATCTTCTTCTCACTTGCTTTAAAGTTCATGTTTTCAATAGTATCCTCATCTGTTTGATGGAATTAAACAACTATTGAACAAATTGGCAACTTTTCGCATTGCTATACTCTTTATTCAAAGGAATTCAAAGGATTCTTTAATTCTTACTTTTACTTTTATCTCTTATTTTTAGATTTTTTAAAAAATGTGCTTTTATGGCCATGCCTATAAATGGTAAAAAATAGTAACACAGTTTACACATTTTGCTAAACCTTAAGATGTTTGCAGTTGGTAGGCAATATGATATTTAAGTCATGATTTAAGGCTTGATAGGTTGCACAAATTCAACCAACTATTTCCCCCACCCCAGTAAATTATAATTTAACAATCCATTACTTGATGTGATGTTTAAGCAGTTCTGATTACAATGAAGTCTACAAGCAGAGACTGATCTAAGGAGAAAAACTATTCATAGTCTGCAATGCTTTATTACACGGGAATATTTCAATCCCATTCAAATGATGTGTGCTTAATATTGATTTGAATGAGGATATTTCTGATGTTTTTTGTACACCGTGTAGGATGGAAGAGAAGGAAATTATTGCAGCTCCTTCCTGTAGAGGTTTTCCCCTATGGTGGAAATTAGGATCCGTTTGTGAACATTTATAGTGTCAACGAAAAATAAACAGTCATTAACGCTCCTCTCTTTCAGCGTTATATTTTTGAAGAACTCGTTGCCAGAAATAAAAGTTCTCATACATGCCAGTTTTTCTCATTTTTCATTCTTTACTGTGCTGTTTAATGGGAAATCTGGGGGTAATGGATTCAAAGTGCATTTTCTCTAATATCTACTGTGTTGTTAAAGAATCCCTGCAGGTCTAAACGGATAGACTAGCACAGATGCTATTCTATAAATTGAATCTTACATTTCTAAGTTAAAGTTGAATCATGAAACATCAACTTCTTCTTTTCAATGTGATATTAGCTATATTCACACAACATGCCCATCCACGATTACATGACCTCTGGTTTAGAATAGAATAGAATAGAATTCTTTATTGGCCTAGTGCAGGGGTAGGCAAAGTTGGCTCTTCTATGACATGTGGACTTCAACTCCCAGAATGCCTGAGCTAGCATGATTGACTCAGGAATTCTGGGAGTTGAAGTCCACAAATTCTAGAAGAGCCCACTTTGCCTACCCCTGTCTAGTGTGATTGGACACACAAGGAATTTGTCATTGGTGCACATGGTCTCAGTGAACATAAAAAGACAAGTCATAGGTTACAATAAGCAATCAGGTAGCAATATCTATATAACTCGTAAGGGTACAAACAACCAAGTTATAGTCATGCAGTCATAAGTGGAAGGAGATGGGTGATAGGAACGATGATAATAGTAATGCAGCCTTAGTAAATAGCTTGACAGTGTTAAGGGAATTATTTCTTTAGCAGAATGATTGTTATTGTGTCTAGTTGATTTGTTGTGCAGTGCTCTATAGAGTCATTTTGAGAGTAGGTGTTGAAACAATTCATGTCTAGGATGTAAATATTTTCACAGCCCTCTTTTTGACTCGTGCAGTATACAGGTCCTCAATGGAAAACAGGTTGGCAGTAATTGTTTTTACTTCAGTTCTAATTATCTTCTGAACTCTGTGTCTGTCTTGGGTTGCAGAACCAAACCAGACATTATAGAGGTTCAGATGACAGACTCAATAATTCCTCTGTAGAACTGTATCAGCAACTCCTTGGGTAGTTTGAGCTTCCTGAGTTGGTGCAGAAAGAACATTCTTTGTTGTGCTTTTTTGATGATGTTTCTGATGCTAGGTATCTGTTATGTTTGGGTGTTTTCACTCATGTCTGACATCTACAGGGGGCACAGTTATTCCTGATTGGCTGGCCCCTTTGACAGCCCAGTGTAAAAGGAGCTGTCAAACAGGACCTCAGCTGTTGCCATCAGCTGAGAATCATGTGTGTTAGCTACCGCATTTTGGCAACCTGTTAGCTTGTTATGAAATAAAGAGCTGTTAGCTCTTTACTACTCGTTCACCTCAGTCATTCGGCCACAGTTCCGGGAACGGAACAGTGTCCATTTTAGGTCTTGAGATATGATAGAACCCAGAAATTTGAAGGTCTCTACTGTTAATACTGTGTTGTCTAGTATTGTGAGAGGTGTAAGGAAGGAAGGGTTTCTCCTAAGGTCTACCACCATTTCTACAGTTTTGAGTGTGTTCAGTTCCAGATCGTTCCGGTCGCATCACAAGGCTAGTTGTTCAACTTCCCGTATGTATGCGGATGCATTGTAGGCTTAAATGAGTCCAATCATTGTTGTATCATCTGCAAACTTCAGTAGTTTAACAGATGGATCATTTGAGATGCAGTCATTGGTATCTCCCCCTGCCTATGTAGTTTTTTGTGTATGATATGATTGTATGTATGTTTTCATATATTGGGGTTTCTTGTTTTTTAGAATTTTTCAATGTATTGTTGTTATTTTAGATTCTAACTATTAGATTTGTCATTATATATTGTTTTTATCATTGCTGTAAGCCGCCCCGAGTCTACGGAGAGGGGCGGCATACAAATCTTGTTAATAATAATAATAATAATAATAATAATAATAATAATAATAATAGTAGTAGTAGTAGTATAGGGAGAAGAGAAGTGGATAGACCACATAGCCCTGTGATAATTGTACAGGTATCTGATGTGATTTTGCCTAGCTTTACCTGCTGCTTCCTGTCTGTTAGGAAGCTTGTGATCCTACTTACAAGTGTGTTCAGGAATTGATAGCTAATTTACTTTAGTTAGAAGAATGTCCAGTATGATGGTATTAAATGCTGAACTAAAGTCTACAAAGAGGACCCTTGCAAATAAGTCCTTGGAGATTCAAGATGTTGTAGGATGCAGTGCAGAGCCATATTAACAGCATCATCTGTCAATCTATTTGCTCGGTATGCAAACTGCGGGGAGTCTAACAGCAGATCCATGATGGTTTTCAGGTGGGACATCACTAGCCTTTCAAAGATTTTCATAACTACAGATGTTAGAGTAACCAGTCTGAAGTCATTCAGTTCCTTAATGGAGGATTTCTTTGACACTGGGATGATAGTGGAGCGTTTGAAGGAAGAAGGAAGATAAACTTATTTGCCCAGGTTGCTGAACCATATATTCACGGGTTGAATTACACAACAGACTGAGTTGCAAACTAGGCAGCTGCATCATGGTTTAATCTGTTCTGAAAATCCAACCACTGAATAATGATCCCTCTGGCTATCAGTCATATTTCTCAACTTTTGATAAAGTTGTGGATTAATATTTTTTTGATTAATATTTATTTGGGCTCCAAAACTAAGCAGATTGGTACCTATTTAGTAAGTAAATGGGAAGCCCAAGTCAGAAAGTCCAAAGGATGTAGACTCAACTGGGAAAGCAAAAAGACATTCAAGGCCATTTCAAACCACTTTTTTTACTGTTGCCAAGGAAACTACATTTATGTGTGCATATAGTCACCTGGAATTGAGTTCAGCTGGAAGGAACTGTTATTTAATAGAAATAAAATAAGATAAAATCTGGTTAGGTTGCAAAGCCATCTCATACTTGAATGGTCCCATCTATCCAAGTGATGTATTGTATTAAAGCATTTGGCAGACTGTACTAAATTGTATAAACATATGATGTATGTATATGGAGAAGGACATGCAGGTGTTGGCCCACTGGAATGTATACTGTGCTCTAGATGGTATCATTCCCGCTAGTCCTTTGCAAATGGATATACATGTGTTAGCTGCTGACCACCACATAATGCTATGATTGGATATATTTTGCATTAGTTATAATGTGGTTTGAGTAAAAATAAGTAATATGTTTTATAATTTGTGAACTGCTTTTTAATGAGCCCAACATTTATAGTTTATTCAGTAAATCGTGGTTAAACAAATATGCTTTAGTAAAGCAAAGGTGAAAAAAAAGCAAATTCCATGCTTAGCATGATCAGAAAGGGAATTGAAAGTAGGTTTGCGAATGCTGGCTGGGGAATTCTGGGAGTTGAAGTCCAGATATCTTCAAGTTGCCAAGGTTGGGAAACAGTGCCCTAGACTACTTGGAATGTCTGTATTTTTGAGATTGTGATAGAAACAAAGAATAGAAACAAAGAATGCCTGTTGAGGTGTGTCAAGAGGATATTCAGAAGCAGGCATTTTGGGAGTAGTGAGGGGCGGGGGTGTTCCCCCCTTTTTGTATTTTGAAGGCTTATAAAAACCTGGTGGTACCCATAGCCCTTGGATCACATGATTTAAAAATTACACCACACAAAGGAATGCTGATGGATGTTCTAATGGCATTATTTATAAGTATTTTATACAAGGAGGAGCATCATTATGTTTTAGAATATCAATATTAAGTATAAACATTTATGTAGCCCTATACATTCAATTAAGTTGGTACAATGTGTTGTTAAATAATACATTTCTAAGTCTAGTTCATTAGTCATCTGACTTTGTGTCTGATGTCAACTAAACTGTATTTTTTTCTTCGACAATGGTGCTCACACATGTCTGCTTAACATGTGGCAGAACATTTTGTGCCTGTATAAGCCTTACCAGCCATCTATAGACAGCCCACAACTTGTTAGATGTCAAGGTCCTCTTCGAACACGATGGACGGAAATCATCATATTTTTTTTCTTCTCTTTGTGATCAGAGTGGAATTTGTAGTGAGCTGTATGTTACCCAGAATGACTCTAGAAGCTCTTGAGAGATTTCAAAACATTTGCCAACAATCCAATTGATACATATGAAATATCGTCTTATATGGATAGATAGTTTGCTAATGTGAGATTGAGGTTGTAGAACAAAAAGAAGCACATATTTATTAATTAATTATTTATTTATTTATTAGATTTGTATGCCGCCCCTCTCCGCAGACTCAGGGCGACTCACAACAATAAAAAAAAACAATATACAGAGAACAAATCTAATATTTAAAATCTAAAAAACCCATTATTTAAAAGAACATACAACACAAGCATACCATACATAAAACTATATAGGCCTGGGGGAAATGTCTCAATTCCCCCATGCCTGACGACAGAGGTGGGTTTTAAGGAGTTTGCGAAAGGCAAGGAGGGTGGGGGTAATCCTGATCTCTGGGGGGAGCTGGTTCCAGAAGGTCGGGGCCACCACAGAGAAGGTCTTCCCCTGGGTCCCGCCAGACGACATTGTTTAGTCGACTGGACCCAGAGAAGGCCAACTCTGTGGGACCTAACCGGTCGCTGGGATTCGTCCGGCAGAAGGCGGTCTCGGAGATATTCTGGCCCGATGCCATGAAGGGCTTTATAGGTCATAACCAACACTTTGAATTGTGACCAGAAACTGATTGGCAACCAATGCAGACTGCGGAGTGTTGGTATGACGTGGGCATACTTAGGGAAGCCCATGATTGCGCTCGCAGCTGCATTTTGCACGATCTGAAGTTTCCGAACACTCTTCAAATGTAGCCCCATGTAGAGAGTGTTACAATAGTTGATGAGGGCATGAGTGACTGTGAGCAATGACTCCTGGTCCAAATAGGGCCGCAACTGGTGCACCAGGCGAACCTGGGCAAACACCCCCCTCGCCACAGCTGAAAGATGGTTCTCTAATGTTAGCTGTGGATTCAGGAGGACACCCAAGTTGCAGACCCTCTCTGAGGGGGTCAGTAATTCCCCCCCCCCAGGGTGATGGATGGACAGATGGAATTGTTTTTGGAAGGCAAAACCCACAGTCACTCCGTCTTATCAGGGTTGAGTTTGAGTCTGTTGACACTCATCCAGACCCCAACAGCCTTCAGGCACCGGCATATCACTTCCACTGCTTCGTTGCCTGGACATGGGGTGGAGATGTACAACTGGGTATCATCAGCGTACTGATGATACCTCACCCCATGCCTTTAGATGGTACTCTGTCTATTTTCCCTGCAAGCAAATATAAACCAGTAGTTCATAAATAGCTCATTTTCTTAACAAGCTGGGTCCAACCTTCAAACTTTGAAGCATCTAACCTTCTATCAGAATCTTTGTTCAAATCAATTGCAAGAAAAATTCAGCAAATTAGTGAACACAATTGTAGGTGAATTAGCCAAATACCTGGTAGTATTGGCTTGAGAGCAGTAGACTTGTAGAAGTCAATATTTCCACACAGGTTTATATGATTTTATTGTATGCCTTTAGAAATGAAACATAGAATAGAATAGAATTTTATTGGCCAAGTGTGATTGGACACACAAGGAATTTGTCTTGGTGCATATACTCTCGGAGTACATAAAAGAAAAAGATACATTTGTCAAGAGTCGTGTGGTACAACACTTAATGATTGTCATAGGGGTCAAATAAGCAATGAAGAAACAATCAATATTAATAAAAATCTTAGGATACAAATAACAAGTTACAGTCATACAGTCCTAAGTGGGAGGAAAAGGATGATAGGAATGATGAGAAAAAAATAGTAGAAATAGAAGTGCAGATTTAGTAAAAAGTCTGATAGTGTTGAGGGAATTATTTGTTTAGTAGAGTGATGGCGTTCGGGGAAAAAATGTTCTTGTATCTAGTTGTCTTGGTGTGCAGTGCTCTGTAGCAACGTTTTGAGGGTAGGAGTTGAAAAAGTTTGTGTCCAGGATGCGAGCGGTCATTAAATAAAACATCTGTAAGATGACATGATATTAATACACAGCAATTTCATTCTTTAGTGTTGTGGTTGGCTCTGGCCCAGCTCCTGCCCCAAGGAGTGTGGAGGTGAATGTGGGGGAGACATCCACACGCCACAGGCCTGTTTTGCTCCCAGTAGAATCTGCAGACGAAGTGTCCTCTGACCAAGGAAGCGTGAGTGACAGGGAAGAGGGGAGTTTGGCAGACAGCCCAGGAGGAGATCAATCATCTGTATCATCCCTGGATTCTGAACAGGAATTAATGACACATCCACGCATGCATAGAGTGATACATAGGAGACAACAACTGAAGGATTATTACAAGAGAAAATGAGGCCACCTGTGGTTGGGTGGGGCTGCTGTAATTAGTGCTACAGATAAAAGTGCAGCCTGGTGTTTGAGCCTCATGGCAGTTTATCTGATTCATTGTTTTGTCAAGATCGTGGTTTTTGTGCTGTTCAAGATTGTGTGTGGACTCTATGGACTTTAGAATTGGACTCAATTTCCCAGTTATTGGGTGAGCAATTGGACTGCATTGAACCTGTGCCTTGTGTGTACCAGAAAATCCCTTTGACATTTAAAAAGGGAGCTGTTTCTGTTTTTCTGTTTATAAAAACTTTTGGGTTTTCCTTTTATCGTGTGGTGTGTGTCTTCCTGGACTAATTACCCTGTAATTACGGGTGGTTGAGACACGCTGGCAGAACATTTAGATATGGGAAAGCAGGATTGTACATCTTAAGCCATCTGTCATTAACAAATATTTAATGAGACAGAAGGTGAAAATTACTAAATAGAACAGGACATCAGAGTTGGAAGGGACCTTGGTAATGTATGAGATGTATTTCTATTAACTGTACTTTACTGTAAAACATCCTGCATAGTATATGAAATATATCTTTCAGAGATATTGAATGAAACAGTCTGTTCCCCCCTTTGATATTTGCCTGGCACACTCTCCCCTTTTAGAAATGCCGAGACTTATACTCCATAATCTTTCTTCATTGGCTTGGTACATATAAGTTTCCCTAAATTGCTTTGCTATGAAAAGGTTATGTTTCCACAGAGTAGAATGTTAAGAAATTACATCAGCCAAATGCTGAAAAGGGAACAAAACTCAATGTGATGGATATTCTGCTACTGAGTCTTTAGTCAATAAACAAAGATGTTTTAATTATAAGTTACTGTCCAAATGTCATCTAATCCAGCATCTCCAAGCTGGCTATTGAAAAGGATGAAGACAGTGTTGACTCTTTCCAAAACCTCCTCACTTTCTCTGATCCTGGTTCTTCCATCTATACAGTGTTCCCTCGATTTTCGCGGGGGATGCATTCCAAGACCGCCCGCGAAAGTCAAATTTCCGCGAAGTAGAGATGCGGAAGTAAATACACTATTTTTGGCTATGAACAGTATCACAAGCCTTCCCTTAACACTTTAAACCCCTAAATTGCAATTTCCCATTCCCTTAGCAACCATTTAGATTATTACTCACCATGTTTATTTATTAAAGCTTATTAAAAAATATTTATTAAAGGCAGACAAAAGTTTGGTGATGACATATGACGTCATCGGGTGGGAAAAACCGTGGTATAGGGAAAAAACCCATGAAGTATTTTTTAATTAATGTTTTTGAAAAACCGTGGTATAGACTTTTCACGAAGTTTGAACCCGCGAAAATCGAGGGAGCAGTGTACAGTATATCATAACTGAGGGTATTTATGAATTTGTCTGATTCTAGACATTTAAAAATCAATACTTCTTGGTTTAGGATTTGTAGAATCAATGATCCCCCAACCCTTATGGCTGGGTGGCCCAGTGGGTGCATGGGAACCAATCCATGCAAGAGCAGCCCACTGCTCGTGCAAGTTGAGTTCTGCACGTATGTGCAAGCCTGCCGCTTGTGCAAATCAAGTTGTGTGCACCTGTTCACTGACCAAGGAGAGATTCAACCTGGAAATAAGAAAGAACTTTCTGACGGTGAGGGCGATCAACCAATGGAATGGCCTGCCAGCAGAGGTTGTGAATGCCTCAGTATTTGACATATTTAAGAGGAGATTGGATTGCCATCTGACTGGGGTGGTGTAGGATTCCTGCTTGAGCAGGGGTTGGACTAGATGAGCCGCTCCGAGTCTCCGGAGAGGGGCGGCATACAAATCTAATAAATTATTATTATTACAAATCTAATAAATTAGGTTACCTGCAAGGTCCCTTTCAACTCAACTCAACTCAACTCAACAAATAAATAAGTCTATGGAGAGGGGCGGCATACAAATCTAATTAGATAGATAGATGGATAGATAGATAGATAGATAGATAGATAGATGATAGATAGATAGATAGATAGATAGATAGATAGATAGATAGATAGATAGATAGATAGATAGATAGATAGATAGATAAAGCCACTAATAGCCTGGTTCTTAACAGGCCCCATCTCTGTAGTGGATCAAGTCCCAAGTATTGGGAATCCCTGAAACTAAGTAATTTTTGAATTCCATTTAATGCAGCAGTACTATGCTTATTTATTTGGAAGTATGCCCTCCTGCATGTTAAACTGTTTTTCTTATGTTAAACTCCATAAGAAAAAACTCTAAATATCTAGGTATCATTAGGGACTCTGAACATTTCAAAAAATACATTTGCACAACATTATAAATTAACTCTGTATAGTTCCTTTCTAGCACAGGCATAACATAATCAAATCAACATCTATTATAAATACGTAGAGATGCCTGTCTGAGCTGGGTATGACTATCAGATAGCAAGAAAACATTTTTATATACTTTTGCTCTTTGCTTGTTGGACATTGGATTTTTGAGCCCAGACAGACATAAGTTACAGGCTAGATAGAATGGACAAAATGATAAGCCTCAAAGGTTAGTTTAAAAAATTGCATACATTTAAGGATGGATGAAGTGATGTTGGTAAAATGAAAATATTCATGCCAATTAATTGCACTTAGCAGATGGCAGGCTCAGCCTGGAAGCCATCATAACTATGTCATAAATTTATTTAGTGCTGTTAAAATAGAACTCATATCCACAAAAATCATGCTTGGATTTAGTTATAGAATCAATTACTTTTTGCTCAGTGTTGCCTGATTTCTTTGTGCCACACAATACTTTCCGCATTTCCATTTGAGTAGGCCATGGATCCTTTCAAAGATATTTTTACACTCATTATGTAAAAATAAAATCATTCTTTTTATACTCTTATAAAAATAACCAGCTTAGAAAATCCTATCATATTTTCTAAGCAACTAAAAAAAAGAGAGAACGCCAAATAAATATCTTGTTATGTCTTACATTTTACATTTCTTTGAAATTCTATAGAAGCAACATGCAATTAAATGAGATTTTTTAAAATATCTGAATGGATGTTATTAACAAGTTACTCATAGGTGGATGCTTCTATGTGTGAGAAGAGAAAATCCTTGGATTACTATTTGAACATTGACCATAAATAATACAGTACATGCTCATACACTAATATTTTTCTGGATTTTTTTTCAAGCATATTTATTTATTTAGCAAAAATTTTGTAGTCATCCAGTTCACTCTCAGTGACTCTGAGCATCTTACAAAGATAAATGAAGCTGCTTTCATAAAATTGTATTGAGATTTCATTTTCTGCAGTTTCATTTTCCCATTGTTTCTTTCTTCTTAGTGGAAAAAGACTGATGATACAATAATATTTGACTGACAGTGGTAGGAACTGTCAATCAGAAATCAGACTAATATTGTCTGCTCTGACTAGCTGTAACTTCCTGGATGCACTTATCTGGAGGTGGCAAAAACTGAAATTCTTTGCAAGGAACATTCCTATCATTGAGCTCTGACCTTTCCTGTAAATAATTTTGCTATTGCAAAATTCCAATTTTGCAATTTCTGTTATGAAAGTGTTATAAGAGCACAACTGTTTACGGAAACAGGAAATTGAATGTCTGCTAATCACCAAAGGTCAAAATGAGTAATTTCTTCTATTCAAATTATATCGGCCACTTTAAAAGATGGAATTGTAAAAGACCATGCTAAAGAGATAAGATATTTATTCAGCATTACATGTAAATAATTTCTGTAACCTTGAATAAATCAGGTTGCTATAAAACACATTTTTCTGTTATAAACAAGCACATAAATTCTAGAAAAGGAGACTGGTACAATATTTTTCTGCTGAGCCCAAGAAAATATTTGAGGAAGAAAATACATTAAGTACAGCCACTTATTTATTAGATTTCTTTCTAAGGTCGCTAATGTTACCGTATTTGATAATTTGGGATTTGGGATTACTATGTTTTTTATCATGATATATATTCTAGTTTCGTTCAGATTATCGTATCTGAGATAAACAGCACAGCACTAAATCTTATCCCATTTTGTGCTATTTTGTACCTTACAGAAGTTTCAAGTTTGTTGAAACTTCTGTACGGTACCATTCCAGCATGGCACACATGATCATGAGATAAGATTGATGCATGCATAAAAATATCATTAATATTATATTAAATATTCATTGACCTGTTGTAATATACATTAAGTTACCCCATCTGCAGCTTCTGTATATGATTAAGGAGTAAACCTCCAATTTACTTGTACATATGATGTTGAAACATTTGCAAATAAAAAGCCATCTCAGGCAGCATGAAGGACTTCATAGTTTGACCCTGAGCTATACACTCTTTTCTTGGTACCTCATCTTTCTTAAGAGCCAACTATATCCATTAGATAGATCACAATCAATTTCATGCATTTTTAGGCTCACAAATTATTATTATTATTATTATTATTATTATTATTATTATTATTATTATTTATTGGATTTGTATGCCGCCCCTCTCTGGAGACTCGGGGCGGCCTACAGCAATAATAAGACAGTGTACAGTAATAATCCAATACTAAAAATGATTAAAAACCCATTAATATAAAAAACCAGACATACATACAGACATACCATGCATAAAATTGTAAAGGCCTAGGGGGGAAGAGCATCTCAATTCCCCCATGCCGGGCGCCAGAGGTGGGTTTTAAGTAGCTTATGAAAGGCAAGGAGGGTGGGGGCAATTCTAATCTCTGGGGGGAGTTGGTTCCAGAGGGCCGGGGCTGCCACAGAGAAGGCTCTTCCCCTGGGTCCCGCCAAACGACATTGTTTAGTTGACGGGACCCGGAGAAGATCCATTCTGTGGGACCTAACTGGTCGCTGGGATTCGTGCCGCAGAAGGCGGTCACTGAGGTAATCTGGTCCGGTGCCATGAAGGGCTTTATAGATCATAACCAACACTTTGAATTGTGACCGGAAACTGATCAACAACCAATGCAGACTGCGGAGTGTTGGTGTAACATGGGCATATTTGGGAAAGCCCATGATTGCTCTCGCAGCTGCATTCTGCACGATCTGAAGTTTCCGAACACTTTTCAAAGGTAGCCCCATGTAGAGAGCGTTACAGTAGTCGAGCCTCGAGGTGATGAGGGCATGAGTGACTGTGAGCAGTCCAGATAGATAAACCAATTACCCTGGAATATAACATAAATTGTCACTAGGAATTTCCCCCCCAGATTATTGTGTATTGAAAGAGCTTTCAACATTGTTCCCATGGTTGGCTTCAAACATTTGCTACATCATAATTTGTTTAATCATGTTTTGGGATGAAGCATAGTTGACTGACTCACATAAAATGCAAAATTATAAACTATGCTTCATCGAATAATCCATAATTGATTGTAATATAAAATAAATTACCGGTATATATCATACTTTACACACCACATCACTGTGTATGCTCTATAACTTGAATCAAAACCCAATAGCGAGCTTATAATATTATGGCCATGTTTATTTATTTTATTTATTCAATTGTTTATGCTGCCCTTCTCCTTAGACTCAGGGCGGCTTACAACATGTTAGCAATAGCACTTTTTAACAGAGCCAGCATATTGCCCCCACAATCCGGGTCCTCATTTTACTCACCTCGGAAGGATGGAAGGCTGAGTCTACCTTTAACCAGTGATGAGATTTGAACTGCTGACCTACAGATCTACAGTCAGCTTTAGTGACCTGCAGTACTGCACTCTACCTGCTGCGCCACCTTGGCTCTTTTATTATTATTATTATTATTATTATTATTATTATTATATCACTAATATTATATATATTACTAATACACTGTGATATCACTAATATTAGAATTTGCACCATATTGACTGAAAGGTTTGATGTAAATATTTTGTGAAATTCTCATATGGCAAACAGACTTTGTGACAGACATTATTCACTGAAATATCTTCAGTTAATTAAAACAACTGTAAAATAAGCACTTCATTTCTAATTAAACCAAATCATTTTTCATGTTCAAAATGTTTTCTATTGAACAAACAGTATTTTAAATGAATATTTCAGTGTGCTTTTGGCTAGTGTGTACACCAATTTTCTATGAGCAGATGTTTTCAAAATACTAATTACAGTCCCAAATTAGGATTAACACATCTGGGCTGGGAACAAATCAGATCTCTACTATATCGCAGCAAAGAGATCCATAAAACTGTAACTATTTGCTACCATCTAGTGGTCATCTGATTTTTGCAGCTTAGATATGCTAGAAAAGGGGTGTCAAACTCAATTTCATTGAGGCCCATGTCAGGGTTGTGTTTGACCTTGGGGGTGGGTGGGCGTGGCCAAAGTGGGCAACCCAGCGTGATGTCACTCATGTCGGGCGCACCTGGAGTGGTCCAGCGAAAATATTTTCACTGGCAGAGGGTTGCAGGAGGCTGTTGCAGCCTAAAAGTTGCGCTAGCACAACTTAAAGCTTTGGGAACTGTTGTGGTTAGCTCTGGCCCAGCTCTTGCCCCAAGGACTGTGGGGGTAGATGTGGGTGAAACCTTCAAATGTCACAGGCCTGTTTTGCTGCCGACAGCTTCGGGCTGCAAATTATCCTCTGAAGAAGGGAGTGACTGTGAGATGGGACCTTCAGAGGGGGGCCTGGCAGGCAGTCCAGGAAGAAGCCAGTCATCATCTTCCTTATCTTCAATAGAATCTGATGAGGAAGCTGTGATAGACCCACGCATGCGTAGAGCTATGCATAGAAGAGAACAGCTTCAGAGGTATTACAGGAGATAATAGAGTCCACCTGTGGTTGGGTGGGGTTCAAGTAATTAGGGCTGCTGTTAAATGGGCAGTGTGCCGGCCTCGCTGTGTGGAAGATTATCTGATCGTGCTTGTGGAGTTTGCATTGCCGTTCTGGATTTTCCCAGGACCTTGTGTTTGGATTTCAGGACTCTGACCATAAATCATAGTGAGTTTACAACGTCTGAAGAGGAGTAGCTGTGACGAATGGTTAATGGACTTGAGTTTGTTGTTTTGGATATTTCACTGCATTCAAGTTTGTTTGTTTTTAGAAGTGAGCCCTTTGAATTCAAAAGAGGTTTTTCTTTTATTTTTCTTTGGATAAAGAAACTATTGTTGCCTTGTCCTCTGTGTGTGTGTCTGTTTTTGCTACTTTTACATTTAATTGAAGGCTTGTGCCAGGAGCCGGCAGAACAGGAACTATGGTACAATCAGTATTGGGTTCTTACTGATACGTTGGAGGATACCGCACCAGTAGTAAAAATAGAGCTGTGCACGCAACACTGGGTGGTTTGTGGGCACGCACGTGCGTCCAGGGGTGGATTACTGCCGTGCGGCGGGGGAACGGCGTGCGGTAGCAAAAATGGAGCTCCACCCCAGAGCACCCAATTTGCACTGAAAGATGTTGGAAGAAAATGCAGGGCGTCCTGCACAAGCCACGCCCACAGTTTGGTAGTAAAAATTTTGGTAGCCCTTCACTGCACGTGTCCCAGTGAGGTTTTGCTTCTGTGCATGCACAAAAAGTAAAAAGTTCATGAGGGGACACTCACGAGAGAGAGATTTCGGCAGTTTTTTGTCTCTGTCAAGAGCGGAAGCAAAAAAAATCACCGAAATCTCGTACATGTGCATGTCCACTTACAAGATTTTGCTTCCTGCGTATACGCAGAAGCAAAATCTTGCTGGGACGTGCGCGCACCCTCGCAGGACACCCGGAGCTACATGCACAGTGCACCAGTAGCAGTGGCAGCGGCAACCCCCGCCTGGGTACAATGTAGTTGATGAATCCCAGCTAAATAAAACTTCTAGGGTTATTTAAATCAGTGATCGTGTCAGGAGAAAAGTCAACACACATTTGCGTGAAATTTGCATATAAACAAGAAATTTAAAATAATGTTCAGATTTAATTAGAAAAGCAATGATTTTTATTGGTAAAAATGTCTCCCAAGCCATAATCTTTAAAATGTATTTCCTCCATTACGGTAATATAGCAAAAAAGTTACAAATAATCCTAAACATACAGCCACAATGGAGCTCAAATTTCTTTTGCTAAGCTAGGCAGTTATTAAGTGAGTTGTGCCCCCATTTATGATTCTTTCCCCCCCCACAGTTATAATTTATTTATTTATTCAATTCTTCTGTAAGTTTTTTTAAAAACTTTACATTCACTTTTGACATCTTTTTATATTGTGAAAAACTATTTAAAGCTTATTAGAACTTATTTAATTGTACTACTTATTTAAAATCATAGCGTGGCTACAAAAGATAAAAAAAGAGTATTGGTCCCCATATGTTAATTAATAATTAGCAATACTCCTGAAATAAACCTGAAACACTTTTTTGCTGTATTACCGTAATGGAGGAAATACACTTTAAAGATTATGGCTTGGGAGACATTTTTACTTATAAAGATAATTGCTTTTCTAATTAAATCTGAACAGTATTTTAAATTTCTTATTTACCGTATATAATAATAATAATAATAATAATAATAATAATAATAATAATAATAAACAATAACAACAACAACAACAATAACAATAATAATAATAAAATTTTATTTACGGTCAAAGATCATCAATATAATATTAATAATATTTACTGTATATGCCGCTCAGTCCAAAAGGACTCTGAGCGGCTAACAATCAGAATAAATACAGCAACAATAAAAACAGTTAAACTCTAATAATAAAATTCAATAATAACAATACAGTGTTCCCTCAAGTTTTGTGGGTTCAAACTTCGCGAATAGCCTATACCACGGTTTTTCAAAAAATATTAATTAAAAAATACTTCGCGGTTTTTTTCCTATACCACGTTTTTTCCCACCCGATGATGTCATATGTCATCGCCAAACTAATATTTTTTGCAAATAAATAACAAAAAAAATAATTATTGTTAATAAATAATCATGTTTATAAATATCAGGATCACTAAGTGTCTTATTCAATGGTGAGTACCAGTAATAATGGTGAGTAAATGGTTGTTAAGGGAATGGGAAATGGTAATTTGGGGGTTTAAAGTGTTAAGGGATGGCTTGTGATACTGTCCTTAGCCAAAAATGGTGTATTTACTTCCGCATCTCTACTTCGCAGAAATTCGACTTTCGCGGGCGGTCTCGGAATGCATCCCCCGCGGAAATCGAGGGATCACTGTAATATAAAAAATATACATTTAAATCACTGCAGCTATTAAATGAATCGTGCAACTATTAACAGAATCTGGCTTCCTTCATTGACTTTTGTTGGATCACGGCATTCACTGGTAACAGCCGGGGACACATCTGATTGGTGGTTTGCCGAGCGGGAATTTCCAGAGCTTCCCATTGATTGCCGCATCTGACATCTGCATATAAATGAGCTGTCAGATCACGGCTGAGGCAATTTTTGCCTATTTTTTTCATGTTGTTGGTTCTTCTTCTAATTCTCACTGTTGTTCTAATAAAAGAGGTTCTCCTACATTGGCTCGCCTTGCTTTCATAGTGTTCAGGCATAACAACTTTGCTTGTTGGAAGATGGCTGGGAAGATTACAAATGGTGATCACGTGATCCCAGGAGGTACAACTGTCATAAATACGTATCAGTTTTCAAGCACCTGAATTTTGATCACATGACATGGAGATGCTAGAATAGTCATGAATAGTGTTGGGCGAAACGAACCCGCACAACTCGGGTCCATACCGAATTTTGTGGTGTTCGGCATACTGGACCTGAACCCGATTTTTAAAAAAAATTCGTGCTTTTGTTTGGCGTTCGTGCCCAACACCGCGAAAGCCACCGCCCGACTGTCATCTGCTGAGAAGAGGAATCCAGGAAATGATCCATGGAATCCAGGAAGTAATCACCTTGGCGTCCTTAGCAACCTGCCGGTATACGTGACGTCAAAGTTCCGCCCCCGGAATCGCTTCATGGGAGGGATTCCCCAGCTCCTTCAAAGGGAGGTCTTTTCACATAAAAATAAACATTGTTATTTTTACGAAAAAGGACGCCACAATGGCGCTGCAAGCAAATGGCGGTCCTTTCACGTAAAAATAAAAATGTTTATTTTTACGTGAAAGGACCACCCTTTGCTTGCAGCGCCACTGCAGTGTCCTTTCACGTAAAAATAAAAATAAATAAAAATAAAAAATCTGTAAAAATAAAAAACGATGGGATTCCGGGGGCGGAGCTTTGACGTTACGTAGCGTTCGGAGTTCGGGTTCGGGTTTGGCCGAACTTTATGCTAAGTTCATCCGAACTTGCCGAACCCGAACACCATTGGGTTCGCCCATAACTAGTCATGAACAGTCATGGGATTCTCCCCCCCATGTGGGGGGACTCCGTCTGGAGAGTGGAAATGGCCCAGGAATAGCACGGCAATAGATTTCAGCTTGGGAACGTCACGATGGGCAGATTCCCAGCCCAAAATTCGCCATTTTTTTGCTTCTGTGCATGCGCAGAAGAAATAATAATAATGATGATGATGATAATTTATTAGATATGTATGCCACCCCTTTCCGAGGACACGGAGCGGCTCACAACAACAATAAATACAATAGAATACAAATGCAATATAAACTACATTTATATTATTAAATATATTATTATTATTATTAAAACTACATTTATATTATTAAATATATTATTATTATTATTAAAAACTAGCAATTCTAAAACAATCACACCAATCTCATATGTTGAGTCAGGAAAGGTGAGGGGAGAAATTAATCCCCCCATGCCTTTTGGTATAGATGGGTCTTCAACATCTTACGGAAGGCAAGGAGGATGGGGGCAATTCAAATCTCGGGGGGGAGTTGATTCCAGAGGGCTGGGGCCACCACAGACAAGGCTCTTCCCTTAGGTCCCGCCAGACGACATTGTTTAGTCGACGGGACCCGGAGAAGGCCGACTCTGTGGGACCTTATCAGCCTAAATGCCTGCAAAAATAGCCCAAATCTCACTTGCATTCATAAGATTTTGGCTGCTTTCACAATTTTTTGCTTCTGCACATGCCCAGAAGAAAAAATATAGGTGAAAATAGCTGAAATCTCGTGAGATTTGGCTTACTGCGCATACGCAGAAACCAAATTTTGCACGGGGCATGCACATGCACATGTCGGGAATGCGCTTGCCTGCGCCGGGCGCTGAGGACTGTCCGGTTAGTATGGTAAGTGTCTTCCCAATACTGGTCATTTAAAAAATCAGTCATAAGTCACTTTTTCCAGGGCTGTTGTAACTTAGAACTGTCACTAAACGAATAATTGTAAATTGAGGACAACCTATACTTATTCTGGAAGATGGGATAGCTTTGTGAAATGTCAGATAATAACAATGTTTGAAAACTAAATAATTTTCTCCATCAATATTATAAACTCAAGTGCAAAAAGGTAATTGGCTGATTGTATTTTGAATATTTTATCATTTATATTATTTTATACTAGCTTTTTAAAATCTTAGTAGTTACTTCTTGATCCAATTAGCAGTAGTAGATTTATGAATTTGGATTTATAATTAAATAAGTAATTCAAATATATTAAGGTGACCTGGTAGGCCTAATTTCAACTTCTAAGGTATGTTTAATTTGGACTAGTGTGTTAAATGGGGTTTATAGATTTGTAAATCAAAGTAATTTGTTTTTATTGCTTAATATCAGCTTATCAAGAAGGGGTTGGTGAAATATAATATTGGCATAATAATAAGTAATGAATTTAAATGTTTGTGTTTATTTGTTTTTTAAATTGATAAAGTATACAACTTTTATATAGATAAGTTTAGATATAAGGGGTTTTAGTTTGTTTTGAGAATTTTACTAGAGGGAAGAAGGCATTATGGCTTTGATTATAAGATTATAAGATTCGAAGGATTTAGATTTTACACATAGTTTAAGGTACATTAAAGATGGATCTAGTAGTTAGACATTAATTGAGATTTATCTGGATGACGAAATTAGAAAGAAAGGTATAAGGGGGAATGATGATAATCGAAATTAAATAGACGGGATTTAAGAATGTATAATTTGATTATACAAGATGTACTAGTCAAAAACTATTTTATTATAACAAAAGAGAAAGTATATGATTTTTTGTATTATATGATGTGGAAGAAAAAAATAAAAAAATTTACTCTGGGGGAAAAAAAGTGCAAAAAGGTGTCTAACCATGATAACCCTGAATCATCTGCATTTCCAAAATAGCAAACTGGCTCATCCGGAAATATCCCAAATCCATATTGGAACAAAAGCCAGTTCAAAGGCAAACAATAGCGATGCCATCCAAAAATAGCAAAGGTACTTATTATGGGACTATTAGGTTGGGTTGATAAAATTGTTAATGTTAATAATTCCAAAATCCACCTTAATTAACTTTAATGGGGATTTTGGAATCATGCATTTTACATGTAGAGTCCCAAGGTCATGTACTACATCTCATAAAAGGGCACACCTTTATTCTAAAGGCTAAGACAATCTCCAGAGGGTTAACTGTCAAGCAAACATTGACAGCTATTCCATCAAAGTACTATGCTCTCAACAGTCTTTACTTACTTAGAATCTTTCGCGTATGAAGTATGCTCAATGAAAACATGAAAAAAAAAACCCCACTCTCCAGATATTCTCTAATCAGGCTGTAATCTCATGATGATAGAAAAGCAAATCAAAATTGGTTTGTATTAATAAGTAATAAGTAACATGAGACATGTTTTTCAAAAGGCATCCAGACATGTCCTCTATTAAGACATTGTCATTCATCTTGTTTTAAGAGTAAATGTGACAGGGTAGCTAGCAGCATGAACCAAGAAATCCTGGATTCATTTATCAGCCACAATTTCAGTAAATTGCTGGAGGTAAGCCATTGTTCCTTTTGGCCTTAGCCCATCTGTCAAACATGGAAGTAATAATAATATCCACTTCCCTTAAAGGAATGTGCATGGGGCATCCAGATAAAGCAATTAAAAGTTGTGGACATTTTAAATGCTTTAGATGTGGCAACAGAAAATGTTGTTGGCACCTTAAAGGCAAAGGCATTGGTTATCACCTACGGTAGGTGTTTTTTGACAATTGGAATTCATTTTTTTCCTGAAACAAAAGCTTAGGTCATAATATGTGTGTTATTTCTCAAAAGTATTTAAGCATGCAGTTCTGCATTTTATAATACCTAAAAACAGTGAGGTTTTTTTGGTCAATGCAATATACACTGCTCAAAAAAATAAAGGGAACACTTAACCAACACAATATAACTCCAAATAAATCAAACTTCTGTGAAATCAAACTGTCCACTTAGGAAGCAACACTGATTGACAATCAATTTCACATTTTATTTATTGATTTTGTCCAATATACAATGAAGGTTTTAGTGGGTATACACATAGTAAAATACATGATGAAGGTTATAGAGGAGATACTCATAGTAAAATATATCTAAGAAAGAATAGAAGAAAAGTTATAGGAATAGAACATATCAATGAAAGAATAGAAGAATAGATATAGAAGAAAGGTATAGAAGTTATAGGAGAGCAATAGGACAGGGGATGGAAGGCACTCTGGTGCACTTGTACTCGCCCCTTACTGACCTCGTAGGAATCTGGATAGGTCAACCGTGGATAATCCAAGGGTAAAGTGTTGGGGGTTTGGGGATGACACTATGGAGTCAGGTAATGAGTTCCACACCGACAACTTGGTTACTGAAGTCATATTTTTTACAGTCAAGTTTGGAAAGCTTAATATTAAGTTTAAATCTGTTGTGTGCTCTTGTGTTGTTGTGGTTGAAGCTAAAGTAGTCGCCGACAGGCAGGACGTTACATCATATGATCTTGTAGACAATACTTAGATCTTGTTTAAGGCATCTTAGTTCTAGGCTTTCTAGGCCCAGGATTGAAAGTCTAGTCTCGTAGGGTATTCTGTTTCGAGTGGAGGAGTGAAGGGCTCTTCTGGTGAAGTATCTTTGGACATTTTCAAGGGTGTTAATGTCTGAGATGCGATATGGGTTCCAAACGGATGAGCTGTATTCGAGGATGGGTCTGGCGAAAGTTTTGTAAGCTCTGGTAAGTAGTGTGAGATTGCCAGAACAGAAGCTACGTAGGATTAGGTTTACAACTCTTGAAGCCTTCTTGGCTATATTGTTGCAGTGGGCTTTGGCACTTAAATCTTTTGTTATTAGTCTACCAAGGTCTTTAACCGAGTGGGGGTTATCTGTGATAATGCTGTTGTGCACATTCAACTTTGTTCAGAACAAAGTATTCAATGAGAATATTTCAGTCATTCAGATCTAGGATGTGTTATTTGAGTGTTCTTTTTATTTTGTTTGAGCAGGGTATATGGGTTAAACCTCTTTCTGCTTCTGATGTCACTTCACGATCACTCTGGAAATTACATATAATCTTACTTTGTTCAGTAACCAGTAGCAAATGTGCTGATTGAGGAACGCAAATAACTGTCCAGACTGCTGTATTTTGCACCAGCTGTTGCTTTCAGATGACCTTCAAAGGCAGCCTCGTGAAAATAGCAATAACAATAGCATGCCATAGTGCTTTACAGCACTCTCTAAGAAGAGTTACCTTATTGCCCCCAGCAATCTGACTCCTCATTTTACCAACCTCGGTAGGATTAAAGTCTGAATCAACCTTGATCAGATCAGAATCGAACTCCTGGATGTGGACAGGGTCCGCCTGCAATACTGCATTCTAACCACTGTGCCACCATGGCTCATCGTAGTACACTGTTCCCTCGATTTTCGCGGGGGATGCATTCCGAGACCTCCCATGAAAGTCAAATTTCCGCGAAGTAGAGATGCGGAAGTAAATACACCATTTTTGGCTATGGACAGTATCACAAGCCTTCCCTTAACACTTTAAACCCCTACATTACAATTTCCCATTCCCTTAGCAACCATTTACTCACCATTATTACTGGTACTCACCATTGAATAAGACACTTAATGATCCTGATATTTATAAACATAATTATTTATTAACAATAATTATTTTTTTTGTTATTTATTTGCAAAAATTATTAGTTTGGTGATGATGTATGATGTAATCGGGTGGGAAAAACCGTAGTATAGAAAAAAACCGCGAAGTATTTTTTAATTAATATTTTTTTAAAAACCGTGGTATAGCCTATTCGCGAAGTTCGAACCCGTGAAAATCAAGGGAACACTGTAGTTCATTCAGATATGATGCACTGAATAAGGATGGATCTCTTAGATTAAATAGCAGTTATCACAATGTCTTTGACTTATATACTGTAACAGTGGTAGGTTGCTCCTGTTTCGGGCAAGTTCTTGGAACAGGTAGTGCAGGCTGCAGGAAGCTCCACCCACCCACCCGGGATGCTTCTGCACATGCGCAGAAGGGTCACACTCAAGCGCATGCACAAACCAGTGGCAAAATTATTTACAACCTGCCACTGTACTGTACAATATCAATCACTGTTGATAATTGTAGCATATTAATTTGATTGTAAAAATAAGATAAAATTCTTGCTTTAGGACTTTTATTACTTTATTAGGTAGAATTTAATTAAAGTCACCTTGAAAAAATTCTACTCAGTCTTGCTAGGTTTGCAAATTTCATGTGTTCTTATCTTGGGTCTTATTTTACCATTTTTTTACTGTTTTTCCTTTTTTGATTGCATCATTAAATATCCAACAAATAAATAACAGTTGGCCCCAATATAGTTCCCCCAGGGGAACCCACTGTTTACATGCCTTCATTTATTCCTACTCTTCGCTCAAATGCTGGGCGAAAAACATTCAGCTATTTGTTACAGCAAAACATTCACTGTCGCTTAGAATTTAAAATAATACATTTTTGCTGAGTAAAATTAGGGGTAGGGAAAAATCAATTTAATTGAGACTAACATAGGAATCCTTAGAGGAGTTTATTATAAACCTAAATGCCAGATGGAGATGTAGGATTTGTGATATGTTTGGGTAGCAATTTGAAAACATCAGGGTTTAACAGATGAGACGTGTATCAATCTGTTTTCTGGTTGTGGGTCAGAGAGCTGTCAAACAAACATTATTGCAAGGAAACTCTTTGCCAACCTACAGAATTCTTAATTATTTCTTGCTCCACTACCACAGCTACATCATCTAAATAAATGTTCTCGCTACAAGGAAACAGAACAGAACAACAGAAAAAAAACGACAAAGGAAAGAAAATGAATGGTAATTGTTTGTTCTTGCCAAAATGAGCCACTGAGAAGGAAAGTAAGCCTTAAGCAACGCAGAAGGGGGAGAAGGGTGGAATCTTTTAAAACCTTCCTGACTAAATTCACTCAATGAGCACAGAGCGCTTTGGGGAGGAAAGTGAAAAAATAAGAGAAATAAAAGAGAATGGAAGGAGAACAATGGAACAGGGGAAATCTTGCAACGACGCAACCTTGTCTTGGTACTAATCCCATTTGTGTCAGCATATTTAATGCCCATTGTTATTGTATTTGGGCCAGTTCTGTAATTATTTGAAATGATGCAGAGGATCAAGTTGGTATCGGGGGGGAAAAAAGGGGGATCTACATTCCAGTGTTCCAGCAGATTTTACACAACCAAAAGAATATGGTATACAGTGATACCTCGTCTTACGAACTTAATTGGTTCCGGGAGGAGGTTTGAAAAGTGAAAAGTTTGTAAGACGAAACAATGTTTCTTATAGGAATCAATGGAAAAGCGAGTTTTCGGAGAGGGGCGGCATACAAATCCAAATAATAAATAAATAATGCGTGCAAGCCCAAAACTCACCCCTTTTGCCAGCAGAAGTGCCCATTTTTGCACTGCTGGGATTCTCCTGAGGTTCCCCTCCATGGGAAACCCCACCTCTGGACTTCCGTGTTTTTGTGATGCTGCAGGGGAATCCCAGCAGCGCAAAAATAGGTGCTTCGCTGACAATGGAAGTCCAGAGGTGGGGTTTCCCAGCGAGGGGAGCCTCAGCGAAATTGCAGCATCACAAAAACACGGAGGTCCTCGAAACCCCACTTCCGGACTTCCATGTTTTTGTGATGCTGCGATTTCGCTGAGGCTCCCCTTGCTGGGAAACCCCACCTCTGGACTTCCCTTGCCAGCAAAGTGCCTGTTTTTGCACTGCTGGGATTCCCCTGCAGCATCGCAAAAACACGGAAGTCCGGAGGTGGGGTTTCCCATGGAGGGGAGCCTCAGGGGAATCCCAGCAGCGCAAAAACGGGCGCTTCGCTGGCAACAGAAGTCCGGAGGTGGGGCATGGGTTTGTAAGGTGAAAATAGTTTGGAAGAAGAGGCAAAAAAATCTTAGACCCGGGTTTGTATCTCGAAAAGTTTGTATGACGAGGGGTTTGTAAGACGAGGTATCACTGTATTAGCATATTTAGATACAACATATTAGAATAATAAAACCAAATACAGAACTTTTTTTTAATCAGTTGATAATCTATCATTACAAAAGGGGCATTAATCCATAAAAGCATTCAATTTGCAAAAATGCATACTGGGCAATATATTATTTAGCCTTCAAAAATATACGTTTCAATTTCTACTACTGATCTATCATGTTCAGTAATTCCCTTGGCTGAAACTTTCTACTAAAGCACTATTATATTTTTTTACTCATAGAAGCATTCTGGGCCAGTGGTGGGTTACTCCTGGTTTGGTCCAGTTCTGCAAACCAGTAGCGGGCGGTAGGGGAAGCTCCGCCCACTCATCCGGAACTCTTCTATGCATGCACAGAAGCATCACACGTGAGCGTGCGTGTGAACCAGTAGCAACGAGTTTTAGATCCCATTACTGTTCTGGGCGTTTCAGAAGGTTTATTACTTAATATTGTTGTTAGTTGCGGAGTTGTGTACTTCCTAACAATTGCCATAGAAGTGATGTAGGCAAAAATGTATATTGTTTTGTAATCTGAAACCGAAATCAAGGGTGGGCAAATTTATTAGTTGAACTTAAACACCTTGTTGTGCATAGACATTTTTTGAAAACATACTTTTCATATATAAATCCATAAAAATACATTTTGACATCTGAAATGCTTCAGAAAATTCTCCTCCAAGCATGTTTATTTATTGCACCTTCCCCTAAAGGTATCATTTTAATTTTATGTACAAACAATTGAATGTATTCTCCTTAATAAATATAATCAAAGCTACAGAAAACATAATAAACATGGTGAAACTGACTATTTTAGTTTCACTCAACAATAACTAAATAATAGGGTAGCTGGAATGATCAAAGGGAAAGAAGCTTTCAGTTGTCGATGTTTCTGCCTTTCTTATGTTGGTAGCATTAAAAGAAGGCCTGAATCTATAACATAGTAACATTATTAACAGCAGGCTATGGCATAGTTAATAGGACATATCTTTTTTTAAAAGAATATTTTTTATTGAACATCAAGTGTTGTGGTTGGCTCTGGCCCAGCTCCTACCCCAAGGAATGTGGAGGTGGATGCAGGGGAAACATCAACATGTCATAGGCCTGTTTTATTGCCGACAGAGTCAGGGAGTGAAATTTCCTCGGAAGAAGAAGAAGGTGGGGTGACTTGGAAGAGGGGAGTTTGGCAGACAGCCCAGGAGGAGATCAATCATCCTTATCATCCCTGGATTCTGAACAAGAATGTATGAAACATCCACGCATGCATAGAGTGATGCATAGGAGACAACAACTGAAGGATTATTACAGGAGATAAATGAGGCCACCTGTGGTTGGGTGGGGCTGCTGTAATTAGTGCTACATTATCTGTAGCACTAATTACAGCAGCACCACCCAACCACAGGTGGCCTCATTTATCTCCTGTAATAATCCTTCAGTTGTTGTCTCCTATGAGCAGCCTGCTGTTTTAGCCTCATGGCAGTTTATCTGATTCATAGTTTCGTCAAGATCGTGGTTTTTGCTGTTCAAGATTGTGTGTGGATTTTCTGGACTTTAGAATTGGACTCAATTTCCCCATTATTGGGTGAGCATTTGGATTGCATTTAACCTGTGCCTTGTGTGTACCAGAAAATCGCTTTGACATTTAAAAGGGAGCTGTTTCTTTTTTTTCTGTTGATAAAGACTTTTGGGTTTTCCTTTTATCGTGTGGTGTGTGTCTTTCTGGACTAATTACCCTGTAATTATGGGTGGTTGAGACACGCCGGCAGAACAATCATGTATCCCAGCGACCTTCTCCAGGTCCCATCAGCCAGGCAATGTCATCTGGGGGGGCCTAGGGGAAGAGCCTTCTCTCTGGCGGCTCCGAGCCTTTGGAACCAACTCCCTCCAGAGGTTTGTACTGCCCTCACTCTCCTGGCCTTCTGGAAGGCTTTAAAAACTTATCTGTGCCAGCAGGCCTGGGACTGCTGAACTTTAACATCTGGCCCCGGCCCTTAGCATGACTGTGGTGTGAATGAGTAGGGTTGTATATTTTTACATTTGGGGTTTTTTTAGAATGTTTTAACCATTGGACTTCCAATTTGTGTATTTTATGTTGTATATATATACAATCTTTCCATATTAATTTGCATCAATTTTACATCCATTTGTCCCTCATTTTCAATTAACAATTAATTATACATATATTTCCCTCATTATATATATTTCTATTATACTACACAATATTACAGTCATTTCTTATATGTCAATTCCAATTCATTGCTCCTTTCTTACTTTGAGATTACTCTTTCTTAACCTTTACCCCTGTGATCTAGCCATTTATACCGATCATTCCATATCTTATAATATTCTAATTCTTCTTTATTTTGTATTTATTTATTTTGTAAGACTGTCCATTTCTGGGCACTCTAAAAATTTTAAAATCACATTTTCCTGTTGTCCAAACAGTGATAAACACTCACAATGAAGTATACAGTGATCCCCCGGTTATTGCGTCCCCGACCATTGCGAACAGGGTAATTTGCGATTTTTGAACCCAGAAGTCAAAACACCATCTGCGCATGCGTGCCCTTTTTTCTATGGGCACGCATACGTAGATGGCGCCGGGCAGATCAGCTGCTGGGCGGCTTCCCTGGGTCTTCCCCCTCTTGCTGGCGGGAGGGCGAAGCCCCCCCCCAGCACCCGCTCGCCCGCCCTTCGCCCGGGAAGTTCGCCAGGAGTCAGCGGAGAACGGCGCGCCTGCTTTAAAACGATCGGAGCTTTCCAATGAGTCCCGAAGACAAACGTCAAACTTCCGCGTTTGTCTTCAGGACTCATTGGAAAGCCGCGCGGGTGTTTTAAAACGTCGCCGCCGACATGGGGGGCTTGCTAGCACCCCCCCAAACCCGGGTTGGGGGTTCGGGGGGGTGCTAGCGAGCCCCCCATGTCGGCGGCGACGTTTTAAAACACCCGCGCCGCCCCCAATCTTCGGCTCCTCGCTAGCGCTGCGGAAGTTAAAAACACCATCTGCACATGCGCAGATGGTGTTTTTACTTCCGCAGCGCTACTTCGCGAAAACCCGCTCGTTGCGGGGGGTCCTGGAACGGAACCCTCGCAATGAGCGGGGGATCACTGTAATCCCAAATCCAGGAATCCAAACACAGTCTTGAATACAATCAGGAAACAACAATTCACCTTGACGAACTACGATCAGATAATCTTCCACAACGGCCAAGCCAGCATGTTGCTATTTTATCAGCAGCTCTAATTACTGGAGCCTCACCCAACCACAGGTGGCCTCTCTTATCTCCTGTAATATGTCTTAAGTTATTCTCTCCTATGCATAGCTCTACGCATGCGTGGGTCTGTTATACGTTCCTCTGTTGAATCCAAAGAAGATAAGGAAGATTGATCTCCTCCTGGGTAGTCAGTCAAGCCCCCCTCTTCCATCACACCCACACTTCCTTCGTCATTGGATACTTCACTAGATGTTTCCCCCACATCCACATGCACATTCCTTGGGGCAGGAGCTGGGCCAGAGATAACCACAACACCCAGTAGGCTCGTTTTTCACCCTCCCCAATCTCCAAAGGTTTCCCTGGAGCCAGGGAAGAATAATAACGCCCTCCACCATCCCTCTGGAGGCTCTCTGGAAGCCAAAAACGCCCTTCCAAAAGCCTCTGTGTGAGCCAAAAATCAGCTGGCTGGCACACACATGCACGTTGGAGCTGAGCTAGGGCAACGGCTCATGTGCCAGCAGATATGGCTCTGCGTGCCACCTGTGCCATAGGTTCGCCATCACTGTTACATAGGATTCCTGCGTTGAGCAGAAAGTAAGATTCAATGGCCCTTCCAAGTTTATGGTTCTATAAAGAGAAAAAAGAGCAAGCCCCAAAGTTGACATTAAATTCTCTCAATCACCCTCAATAGTTTGGCACAGGATCAGCCCTGCTGAAATAGTTGTCAATTAATTATTCACTCAACTATGCAACATCCACATCTGTTGCCACAGCTTGATGCTTCATAATTTTAGCAATGAATTGAAGTCCAAAATGCTTTTTGTCCACAAATGGCCACGAGGCCGTAGGCACAGTGCTTTATGAAACCCTGCCAAGCTTGAGTTAAAAACACACATACGGGCTAATGGTTTGCAGAGAAGAATTAGAGCTTGATAGATTTTAGGCTTCGTGGAAAAATGGAATTAACAGCTACAGAAACATACGTGAGTTCGTTAGCTGGCAAAGGGCTCATTAAAACCACACGCTGTGTTTCCTTTCAGGACACAGCTGTGCCTATGCCAAACTGCACAAGAAACTGAACTCCTGCCTGAAGCTAACAGCTCTGGTGTCCTGCATCATCCGAATGAAGACGCAGCTCTCTCCCGAATTCCTTCCAGTGTGAAAATTACAAATGAGAAGGGGAAAAGGTCAGTCTCAACAACTGCCTGAGGAATTGTGGCTTCTTTTGAACCCTTGTACACAAAGAAAGTCGCATATAGGATCCTTCACACGTGTGCCACAAATGGCCCTCATGAATATCAATCTGAGGGAAGTGATAAATCCAACCAATTTTCTACCCGACGAGTGATTCTCATAGCACAATATAAATATGAATGCTGAAACTCAGTATGTCTATGACTAAAACACTTAGGGGGGAAAAGGTAACTAAGATAGATGGATGGATGGATGGATGGATGGATGGATGGATGGAAGGAAGGAAGGATGGATGGATAGATAGATAGACAGACAGACAGATAGATAGATAGGTATGAGGGTAGATTGATAGGTATGAGGGTAGATAGATAGATAGATAGATAGATAGATAGATAGATAGATAGATAGGTATGAGAGTAGATAGATAGATAGATAGATAGATAGATAGATAGATAGATAGATAGATAGATAGGTATGAGGGTAGATTGATAGGTATGAGGGTATATAGATAGATAGCTAGATAGATAGATAGATAGAGATAGATAGATATAGATATAGATAGATAGGTATGAGAGTAGATAGATAGATAGATAGATAGATAGGTATGAGAGTAGATAGATAGATAGATAGATAGATAGATAGATAGATAGATAGATAGATAGATAGGTATGAGAGTAGATAGATAGATAGATAGATAGATAGATAGATAGATAGGTATGAGAGTAGATAGATAGATAGATAGATAGATAGATAGATAGGTATGAGAGTAGATAGATAGATAGATAGATAGATTGATAGATAGATAGATAGATAGATAGATAGATAGATAGATAGATAGATAGATAGATGATAGATAGATAGGTATGAGAGTAGATGGATGGATGGATGGATGGATGGATAGATAGATAGATAGATAGATAGATAGATAGATAGATAGATGCTGAAATGAATGTGTGTGAGCCTTGGAGGAGGCCATTGGGAGACCCAGGATTGTTTCCCCACACCCACTCTGGGTTTATGTTCTGAGATGAACTGATTCCAAAGAAATGAGCTGTATGTGTGTGGAGAGGGCTGATTTACTTATTTATTAGTTTTCTTGTTAAATGTATATCTATGCTTCTTGTGAGTTGGGCTGGATTGAATTGTCTAAAGCAGGGGTATCAAATTCGATTTCATTGAGGGTTGGGTCCAGTCCAACTCACAGAAAGCATAGTACTGTAGTATTAAAATCAGCCATTGCGTGAAGGGCTGCTCGTCTTTGACGCTACTGGTGCGCCCTCCGTGGCCCCACCTCCGGACTTCCGTTGCCAGCGAAGCGCCTGTTTTTGCGCTGCTGGGATTCACGTTTATTGAGTTGTAAATATCTCTCACGCTGTAACACATCATACATAATTGAATAAGAGTGAGGTTTCATATTTTCTCAGACCCTCTCATTGTTAAATTTAGGTGATTCCGGGACCGCCTTCTGCCGCACGAATCCCAGCGACTGGTTAGGTCCCACAGAGTTGGCCTTCTCCGGGTCCCTTTGATGAAACAATGTCGTCTGGCGGGACCCAGGAGAAGAGCCTTCTCTGTGGCGGCTCCAACCCTCTGGAATCAACTCCCCCCGGAGATTAGGACTGCCCCCACCCTCCTTGCCTTTTGCAAACTCCTAAAAACCCACTTCTGTCATCAGGCATGGGGAAATTGATTTGCCTGGGCCGTTTCCGTTTTATGTATGGTCTGTATGAGATGTATGATTGGGTTTTTTTTAATATTAACGGTTTTAAATTTGTTGTAATCATTGGATTTGTATTGTTTCTTGTTGTGAGCCACTCCGAGTCTTCAGAGAGGGGCGGCATACAAATCTAATCAAATGAATGAATGAATGAATAAATAAATAAATAAATTCCACTATGTTAATTTGGGGGGGGGGACCCTGCAGGAGCATCTGGCAGAGACTTTGTCTTCCCATAGCTGTCTCTGCAAAAGACCCTGAGAGCAAAACTAAATGTGAAGGTGCTAAGTGAATCACTTGGGCTCATGTGTGGTTGGCTCTGGCCCAGCTCCTGCCCCAGGGAATGTGGATGTGGATGCAGGGGAAACTTCAACATGTCACAGGCCTCTGTTATTGCAGACAGAGTCAGTTCAGAGTTTAGTTTCCTCGGACAAAGAAGAAGGTGGGTGGGAGTGACTCAGCAGAGGAGGGCTTGGCACACAGCCCAGGCAGTCAATCTCCATTATCTTCCATTGATTCGGATGAAGACATTTTGGATCCACGCAAGCGCAGAATTATGCGTAGAAGAGACCAAGTAAGGACATATTACAGAAGATAAGAGCGGCCACCTGTGTTTGGGTGGGGCTCCAGTAATTAAGGCTGCTGCTATAAATAGCAACATGTGGGTTTGACCGTTGTGGAAGAGTATCTGATCGCAGTTCATCAGGAATCCTGTGTTGCTGGTTTCTGGACTTTGTTTGTTGATTTTTCACACCTCTGAAAACGAAGCAGAGCAACGTGTGTGTGTCTCACTTCGTTGGAAGAAGGGGTGTGAAGTTTCTTCACAGCTACTAGCTACGTACTTAATGACTGCTTAAGGTTAATTGTACAGACTACCCGGTTGTTTTGGGACGAGTGCTCTTTGCAATACAAAAAGAGTGCTTAGTTTATTTTGACTTTTGGGATAAAGAACATTGTTTTGAATTTTCTAACGTATGTGTGTCTGAAATTTGTATCCTTGAATTTTCGGGAGGCTCCTACCAGAGAGCCCGGCAGAACAGGCTCATATAATTAACAAATAATAATAGCATGCAAGGCACGAAATTCCCAACAGAATCTGGGGTAAAAGTCGAACTCAATATTACCTGCTTGGGATATAAGAGAAAGAGAAGACCAGCTCCCACGTAGAACATTGATCCATCTGCCAATCAATAAGCCAGTAATGAATAATAATAAAGGCAGAGAGTATCCATATTACCGTAGTTACATCATTCAAATCCACCAAATAGTTTCCCCTGTGGTGCAGAATAGAGCTTTCAGTCTCTTGTTTCTACGAGGATAATGCATCACATTTTTTTCTCAGCCTACCGTAATGGTAGGAATGCGAAACTTTAGATATACATTATTTGAATTGTCAGGGGTGCGTGTGTAAATTTTGTGTTTCTTCAGACAGCGTAGCTGCAGCAGTGTTACAAAATGGCATCTGGATAGTTCAGTGGATTTCAAGCTGGCTGAAGCGTAGACATCAGAGAGTTATTGTTAATGGCGAGTATTCTGAGCAGAGACAGGTTACAAGCGGTGCGCCACAAGGGTCTGTTCTGGGTCCTAGTCTTTTTAATATGTTTGTGAGTGATATAAGGGAAGGTTTGGTAGGGAAGGTTTGCCTATTTGCCGATGACTCTAAAGTGTGCAATAGGGTTGATATTCCTGGAGGCATCTGTAATATGGTAAATGATTTAGCTTTACTAGATAAATGGTCAAAGCAATGGAAACTGCAGTTTAATGTTTCCAAATGTAAAATAATGCACTTGGGGAAAAGGAATCCTCAATCTGAGTATTGCATTGGCAGTTCTGTGTTAGCAAAAACTTCAGAAGAGAAGGATTTAGGGGTAGTGATTTCTGACAGTCTCAAAATCGGCGAGCAGTGTGGTCGGACAGTAGGAAAAGCAAGTAGGATACTTGGCTGCATAGCTAGAGGTATAACAAGCAGGAAGAGGGAGATTGTGATCCCCTTATATAGAGCACTGGTGAGACCACATTTGGAATACTGTGTTCAGTTCTGGAGATCTCACCTACAAAAAGATATTGACAAAATTGAACGGGTCCAAAGACGGGCTACAAGAATGGTGGAAGGTCTTAAGCATAAAACGTATCAGGAAAGACTTAATGAACTCAATCTGTATAGTCTGGAGGACAGAAGGAAAAGGGGGGACATGATCGAAACATTTAAATATGTTAAAGGGTTAAATAAGGTTCAGGAGGGAAGTGTTTTTAATAGGAAAGTGAACACAAGAACAAGGGGACACAATCTGAAGTTAGTTGGGGGAAAGATCAAAAGCAACGTGAGAAAATATTATTTCACTGAAAGAGTAGTAGATCCTTGGAACAAACTTCCAGCAGACATGGTTGGTAAATCCACAGTAACTGAATTTCAACATGCCTGGGATAAACATATATCCATTGTAAGATAAAATACAGGAAATAGTATAAGGGCAGACTAGATGGACCATGAGGTCTTTTTCTGCCGTCAGTCTTCTATGTTTCTATGTTTCTATGTACGTTACAAGCAGCGTGTCGTCATTGAGTTCCTCACAGTGGAGTAAGAAACTGTTGGGAACATTCACAAACATTTTTGTACCGTTTATGGAGAATCTGCATTCGACAGAAGTACGGTTAGTCGCTGGGCACAGAGGGTGAGGCAATTAGAAGATGGTTCGGCAGAACTCCAAGGCTTCGTGACCAGAACAAGGAGTGGTACCAACAGGGCATATATGCCCTTGTGTCTCGCTGGAGGAAGGCCATAGAACGGGATGGAGATTACATGGAAAATAGGGAGTGTAGAAGAAACATCATTCTTTCTTGTGTGTAAGTTTAATTGTATTCAATAAATAATTGTTGGGGGGAAAACCGTGGTACATTACGTTCTGGGGGACCCTTCTAGTTTGATGCCTTAAACATTGCCCCAAACTGACTTCCAACTTATGTTATGTATAGATCCATCTATTATTTGAAAGCTGGATTTGCACACTGCCAAGGTTGGCTCTGAGAAATATAAATTAAATACCTTACTGTTGTATCACTTCTGCTGCTTAGAACAACAGAAAAGGTAACCTAAAAATGCATTGGTTCCCTCTTCACTAAACAGAGCTCATGTTCTGAGACTGAGGGGGAGAGACCGATTTGTAATTTGATGGGCAATTGTGTGGAAATTATGTGCTGCGAAATAGACCATGAAATGTAACACAGATAGCAATGTTAAGGGAAAAAGTTACTACTTGTCATTTTCAGAACTACTCCTTCTGGAACATAAATGGCTTCCGGCTGATTTTTCATTCTGTGAGTTCACTTCTAAATTCCATCAACCCATGCACACAAAGACTTTGTTCCTCAAACAATTTTTATAACGAGTGCTATTAGGTATAGATGTAAATATGCTAATCTGGGGATTGGTAACCCATGGTCTGCAGCCTGAAGAGCATATGCTGATTCACACGCTACAGGCAGTTCTAAGAGAAAAAGGTCTTAGCTCAATACAAAATTGAAAAGTCTCACCAGTACTGGCTTCATTGGGCTTTAATAGGCTTAATTTGATATTGGAAAATATTTGGAAATTTGATATTGGTACCGTCTTCTGCTTCATGGATCCCAGCGGCCGGTCAGGTCCCACAGAGTTGGCCTTCTCCAGGTCCCGTCAAATAAACAATGTCGCCTGGCGGGGCCTAGGGGAAGAGCCTTCTCTGTGGTGGCCCCGGCCCTATGGTATCAACTCTCTCCAGAGATTCATACTGCCCCCACCCTCCCGGCCTTCCACAAAGCTTTAAAGACTCATCTCTGCCGTCAGGCTTGGGGCCACTAAATTTAACATGGCCAATGAATGAATTTATATGTATGATAGGGTGAATGTAAGCGACTGGTTTTAAGAAATTAGGGTTTTAGGATGGTTTTTTTTTTAAGGTTTAGATTTCTAGATGTTTTGTATTTTTCTTGATGTGAGCTGCCTTGAGTGTGAGGAGAAGGCAGCATAGAAATCTAATAAATAAGTAAGTGAATATAAGTAAATAAATTAATACATTATAAATAAATAAATTGGAAAATATTTTGAAAATATTTTTTAAGACAATGCAGCCCTTTGCAGCTGCAATAGATTGACTCCTTTGATCAGTGTAACCAGAAGTGGTTCCTACCAGGTGCAGTCTGGTGCACTGCTCCGGTATTGGCCCACCGATGATGCAATTTTGGTGCGATAGCTCCGGTGCTGTTTTTGCTGGTCCGTGCACACCACCATCTTTTTTTTCTAATTTTAAGTTATTTTCTTTGGCTCTCTGAGCATGCAAAGATGTAAAACTGAACCTCTACACATGCACGGAAGCAAAAATGCACTAGGGTAGGGGTAGGCAAAGTTGGCTCTTCTATGATTTGTGGACTTCAACTCCCAGCATTCCTGAGCCAATCATGCTAGCTCAGGGATTCTGGGAGTTGAAGTCCACATGTTATAGAAGAGCCAACTATGCCTATCCCTGCCCTAGGGGATGTGTGCAAAGCATTACGAGACGCACACAGTGCACCAGTAGAAAAAGTTAAGAGGATCCCGCACCAGAGCATAACCATATGTATTGCTGAAGTTTAATACAGGTAGTCCTTCTCTTATAACCCCAAATGAGTCCAAAATTTACATTACCAAATGAGACATTTGTTAAGTGAGTTTAAGGTCATGAAAGGGGATCATATGATCCTGCAACCGTCAGTTGCAGAGTGTCTAAATTTTGATCACATGATCAGGGGGTTGATGTAACGGTCGTAAGTGTGAAAATGGTCATAAACTACTTTTTTCAGTGCCATTGTAACTTTGAACGTAAACAAACTATTGTAACAGTCACTAAACAAACTGTCGAGGACTACCTATATAGGTAGTCTAAAGTTGGATAATAATGAATTAGTTCAATAAAGAACGTAGTTATAACAACTCTAGTAATAGCCCCCCAGCAACTGCTGAAATATTCAGCAAAAGGGAGAGCTCAACAATTTTATGGATTTAAAATCCCTAAAATCCATCCAATTTAAACTAAAAAGCAACTGGAAACAAGTGATGATTTTCCAATATGGTTATAATACTTGTCAGCTTTAATGGGTTTATTTTTACTTGGGGTCTTAGAAAGTAAGGACCATGTTCATTAAATGGGATGTTAATGTTAATAATCTAGAAAGGAAATCTGCATTTAGAAAATACATGACATGTTTAGTCAGGTTTGATAAAATTATATTTGGCTGAGGAGGAGAGGAACATACTTTAAGTTATTCACTACGTTGACCTCTTAGCTAGTATTGGAAATAATAAACATTTTTAGGGCCGGAATTTGCCTGAAGGTGCCTGAGAATTGCAAGCTGCCCCACCTGTGCTCAAATATTTGCCATCATTTTTATATTCATATCATAGAAACATAGAAACATAGAAGTCTGACGGCAGAAAAAGACCTCATGGTCCATCTAGTCTGCCCTTATACTATTTCCTGTATTTTATTTTAGGATGGATATATGTTTATCCCAGGCATGTTTAAATTCAGTTACTGTGGATTTATCTACCACGTCTGCTGGAAGTTTGTTCCAAGGATCTACTACTCTTTCAGTAAAATAATATTTTCTCATGTTGCTTTTGATCTTTCCCCCAACTAACTTCAGATTGTGTCCCCTTGTTCTTGTGTTCACTTTCCTATTAAAAACACTTCCCTCCTGGACTTTATTTAACCCTTTAACATATTTAAATGTTTCGATCATGTCCCCCCTTTTCCTTCTGTCCTCCAGACTATACAGATTGAGTTCATGAAGTCTTTCCTGATACGTTTTATGCTTAAGACCTTCCACCATTCTCGTAGCCCGTCTTTGGACCCGTTCAATTTTGTCAATATCTTTTTGTAGGTGAGGTCTCCAGAACTGAACACAGTATTCCAAATGTGGTCTCACCAGCATTAATGGGAATAATTCCCATTCGTAAAAACTAAATCTAGAATATTCTCCCCTCTAGTTGGTGTCTTAACCAGCTGTGCCAGAGCTGCTCCTGTAAGGGCCTCTACTATATTCTTACTTTTGCATGTAAGGGCACTGGGGATATTCCAGTCAACATCAGGCATGTTGAAATCACCCATAACCACAATATCTCCCTTTACTGCCATTTGGGTAATTTCATCCACCATCTTGTTGTCATATTCCTCAGATTGCCCTGGAGGCCTATAGATCAAATGAATGGGATGCCAAATAACATCTCTCTCTCTCTCTCTCTCTCTCTCTCTCTCTCTCTCTCTCTCTCTCTCTCTCTCTCTCTCTCTCTGTTTTCATGCATCTGCATGTACATAGCAGTAATCAATAGTACTTGGGGTAATGAGAATGAAACAAGGACATTTGTGGTCAATTAGCATATGTGACTTCACTATTCCAGACATTTTGTTAATTGGGTCGGTGCCTTTATAGGCCCACAGAGACCAAATGCTTACTTTGCTAGCTCTTGTGTTCAATAGGTCAACATACTTGAAAAATATTCTTATTACATTATGCCAAGAGTAATTTAGACAGTTACTTTTTTTTTGACACCATTTACAAAAAGTATGCATTTGTTTCTGCTTTGCTGAGCGAAACCAAACCAAAACAGACCAGTTATAAAATAGTGTAAACTGCGACCATCTGATCGAGAATTTAATGTAATGGTTGGGGTAAAAAAAGCTTGATGCCTTTTGTTTCTCTTGTGCAATGTAATCATGTTCTCTGAATTAGTGATATATCAAAATTTAAAACAAACAAACATCCAGTATGGTTTAATGGACAGAAATCTCAGTGCAGAGGGAAATAAAATAAACGTAGAATTAAAATATATGTACAACCTAAAACAAGTTTCATCTCTGCTAGTTTCTGTAGGATAGATGAGGTGGGAGCTCGTTATGGGACTTGGATCAATCAATAACCTATCTAATTTGATGTACACATTACTTTGGTGATGTGTACCTTCCGTATGGGTTCTGTTGAAATCTGGAATGGGCAGTTGTTGCCAACCACAAACAATTTTTATGGCGTTTCATGTTGCCATCTGTTTAGAATGTTAGAATTTTATAATGTGCAATGATTGCTTTCCAAAATGTGATGCCCTGTTGTGACAATAATTCCTAGAATTTCATTTCAACTGTCTGGAGGGCTAAAGGTTGGAGAAAGTTTCAATGATCCATCCAATAATATATATGGGAGGGGAGATGCATAGAGACGGAATAGATATATGCACAAAGAGACAATAAAATTTATAACACTATTTAAAATTGTTTAGAAGTAAATGGATAAATACCAATACAGTAGTACCTCTACCTAAGAACGCCTCTACTTAAGAACTTTTCTAGACAAGAACCGGGTGTTCAAGATTTTTTTGCCTCTTCTTAAGAACCATTTTCTACTTAGGAACCCAAGCCCGGAAAAATTTCCCAGGAAATTTGAGAGCGGCACGAAGGCCTGGCCATTTTCCTGCCATTCTCCCTGGGTTTCTCTTTCTGGCGCAGTGTATAGGAGGCAGCCTCACGCCGGGTGTATGGGAGGCACGTGCTCCTCCTCGCTGCTTCAGAGTCCCTCTTTTTTTGTAAGTCTTAAAGTTTTGGATTTTTTTGATTCCCCTCACCTTCTTCCTTCGGCAGTGACTGTCCTCCTCCTCTTCTTCTTCCTCCTCCTCCCACCCAAATTCCAAGCTTTTATTTCTTTCCTAATGGGTTTGCACGCATTATTTGCTTTTGCATTGATTCCTATGGGAAAAATTGCTTCTACTTACAAACATTTCCACTTAAGAACCCAGTCACGGAACGAATTAAGTTCTTAAGCAGAGGTACCACTGTATTATGTTGCCGGATTGGTGGCATAGCAGAGCCTTCCGGTTGTGCCATGTCAACATTACTTTGTGTGCTTTAATTTTTTGTTGTTATTTGCAAGCTACTTTGGTTTCTATGGAATGCTACCATTATGGGTTTTACCTGATTTTCCACTCTGTTCCCTAAATTGTATTCGCAATTGGCTTATTGTTGTGCATTTTCAATATTCCAGTTGGGCTATTAAGCGCAAAAAATGCTAGTTGCACAAAGTATTTCATTCCTAGCGTAAAAGCTGGCATGCTTGCGTTTGAGAAGGAAAATGACAGAGAATGACTTGCAAAGGTATTCTCATTTGACAGAGAAATGCTTTCAGACAACCTTGACATGCAGGCAGGGATGGGTTCCAGATTCTGCTACTCCCAGTTTACTCAGGGATCGCCACGCAACTGGGTGCACATGGCTTACACTGGCTGCCGATTAGTTTCCGGTCACAATTCAAAGTGTTGGTAATGACCTTCTGCCGCACGAATCCTAGCGACCGATAAGGTCCCACAGACTTGGCCTTCTCCAAGTCCCGTCAACTAAACAATGTCGTCTGGTGGGCCCCAGGGGCAGGGCCTTCTCTGTGGTGGCCCCAGCCCTCTGGTATCAACTCCCCCTGGAGACCAGAACCGCCCCCACCCTCCTTGCCTTTCGTAAGCTATTGAAGACCCACCTATGTCGTCAGGAATGGGGAAATTAAGATACCCCTGGGCTTATATTGTTGATGTATGGTATAATTGTGCTGCATGGTTTTAATAATGGGTTTTAGATTTCTTTTAATATATTGGATTTGTCATATTGTTGGGTTTTTGTTCTGTTTTTTTGCAAATCTTTTTATTGTTTTATAGATACATATATCACAATTTGTTTATACAGTTTACAGGTCTTATCCAACTTTTTTTACCGGTTACAGTTGTTATATGGATAATATTAACTTAATACTATGCAATGCAAAACAGGGTAAAAACATTCAAATGGTATTTTCATTTTTTTTTTTTAAGGTTTGTACTGCTATTTTGTATAAGGTTATACAAATCTTTTCCTTTGAATCCACTCGTGCCAATTGTTCCACATGCTTTTAGTTTCGTTGATTCTGTTTCCCTTAAGTAGGTTTGTCAATTTATCCATTTCTGCACATGTATATATTTTTTCTATTATTAAATTTATATTGGGGGTCTGTTTGTTCTTCCAAGTTTGCGCAATTGCAATTCTTGTAGCTGTATTTATGTGAGTCACTAAAAAAAGGGTTTGTTTCGAGTAAGATTTTTTCCAAATTCCGAGGAGCATCCCCTCCGGTGAGTACTCTATTTCCTCCTTCGTGATTTCCTTTAACCATTTGTAAATTGTTTCCCAAATTTTTTGGATTTTAGGGCAGGACCACCACATATGGAAGAAAGTTCCTTTTTCTTTATTGCATTTCCAACATACATTTTGTAGTGCTGGATAAATTTTGGCAAGTCTTGCCGGTGGTAGATACCACCTGTAAAATAGTTTGTAATAGTTTTCTTTATAGGCTGATGATAGGGTGATTTTGGTTATTGTATTCCATGTTTTCTCCCATTCTGCTATATGGATTTTTCTTTGTAGGTTTTTCTCCCAGGCTACCATTGGATTTTTAATCATCTCTTTTTCTTTCTCGTGTTCTAGTAAAATCTGGTATAGTTTGGTTATCTGTTTTTCAGCGTTTCCTGTTAAGATCTTGTCTAGAGTTTGGGTGGAATTTGCTATACCTGGTATTTGTTTATCCTTATTATATCTTGATTTTATTTGTATATATGTCCACTCGTCCATCCTATAATTTTGTATTTCCAATTCTTGTTTAGTTTTAAGTTCTCCATTTGGATGTAAAATATCTTTATATTTTATGGTCTTGGTAGGGTCTATTAAATTCGGATATACTATGGCTTCCATGGTAGATAGCCATCTAGGAATTTTGTTGTAAAATTTTCTTTTAATCTCATACCAGGTTTTAAGGAGAGATTTTCTTATCATGTGTTTGTTAAAGACAGTTTGTTTTTGTTTATCGTCTTTCCATAAATAGGCATGCCACCCCAACTGTAGATCATGGCCCTCAAGTACCAGTATTCTTTTATTAGTAAGATTAATCCACTCTTTTAGCCATGTTAGGCACGCTGCAGTGTAATACTGTTTCAGATCGGGGAGTCCTAATCCTCCTCTGTTTTTGGTGTCTTGGAGGTATCTGAATTGAATTCTGGGTTTTTTATTTTGCCAAATAAATTTTGAAAAAGTTTTATTAATCTCTTTAAAAAAAAATTGTTCGATATTAATAGGGGCAGTTTGGAAAAGGTAGAGGAATTTGGGTAAGATGTCCATTTTAATCACCACGATTCTACCTAACATGGATAGTTGCAAATCTTTCCATTTTTCTAAGTTTTTATTAGTTTCTTGTATGAGTTTGTTATAGTTATCTTTTTTAAGAGATGAAGTTTTATTTGATAGTATTAGTCCTAAGTATTTAATTTTTTTTGTGGTTTGTAGATTTGTAATTTCTTCCAATTTTTAAATTTGTTTTATAGTCATATTCTTTGTCATAAGCATCGTTTTTTGCTTATTAATTTTTAGTCCTGAGAGTTCCCCACAAATTTCTATTTCTCTGATTAATTCTGGGCCAGATCTTATAGGATCTTCTAGGAAAAGTACAATATCGTCTGCGTATGCCTGTAATTTGTATTCTTCGTCTTTTATCTTAATTCCTTTTATTTCATTATTTAGTCGAATTTTGTTTAGTAGTATTTCCTGGGTTAATATGTATAACAAAGGGGACATTGGGCATCCCTGTCTTACCCCTTTTTCTATTGAAATTAGTTCCGTCATGTCATTGTTGATTATTGCTCTGGCTGATTGTGTTGTATAAGTATTTTTAATGATATTTTCGAATTTGGTTCCCAGTTTCAATTCTTTAATTATAGCTATTAAGTATTGCCAATTGACGCTATCGAAAGCTTTTTGTGCGTCCAGGAATGCCAGGGCTACTTGCTCTCCTGGATGGACTTCACAGTATTCTATGATATCTAGGACTGTCCTCGTACAATTTGAGATTTGTCTGTTAGGTAGGAATCCGTTTTGGTCCGGGCTGATTATTTTATTTAATATATTTTTTAATCTTTCTGAGAGAATTGCCATAAAAATCTTGTAATCCGCATTTAGTAAGGATATTGGTCTGTAATTTCTTATTTTTTGTTTGTCCAGGCCTTCTTTAGGTATCATTGTGATATATGATTCCCTCCAAGTATTTGGGATTTTAGCTTGTTCCAGGATTTCGTTGTAAATTTCTAGTAGTATAGGTTCAAATAATTCCTTATTATATTTATAAAATTCTCCTGGAAGTCCGTCTGGTCCTGGCGTTTTATTATTTTTTTGTTTTTTTTAAGGCCAATTGAATTTCCTGTAGAGTTATTTTCATGTTTAAAAGTTGTTTATCTGGCTCTTCTATCTTTAGTATATTATTCTCATTTATATATTTGGCAATTTTAGTGCTTTCTACTGATTCCTCTTTATATAAATTTTGGTAGTAATCTTTCACTATTTCTTTTTTCTGCTGTTCATTGTATTGTAATATTCCGTTTTTATCTTCTAAGTGATAGATTAGTTTATCGCTTCTCGCTTTTTAAATTTTTTGCGAGAGCCATCTACCCGGTTTGTTGGCCGATTCAAAGTGTTTTTGTTTTAAATATTTTATATCTTTGGCAAGTTCTTGTTGTTCTAAAGTATTTATTTTATATTTGGCTTCTCTTAGTAGGTTTATTGTTTGATTATTTGTGGGGTCTTGTTGGAGGATTTTTTCCAAATTTACTATTCTATTTGTGTGGTAGTTGTGTTCTGCTCTTTCTTCCTTTGATTTTTTGGCTGCATATGATATTGTTATTCCTCTCGTGTATGCCTTTAGTGTGTCCCACAGTATTTGTGTTGTAGTGGGTTGTTTCCTATTTTCTTCTAAAAATAATTTTATTTCTCTGTTAATCATCTTTATATATTTCTCATCGTGTAGTAAATTTGTGTTCAATGACCATCTCTTATAACCTTTTTTTGTTCCTTGCCAAGTTATAGTAATCGGATTATGATCTGCCCAGGTGTTAGGTTCTATTTCCAGGGATTTTATTGATTTATGTAATCTTTTGCTTAGCCAAACCATATCTATTCTTGATAATGAGTGGTGTGGTCCAGAGTGGAAAGTAAATTGTTTGTCTTTTGGATGTCTCACTCTCCACATATCTGTTAAATCTAATTCTTCAGTCATTTTATTAAACGTGTTTGGTAATGTGGGTCTTTTCAGTTTACTTTTTTCCCCTGCTTTGTGGTCCATTTTTGGGTCTACAATTCCGTTGTAATCTCCTACCATACAAATGTTTATATAATTGTTGTTTTTATTGTGAGCCGCTCCGAGTCTCCGGAGAGGGGCGGCATACAAATCTAATAAATAAATAAATGTGCGGAAGCAAAAACCAAGATGGCGGCGCCTACAGCACCACTGAGAGAAGCAGCTCGGGGCATGGCAGGCCTGCGTCGCTGCCAGTTCCAGCGACCCAGGCCGCCAAGTTATTAACGGTTCTACAGAACTCGTCCGAACCTGTAGGAACCCACCTCTGCATGCAGGGATGTCTGTAGGGTGGGATCTACAAAAGTAAAAATGGCAGTCCAGTGGTGTGATTGAAGCCCCATTTGTTTTTTACATGCCTTGATCAACCACGGGTGTCATCTTCACTTTTAGGACCATGCCCTCAGGGCATGCTATGTTTCACTTTGCTCACTAATTTCCTCAAGAATAGGCAAAAAATATATTTAAACAGTCTGAGATCGATTTTTCCAAGCAAAATTGTGATCAGTAAAGGTTGAAAAAGCCCATTTGCATTGTTACCATTGGAACTTGGCCAGACAATGTGGCAAATCACAAATCCTTTTGAGGGTTATGTAAGCAGTAGATAACACAATATGCCATCAAGAACATTAACTATTCCTTTTTAAATAGTATTAAATTCCTTAAGGAAAGAATTAAAAACGGTCCTCACCTGTCCATTGAGCTCAAAAATTCTGTTCAAGCTAAACTCTCTCTCTCCCTCTCTTTTTCTCTCTCTCACTCTCTCTCTGTCTCTCTCTCTCTCTCTCTCCTTTCCAAAACATGCAGTCTTCCCCTTCCTTTGTTCTATGTTCTTTTGGGGAGTAGCCTGACATTCTTGCTTTGGGAAAAAAACTCTTATGGTGTGTATCATTTCCATTTTTATTATTCTGCTTGCTTCATTAGTAGCTGAACTCTATCTGTACTCTTTTTGAAATTCCCTGCTTCCTGGATATTTCTTTGAATGCTCTGTACTCCTTCTCTCACTGAACTGAATGTAGCATATTTCCCAAGGATGATACCTGTTTTACATCTCTGTTATCTCACAATCTGTTATTTAAAACCGCTGGATACCGGGTGCTTATTTGATTGCCATATTTGCTATTCACTTCAAATATTCTTTAACAAATTGTATGAACTGGTTATGAATTCTGGATTCATTTTTGAGCTTCCAGAACACATAAACCACTTCAAAAACAAAAAACAACCCATAGTTTTTGTTCTGTAGAGTGAATTTTGTGGGAGGCCCCAATATATTACACTGGAATGTCAAAAGAAAGACTTTAGAGAGGAAAAATATATAAAGATTTTGTATCTTATTCATGCATTCTGACATGTTCCGCTATGCTCCATTTCTAGATATCTGTCACATGAAAGCTAGTGGTTTCTTTTTTCCCCTCTAGTGAGTAACATCAACATTACTTTGTTCTTCATGATTTTAAGTAAGGAGGTCACTTTGCAGAAAAATAAGCAAAAACTTACAGCTGATGCTACTGAAGCAATTGATCTTCCTACTCCACATGTCAGTTATAACTGGAAAGAAAATTTATGTCCTGAATGCAAGCAAGAGTGGAAAAATTTCCAAAACTATACCCAATTTTTTGAATATCAGATTTTATTAAATCTAGGGATGGTCATCTTTCATTTCAAAATCCTGCATAAAATGGGTGTAAAGTTATTTTTTCATCACTGTTGTAACTGGGAACAGTTCTTGTCCAAGGAAGTTGCTTAACTACATGTACAAAATTTTGAAATGTGAATGTTAGTTTTATATTAAACTTGGTAAGGTGATAAAGTCTGCCTAGTTTCAAGCAATCAAATGAAAGAAAGAAGAAAAAGAAAGAAAGAAAGAAAGAAAGAAAGAAAGAAAGAAAGAAAGAAAGACCATCACTTTATGTATTCAGTTAAATTAATGGTGAATATCTCCGGGACCGTCTTCTGCCACACGAATCCCAGTGACCGGTTAGGTCCCACAGAGTTGGCCTTCTCTGGATCCCGTCGACTAAACAATGTCTTTGGCGTGTCCCAGGGGAAGAGCCTTCTCTGTGGCGGCCCTGACCCTCTGGAACCAGCTTCCCCCCGAGATTAGAATTGACCCCACCCTCCTTGCCTTTCGCAAACTCCTTAAAACCCACCTTTGCCGTCAGGCATGGGGGAATTGAGACATCTTCCCCCGGGGCTATACAGTTTATTTATGATATGTTTGTATGTATGTTTGCTTTTAATAAGGGTTTTTAAGTGATTTTTAAATTATTAGATTTGTGTACATTGTTTTATTGTTGTTGTGAGCCGCCCCGAGTCTGCGGAGAGGGGCGGCATACAAATCTAATAACAACAAGAACAACAATAATAACAATAACAACAACAACAACAATAATAATAGTCTATCATTATTTAGTTATTCCATGTTTTCTCTTGTTAGTACTTTTATTATCTATGTGTATACATTAATATTCTCCCTTCCTCTTATTTCTATCTCTTATTCTAACTTTTAATCATATCATCTTTTTATTAAAAAATGTTTTCTCTCTATTTTACCTAACTTCTAATCATGCCACCTACCTAAAAAGGGAAAGAAAGAGAGACAGAAAAGCAAATCAGAGCAACAAAAATGAAAAATAAGGTCAATCTAATCTTATCACGACTGCATTATACCCATTCCATGCTGCTTATAGATGTGTCAAGATATGCATTTTCTCAGTCATCCATCCTTCATCAAGGCAGCAAACAGAAGGAATCGCTTTCTTTGCAGCTTCAGACCCACATCAATGGTTTCCAAGGTGATCAGATTTCATAGCAGATCAATCAGCTTTATAAATCCCTTTAATGGCTCTTGCACATGGCAGTCTGCTTCTGATTAATTAACTACCCATCCTTATTTTTTATGCAAATTAATTGGCCACTAAGTTTGTGATTCTAAGCATACCTATCTGAGAGAAAGGCATAATTAAAATAGTGGTGCGGTTCCTCCCCCCCCCCAACCGATTTCATTCTTAAGATTGTAGGATGTTAGAGTTAACATCCAACAACAGTCCTGCATTTTGTAGAACAAAATCAATTGATGGAAAAGTCAAATAAAATGTAAGAGGGATTTGTACTTATCCAGTTTGGTACACTAGTAATAAATCAGAACCTCAGAAACATGGAAGTGATGATATAAATGCGGCTGCATAACCATTTTTGAATGCACAGCTTGAGTGCATGAATGGAGAAAAACAAATACATTAATGGAAACACGTACACTAAGAGTACACTGCTCCTATAATACTTTTGATATATAAGTCATGATGGATAATTTGTAGCACTCCAGATGTTTGTGGAACTACAGGAAAAATAAGGAAAAATAGGAAAAATAGGAAAAAAATAAGGAAAAATAGGAAAAATAATTAATTATGAGGGTTTCTGGGAGTTTTTCAGTAACATCTAGAATTCTATGGGTTGCCTGTTCAATGGGACCTCTACTTAAGAATGCCTCTACTTAAGAACTTTTCTAGATAATGTTGTGGTTAGCTCTGGCCCTGCTCCTGCCCCAAGGACTGTGGATGTGGGGGAGACATCCACATGCTGCAGGCCTATTTTGCCCCCGGTGGAATCTGCTGATGAAGGCTCCTCTGACCAAGAAGACATGAGTGATAGGGAGGAGGAGAGTGTGGCAGACAGCTCGAAGGAGATCAATTATCTAGCTCCTCCTTGGATTCAGAACAAGAGTTAATGATACAGCCACGCATGCGGAGAGCGATGCATAGGCAACAACAACTGAGAGATTATTATCAAAGAAAATGAGGCCACCTGTGGTTGGGTGGGGCTGTGGTAATTAGTGAGGCTGCTATAAATAGCAGCCTGTGGGTTTGGCCATTGTGGAGGATTATCTGATCGTTGTGTTTCGTGACTGCTTTACTGACTTTGACTTTTTGTGTGCTGATTTTTCCCCGCTTTGAAACTAAACCAGAGCAAAGTGTGTTTCACTTTGTGAAAGAAGAAGGACTGTGAATTGCTTGACAGCTGCAAGCTAAGTATCACAGAACTGATAAGGGACTTGTACAAATTACCAGTTTGTTTGGAGACGAGTGCTCTTTGCTATACCAAAAGAGGGCTTAGGTTAAGTGATTTTTCATTATAAAGAACATTGTTTTGAATTTTCAAACGTGTGTGTGTCTGAAATTTGTACCTGTGAATTTTTGGGAGGAGTCTACCAGAGAGCCCTACAGAACAGGTAAGAACCGGGTGTTCAAGATTTTTTTGCCTCCTCTCAAGAACCATTTTCTACTTAAGAACCGGAGCCTGTAAAAATTTCCCAGGAAATTTGAGAGCGGCACGAAGGCCCGGCCAGTTTCCTGACATTCTCCCTTTAATCCCGGCCATCTGGGCTGCTCCCTATCCATGCTCCCTATTTGTTCTATCCCAGCCTGTGCAGCTTGAAAACAAAGGAGGAATCTATGCGCTGATATTTCAAATCAATCTTTTTATATAGAAAGTCTCATTTATTCAAGCCAAAGTCATGCATGTGAGTTCATCTTGGCAGGTTCTCATTGAGGGTAATTAAGAGATAACAGTTCCGTGGTTAGGGTGCTGCTTAAGATCAAAGCTCATTGAGAATTCCTTCATGAGATAAGGAGTCTCCAGTTTCACAGACTTACTTTTACAGCTTCCCATCATTTCCACAGGCAGTGCACTTTTACTCCAAGGATTTTAGCAGGAAAATAAAAGGTGGTTAGCGTAACCTGGCTAAAACCTCAAACATCATCCGACTCTATTACAAAACATTGAAAGTCCACACCAAATTACCCATACACCACCCTTAAATACTGTTTTGGTTAGCTCTGGCCCAGCTCCTGCCCCAAGGAATGTACAGGTGGATGTGGGGGAGACATCCACATGCTGCAGGCCTGTTTTGCTCCTGATGGAATCTGCCGATGAAGCCTCCTCTGACCAGGGAAGCATGAGTGACAGGGAAGAGGGGAGTTTGGCAGACAGTCCAGGAGGAGATCAATCATCTGTATCATCCTTGGATTCTGAACAAGAATTAATGACACATCCATGCATGCGTAGAGTGATGCATAGGAGACAACAACTGAAGGATTATTACAAGAGAAAATGAGACCACCTGTGGTTGGTTGGGGCTCCAGTAATTAGGGCTGCTGCTATAAATAGCAGCATGTGGGAAAGAATATCTGATTGCAGTTCTTCAGGAATCGTGTGTTGCTGTTTTCTGCAGAGCAACGTGTGTGTGTGTGTGTCTCACTTATTTGTATTTGTATTTATTAGATTTGTATGCTGCCCCTCTCTGAAGACTTGGGGCAGCATACAAATCTAATAAATACAAATACAAATAAGTGAGACACACACACACCTTGCTCTGCAGAAAACAGCAACACATGATTCCTGAAGAACTGCAATCAGATATTCTTTCCCACATGCTGCTATTTATAGCAGCAGCCCTAATTACTGGAGCCCCAACCAACCTTCCTTGGAAGAAGAAGGGGTGTGAAGTTTCTTCACAGCTGCTAGCTAAGTACTTAATGACTGCTTAAGGGAAGTTGTACAGACTACCTGGTTGTTTTGGGATGAGTGCTCTTTGCAATACAAAAAGAGTGCTTAGTTTATTTTGAATTTTGTGATAAAGAACATTGTTTTGAATTTTCAAACGTGTGTGTGTCTGAAATTTGTACCCTTGAATTTTTGGGAGGCTCCTACCAGAGAGCCCGGCAGAACAAATACCTACAGGGAGTGGTTAACAATTCCCTAGAGTTACAAACTAGAGACTACTTCCTTTTCCCATGCAAGTATTCTTGTCTTTTCTTAATCTTCTAAAGCGGGCATGTAGCTCCTCCTCCTCTTCTTCCTCTTCCTGTAAGTCAGACTCTACTGTCATTGGCATATCTGCCACCCCTGGTGATCCTTCAGGTTGATCCAGGTCTATTTCTCCCTCACTCTCACTCTCTGCATTAGCTGGCAACACCACTGGCCCAGGGTACCAAGACAGAATAGAATAGAAGAATAGAATAGAATTCTTTATTGGCCAAGTGTGATTGGACACACAAGGAATTTATCTTGGTGCATATGCTCTCAGCGTACATAAAAGAAAAAGATACATTTGTCAAGAATCATGTGGTACAACACTTAATGATTGTCATAGGGGTCAAATAAGCAATGAAAAATCAATCAATATTAATAAAAAATTTAGGATACAAGCAACAAGTTACAGCCATACAGTCCTAAGTGGGAGGAAAAGGATGATGGCCTGGGTCATCCTCCTCAGAATCTATCATTGCCAAGTTTGACGAGGAGCATTCACAACACTATCCCACTTATGTCATGTCTATGATATTATTTATTGTAATGGTAAATTTTAAATTATGTTGAGCGCAGTAGTGAAAAGATGGTTTATACATATTGCAAAAGAAACAATCACCAAATTCTGTATCAATTGACTGAATTTATGTTTTGAAAAGAATCCCAGCTGCCAATTGTTAAAACTAATTTTGATCTAAGATCTTGAAGAGAAAGTAGCATTAACTGATGTTTTCCCCCACAGATTCCATTGTGACATACCCCAGAATATTTAAGTTTAAGTATAGAATTAAACAGTTGTGTGGCATTTGTTAACTACAGGTGATAACTTAAATGGAAATTTCTGGGTTCTTTTTCACACCTCCTACTTTGGTACTTTCTTCCCACTATGAAATATTACATAGGTATCTACAAGTAACCATGGTGATAAAAAAAAAGATGAGACATATGTACAATAATGTCACGCTGCAAATCTTACCCTGTTGAATGTTCATCCTGACATTAGAGCTTAAGTTATGGAGTTTGCAATGCCAGGCATTTTTATTAGTTATTGCCTCTTGTTTCTATATATATTGTGGAATACACTAGCTCTACAACAACAACAATGCCACACGCATACACCAGAGGTGGATTTCAACAGGTTCTGACCAGTTCTGGAGAACCGGGAGCAGAAATTTTGAGTAGTTCGGGGAACCAGTAAATACCACCTCTGGCCGTGCCCCCATCTATGCTCTGCCTCCCAAGTCCCAGCTGATCAGGACGAAATGTGGATTTTGGAGTATCCATCCCATGGACTCTCCTTCCAGAGGCATGGGAGAATACCAAGAACATTCAAACATCAATCAAATATACAAAGTTATTATAATGGCTGGCTTAAGGGAAAACACACATAAGATGCTTTTTGGGCCCATTCGGTCTCAAAATTAGCTTTAAAATGTGAAACAATTGAAGCATCATAAAGATCTATGAGGAGCACAACTTTAGAAAATATGAACTTAAAAAGTCTCAAAGAAAGAACTTCTGCAGACAGCTCATCATCGCTATGAAAATAATATTTATGTAATTTTAACAGCATAATAATAATAATAATAATAATAATAATAATAATAATAATAATAATTTATTAGATTTGTATGCCGCCCCTCTCCGAAAACTCGGGGCAGCTCACAACAATAATAAACAATGTACAAATCCAACATTTAAAAACACAATTTTAAAAACCCTTATAATAATAATCACACAATCCAATCAAACCATACATAAACCAAGTAGGGGAGGTGTCAATTTCCCCATGCCTGGCAGCAAAGGTGAGTTTTCAACAACTTACGAAAGGCGAGGAGGGTGAGGACAATTCTGATCTCCGGGGGGAGTTGGTTCCAGAGGGTTGGGGCTGCCACAGAGAAGGTTTTTCCCCTGGGCCTTGCCAGATGACATTGTTTAATCAATGGGACCCAGAGAAGGCCAACTCTGTGGGACCTAATCGGCCACTGGGATTTGTGCGGCAGAAGACGGTCCCGGAGGTATTCTGGTCCAAAGCCATGTAGGGCTTTATAGGTCATAACTAACACTTTGAATTGTGACCGGAAACTGATCAGCAGCCAGTTAAGGGAAATTAATTCCAAATGTAGCTGAGAGTATCCGGAATTTTTTAAAGCAGATATTGATACATTCACAACAACGTTCAATAGGATCCCATAGTGTTGTGATTCCGTCCGAGGCCCCTCAGGGAACGGCTGATCTTCTGTCGGTTTCCTGCTCAGAGGGGGAGGATGAGGAACAGGAGGTGCAGGCAGACGAGGAGGAGGAATCCCAGGCTGAGGAAGAGGGGGAACAGCCAGAGGACCCCGAGAGGGAGCTCTCCCCAGCAAGCAGCCTGGATTCCTTAGAGGAAAATGCACAAGCAATAAGCGATCTGCGACAGAGAAGAGCAACACAAAGAAGGGACCAATTGGCTAGGTACTTTCAGCACTAAAGAGGCAACAGCTGGGTTTGGGTGTGGTGCTCTCTGGAAAGGCTAAAAGGCAGACCCACCCTTCCTGGCTTGTGGAGTATTATCTTTGGGAGTCCTGGGACCTGGCTGTGATCTTTGGCGTCTTGGAATTCTGGTTTGTGACTTTGACTACTGAAACCTTGGGGGGAAAAGGTGGGGGTCTTATGCTCTACAGTGGTGGGTGTGCCAGCAAGAAGTTTGCTGTATTGTCTGGACATCAGGACTCTGCTGTAAAATCTCCTAGCCTGCCTGTTGGGAAGAACAGGTTTTTCTCTGTGTTTATTTTTCAAGCTATAAAGTACTTTTGCTTTTACCAGCGTGTCTGGCTGTTTTTTCCAGCTGGTGTTGAGGTCTGGGGGAACCCAGACAGAACACATAGCAGGACAAGACAATGGGAAAAGGTATTAATGGTGGCTGGGAATTCCTAGAAAAAGAAATGTAAAAGGATAATGGCAAACTATTCTAATGAGGAGAGAAAGAAAGAAATAGAGAGAGAGAAATGTACAGAAAGGGTTTAGTAATGCTCTGAAAGTATAAAAATGATACATGTGGAAAATGGAATGTGGATCAGGTCATAAACAGATAGCCTGGAACTCCAGACCTGATATCCGAAAATGAAAGCTTGGAATGAGCTAAGGTTGGTGAAGGATGGTAAGAATACCAATTAGGGCTTCTTCTTCTTTTTTTAGCCATGTTCAAAATAAAAAGAAAGGCATTAGTGTACAAGCTGCTCTGTGAAGGAGGCAAAATGCTAATAGAGAGCAAACAGCCAGTGTTTAGATTCTGTTTTTTCCATCAAAAGTATCTGTTCCACCAGGAAATGGGAAGAGTAAAATAAAAGAGCAGGATTGAAGCATGAGACTGATAAAAAATACACCAGAGAATACTTTTTAAAAAACTTTTTTTTCCTTAGATGCTGAAAGTGTGTGTGAGAGCACTATCGTGCATGCGCGAGTGCCCACACCCATAATTCAATGCTTAGGAAGGGCAAAAACAGCTAACTCCTGCCACCCGGAGGCCCACTGGAGGCTGGAAACGGCCTGCTTCCCAATTTCTGGTGGGCCCAGTAAGCCCGTGTTTCTCCTTCCCCAAGCTCCAAAGGCTTCCCTGGAGCTGAGGCTCTCCCCCATCCCCCCAGAGGCTATTTGGAAGCCAAAAATGCCCTCCCAGAGCCTCTGTGTGAGCCAAAAATCAGCTGGCCGACACACACGTTGGAGCTGAGCTAGGCCAACGGCTCGCGTGCCAGCAGATATGGCTCCGCGTGCCACCTGTGGCACCCGTGCCGTAGGTTCACCATCACTGGTCTAGATCAACATTCTAGAATAGGGAAGGAATTATGGTAGCTAGTGGCATGAGCAAAACCTATATAAGAAATCCTGAAGACCGATGAAATGCTAAATGACTAGATTTCACTGAGATCATATGCACCAAATACAAATTCCTTGTGTGTCCAATCACACTTGGCCAATAAAGAATTATATCTAGATGAGAGGTAATATGGTCCCAGTCATCAAAAAGAGTAAAAAGGTAGACCTAGTAAACCACAGATGATGAGAATCTCTCATAATATTGTAGACCAGCTGTTCTCAATCTTTGTGGCCTGCCGCTCTCACACGTTGAGCTGTGCGTGTGCATGTCCATGCAGGCTCCAGCTGCCCACTTGCGCAACCCAATTCTCAATAGGCCACGGACCGGTAGTGGACCATGGCATGGGGTTTGGAGATCCTGTTCTAGACCAATTCGCATTGTTTTTAAAAGTATGCCTGTAATTTAATTTAATCTATTTGACTTCTATGCTGCCCAATCCCATAGGATTCAGAGCGGCGTACAACAATAAAAACAATACAATCAAATATTAATAATAGTTATAAAACCCCATTATAAACCCTAAACTAAAATAACTCCCTATAAAAACCCTAAATCCAATCTAACAACATACATACCACTCGAACATAATTTGGGCATGTCAGATGTTAAGATTCATGGTCCCCAGGCCTGTCGGCAAAGCCAGGTCTTAAAAGTTTTTCGAAAGACCAGTAGAGTGGGAGCAGTGCGAACATCAGGGAGTTGGTTCCATAAAGCCGGGGCAGCTACAGAAAAGGCCCTCCCCTGTGATCCTGCCAACCTACATTGTTTAGTCAACGGGACCCGGAGAAGGCCGATTCTGTGCAGCCTTATCCTGTAGCATAAACTGCCCTCAAGTTTCTCCACTTTCTTTGGCAATGAAATATTCAGGCAGATGAAGATGTCTATGGCACCATCCAAATTTCAGAAACTCCACGGCTATTCAAACCAACATTTCAATGAAATAAGGCACATTCAAAATTTGGTTAAAAGTACAGAAAAGAGAACATTAAGCAGAATCTGGAGTGTGCAATGTTTATTTCGGTGTTTCTCAAATAGTGCGGTGGGCCAGCCTGGGGGGTGGCCCCGGAGCGATGCTTTTTTTGCCACAGGGAGTAGGGGTTTTCTGCACCGAACAGTAGCACACAGCATAGAGCAGGAGATGCAAAGTGCAGATTACAAACCCTTAAGAGACACCATGTGTTGTGGTTAGCTCTGGCCCAGCTCCTGCCCCAAGGACTGTGGATGTGGGGGAGACATCCACATGCTGCAGGCCTGTTTTGCCCCTGGTGGAATCTGATGATGAAGGCTCCTCTGACCAAGAAGACATGAGTGACAGGGAGGAGGAGAGTGGGGCAGACAGCTCAGAAGGAGATCAATTATCTAGCTCCTCCTTGGATTCAGAACAAGAGTTAATGATACAGCCACGCATGCGGAGAGCGATGCATAGGCAACAACTGAGAGATTATTATCAAAGAAAATTAGGCCACCTGTGGTTGGGTGGGGCTGTGGTAATCAGTGAGGCTGCTATAAATAGCAGCCTGTGGGTTTGGCCATTGTGGGGGATTAGCTGATCGTTGTGTTTTGTGACTGCTTTACTGACTTTGACCTTTTGTGTGCTGATTTTTCCCCACTTTGAAACTAAACCAGAGCAAAGTGTGTTTCACTTTGTGAAATAAGGACTGTGAATTGCCTCACAGTTGCAAGCTAAGTATCACAGAACTGATAAGGGACTTGTACCAATTACCAGTTTGTTTGGCGACGAGTGCTCTTTGCTATACCAAGAGGGCTTAGTTTAAGTGAATTTTCATTATAAAGAACATTGTTTTGAATTTTCTAATGTGTGTTTGTCTGAAATTTGTACCTGTGAATTTTTGGGAGGATTTTACCAGAGAGCCCGACAGAACACACTGCGACTATGGTGGGAGATGATGAAAGACCGGAATGTTTACTGTGTCTAAAAATGTTGGCAGAGAACATGAAGGCGTCATTTAAACACATTACACCCCAATTACGCTGATAAACTGCTCAAGTTTTTTTAGCAAAAATTTGCTGAATATTGCAAACAATTGTCCCAGTGGAGAGTTAGGGGGTCACAAAATGTTTACTTCTCCTGGGGGAGAGGGGGTGTAACAAAAAAATAATTGCAAAATGCTACTTTATATCAAGTAACATATGTGGAGATCGTATTTTTATTCTTCACCAAGTCATTAAGAAATGTACGAATACAAGAAAGGTGTTTTATCACACGTTCACTGATTAAACACGAGAAAATCAATAGTCTGAATTAAGAAATGCTTTCCATGAATAGGATGTCGCAGTTAGTTGCTGATTGTAATGAGAACAGTATATGACAGAGGTAAAGCATGCATGAGAATAAATTACGTGCTTAGCAAATTGTTTAATACTATGCAGGGACAAGCTGCATGGTGTGCCTCTTTGATTGTCTAATGTTATTTACAGATAAATATAACAGGGACGCTTGGGGTGAAAAGGTATGTTGGCTGGGGACATGAATCTATACGTACTTTTATATGCAGACGATGCCCTGCTGCTGGCTGAGAAATCAAGTGATTTGCAGCAAGAAAGCGTTAGCTTGCATCTCAAAAGTTGATTTTCATTTGCAATCTAAGCCTTAATGCTTGACAGAGCCAAAAGCATAAATCCGGAACAACAATAAGTTACATTGAGGAACCTTTGCAAAGATCCTTTCATTTTTGAAACCCCAAAAGGAAAAAAAAAATACTCCATTATTCAAGGGAATTCATGATAAAATTGGTTGGGATCATGCTAGGATTGGCAACTGCCTGTTGACATGTTTGGAGCAGAATTATGCATTTAGAGCAGCGGTCCCCAAACTAGGGCCCACGGGCCGGATGCGGCCCACTGAGGTCTTTTAACCGGCCCGTGGCAGCACACAAGATTTTACCCATCGAAATAATAAGAGGGAGAAATAGAGAGGGAGAGAGAAATGAAGAGGAGAGATAGAAAGGGAGAGAGAGAAAGGGAGAAATAGAGAGGGGGGAAGGAGAGAAAGTGAGAGATACAAAGAGGGAGAGTTAGAAAGAGAGTGAGTGAGAGAGAGAAAGAGAAAGAGGGAGAGATAGAGAGGGAGAGAGAAAGGAAGAGGGAGAGATGGAAAGAGAGAGAGGGAGAGAAATGAGAAAATGATGGAGGGAAAGAACGAGGGAGAGGAAAATGAAACAAATGAGAGAAAAGGAAGAGGGAAGAGAGAAGTGGAGAGGAAGGAGGGAAGGAAGGAAGGAAGGAAGGAGAAATGGAGTTTGTTGATTTAAGTTTAAATTTACTTGTTAATAAAGAAGTATAAATTACTTTATTACTTAATTATTAATTACTTATTACTTCTTTATTTTAAATATTGTATTTGTTCCCATTTTGTTTTTTACTTTAAATAAGGTATGTGCAATGTGCATAGGGATTTGTTCATAGGGGTTTTTTTATAGTCCGGCCCTCCAACAGTCTGAGGGACAGTGAACTGGCCCCCCTGTGTAAAAAGTTTGGGGACCCCTGATTTAGAGAGCGAAAATACACGCACAATTTCATGCCACTTGTTTTTTAATTCCCTCCCCATTTGGGGAGAAGGAATTGGGAGCCGTTTCATTAATTTTTTAAATTAAAACTGAGTTTATTGAGATTTTATAGAGCATTTTCTACAGATTAAAAGCCCAATAAATAAATTAAAAAATACTCTACGATACTTTCTGTTGTGATTCCGTCTGAGGCCCCTCAGGGAACGGCTGATCCTCTGCCGGCTTCCTGCTCAGAGGGGGAGGATGAGGAACAGGAGGTTCAGGCAGACGGGGAGGAGGAATCTCAGGCTGAGGGAGAGGGAGGACAGCCAGAGTCCCCTGAGAGGGAGCTCTCCCCAGCAAGCAACCTGGATTCCTTAGATGAAAATGCACAAGCAATAATCGATCTCCGGCAGAGAAGAGCAACACAACGAAGGGGACAATTAGCCAGGTACTTTCAGCACTAAAGAGGCAACAGCTGGGTTTGGGTGTGGTGCTCTCTGGAAAGGCTGAAAAGGCAGACCCACCCTTCCTGGCTTGTGGAGTATTATCTTTGGGAGTCCTGGGACCTGGCTGTGATCTTTGGCGTCTTGGAATTCTGGTTTGTGACTTTGAATACTGAAACCTTGGGGGAAAAAGGTGTGGGTCTTATTCTCTACAGTGGTGGGTGTGCCAGCAAGAAGTCTGCTGTATTGTCTGGCCATCAGGACTCTGCTGTGAAGTCTCATAGCCTGCCTGTTGGGAAGAACAGGTTTTTCTCTGTGTTTATTTTTCAAACTATAAAGTGCCTTTGTTTTTACCAGCGTGTCTGGCTGCTTTTTCCAGTTGGTGTTGAAGTCTGGGGGCATACATACAATGAAATCAACAGCAGAGACTCTGGCTCAAATGCCTAGGAAAACATCTAGATTGTCAGAACCTTAGGAAAGGCTAACAGGGTCACAGGTTGCCAAAGATAATGCTACTTTTGGGCTCAACAAGATAAAATTGTTTACAAAATAGAATAAAAAAATTGGAAGGGACATTGGAGGTATTTTAGTCCCTCTGCTTTGGCAGAAAACTCTATATCATTTCAGACAACTGGTTGTCTTAATTTCTTCTTAAAATCTTCCAGTGTCGGAGCATTCACAACTTCTGGAGGCAAGCTGATTAATTGTTCTAACTGTCAGGAAATTTCTTCTTAGTTCTAGGTCGCTTCTCTCCTTGATTAGTTTCTACCCATTGCTTCTTGTCAGTTGCTTTGGAAAAAAGCTCAACTTCCTCTTCTGAGATATCGGAACACTACTATCATTTCACCCCAGTCCTTCTTTTCACCAGACTAGACATACCCAGTTCCAGCAACTATTCTTTATACATTTCAGCCTCATTCCCTAATCATCATTTGATTCTGGATGGGATTGGGGTAGTGCAAGCCCATCCAGAATCAAATGAAAGATGAAATAACTTTTGTCTTTGGAAGATACAAATATCCACAGCCACTCTGTCTTGCTAGGGTTGAGTCCGTCCCAAAAGTGCTTATTCAAAAGGCAATTGGACTTTCCTGGTTTTTCCTTGAAAAGGTTCTATCCAAGAAGCTTCTTCTGTTCTAACTTCTCATCCATTCTTCAGAAAGTCCAGTTAGAACATAACAACATAAGATGAGCCATGCTGAATCAGGCCAAAGCCCATCGAGTCCAGCATTCTGTGTCACACAGTGGCCCACCAATTGTCCATGGGGATCTTGAGCAGAAAGAGAAGGCAAAACCCTCCTTTCCCCTGACCCCCAACAAATGGTACCCAAGGGAATCCTGCCTACCTCAACCAACATAGAGGCGGCACATGGACATCCATGAATCTGTCTAATCCAGCCTTGAAGCTATTAAGGCTGACAGCTATCACGACTTCTGGAAGTGAATTCCATAAACCAACGACTCTGGGTGAAGAAAAATTTCCCTTTATTTGTTCTCACTTTCTTATCTATGAGCTTTAGGGAGTGCCCCCTTGTTACAGTATTGTGTGATAGAGAAAAGAATTTTTCCCTATCCACCTTTTCTATCCCATGCATGATTTTATACACTTCGATCAAGTCACCCCTTAAACGCCGTCTTTCAAGGGTGAAGAGACCAAGGCATTGCAACCTGGTTTCATAAGGGATGTGTTCCATTTCCTTGATCATACTTGTTGCCCTTTTTTGCACCTTTCCCAGTTCCATTATATCCTTTCGGATATCCAATTGCCTTTTGGAAAAGCACTTTTGGGATAACTATGACCTGGATAATTGAAAATCTTTGTTGGGTCTGAACTGTTTGGCCCACCCAGTCCCAACAGCTTCCAGACACTGGGGTAGGATGGGCTTGGGGGTAGCAATATAAAAATGGGTGTCACCTGCATATTGATGATATCTCACCCTGTTCTGTGTATGGAGATCCACGGAGACAGTGGCATTTTGTGAGTTAAAGTCTTATTTTTTTTTGGCAGCAAGACAACTGAAAGGGACAGATGTTCCAGGGCCAGTAATTGAGAGGAGAAGCCATAAAAAAACCATGCCAAAAATGAAGGGTAGAGAAGGGCGTGGCAATATGGTTTTAGACTACAGGAAAGCAGATATTTCTTCTCATTATTTAGTTTGCTTGGTCACTCATTCATCATGTTAGGATGCATCTTCCCAATGGTGTTGTATAATTCTGCTCCATGACAAACCAAGTACTACTTGTTTCATGATTCTTTCTCTGGAGATTGTGAGAGTCTGGGTAAGAATGGATTTCACCTTATTCCTGAGAAGACTGAGTAGCTATTGATTTTAGGCCTCCTGAATTTTGCTGACTTTTGATCTTCAAATATGAAAGGGGTAACACGCCTCCTAGCAACTACTATAACGCTCTCCACATGGGGCTACCTTTGAAAAGTGTTCGGAAACTTCAGATCGTGCAGAATGCAGCTGCGAGAGCAATCATGGGCTTTCCCAAATATGTCCATGTCACTCCAACACTCCGCAGTCTGCATTGGCTGCCGATCAGTTTCCGGTCACAATTCAAAGTGTTGGTTATGACCTATAAAGCCCTTCATGGCATCGGACCAGGATATCTGTGAGACCGCCTTCTGCCGCATGAATCCCAACGACCAGTTAGGTCCCACAGAGTTGGCCTCCGGGTCCCGTCGACTAAACAATGTTGTCTGGCGGGACCCAGGGGAAGAGCCTTCTCTGTGGTGGCCCCGGCCCTCTGGAACCAACTCCCCCCAGAGATTAGAATTGCCCCCACCCTCCTTGCCTTTTGTAAGCTACTTAAAACCCACCTCTGCCGCCAGGCATGGGGGAATTGAGATACTCTTTCCCCCTAGGCCTTTACAATTTTATGCATGGTATGTCTGTATGTATGTTTGGTTTTTATATTAGTGGGTTTTTAATGGTTTTTAGTATTGGATTATTATTGTACGCTGTTTTATTGTTGTTGTTAGCCGCCCCGAGTCTCCGGAGAGGGGCGGCATACAAATGCAATAAATCAAAATCAATGAAATCAAATCAAATTTGGGGGTCTTCTTGAATTCTCAGCTCCTGCTCTATTGAGAAAAAGTGACAGTACAATACATTATTCTGTTTTAAACCATTTTGTTTTATTTCACATGGCAAACATAAATAATAATCCATCCCATTCAGTACAAAAAGCATAGTAGATCTGAATCAGCAGATGTATCCATTGTTTAAGGCACTGAGAGAAGGAAATACAGAAACTATAGAAGACAGTGACTCCTTTAATTCAAACATTTCAATTCAAGCCATCTTAAGTAGGACCATTGAGGACACTTAAAGGAGTCTGAGATGATGGTAGATATTTCACGAAAGGACCCTAATTTACTTTTTGATTCCCTGGATTCAGTTTGTTTGTTCCATTAGTATTTTAAAGCTGTTAGAAGGATGGGGGGGATGAAGAAACAGGGAAGCTTTGGATGTTTGGGAAAGCACAACACAAAGGCTCTTAAAACAGACGGAAACGTGCACAGAAGCTTGGGGGGGAAAAGGCTATTTTAATGAGTATCAAAAAATAAAAAATGCTGAGCTGCTGTGAAGGTGAAACATTTCTTCCTAACCATTTTTGAAGTATGTGCAATCCTTGCCAGTAACTGCTGCTTCTTGAATTGATTCCAAGCAATTAAAGTTCTTATGGGAAATGGAATGCCATGTTATAGTCACACGGCAGTGAAACCTTGCTAGACGAGGAAACAAAATGAGGACAATACTTTTTACTCTGATTCTAGGCAAACAATTTATCCTATTTTGCTGTTCCCATTTTTTAAAAAAAAAACAACTGCAAAATGATTACATGAGATAAAATGTGTATGCGGAGGTGGTATTCTATTTCCTTTCCTTTCCTTCAAAACATATTCTTTTGTTTGGGAAGCAAAAGAATTAGAGGGAACAAAGAAAAACCTGTTGATGAAGTGGCAAAAGCATCTTAAAGGTGGTAACGATTACAAAAATCTAGGACAGAGGCATTAGTTTTAAAACTTTAAGGCCAATAAAAAGAAAGAATAAGTGCACAAATAAAAAAGTTTGCATCCATTTGATTTAGAGCAGCAATATTCAGAGCATGGTCTAGTAATAACTGTGCGGTGTATACTCACAAGATTTAATATAAACTTGTTGGCAAACCGTCCTTCATTAGTACCTACACAAAGTAATGCACAAGGTGGCAGTGGAGAGGTTAAATGCCTTGTGCAGACACTATATCCCTAAACAGTGGTTCAAATGATGGGATATAAATTATAGTGGTCCAAAAGGAAGAAAGCAGCATACTGTGCCAAAAAAGTGGTACTGGATTCTGCCCATATTGTCTTCTACAATATGGGCAACAAATAATTATAAATAAAGCAATAAAACTTTATCTACATTCTAAACATTAAGACCAAAACAATATTTAAATACTTTCACAGATTATAAATCCTCTCTGGCATGTTTACTTCCATGTTCCAAATCTTGTACATTTGGAGCCAACCACGTGAAATAAATCTTTACTGGATCAACATTCCAGTGTTTATGAAATGAGATTGGAACTTGATGGGATAGGAAGTCCTTCGGGTAATCCATTGGACGAGCCTAGAATTGAAGTAAAAGAGAGAATGAGTTGCATAGTTTTAAAATACAGTGGTACCTCATCTTACGAACACCTCTTCTAACAAAATTTTCAAGGTACGAACCCGGTGTTTAAGATTTTTTTGCCTCTTCTTCTGAACTATTTTCACCTTATGAACCCAAGCAGCTGCTGCTGGGATGAAGGGGTTTCTTTTTTCCCCCTTTTTTGAAGAAAGAAAAGGGAGGGGCAGCTTGGAGGAGTAAAGATTTTGCATGCTTGCAAAGGCACTGAAACGGTGTCTTTTTAAGAAAGAAAAGGGAGGGGCAGCTTGGAGGAGTAAAGATTTTGCATGCTTGCAAAGGCACTGAAACTGTGTCTTTTTAAAAAAGAAAAGGGAGGAGCAGCTTGGAGGAGTAAACATTTTGCATGCTTGCAAAGGCACTGAAACTGTCTTTTGAAAAAAGAAAAGGGAGGGGCGCCCCCCTTGCCTTTCTTCCTTCCCACTCAGCCTTTAGCCTAGCCTTGCTTCTTCCACCCGCCCCCTTTAGCTGCTCCTCCCTGCCCTCTGTTCGCCTCCCTTCTAAAGTTTGGGATTTTCCTGAAGGATTTGCACGCATTATTTGCTTTTACATTGATTCCTATGGGAAACATTGTTTCATCTTACGAACTTTTCACCTTACGAACCTCCTCCTGGAACCAATTAAGTTCGTATGATGAGGTACCACTGTATTGTCTTCAATTATAAAAAAGAAGCAAAGATTATATATTCTTAAACCAGATACAGATACAGCCCTGTGAAGTGGATAACATGATACGCACACCGTACTGTGTCTTTGTAGAGAATCTGTTCACGCTGACCTTTACAAATGTAGGTCTTTGTGACAAGATGAATCTAATATGGCAGTCAGACAGGGCTATTATTATTCCAATGAAACTTTGCATATACAATTTGAATGGCTGCAAATAGCTAATGTAACTGCTGTGTATATAGTAAACAAAGCTGTATTTATTCTTTTTAGGAGAAGCATTACTAAATCCCATTATCTGATAACCAATAATGGATAAAGCAAATTGTTCTACTGTCAACAAAAGATTACACTCTGAAAGAAAATAGAAAAGCTAAGTATATTTTTCCAGTAAGTTCAAAATATTGTTTTATTTAACAGAAAAGTAGTTTAGACCTGAGAAAGTAGGATAGTGAAATTAAGGAAAGAGTACAGCTTCTGGCCTTTGAAGCAATATAAAGAAATAATAATAATTGATTGATTGATTGATTGATTGATTGATTGTATTTATATGCCACCCCTCTCCAAGGATTTGGGGTGGCTTACAACATTTTACTTCTTCATCTGTTTTGTTTTCTTCATTTGAAATTTAAATGTTAAACTAAATCCCAAGAAATGAGAATAATAAATAAATAAATGGGCTATACTTTAAGAACTGTGCTTGCACTGGAAAAATTATGCGACTTCTTAATTTTCAACATAGCAATTGTTATTTATACTCTGTCCTTAAACTTTCATATATATTTTGTAATGAAGTTATTTTGCAATTCAAGAATGTCTTTTTTTAAAGAATCAAATAAAATGTGAAAAAAATTATGTTAGCATCCCTGAAATGTTGCGGCTAATCAAACATCAATATGCAAAATGGATGTTTGTGATCTGGAATTATAGAATTTCCTCTGCCTGATTTGTTTTATATTTTAATTTATTATTTAATCAATTTTTATTCTGCTTTCATATTAAGATTCATACATTTTGCTTTATGACTCTGCAGAATGCTAAAATTACTGTAGGGATTTATTGTACCAGAAGGCTGGATAGATGAAAAACTGGATGATTGTGGATTGCACCAAAGGATTTCTTTATCTGAAGTTAAGCATTTTGGCATAATAAGTTGTTTTACTTGCTCCATAATTAGAGGACAGATTGAAATAAAATCTTAAGAGACAACAGTGTTTTAATTTCATAATCTGAATTGTTCAATCAACAGTTGCAGTAATAAGATTATTCCAGGACATTAATTACTGTATATTTTATCAAAAATTAGAATATTTAAGTGGAATCCACAGAGTCTATATCTTTTAGAAGGATAAAGTGAAATAGTATTGGACCATTTCCTAATAGAAACCAGCTCTATAGTTCAAACACGAAACGGCTGCTAATTGTTGATATTAGATAGCTAATAATATGAATAAATTGCTAATTTATTATTTAATGTAGTTTGTATACTTATGAAAAAAGCAGAATATAAATATTTTAAATAAATAAATGTTTATTTGAAACAGAAAAAGTTTCCCCAGCCACTAAATACTTCTGATATTCCTCACCTTTCAACATTTTTCAGAAGTTATGCTAATTCTATAAGTTTTTTAATGATATTCATGTTTCACTGAAACTTTAGCAGTCCATTTTTCATATAATCCCATCTCAGCATTTTCTATTGCTTTCATGTCACTATTACAAAAGGGTTCTAAATAAATTTGATGATAATCATCTCGTATTAAAAAGTTAGACATTATATTTTGGAAATTACATTTGTTTGAACAATGATAAAACACAAATTAGGGAAGAAAATTCTGCAGTTATATGTGGAAATTGAAGACCACAAAATATGTGGTTAAAACCACAAGGAAATATTTAATCTCTCCTGATTTTTTTTTTAAAAAAATGATCTAAACATGTCTTGTAATGTTTTGACAGATGTGTTGTGAGAAGATGCTCTAGATGGGATTTGTACCAAAATCAGATATTGATAAATATTGATACTATTTATGAAAATAAGCATGATTTGAATCACTGGGATATTTGTTGTATGTCACCTGTTTCCAATTTATTATTCTGGAAGGATTTAATTTGTACAGATAAAAAAAGGGGGGGAATCTTTTACTATTCTATTAATAATGTGTGTTCTGTACTTCAATGCCAAAGTTCTGGCCTTCCATTTATACTTTTGAAATGTCTTTGCATCCCTGTTCTCAGTTCTAAGTAGTAAAGACTCTTGAAAAAAAACATTTTGTAACATGTTTCCCAACTGTTGTATCATTTTAATTAAGTTTAGCTACATATAAGAACACTCACTTGATGGAAGAGAGGGCTATGCGTAACTGGAATTCCTAAACCACTGAAACACATTCCAATGACCATGTCATCAGGGGCATCATTGCTGTAGCACCGGCATTTACTAGCAAAAAGTTTTTGGATTGCTTCTCTATTGAAGACCATCCTTTTAAGACAAACCCAAAAAGAAATTGACAGTCAAGAAGATAAGCATTATTATTGAATAAAACGTTTTATCTACCGCTAGCAATTATGAGTTTGTAGCAGTCATTGCAAACAGGTTATAACTGCTCTGGTCCCCGAATGAAATCATAACGGTCTATGTTCTTCCATGTCTCTAATAATATCAACATAATTTCATGGATATCATTAGTTGTTACTGATAGTAGAATCTGTTTTAGTATTGACCAATTTAGATGCTCGATTGAGCATCTAAATTGGTCAATACCACTTCCAAATACTGTATAACTCAACTGGGAAAAAAACCCAATACCCTTCACAGCAAAACTTTAAAAAGAGTAGCCAGTAACTCTTGTTTTATTATCTATAGATCACTGACATTAAGCCAGTACTGTATTTTAAAAAGTCTAACAGCTTTCTTATTTGGCCCAACCCATGGATATTTTAGAAAAATCATGTAATAGCCTCATCCCCACATGCATTTCACAGAAACTATTTTTCAAATATATAGCTTTGAACAATCAGAATTGATCTCAAACTGTACTCACAATGCTTTGATTTCTTATATATTTTTCGCTATACTGTATTTATTTGTCTATAGCAGTGATTTTCAACCTTTTTTGAGCCGCGGCACATTTTTTACATTTACAAAATCCTGGGGTACACCACCAACCAAAATGACACAAAATGACACCCTAAGACACTCTCTTTTTCCATCCCTGTCTCCTCCCCCCATTTTGTGTGTGTGTGTGTGTACACATTCTTGAACCATTTCCAAAAACAGGTGAGGGCTGGGGGGGGTTTCTCTCTTATTCTTTGGGTGCTTTTTATCATATGCTTTAAATCAAGAGTCACTTCTCTCTTTCTTTTGTTTCTCTCTCTTTCCTCTCATTCTGTCTCAATCATTTTCTCATTTCTCTTTTTCCCCTCCCCTTTTTGCTCATTTCTCTCTCTCTCCTTTCCTTCCTCTGATTTTCTCTCTTTCTTTCTCTCTCTCTTGCTTTCTTTCTCTCTTGCTTTCTTTCTCTCTCACTCTTTCTCTCTCACACACTCTCTCTTGCTCTCTCTCTTGCTTTCTTTCTTGCTTTCTTTCTCTCTCTCTCTTGCTTTCTTTCTCTCACACTCTTGCTTTCTCTCTCTTTCTCTCTCTTACTTTCTTTCTCTCATGCTTTCTCTCTCTCTCTCTTTCTCTCTTTCTCTCTCTCTCTTGCTTTCTTTCTCTCTCTCTCTCAGCAAAAAGTTGTGAGACTGAAACCTGAGCTTCCTTCTTCGCGGCACACCTGACCGTGTCTCGCGGCACACTAGTGTGACACGGCACACTGGTTGAAAAACACTGGTCTATAGAAATGTTACTGTAAGTTACCATAGCGCTATTTACAAAGTTAGGACACTTTTATATTTCATATTCTTATACAAATTCTATGACAACAGGACTATAAAAATCTCATAGTGGCAGAGCCTGATAGGAGCAGAAATCTATCCATCATGAAAACTATTGAAAACTAAGTTATTGCTCATATCTAACTCCTTTGAATAATTTAGGTGACTTACCCTCCTCCACCAGTAATGTAACTATAGCCTCCTGATCCTAAACCGTAGCCGTAGCGTTCCCCGAGAACCACTGGCTCACTTGAGTCATAGCAACTGAGTAATTTCTGGAGCCTAGAGATGCTAGAACAAAAACCACATACTGAAATATCATCTAATAATTTAATTACTTTAAAAAAATCCCAAACCCTGAAGCTATCAACTTAAGCAAGCACATGTACATTGCTGAAACGGAATATTTAAGAGAATGTCTTTGAATATTTAAAAGATTTTCAGTAGTTACTTTTAAAAAAACTTCTTTGCTTCTAAAAGAAATCTATATAATTTATCAAATATTACTATAAAAGAATAAGCTTTTCTGCCATACTCTTTGGGTCTTTTCTTCAATATAAAGACCTCCTAATTTTAATATTTTAAGACAAAAGTTATTTTTATAAAACTTTTGTCAGGGTGAATCATTTAACGTATTTCCATATTTACACACACACACAAACACCTGGAAAAATGACAAAACTCATGGTTGATGTCTGCAGCAAATCATGATGACGTTGATGATGTATGCTCATCTATGATTGTAATAAAGATCTATTCCTGTGATTTCATGATCATAACCTTTATGTGGTCTGATATCTGATGCAAGTACAGTGTTCCCTCAATTTTCGCGGGGGATGCGTTCCGAGACCACCCGCGAAAGTTGAATTTCCGCGAAGTAGAGATGCGGAAGTAAATACACTATTTTTGGCTATGAACAGTATCACAAGCCTTCCCTTAACACTTTAAACCCCTAAATTGCAATTTCCCATTCCCTTAGCAACCATTTAGATTATTAGTCACCATGTTTATTTATTAAAGTTTATTTTAAAAAAATTATTAAAGGTGGACGAAAGTTTGGCGATGACGTATGACGTCATCGGGCGGGAAAAACCATGGTATAGGAAAAAAAACAGCAAAGTATTTTTAAATTAATATTTTTGAAAAACCGTGGTATAGCCGTTTCGCGAAGTTTGAACCCGCGAAAATCGAGGGACCACTGTACTTGAATTGCAGTAGTGTTCCCTCGATTTCCACGGGGGATGCGTTCCGAGACCGCCCGCGAAAGTCGAATTTCCGCGAAGTAGAGATGCGGAAGTAAATACACCATTTTTGGCTATGAACAGTATCACAAGCCTTCCCTTAACACTTTAAACCCCTAAATTACCATTTCCCATTCCCTTAACAACCATTTACTCACATTTATTTATTTATTTATTTATTTATTTATTTATTTATTTGTATTACTGGTACTCACCATTGAATAAGACACTTAGTGATCCTAATATTTATAAACATAATTATTTATTAACAATAATTATTTTTTTTGTTATTTATTTGCAAAAATTATTAGTTTGGCGATGACGTACGACGTCATCGGGCAGGAAAAAACGTGGTATAGAAAAAAACCCGTGAAGTATTTTTTAATTAATATTTTTTGAAAAACTGTGGTATAGGCTATTCGCAAAGTTTAAACCCGCGAAAATCGAGGGGACACTGTATTCCTATTGTGAATTTATGATACACATTTCAACATTTGCCCCTTTCACAGAGGTCTACATCCAAATCTTGGTTATCCCATTACAGAAGGAAGATTTTTTTTCAGCACTGATCATCCACATCCATGAGCTATTATGCTCAGAATATTAGGGAGATTTCCATATGGCATTTCTCAGTCATTTTTGGTTTTGCTGGCAGCTCTCGTTCACTTCTGGATGTGGTCATTCTCCTCCTGAGAGGCAGGCCCATGGACTCTGGGTTTCTGCCGAACATACAATTTTTCTGGAGTCATTGTACCAGTTTTGGCTGGTTTACCAAATGCAGCACTTAGAGCAGAAGGCTTTAATGATAGTTGTTCCTGGTTTTATTATCTCACTAGTGTGATGAGTACCACCTAGGGGTGTCTATGAAAACAATCAGGACACTACAGTTGCTGCAAAATGCCATGAACCAAATTGACACTTTAGGAACGTCTCAGTAGTTTTATTCCCAAATTCAATTCAAGTTTCAAGGTGCTGATATTAACTTAGAATGGGGGTCATTTTTATCCTGTTTCGTCCATGGTTAGAATCTTTGTTTTTATTTATTACTGTGATTTCTTCTTTTTTAAAAAGATTTTTATGTTTTATATTGCTTTATTTATTGCTATGCACTGTCCAGAATCACCTTCGGTGAAATGGGTGTCTATATAAATTTGATTAATGCATAAATAAAATAAAGTTGCATATTGTTTAGTACCAGATTTTCTACAGGGTCCTCTCCTTTGTAAAGGAATCTGCCTATCCTGTTTCATCCACCTGGATAGGGACGCTACAAGTGCCTGTGCTTGGATGGAGAGAAACACAAAAGCAGGTTCAGAACTATTTCATAAGGGCATAAGGCACAAGGTAGGAGGTCAAATCCCGCAGGACAAGATTCAGTGGTCCAAAAGGTCGCTCTTCTGAAATCCACATTTTGGATGCAGAAGATCACTGGTTTGAAAAGAGGTAAATTGAGCAGCTTTCTCTCAGATCCAAGAAGATTCCACAACCAATTGCACTGTGATTCAGGTGATAAACTCCCATGTGGCTCCATGGGCTTTCAGGGAGATTGCTAAGGACCAGTTCGTTGCAAAGAAATACAGTCCTTCTATCTTTTCCCCTTCCCATCATCCAGACAGAATCTATTCTTCCATCCTCTCACCATCCAGGCTCAATTGTCAGTACCCGTCCTTCCATTTCTGCCCCCCCCCAAACATGAGAATTGATGAAGCTTCTTAGATAAGAAGCGAAACTTTCTCTTTTTCTTCCTCAAGGGAAAAGAACAGCGCAGTTGCCTTTTGAAAAAGCACCTTCGAGGTAACAATGACCTGGATCAGGGGCGTTCCCTGAATTCGCATTGCAACATTTTGGGTGTGCATTCCCTCGTGCAATTTGGCTTCTGCACATGCTCAGCAGTTGGAATCGCCCAAAATACAGCTGAGGAGCTGATCAGCTGTGCATCGGGCAAAGGAATAAAGGTCAGTTTACACATGGGGGTGAGCGGGAGGGCTCTTTTACAAACAGCAGAACAGGAAAAATCTTCAAAACAGTAAAAACATTGCGATTTTTTGAGAGATTTGGGGCAGCATACGAAGCTTTTGAGGGAGTGATTTTTTGAGAGATTTGGGGCAAGAAATGAAGTTTTTGGGGGAGCGATTTTTGGAGAGACTTGGAGCAAGATAGGAAGCTATTGGGGGAGTGATTTTTGGAGAGATTTGGAGCAAGATGGGAAGCTTTTGGGGGAGTGATTTTTGGAGAGATTTGGGGCAAGATATGAAGCTTTTGGGGGAGCGATTTTTGGAGAGACTTGGAGCAAGATAGGAAGCTATTGGGGGAGTGATTTTTGGAGAGATTTGGAGCAAGATGGGAAGCTTTTGGGGGAGTGATTTTTGGAGAGATTTGGGGCAGGATACGAAGCTTTTGGGGGAGCAATTTGGGAGAGATTTGGGGCGGCGCTAGCCTCCGTTAGGACCTCCATTCTTCACTTCTCCTCGCTGTGTCTCCACTCCGTTAGCCTTCACTTTGTCCGCCTGCCTCTTTTTTTTTAAGCCTTAAAGTTTGGATTTTCCTAATGGGTTTGCCCGCATTATTTGCTTTTACATTGATTCCTATGGGAAACAATGTTTTGTCTTACGAACTTTTCACCTTACGTACCTCGTTTCGGAACCAATTAAGTTCGTAAGACAAGGTATTACTGTATATGAATTGAAATTATGTCAACACATGTGTATAAGTTTATGTTTAGATAGAGATCTTATTTCATTATATATACCCCGCTGTACATTTTCCCTTTCTCCCCTCCCCTCTATTTAAAATTCAATAAATCTTTTTTTTTTTTTTAATAATTTCGGCGATCTGGTCCGAACCGGGAGGAACCAACCCCTGACTTGGATGACTGAGAAGCTCCACAGACACAGAAGCAGACCTTTTAAATTTTTTAGCTATTGCCAAAAATTCATACTGCCTGTGCTTTGGAGAGTGGCAAATGTACTGCTGTTCCCAATGATATTTGAGGTTAGGGTTAGGGGCTGAATATCTTGTTGCATAAGGTCATTTTTAACGTCGCTCCTTAACTTTAGCATTTGATGTCAAATCTGAAATGTTTGAATTATTGGTTTGAATTATTATTTATTATGCTAATTTTTTAGGATTCTTTGGAAATTGGTGGGATATTAATTTTGGGAATATATACTACATTGCATTTTTCAATAGGTATAATATATGTAGCAAGATAAATACCAAGTGGGTATAGTCTTATTTTTAATTTAAAATACAATTTTAATTTTAATTTAATCACTCTGCTCCAGTAATATAGACTAGCTTTCAAATTATGCAGAAAAGAGGCCTGGGTGAATTTATATGATATAATTACATTTATATTCAAGTGTGATGTACATAAGGATATTTGGCATCAAACAGTGACATTTTAATTACTTTTACAGAAGTGCTGGCTGTGTGATTAACTTTGCAGTGATTCTATTGCCAATATGGAACATGAAATATAAGCAATAGATCAGCAAAAGCTGCATATTCCAAATACCAAAAAAATGCATGCTTAAATGGATTTCTTCTAATATCTGTTTGGTATCAGTTAATTCATTTACACATCAGTAAATAGCAGACTGTTGCTTCAAGACCTGGACACCGGGAAAGATTTTTGAGAAGCATGCCACTTTCATCATTAGTTCAAAAAGAAAAAAAAAGTGAGAACTTTTCACATCATATGACCTCTTTTATTGCAAAAAATGTTATATTTTGCCTATGTTCCCAATGCAAGAATTGCTCCTTAGTACTTTTCCAAATGCAGCTATTCGAAAAGAATACAACCACATTATGTGAAGATTCTTTTTCTTTAAATATTGTGAACACTAATTTTTAAAATGTAGTGCAACGATGCTAGCATTTTCATAATTACTTTAGATAGTGAAATGGGCAGAGTATATATTGAATGAATGAATGATATTGAGTAGACTATGTAAAAATCATTCTTAGTATTGAAAATGAATTACATTTTATATCTACAGCCACTGTAGAATTTAATGGAAAATTAGGTGTAGCTTCTGGTAAATTTCTTGTTTTTAAATCATGCTTATTTTTTGTATAAAATACAAATTATTGGATGCCACACTGAATCTTCAATTTAACAAATATAATGGGGATTTAAACATGTCAGATTCCCTTCCATTCATTACATTATTTGGTTATTTCAGCATGTAAGAAAACAGGAAAGAGATTTTTTTTTCTCTCTATTGTATTAATTGGAAAAATGTAATTTTAAATCGTACGTGCCATGTTTTAAACTCCTCATGTTGCGATGATTTTAATTTTTAATGCTGTAATTGGAGATTACCAATGGAAGAGAATATTTGTAGTTCTGAATTTAACTGTGGAGTCCTTGGTTCTCTAAAGTTGCACTGGTGATATTACCTAATTTGGTAATGAAATATATGCAAGGAAACAACTGACCCCAGAGTCCCAAAAATCAGGGACATCTGAGGAGTCACAAACCTGGTACTGGCTAACGCTTTTCAAGGCAGTTTGCCAGAATCAAAATAAGCATCATCCATACATGGAAAAAACAATTTGAATAAAAAAATATAGAAGTCATTGACTCTACCCATCAGGCTCCAATACCAAAATCAAGACCGCTCAGGAAAACTTCCAAATATTTGGAAAGGTTTGGAGGCATGAAGGATAAAATAGGAAAGTGAACACAAGAATAAGGGGACACAATCTGAAGTTAGTTGGGGGGGGAGATCAAAAGCAACGTGAGAAAATATTATTTTACTGAAAGAGTAGTAGATCCTTGGAACAAACTTCCAGCAGACGTGGTTGGTAAATCCACAGTAACTGAATTTAAACATGTGTGGGATAAACATCTATCCATTGTAAGATAAAATACAGGAAATAGTATAAGGGCAAACTAGATGGACCATGAGGTCTTTTTCTCCCATCAGTCTTCTATGTTTCTATTTTTCTAAAATTGTTTTAAAAATCTGCTTTTGTAAAAAAAAATCTGCTTGCAAAACTTTGAACCCAACTTCCAAAGCTTTTCGCATAATTGCTATGGTTGTACATTACACTTGGTCAAAGCCCAGATGACAAACTGGAGAATGATAATTTGGAACAAGAGCTCCTTTTGATACCTAGACAATAGTAAATAGACCTGAGTAGACATCTGTTCTGGGCTTACATGAATAGTCTTGATTAGTTTCGCCAGATTGCTAATACCTTAGAAAAAGCTGATGAGCAGGTATGCCAAAAGGACAAGGCGTTTCTATTACTTAGATAAAGCATAATGACAGTGTAGGAGATGGAGGAAAGATGCTGGGCAGGAAAGATACTGTAAGTGGGTGATTAAATCACAAAGGCCATCTTTGATTGCTGCAATCAGAGAACTATGGGAGCTGGAAAAAATTTGGGATTGGAAAAGAGCTGCATCATATGTAGCCTCCTTTCAGTATCATCCAGTCTTTTTTTTCTTCTACATGATTTGTGAAAATGCTTTGGGAGCTACTTGGCCTCTCCTAAAAACTTAGTTATTTTAAGATAAAGACCAGCCAGCTATACTGTCAAAACTATAAATCACCTCTACTGTATCCAGAAATAAACACCACCATTCCTTAAGGACACTTCTTTCTCTGCATAATCTCCCTTAACCCATCTGTTTGAAATCTGGCACGCTCTCTCCCCATCATATGGTCTCCTAGAATAAAATACTTCATTGCATTATGTGCATAAATAGTAACGGTCAGATTTTAAAGGGACATGGCTTGAAAGCGCCTTCATTATTTTTTATTAAAATTTGTCATGCATAAAGATTTAGTTCTCTTGAAAATCGTATTCCTTTCTAGTGAAAAATGAAATATGATATTAAGATATGTTGGGCTAATGGAGAAGTGTTTTTGCAATGAATTTCTTAAGCAAAGTTATATGCGTACCAGGTTCAATCCATCTCCTCCCCCCAAAAAAGAGTCCTAGAAACTGGACCCTAGTAACATACCTCATGATCATAGAATAACAGACACGTAAGGGACCTTGGAAGTCTTCTAGTCCAACCCCTGTGCAGGCAGGAAACTCTATACCAGTGATGGCATAGGTGCTACAGGTGGCATGCAGAGCCATATCTGGTGACTCACAAGCTGTTGCCCTAGCTCAGCTCCAACGTGCATGTGTGTCTTGGCCAGCTGATTTTTGACTCGCACAGAAGCTCCGGGAGTGCATTTATGGCTTCCAGAGAGCCTCCGGGGGGTGAGGGAGGGTGTTTTTACCCTCTTCCAGCTCCAGGGAAGCCTTTGGAGCCTGGAGAGGGCGAGCCTACTGGACCCACCAGAAGTTGGGAAACAGGCGGCTTCCAGCCTCCAGAGGGCCTCCGGGGGGTAGGGGGAGAAGTTGTTTTCACCTTGGCATTGAATTATGGATGTGAGCACTCACACATGCACGATAGCGCGTGCCCATACTCTTTCGGCACCCAAGGGAAAAAAGGTTCACCATCACTGCTCTATACCATTTCAGATAAATCGTTGTCCAGCCTCTTAAAAATCTACGGAAGCCCTTAGGTGACAAGTAAACATTCATGCTTGTCAACCTGTGTGATCCAAAGATGAGCCATAGTCAATAATCAACTATGTCAATCTTGCCTCCCCCCCCCCCCCCCCCCGGAAACAGAGCCTGATGTGGCAAGACTAAACTGCATACAGAAGGAAATAGCCATTCAGTGAAGAACAGCGCCTGCAAGATCCCAAATTCCAGTGATGGGCTAAGACAGAGGTAGGCAATGTTGGCTCTTCTATGACACGTGGACTTCAACTCCCAGAATTCCTGAGCCAATATTGCTAGCTCAGGAATTCTGGGAGTTGAAGTCTATATGTCATAGAAGAGCCAACTTTGCCTATCCCTGAGCTAAGACATGCTAAGTGCTTAGCGCATGACCAAGACAGAAGATAAATATTGTTGGCTTAGACATCATAATGCTCCACTCCGCACTACTTGAGTGAGCTTCTTGTTTTGAGCAACTGATGCCATCTCATTATTTGTACATTTTACCCAGACGGGGGTTCCAACTTACTGCCGCTATCGGTGCTGATGTGCACGAAGCTCTGGGTGACCGGCGTGCACGTGTGCTCGTCAGAGCAAGATGTGGCTTCTGCACATGCACAGGAAGCAAATCTCTTTAGAAGACGCGGGTGCACAAGATTTCAGCATTTTTTTTGCTTCCGCGCATGTGCAAAAGCAAAAAATCGCCAAAATCTCACATGTGTGCATCCTCTCACAAGATTTTGCTTCCTGCGCATGCGTAGAAGCCAAGTCTTGTTCTGATGCTCGCATCTAGCCGCCAGTCACCCAGAGCTCCGCTACCAGTGTGGAGTCCCTCACTGTTCCAGTAGCAGCCTGATACTTATTTTACCCATAAGGTAAAGGTTCCCTTGCACATGCATAGAAACACAGAAGACTGACGGCAGAAAAAGACCTCATGGTCCATCTAGTCTGCCCTTATACTATTTCCTGTATTTTATCTTAGGATGGATATATGTTTATCCCAGGCATGTTTAAATTTAGTTACTGTGGATTTACCAACCACGTCTGCTGGAAGTTTGTTCCAAGGATCTACTACTAACATGCATGCTAGTTGTTTACGGCTCTAGGGACAGCGGTCATGTCTGTTTCTAACCTAAAAAGCCAGCGCTGTCCAAAGATGTCTCTGTGGTCATGTGGTCTACATGATTAAATGCTGAAGGCGCACGGAGTGCTATTGCCTTCCCACCAAAGTGGTCCCTATTTTCTACTTGCATGTTTTACATTCTTTCGAACTGTAAGGTTGGCAGAAGCTGGGACAAATAACGGGAGCTCACTCCATTATGTGGCACTAGGGATTCGAACCGCTGAACTACTGAACTTTCTGATTGACAAGCTCAGCGTCTTAGCCACTGGGCCACAGCTTCTCTATTTTCCCCATATATCCCCATAAATTCTAACGCTAGAGCAATATTTCAAAACTGTCCCCTTTCTAGACACTAAATCAATTTTAGCGCAGTGCTGTGACAATGGTTCTGCCCACATGTTCAGCCCAACATATGGCAGAACATTTCGTGCCCGTATAGGCCTTACCAACTGTTGTGGTTAGCTCTGGCCCAGCTCCTGCCCCAAGGAATGTGCAGGTGGATGTGGGGGAAACATCCACATGCCGCAGGCCTGTTTTGCTCCCGATGGAATCTGCCGACGAAGCCTCCTCTGACCAAGGAAGCGTGAATGACAGGGAAGAGGGGAGTTTGGCAGACAGCCCAGGAGGAGATCAATCCTCTGTACAATCCCTGGATTCTGAACAAGAATTAATGGCACATCCACGCATGTGTAGAGTGATGCATAGGAGACAACAACTGAAAGATTATTACAAGAGAAAATGAGGCCACCTGTGGTTGGGTGGGGCTGCTGTAATTAGTGCTACAGATAAAAGTGCAGACTGGTGTTTGAGCCTAATGGCAGTTTATCTGATTCATTGTTTCGTCAAGATCGTGGTTTTTGTGCTGTTCAAGATTATGTGTGGACTCTCTGGACTTTAGAATTGAACTCAATTTCCCAGTTATTTGGGTGAGCAATTGGATTTCATTTAACCTGTACCTTGTGTGTACCAGAAAATCCCTTTGACATTTAAAAAGGGAGCTGTTTCTGTTTTTCTAAAAACTTTTGGGTTTTCCTTTTATCATGTGGTGTGTGTCTTTCTGGACTAATTACCCTGTAATTATGGGCAGTTGAAACACGCCGGCAGAACACCAACTACCTGCAGACACATCGTGTACAGCCCACAACCCATTAGATGTTAAGGTCTTCCTCAAACACGATGGATGAAGATAAATTCAAATTTATGCCCCAATGTGGTCAAAAATCCAGTAATAAACTTAAAATTTGGGAGATGCTTTTAATTTGTTCTGTTTGGATTTGTTGTCTGATTCTCCCAAAATGACATTGCATCATGAATCGTCATGTTTCATATTTCATCTGGAGTCTGCAATCCTGCTAGAAATAACAATAATGATAGCAAAAACAGACAGTAGTATAATTCAATTCAATTTGATTCTGAAATTCTTACCTTATCAAGGTATCATCATCCACAATGACTAACCAAGGCATTTTAGCAGGACTATGTTTTAAAAATCTTTCCAAAATGGCAAAGGTCTTTCCACAATGTCCTGGAAAGTAATACAAGAAAACAAAACAAAACAAAAAATCCTAAGAAGTAGATATTAAGTAAAACTTTGGAGATATATATCCAAATAAGGCATGCTCTGTTAAAGTATGGGTCAATCAGCTTAGTAACAATTAATTAGAACGTCTAAACAAGACTAGAATCTGTAGACAAAATCTGCTTGGCTGGCTATCCTTAATACAGCAGTTTAAAAAGAGAGTAATCTTTGGCCATTTACTCTGCAGCACAGATCATTCCACTATAATTCATCCATAAAAATGCTGATTTGGGACGGTGTTTTGGTTTGTTTGATGCAATTAGAATAAAGCTCTTTTCTTTTTAAACCTTTTATGACCTATAAAGCCCTTCATGGCATCGGACCAGAATATCTCCGAGACCGCCTTCTGCTGCACGAATCCCAGCGACCGATTAGGTCCCACAGAGTGGGCCTTCTCCGGGTCCCGTTAACTAAACAATGTCGGTTGGCGGGCCTCAGGGGAAGAGCCTTCTCTGTGGCGGCCCCGACTCTCTGGAACCAGCTCCCCCCAGAGATTAGAACTGCCCCTACCCTCCTTGCCTTTCGTAAACTCAAAACCCACCTTTGTCATCAGGCATGGGGGAACTGAGATATCTCCCCTGAGCCTATACAATTTATGTATGGTATGTTTGTATGTATGTATGTCTGCTTAATAATGGGTTTTTAAAAATATTTTAAATTGTAAATTATTAGATTTGTCATGAACTGTTTTATTGTGTTGTGAGACGCCCCGAGTCTACGGAGAGGGGCGGCATACAAATCTAATAAATATATAAATAAACAGCCATGCCCAGTGTCCAAACTCTCAAAAATGGGGTGAACCTTTTAACCTCATGGCAATGCCTACACTGGCTCAGAGACAGAAAAATAAATGAAAAGTAATATGGATGCTTCAATATAATTGCCTTTCCTTGCTGTAATGTAGACAAACATTAGGTCTATGGGAGGCTCCGCTCCAATATTTGACCATTCCTGCTCAGCCCAATCACACATTACAAAAGCTAAACATTTGCATCTTAAGTATCACTTTTCAGGCTGAAACTTGGAGTCATGTTAGCAATAAAATTATATTAATAATTATATTAATAATATTAATGCAGTATCAGAGGCTTTCCATTCAGCTGTGTAGAATGTGAAGGATGTGTGTTTTTGTTTTATTTTTAAATAGTTCTTCTAATGTATGATGTACACTGAAGATGGCATTTAATTTCATTGTACAAAGTGCAATGATAATAAAGCGAACTTAACTTAAGCATTTGTCAAAGACATTCAGGTGGAACACTTGTTACAACCTGTGAGATACGTATTTCTCTCACAGGTTGTAACAATTTCGTAAGCTACTTAAAACCCACCTCTGCCACCAGGCATGGGGGAATTGAGATACTCTTTCCCCCTAGGCCTTTACAATTTTATGCATGGTATGTCTGTATGTATGTTTGGTTTTTATAATAATGGGTTTTTAATTGTTTTTAGTATTGGATTATTATTATATGCTGTCTTGTTATTGCTGTTAGCCGCCCCGAGTCTCCGGAGAGGGGCGGCATACAAATCCAATAAATAAATAAATAAATAAATAAATTCAAATAAAGTATGTCATTTAAACTCACCTCTTTCGGTATTTGGTACTCCTATGTCAACAGTAGGTATTGAACTTTCTGCATAATCACTGTAGTATTCCATGAAAGTGGATTCTTTTTCCCAGGTTTGCTTCACAATAGGTACTGAATTAAAAACAAAATGAAGACACAGGCAGGAGAACCATTTGGAAATAATAATAATACCCATTTAGAATACATTGCCGTGTCTTCACGCCAAGTTCGATTTAGTACAGTATATCCTTTTAGATGGTATCCTAGTCATAGATAGCTTATGTGTTTGCAGTACTTCTGATAATGAAGTAATTCTTATGCAGCACCAAAATGGAAATGAATTTGAAACCGCTTGGTAGGATACAGCAGCCACCATATATTGACTTGCAAAGTAATCCTGATATTAGAAATCGTTGTTTGCGCAGAACAGTGTGAAATTAATGCCTTAAATGTTCACATCAAAGGGAAAAAAAGGATGAAAAGGAAGTCAGAAACACTATGAAAATGCTGGTGGCTGTAGAAATATGAAAAATAGAATAGAATAGAATAGAAGAACCGTTGAAACTTACCTGAACGGTCTTCTCGATGCACTGCAAGGAGAGTCCAACGTGGGTAATTCTCCAGTCTCATTGGAGGGACTGAGTTTTAATTTAAACATTATGCAGGTACCGCCCCCTAGCCTACCAGTCATAAAGAAACGAAGGAGCAGTAAACTATAAATTTTTTTATTAACAACTGGAAGGCACACCCAGGCCCAATTTCTTCACAGTGCCAGACAAAAAGAGAGACCCTTGGTCCACCAATTGGGTGGGATTTGGACTCTCCTTGCAGTGCATCGAGAAGACCGTTCAGGTAAGTTTCAACGGTTCTTCTCCAATGCACTTGCAAGGAGAGTCCAACGTGGGATATACCCAAGACATAAACAGGGAGGGAAAACAGGACCAAGGGCAGTCAAGTAGAACACACCCTTTGTAACACCCTCCTCCCAAAGGCTGCTTCCGCTGAAGCAAAGGTATCAATCCGATAATGCTTGATGAAGGTAGATGGAGCCGCCCACGTGGCGGCTCTACAAATTTCTTCGATCGAAGCCTGTGTAGACCATGCTGCCGAAACAGCCGCACTTCGTGTTGAATGTCCAGTAATTCCCTGAGGAACAGTCTGTCCTGAAGCTGTATAGGCCTCAGTGATATAGATCCTTATCCAACGACTGATAGTTCGGGAAGACACTCTAGTACCTTGTCCATGCGATGAAAAGGAAATAAACAATGCTTCCAATGCCCTGAAAGCCTGTGTCCTACGAATATAAAGTTTTATTGCCCGTCTCACGTCCAATTTATGCCATCTGAGTTCAGATGGGTGCGTGCCATGTGTACAGAAATCAGGCAATATTATCTCTTGAGTTCTATGGAAGCCAGAGTTCACCTTGGGGATGAAAGACGGGTCCAGTCGAAGAACCACTCTGTCAGGATGGAATAGACAAAGGTCAGCTCTTACTGACAGGGCCGACAGCTCCGACACCCTCCTGGCTGAGGTAATGGCGACCAGAAAGGCCGTTTTGATGGATAAAAACCGCAGCGATACCGTCCTCAACGGTTCAAAGGGTGGAGCTGTCAAGGCCTTAAGGACAAGAGATAGGTCCCACGAGGGGAACCTATGGACTGGAGCCGGTCTAATATTTGACGCTCCTTTTAAGAAATCCCGAATCCAAGGATGTCTTGACAAGGGCTGGTACTGGTCGTGGTTCAATATTGTAGACAGAGCTGCCACATGGCGCCGTAACATGTTCGGAGCCAGTCCCTTGTCTAATCCCGCCTGGAGGAAGGTCAAAACAGTACCAGGCAAGGCTGCTACCGGATCTAGCTGCCGGTCCTCACAGAAGGTGCAGAAGGCTGACCACGTGGATTGGTAAATCCTCCTTGTAGAAGGTCTGCGTGCCGCCTGCATTGTAGCGATGACCGTGTCAGGGAGACGTAATTGCCTTAGACGGTCCCCCTCAAGTGCCACACGGTCAGGTTCCACCATTGAGGCTCTGGATGCGCGATGCATCCCTGACTGAGGGCTACCAGGTCGTCTGGGATTCTCCAAGGAGGGGAGACGGACAGCTCCTTCAAGTCCGAGAACCAAGCCCGCCGAGGCCAAAAAGGTGCTACCAGCAGAACTTCGGCTCTTTCCTGTATGATCTTGTGTAGCACTCTCTGAAGAATACGAGTAGGAGGGAATGCATACAGGAGCCCTACTGGCCAGGGGAGGCGTAGAGCATCCACCCCTTCTGAACCCGGAGATGGGAACCGGGAAAAGAAGCGGGGTAGCTGAGCGTTGTGGCACGTAGCAAAGAGGTCCACGATCGGTGTGCTGAACTGAGCTATTAATGCCCGGAACACTCCTGGATCCAGCTGCCACTCCCCCGGGTCCAAAGTCCTGCGGCTCAGCCAATCCGCCGTTACATTCTCTTGGCCTGAGATGTGCTCGGCTGCGAGAGAGGCCAGGTGGGTCTCTGCCCACTTGAACAGATTGTTGGCCTCCTGCATCAGGCGCCTGGATCTCGTCCCGCCCTGGTGGTTGATGTAAGAGCGAGCGGAAACGTTGTCCGTTAGAACCAGGACATGGCTGCCCTGCACCAGATGAGAAAAACTTAGCAGGGCGAGAGACACTGCTCTCAATTCCAAGAAATTGATGTTGATGGTTTCCAACTCTCGAGGAGTCCACAAGCCCTGGGCTACATTGGATGAAAGGTGAGCACCCCATCCGAAGAGGCTGGCGTCCGTCGTGAGAGTGATAAAGTCCTGTCCCTGAAAGGGTGACCCCCTTTGAATAGCGGTTGAGGTCCACCAACGCATGGATCTCCTGACCGCTGCAGGGAGAATCACCTGCATCCTGGTATGGCTGGTCTTTCTCCTTTGATAGGGTAGGAGAAACCATTGGAGGTCTCGAATGTGTAACCTGGCCCAGGGAACCACGTCTATGCAAGAAACCAACGTGCCCAGGATTTTGGAGAGAAAGGCCAGGGAAGGTCTTGGTTGATAAGACAGGTCCTGTAGTAGAGTCCGGATATTGGTCTGTCTGTCCTCCGATAGGAAAACTTGGCACAAGTCTGTATCGATGATGGTGCCCAGGTGAGCTAACCTGGTTGATGGAATTAGCTGACTCTTTTCCAGGTTTATGGTAAACCCGAAAGTTCTTAGGGTCGACAGGGTCAGTTGGAGATCCTGCTGTGCCCGGTCCCGGGACTTTGACAGGATCAGGACATCGTCGAGGTATGCCATGAGTCGCACTGACCTGTGTCTCAAGGTGGCCGTGAGGACGTCCAGAAGTTTGGTGAACGTCCTCGGTGCGGACGACAGTCCAAATGGCATCGCTCGATATTGGTAATGAGATCCGTTGATGGAAAACCGGAGGAATTGTCTGTGCTCCTGTAATACCGGTACATGGAGGTAGGCCTCCTTGAGATCGATGGAGGAGAGGAGGTCTCCCGGCCGTATGGATTGCAGTATAGACCTGAGGGAGTGCATTTTGAATTTTTGATAACGCACATACAGATTCAACCGTTTGAGATTTAGAATCAAACGGACCCTGCCCGAAGATTTGGGGACAAGGAAAACGATGGAATAGAAACCTGTTCCCCTCAGGTGAAAGGGGACCTCCTCTATCGCTTCTATCTCCAGGAGGTGCTCTATCTCCCGGTGCAACAGTGCACTCTTTTGGGGGTCTGTCACTTGAGGACAAGTAATGAAGCGGTGTGGGGGTACACGGAGAAAGTTGATCCGCAATCCCTGCGTTGCCGTGGCCACGGCCCAGGAGTCCAGGGATGCAGCCCTCCAAGCGTTGGCGAAGTGGAGGAGCTTGCCCCCCAGAGGGTAGGGGTCCGAAGAGTCATTTCCCACGTTTGGAACCCTTAAAATTGGAACCTCTGTAAGGACGGCGTCCCTGCTGGTAGGGTCTGCCTCGGTCCGCGAAGTACGGTCTGTCCTGACGGAAGCCTCCCTGGTTGAAAGAGCCCTGAGAGAAATTCCTCGAACCCTGAGAGACGGTTGAGGAGGGCTCTGCACGAAAGTTCTGCCTTCTATAGAAAGGAGTGAACCGTCGTTCTGCTCTCCTGTTGGATCTTGGGAGCACCTTCTTCTTATCTTTGTCCTTGATAAGGACCTTCTCAAGGGAATCGCCGAACAACTGTTCCCCTTGGAATTTGGCAGAAGCTAGGCGTCATTTTGATTTTACGTCCGCCTGCCAGCTTCGTAGCCAAATTAATCTCCGGGAGGACAAAGAGGATGCCAGCGCACGGGATGCAAATTTTGCCGCATCCATGGTGGCATCTGCGGAGAACTCCGTTGCCGCCAGCAGCTTATTTAAATCCTGGCGGAACCTGCCATCCTCCTGACTTGCACGTGCCTGCATGTCCTGTATCCACAGGATAGTTGCCCTATTAAAAAATGAGGCAGCCGAGGCGGCTCGCAAGGCCCAGGCTGCCATTTGGTGAGTCTTCATGACTACCGTCTCGGCTCTTTTATCCTCCGCCTTCAGACCCTCCGAAACCTCCGAAGGGACCAAGGCGTTGGACACCAAACTTGCCACAGGAGTGTCTATGGTTGGAGGTGTTAAAAGCGATTCCATCTCCTGATCGAAGGTGTAGTATTTCCTATCAATCAGAGAGGGGCCTTGCGCTGCTGCTGGCGCTTCCCAAGGTCTTTTAATATTGTCAAGGAAAATATCAGAGGAGGGAATGGTTTCTGGTTCCTTTTTTGGTACTGAAAGTAGGACCCCTTTTGAGGCCTGTGCAGTGTTTTCTGCAGGCAACTTCCCCTCTCCTGCTCCCTCAAAGACCAGCTTCGCCTTATTTAACATGATCCGAAAGAGAGAGGGCTTGAAGAGACCTACAAGGCTTGGAGGTTCGGGTGGTTGCTCATCCCCCGACAAACCTTCGCCATCTTCACTGTCATCCTCTCTGGGATAGAGGTCCTCTTCCATGGAACCTGGGAAGGAGGCTGGAGCAGGAGGTGCCCACACATTTCTATGTTTTGGTGGAATGGGAATCCCAGGGGCCTGTTGTTGTGCCCCTACTGTAATCCCTTGGGCATAAACACTGCTTATTAGGTTCAGTAGATCCTGAGGCATGCTCTGCCATGTATCAAACGAGCTCCTCAGACCCACAGCAGAAGGTGTAAAGGTGGCTGTGGGCTGGTTATGCTGAGCACCCGTGTTGCTGGCCATGGGCAAGGTATATTGGGGTCCTGAAGACAATAGGGGGCGTTCAGGCGACCAATCACGTTCCGTTGCCGAGCCTACAACCCCAGCAATGCCTAGCAAGGGGGAGGCCGGGGGGGGGCGTGGGCCCCCGAAGATAATTAGGCTGGGCCTGAGGCGCTGGTGGCTGTTTCTGGGCCATTTCTAGCTGCCTCTCCAGTGCACGTATCCTCTTCTCAGCCTCCTTAAGTGAGGCGGTCTGAGAGGATTTAGTCTTGGCCTTTTCAGAAGAAGGCTTGTCCTTGGGGGTAGTGGGCCTGATGGAGGTGGCCCCCTCCTCCCCCAAATGGGCCGAATTATCTGTCATATTTGATCACTCACGGTTGTATACAGACGATAAGGCCGATCGCAAACGCAGCTAACAAAGCAATGAGGTTGTGTCCTCAATGCGGCTGCGTGTTACTAGGCAAAAAGGGGGGGGGTTGCCTCGGAGCGTTCCTCGCTCCTCTCACCCCCAGCGATTTGACTGCAATCGGCCAAACAAAATGGCCGCCGCGCCGTTGCCTTGGCAACCGGCGGGAAACTTAACAGCCGCTCCCGCCCTTTTGTACCCGAAGGCTGGCTCTGACGCCGTTTTGGCGTTTATGCAGGGATCCGTTGTTAACATTCCCCCTCTCTCCTTGGGGCTTGCCCTGCTGTTAAAGCCGCAGCCTTCCCATGGTTGCCAGATCTTTGGCTATGGTAGTATTCGCCGGGCGGGGCAGGCCCTTTCCGGCGGCAACCGTCTCCCATCCCAGGCGCGACCTCGGGGGTCGGGAACCTGGTCGCCCTATAAACTTAATGCCCCCCCCCCATGGCTGCGCTCAGCTTCCCGTGAGCGTCAATGCCATGGAACAAGGGGGGGGGGGCAGGGCATAACAGTCAGACGGACAGAACCCTCGGAGGGTCTGATCCGTCGCTGCAAAGGAGAAGCCAATCCAATACAAGGAAAGACCTGCAAACAAAGAAAAGAATATAGAAAAGCATTAGTGAACAGAGAAAAACAATTACAAAGATATTTAATCATCTATTACTACTAATACTTATGAGGAGAAACTCAAAAAATGTCCCATTACTGCGACTGAGTTTTGATGACTGGTAGGCTAGGGGGCGGTACCTGCATAATGTTTAAATTAAAACTCAGTCCCTCCAATGAGACTGGGGAATTACCCACATTGGACTCTCCTTGCAAGTGCATTGGAGAATAGAATTCTTTATTGGCCAAGTGTGATTGGACACACAAGGAATTTGTCTTTGGTGCATATGCTCTCAGTGTACATAAAAAGATAAGATGCATTCAGCAAGAATCATTTGCTGGCTGGGGAATTCTGGGAGTTGAAGTCCAAATTATGGAATTGTTTGCATGATTATGCAGCTGAGGATTGGTTGACGCATGTGATGGGTGAGAATACACAAAGGAAAACAGAAAGGTTGAGTGTGCAAAGAGCGTAAAAACTGTGGTTGGATTTCTTCAGAAAGGAGTTTAAAAAGCAGCAGACTTTGCTATAATTAAAACAAGTGATGAGTGAAATAGTTGGGTACTGAGAAAATAAATTCTCTCATCAGCCTAAAAAGACTCAAAGAATAAAAGTAATGTCTGAAACTCATTTATCACACTGATATAACAGTTTACAGAGACAGTAGGATCAATACATCTTTGTTGTGATTTGAAAGGAGAGAAAAACGCTGAAGGCAATTTCCTTCAAACAAGGACATCAGATTAATTCACAATACAGCCTACCAAACTAGTCACTGGTTTGACATAGATGGGATGCAAAAAATAGAGGACAGTTATGATTGAAAGGAAAACTATGCTTCAAAGAGATGTGATCAGAAGAGAAAGAAGCAGCCACAGATGCTTCATGTGGGCCAAAGTTTTCACTTCCAACAAAACTCTGGTTAAAATTAAATATGGAGTATTTAGTTAGCTGTATATGTTTATGAAATACAATACTGTATGCAAAGGTGTCTATGGAGATTCTCAATGAGTCACGTCATGGTTGTCCTGACAGAGTTTGTTGCAAAATCCAGAAAGCACACACACAGGTAACTGATTCAGCAGGATTGATTTAAATGAGAAACTTCTTTATATACAAGAATATATATACAAGACCATCAGCAGAGATCAGTTTGATTTCAGAGTTCAGAGCAGACAAAGTACAGATTGGGTTGAGCCAGGCCCAGCCTTCTAGTTTAGGTTTCAAGTTTGATTCTCTGCACAGACTCATATGTGTTTAACTCTCATTGGTTGACTTAGTTGCTATGCCTATTCATTGGCTGATCTTGTTACCATGGTTCTCCCAGTAATCAATATTCTAACATTCTTCCCTTCATGACTAGAAGAGATATAAATCAAATAATATTTTAAGAGCTTTGTTTGAAGACCTACATTGACAAATACCTGAGTATCCCTTTTACTGTGGTATTTGGAGGGAACTGTCAATGCAGGTTTTCAAATACAGCTCTAAAAAAATATTATTTTATTTCATCTTTGCAATGAAACAAAGATCATCCACATATGCTAATACAGTGATACCTCGTCTTACAAACCCCTCGTCATACAAACTTTTTGAGATACAAACCCGGGGTTTAAGATTTTTTTGCCTCTTCTTCCAAACTATTTTCACCTTACAAACCTAAGCCGCCACCACTGGGATGCCCCGCCTCCGGACTTTTGTTGCCAGCAAAGCGCCCATTTTTACACTGCTGGGATTCCCCTGAGGCTTCCCTCCATGGGAAACACCACCTCCAGATTTCCGTGTTTTTGTGATGCTGCAGGGGAATCCCAGCAGCGCAAAAATGGGCACTTTGTTGGCAATGGAAGTCTGGAAGTGGGGTTTCCTAGCAAAGGGAGCCTCAGCAAAATTGCAGCATCACAAAAACACGGAAGTCCAGAGGTGGGGTTTTGAGGACTTCTGTGTTTTTGCGATGCTGTGATTCCGCTGAGGCTCCCCTCGCTGGGAAACCCCACCTCCGGACTTCCGTTGCCAGCAAAGCACCCGTTTTTGCGCTGCTGGTATTCCCCTGCTGGTATTCCCTGCAGCATCACAAAAACACGGAAGTCTGGAGGTGGGGTTTCCCATGGAGGGGAGCCTCAGGGGAATCCCAGCAGCGCAAAAACGGGCGCTTCAGCTGGCAAAAGGGGTGAGTTTTTGGCTTGCACGCATTAATCGCTTTTCCATTGATCCCTATGGGAAACATTGTTTCATCTTACAAACTTTTCACCTTACAAACCTCATCCTGGAACCAATTAAGTTCGTAAGACGAGGTATCACTGTACTTGACAATCCTCCACCTTGTAACTCTCCAGCTTATATGCAATCATCAGCCTTGTAACTCTTGAACCCCAGGCCCTTCAATGCAGTATCTACACAGATATTCCAATTTCTAGCTGACTGCTCAGCCCATAAATGGCTTTGTTCAATTTGTACACCACGCTAGGCTTTTCACTTCCATGTGCTTAACCATGCAAGTTTCTTCCTCTAATTTAGCACTGAGGAATGCAGTAATTATGTCAAAATCATTAGAGATGGGCTGCTATTGGCTTCCATCAGAATATCAATAAGAATCACATAATGACAAAAAAAATTTGAGTGAAATGTGAGTCAATTCATGGCACTAGATTCCCAGTCATATGTATCCAAAGCAGCTAAAAAAGAAAAAGAAAACCCTATAGTAAATTTTAAGCTGCCCAAAGTCAGTGAGAGATGGGTGGAAAATAAATAAACCTAGTAAATAAATAAATAAAATCACATATGTACATATCTAATAAATAAACATTTTATTGATTTGTTAGATTTATATCCCATTTTTTTCTTGAGAAGGTAAACGACAGCAGATGTTTTTGTTTTGAAAGCTGTGGATTTGTACCCTCAATGCAAATTTCAATTTCCTTCCTTACCATTTTTCTGACTAATTTTCTCACAAGTGATTTTCTAGTACTGTGACGGTGAACCTATGGCACGCATGCCACAGATGGTACGCAGAGTCATATCTACTGGCACGTAAACCATTGCCCTACCTCAGCTCCCACGTATATGTGCACATTAACCAGCTGATTTTAGGCTTGCGCAGAGGCTTGGGAGGGCATTTCTACCCTCCCAAGACACCAGGGAAGCCTCTAGAGCAGACCTGGGCAAGGGGCAGCCCGCGGGCCACATCCGGCCCGCCCGCTGTCTGTGACCGGCCCGCCCACTATCTGTGACCGGTCCGCAGAGGTCAGGGTCCGCTCCAGTGCGAGGATGAAAGAGCTCTGCTGGGACTCCTCCGGTTCCTGCTTTCCTGATGAATCATGACATGGCATCGGACCAGAATATCTCCGGGACCGCCTTCTGCCGCACGAATCCCAGCGACCAGTTAGGTCCCAGAGAGTTGGCCTTCTCCGGGTCCCGTCGACGAAACAATGTCGTTTGGCGGGACCCAGGGGAAGAGCCTTCTCTGTGGCGGCCCCGACCCTATGGAATCAACTCCCCCCAGATATCAGAGTTGCCCCCACCCTCCTTGCCTTTCGTAAGCTCCTTAAAACCCACCTCTGTCGTCAGGCATGGGGGAATTGAAATATTCCCTTTCCCTTGGCTTATAAAATTTATATATGGTATGACTGATCTCTTAAATTGGGTTTTTTAGATTTTTTTAATATTAGATTTGTTTACGTTGTCTTTTTACTGTTGTTAGCCGCCCCGAGTCTACGGAGAGGGGTGGCATACAAATCTAATAAATAAATAAAATAAATAATGAAGAGCGGACCCCGACCTCCTACCAAGAGTGGCCGAGCACAGAAACCACGCAAACACTCCAGCGCAGTGACCATGGTGCACCGTGTTGCCGTAAAGCAAACACTTAGGGGTCTGTAGAGTGGGTCTGGGTGTTTAGGTCAGGCCAGGGTCTGGGTCTTTAGAGTGGTCAGTGTTTTAGGCCGACCCTCTAAAACCATCCCTATTTCTCATGCGGCCCCATGGCAAAATTAATTGCCCACTCTTGCTCTAGAGCCTAGGCCTATTGGTCGCCCTGGAAGGCGGGAAATGGGCCGTTTATGGCCTCTGGGAAGCAGGGGAGGCAGTTTTCATCTTTCCCAGGCTCCAAGGAATTATGGGTGTGGGTGTGCACATGGGCGCTATCGCCCTTGCATGTGGGCTTTTGGCGCCCAGGAAAAAAGGTTCACCATCACTGTTCTAGTATATGTGAAATGTTCAAAAAGGAAACATGTTAAATGAAAAGGCTAACTATACTTTTCAAGATGTTATATAAATTAATAAAAACAGCTTCAGAAAAAAATGTAAATATACTTTTAACACCAGAACTTACTTCTGTCTCCGTGGAATTTCCGGCATGTTTTTACAGCAATAAAGATATCCATTTTCTTCACAGGATCACCCTAAAAATAAAATACGATCTCCATATATTGTTCAATTTATGTATTTTTAAAGTTAGATTGATAATTATCCATTTATTTTTAAGGAAAGAACTGGAGAAGAACGCAATTCCATTCTCCACAAAATATTATTCTTTATTCTATATCTGAAAATGTAAATAATCAAATGTTGTCTGGCAGCATTTGCTGCTTAAATTTTAATAGACATTCAGATTGCAGTCATGACTAGTGACTAATAAGAAAAAGGAACAGTCTTAACTACAGCAATGAATGATACTATACTAAGATAAGTTTGGTTGAAACTTATCGATTTTAATATGAGGGAGTTAAGGAGGTCATATCTCACTAATTTTGGCTAGATCAAATTTTCTTAGGATTCTACTAGGACTTTAAAAAAAAATCTTTTCCTGTAACCAGGTCAAATATTTATAAACAGGTACAAACATTCACAAACATATTTGCAATAAGAGCTATATTTTTATAGCCATATAAAAATCTCATTCTCCCCCCCCCCCTCTGTTCCACTTGATAAAACCACAAATGTAGAAAACTTAGAAACTAACTTGGGGGGGGGGGCAAATCCATGAATGGAGAAATACCTCAAAAATATATAAACCAGTAGTTGCAGAAAATACCTGCTAAGATAAAAATCAGAAAACCAAATTGGAAGGAGAGTAGAATAAATGTGTATTAACTGAACAATCTTACTTTCCTTAAATTTTAATTCAATTCAAATTATTAGATTTGTATGCCGCCCATCTCTGAAGCTTAAGTTAATATTAAAGTTAAGCTTAAATATTAAAGTTAATATTAAATATTAAAGCTAATATTAATATTAAAGTTAAGCTTAAGAAAAGGAATGCACTTTCAATATCAAATACCTGAGTCTCTGTGAGATGGGTGGCATAGAAATCTAATTAATAAACCATAAGTAATAATAAATAAAATGCTAACACACCATTTTCAAAGCAATACAGACAGTCCTCATTTAACAGCCCTAATTGGGATCTGCGACTCTACTGCTAAGCGAAGCGGTTAGTAAGGGATAAATCATGTGACTGTGACTGTACTTTATGGCTGGAAAGAGATAAGACGAGCCAGTTTCACAGTTTCTCTTTGGTTTGCATCCTAACCATTCACCCCATTCCCCTTAGGAATGCCCCACTGCCTGCTTACTGTCTTATACACACCAAAAGCCATGCGATTGCACTGCAGCCTGAGGCTGAAGCTAAACTCACGCTATGCATACAATTTACAATAGTTTCTTGCAGTCAATTTCTCTCTAATCTCTCCTCTATGTGAGAGGAGATGGGATAAAAAACAGCAAGCAATTTCTGTAGACAGCCTCTCCTTTGCTTGACCCTTTTTTGCTGTCAATGCAATCGCATTGCTCTCGATGCGTAGAAGAGCAAACAGCTTATTTCCTTGCAATCCCTTTCTCTTCAATAAATCTGCCCTGCAAAAAGAGGGGAGGGGAAAAAAACACAGGTCAAGCACAAGACAATGCTACGGACAATAAAGGTGATTGAGAGATACTTGAAAAGATTGTAAATAGCATGTAAAGTTAAGTTATTTTTTCAGCATTGTCGTAACTTTGAATGATTGCTGAATGAAGGGTAGCAAGGACTATCTGCATGGCTTTGTTGTGAAAACTCAAATGTAAGTTAAGAAGTTTGCAAAATAATTGGTTGCCGATCAGTTTCCGGTCACAATTCAAAGTGTTGGTTATGACCTATAAAGCCCTTCATGGCATCGGACCAGAATATCTCCGGGACCGCCTTCTGCCGCACAAATCCCAGCGACCAGTTAGGTCCCACAGAGTTGGCCTTCTCCGGGTCCCGTCAACAAAATAATGTCGATTGATGGGACCCAGCGGAAAAGCCTTCTCTGTGGCGGCCCTGGCCCTCTGGAACCAGCTTCCCCCAGAGATCAGAATTGCCCCCACCCTCCTCGCCTTTCGTAAGCTCCTTAAAACCCACCTCTGCCGCCAGGCATTGGGGAACTGAGATATCCTTTCCCCCTAGGCCTATACAATTTATACATGGTATGTTTGTATGTGTGCTTGTTTGGTTTTTAATAAGGTTCTTTTTAGTTATTTTAAATATTAGATTTGTTATATGCTGTTTTTATTATTGTTGTTAGCCGCCCTGAGTCTACGGAGAGGGGCGGCATACAAACAAACAAACAAACAAACAAACAAGTGAAGAAAGTTCAGGCTACCTATCTCACACACAAATAAAACAGTGCCCAGAATTTTACAATCCAAGTTCAACAGCCCATGGAAAGAGAACTGCATGATGTACCAACTGGGTTTAGAAGGGTGAGGAGCCCTTGAGATCATTTTACAAGCATCTAATGAATAATGGAAAAGGCAAGGGAATTCTAAAAATGTCTGATTTTGTTCTGAATATGTAGGCTGCACAAAAAGTTGTGGGTATCTCTTAAAAACATCTCATCTGCCATTTGAAGAATTTGTATGATAACCAAAAATAACAGAAGGGAATATGGAGGAATTAAGTGATTCAACTTTGGCACAAAGTGCACCAGGATTATCTGTTGTCACTTTCATAGAAACATAGAAGACTGATGGCAGAAAAAGACCTCATGGTCCATCTAGTCTGCCCTTATACGATTTCCTGTATTTTATCTTACAATGGATATATGTTTATCCCAGGCATGTTTAAATTCGGTTACTGTGGATTTACCAACCACGTCTGCTGGAAGTTTGTTCCAAGGATCTACTACTCTTTCAGTGAAATAATATTTTCTCACGTTGCTTTTGATCTTTCCCCCAACTAACTTCAGATTGTGTCCCCTTGTTCTTGTGTTCACTTTCCTATTAAAAACACTTCCCTCCTGAACCTTATTTAACCCTTTAACATATTTAAATGTTTTGATCATGCCCCCCCTTTTCCTTCTGTCCTCCAGACTATACAGATTGAGTTCATGAAGTCTTTCCTGATACGTTTTATGCTTAAGACCTTCCACCATTCTTGTAGCCCGTCTTTGGACCCGTTCAATTTTGTCAATATCTTTTTGTAGGTGAGGTCTCCAGAACTGAACACAGTATTTAACTTAAACTTAAAGGCAGAACCTATCATGAGAAATGCACAAATAGCAGAAGGAATATTTGAAATTACTGTAAGATTGTTTGGAACAATAGTTACTTCAGATATGTTCATGATATATATTATGATGGTATAAGCAGGGTAGACTTAAGGAATCCTTTGTTGAAGATGAAGAAAGGGGAAACGCCACAGCTGCTCAATATTAACAAGAACTGAAATGTCAAAAATTCTGGGATGTGATAGTAGTTTTTCTGACTAATGCATTTTATTTAAAAGCTTTCTTGAACTACAGCTCACTGCATCAGATGCTTTTTAATCAAATTCCTTAATCACCGTTCTCCTACTATGCCTGAAATTACAGTATGTCAACAGATAATGGCAGTCTTTATTTCTCTGTAAATCAGCAGAGAAAAAGTTGAACTACTGTAATGTGAAAGAAAAGAAAGAGCTTTTCTTCCCAAGCTGAAAAATTCACAAGATTAGTCACTTTAGCCACGAAACGGGAGGTTACTATCATTTGGTTAAAGACTATCACAAGCTCATGCGACATACCAAAATGCCAGCATTTGCCACTGACATCCAAGTTACATGGTGTCAAAGCTGTTGCTATTAGTTATTATAGATGGCCACTGGAAAGGCTTAACAAAAAAAAATAAATTCCTTTGAGTTGTGGCGCTGGAGAAAATAGCAATAATTTGGACTGAAATAAGAACAAATCGCTCAGAATTAGATGGAAGTGAAACCAGGCTGCTAAAAGCAAGCATTTATAATGTGCCTAACCATTAAATATTTTTGGACACATAATGCAACAGCAAGTCATCAGAAAAGATTCTACTGTTTGGACAAATCGAAAGCACTGGAAAAAGAAACCAACTGACAATAAGGTGGTAACACGACACAAGTATGACTTTACAAGAACACAAAGAAGCAGTTACTGACAGTGATGATCACTGAATCACCAAGATTCAGAAGCAATTGAAAAGACTGAAATAAAAATCAAAATATCCAAGCTCACTGGTGATTACTATAATACCAGCATTGAACATTTGAAATGTTTTACATAAATGACTTTATAATTCTTTCAGCTATAGGACAGCATTGCTATTGCCCTATTGCAGATCCCATTAATATTAGCCCTACGTAGCAAATCACGACAAACAGATTATGGATGAGGGTTAAAGAAAATGGATTGCCTGTCTTCCATTTTAAAATAGCAATAGCACTTGAACTTATATACCGCTTCATAATGCTTAACAGTCCTCTCTAGACAGTTTACAGAGTCAGCATATTGCCCCCAACAATAGAAACATAGAAACATAGAAGTCTGACGGCAGAAAACGACCTCATGGTCCATCTAGTCTGCCCTTATACTATTTTCTGTATTTTATCTTAGGATGGATATATGTTTATCCCAGGCATGTTTAAATTCAGTTACTGTGGATTTACCAACCACGTCTGCTGGAAGTTTGTTCCAAGCATCTACTACTCTTTCAGTGAAATAATATTTTCTCATGTTGCTTTTGATCTTTCCCCCAACTAACTTCAGATTGTGTCCCCTTGTTCTTGTGTTCACTTTCCTATTAAAAACACTTCCCTCCTGGAACTTATTTAACCCTTTAACATATTTAAATGTTTCGATCATGTCCCCCTTTTCCTTCTGTCCTGCAGACTATACAGATTGAGTTCATTAAGTCTTTCCTGATACGCTTTATGCTTAAGACATTCCACCATTCTTGTAGCCCATCTTTGGACCCGTTCAATTTTGTCAATATCTTTTTGTAGGTGAGGTCTCCAGAACTGAACACAGTATTCCAAATGGGGTCTCACCAGCGCTCTATACAGCGGGACCACAATCTCCCTCTTCCTGCTTGTTATACCTCTAGCTATGCAGCCAAGCATCCTACTTGCTTTCCCTACCGCCTGACTGCACTGTTCACCCATTTTGAGACTGTCTGAAATCACTACCCCTAAATCCTTCTCTTCTGAAGTTTTTGCTAACACAGAACTGCCAATACAATACTCTAGGTAAAAACAGCAATTTGCAAACAAAAATTGTAGTTCAATACAATGGGAGATGTTAAATCTGAGGGTGAGTCAATTTGATCTAATGGTTAAAATATCAGGCTAGAAAGCCAGAAACTGTGAATTCTAGTCTCACATTCGGTAGAAAGCCAGCTGGGTGACCTTACCAGAGTCACTTTCTTAGCCTCGGGGAGAAGAGAAAACTGTTGTAAGAAAACTCCAAGGACTAGACCAGGCAAATACCAGAAATAAAAAAAACTATACTCCAACAAACCAACCCCTGTAATGGGCGACACCTTGAAACTGGTCCCCCTCCTTTTTTCAATTTCAACTTGAAGAACCACATTCTACTCTGCAATGTTCCTTTTCTTCCTTCTCCATGAAAAACAGGAGTAGATGACATTGTAAGTAAGCACATATAGGATCTGGCTCTAAATTTGCTTTATTATTATTATTAAACTCAAAAAGCTAGGATTATGCTCTCAACGTGGGGCTGCCTCTGAAAAGTGCCCGGAAACTACAAATTGTGCAAAATGCAGCCGCGCGAGCAGTCTTGGGCCTTCCAAGGTATGCCCATATCTCTCCAGCACTCCGTGAACTGCATTGGCTGCCAATTGGTTTCCGAACACAATTCAAAGTATTGTTTATAATAAATAATAATAATAGTAGTAGTAGTAGTAGTAGTAGTAGTAGTAGTAGTAGTAGTAGTAATAATAATAATAATAATAATAATAATAATAATAATAATAATAATAATAATAATACTGCTGCAACGACTCTGGCATAAGCCAGTGAAAGTGGTCCCAGTGGTACTTGGCATGCTGGGCGCAGTACCAAAGGATCTCAGCGGACATTTGAAAACCACCGGAATTGACAAAATCTCCATCTGTCAATTGCAAAAGGCCGCTTTACTGGGATCGGCATAATTCGCCACTACATCACGCAGTCCTAGGTGCTTGGGAAGTGCCCAACTGGTGATGAAATACGAAATCCAGCATAGTGATCTCGTTTGCTGTGTTGTACTGACATAATAATAATAATAATAATAATAATAATAATAATAATAATAATAATAATTTATTAGACTTGTATGCTGCCCCTCTCCTAAGACTTGGGGCAGCATACATACCTATAGGGCCGCCTTCTGCCACATGAATCTCAGCATCAGGTTAGGTCCCACAGCCTTTTTCAGGTCCTGTCATCTAGACAATGTCGTTTGGCGGGACCTAGGGGAAGAGCCTTCTCTGTGGAGGCCCCGGCCCTCTGGAATCAGCTCCCCCTAAAGATTCGTACTGCTCCAACCCTCCTTGCCTTTCGTAAGAACTTGAAAACTTATTTATGCCGCCAGGCTTGGAGTCATTAGATCCCAGCCTCTGGTCACTGAATGCTTAGTGTACTTGGTTTGTATTTGAGTGAATGATTTTTGATATCTAACTTTTATAATTTTAAACTAACTGTTTATATTAATTAGATCCAATTGTATTTTGTACACTGTTTTATTGTTGACATGTTGTGAGCCGCCCTGAGTCCACGGAGAGGGGTGGCCTATAAACCCAATCCAATCCAATCAATCAATCAAAGACATACCAGACTTCTTAATACAGAAGACAAGTTTGCAGTAGAGTATTAACACACAGTGCAGGTTTCAAACTGCTTTTTCTCTTTTGCATGAAATGACATTTAGATATAGTGAATCAAGGAGACCTTTCAAATGTCTTGAGGGGAAACCACCACCACCCCAATCTATTTGTATATGTGAAGAAAAATACCGAGAATCTAAGAAAACAAATTCTGCAGTTTTCTAGCATATTTGGGAAAATGACACCTGTTAAAAGCAAATGTCAACTTTGGAATGGATTGAAAAAAAATAAATCAGATAGATTTCCTAGCACGATTACAAGGGAAATAAAGAAATGATGATGAAACTGACTATTAAAAACAGATTGGTAATGTTTCCCAATCACATTTTAATTATGTTTTCTGAAAAGTTACCTTTGTTATCAGGCATTTTCTTTGTATCAAAGCCAATAATGGAGAGAGAGGGAGAGAGAAAGACAAAGACATACAGAGAGAGATAGAAAGATATATGCTGAAAAGGCAGTGAAAAAACATCCACTTTACTAGCTTCAGGCATGAGCAAAACATTACCTATTTAGTTAAGCCACAATTGCTGCACAGATAGAAGTTGCAAGTTACATGCTAAAAACAGATTCATCCTGAAGTGTGGAAAGTCTGTTTTACTGTCTATTCAGTCTATTTGGACTGAACCAGTACCTCCGCGGATCAATTGAGAACAAACTGATTCACTCTGATGATCATGTGCCAAAGATCAAGTGCCAAAGCCCACTGCAACCACATCGTCAAAAAGACTTCAAGAGTTGTTTACTTAACCCTACGTAGCTTCTGCTCCAATAATCTCACACTACAAAACTTACGCCTTATGCCCCCTGTCCTACAATCCTTAAATATAGCTCATCTGCCTGGAACCCACACCGCATTTTGGACATAAACACTCTAGAAAATGCCCAGAGATACTTTACCAGAAGAGCCCTCCACTCCTCCACCCGCAACAGAATACCCTACGCAACTAGACTTACAATCCTAGGTTTAGAAAGTTTAGAACTACGTTGCCTTAAACACGATCTACGCATAGCCCATAAAATTATCTACTACAATGTCCTTTCTGTCAACGACTACTTCAGCTTCAATCACAGCAAGACACGAGCACACAACAGATACAAACTTAAAGTAAACCGCTCCAAACTCAACTGCAGGAAATACGACTTTAGTAACTGAGTAGTTGATGCATGGAACTCACTACCTGACTCTTTAGTATCATCACCTAACCCCAAAAACTTTACCCTTAGACTATCCACTGTTGACCTCTCCCGATTCCTAAGAGGTCAGTAAGGGGTGTGCATAAGTGTACCGGTGTGCCTTCCATCCCCTGTCCTAATGTTTCTTTTTACTAGTATCATGTATATGAATATTATTATATCTTTGCATACCACCAATATGTACTTGACAATAAATAAATAAATAAATAAATAAATAAATAAATAAATAAATAAATAAATGTGGGCCCGTCCGCCTGCCCTTGTGCTATACTGACCTTTGAAGCCCAGATGATAGGCGCAGATCAGATTGCTGTGCCTCAGCTGTTTTACTCACCATGGGTGCAGTAGAAAGCAAGTTTTAGAGCTATTTTCAAATGCACTGCGCATATGGAGCGAGCATGCGCATGCAAAGTACGCACTCAGTGAACCGGTTGTTACACCGGTTGAATCCCACCACTGACTAAGGTCTTTCCATTTACAGCACAAGAGTAAATAGTTGGTAATGTTTGACCTAATCAGTGACAAATTTCAGTATAAACAGACATGGCGGTTTTTTTTCTTAATTACTTTTTCCTTCAATTTTATCTAATTGTTTATACCTGCAAAGTTCTCTATTTGGAAAGTTCTAACAAGATATATATGGGATAGAATGGAATACTTTCTCTGTATTCTCTATCGGGAGAAGCAATCAGGAAGTACTTACACATTGTGGGAGGAAATTCGTGAATGCAGTGGCACAGGTAACACCATTAGGAGAGTTGAAATCTTCTGTACAGAATTCAGGCACCGGTGTGAGTTGTGGTCCATTCCCTTTGTCCCAGATATATAACGCAATCTTTCAAAATGTAATCACATACAAAGGTAGTTATGCATTATCTATATACATTATTAGAGAGAGAATTACACTTAAAGTTATTTATCAACTTTCCAAGAAATGTTATATAAACCCTTGATGTTTCCTAGAGATTTACCAAGAAACCTTAAAAAATGCAAAGCAGAAAAAGACACAGTTTCATTCTCAATTAAAATAAAAATCAACCAAAGGAAAATGATACATTTCCATCACAAAGATGAAAAGTTCCAGCACATAATCCTGCAGACAATTCCTGGTAACTCCAATAAAGCCTGGAAATATCATGATATGATTGAGGAGCCATTCTAGTGGGTCTAGAACATCATTTTCCAAACTTGGCAACATGGTGGCTGGGCAATTATGGGAGTTGAAGTCCACACAACTTAAACATTATCAAGTTTGAAAAACCATTGCATCAGACACTGCAATATGATAGAGCAATGGTCCGAACTACAATAAGGCAACTTCTTATGTCCCTCACAAGAGACGTTAGCAAGGAGTAGCTAAGAAAAAATACAGATGGCTTTATAAGATTTATAATCTTCTCAGACTCAATTTGGAATTAGAAAAAAACAATGTATGACATGTTCCTTAGATGTTGCTTTTGAACATGCCCAGAAACCATATTTTCTTTGAACATATTTCCCTGACAAAAGTCACAATTTTTTGTTTCTCTCAGATATGGAAAACTGGGAGGGTTGAGGAACCAAGCTTAGAGTAAGAGCAAATCAAGAAGACTGTTGTAATGTTTGCACGCTTATATTTCCCCCCGTTATTGTTTAGTTTTAACCTTGAAGGCCACTCAGATATAAGATGGGTAGAGAAATGAAGGGAGGGAGGGAGAAAGTTAGTTTTTTTTCAAGCCAGGGAGTCTGTATTCCTAGTCCTTTATTTGCAAATCTGCACTTTTACTAATTTTACCACATATGTTACTAAGTTACTTCATAAAACAGCTGAGTGAATATTGTTTATTCCCAAGTGGGGAAGATGACAACACAATTTAAAAATAAGTTTAGTCAGGACTGTCAAGAACAGATGGCAGGGAGGGTTACAAAGGGGACAGTTGTGGTTGCTTCTTTGCAGCTACTTTTAACATTTAAATACAGTTGGCAAACAAATAATAAAAGTAAGAGACTTACTTTAAAATCATGTTTATGCGAAAGTAGAATGATTTACTACAGTGTTTCCCAACCTTGGCAACTTGAAGATATTTGGACTTCAACTCCCAGAATTCCCCAGCCAGCATTCGCTGGCTGGGGAATTCTGGGAGTTGAAGTCCAAATATCTTCAAGTTGCCACGGTTGGGAAACACTGATTTACTATTTCTTAATGTAGTATAAAATATGCAGCATTTTAGAAAATAATTAACGATTCAAATCAGGGGTGGGTTCTAATTTAAGTCACCGCTGGTTTGCTTCCTCCCGTGTTGCATGGCTGTGCGTGTATTGCACGCCCATGCAGCAAAAGCTCAGCTTATGTGCATGCGCAGAAGCAAAAAACAAGATGGCGGCAACCACAGACCGACAGAACTGACTCCATGATGTCACCACTGGTTTACTAATAGTTCTAAAGAACTGGTTAGAACCGGTAGGAACCGGCCTCTGATTCAAATGCAATTTGACATTGGTGAAGAATTGGATTAAGTTATAATGCAGGAGGGGCCTGCCATTTCAAACTATTTTCAGAAACAGAAAAAAATGGCTTTCAAAAGAATATTTTAAAAAAATATCCATAATACAGCCAGCATGTGCCAGGGAAAAAAATATGAATATAATAAAAAATATGGATTGTAATTAAAATATTAAAAATAAGTATATTCTATCCAAGGCCATAGAGCACCGAACATAAATGAAGAAATCAAGAAAAATATGACCTGAGGCATCAAATACTTTTCAGTGCTTTGTATTGAGTCAGAGTGAATCACAATTCTTTTTACTTTAATAACATTATTATTACCATACAGTGCCACAATAAAAGGAAGAACAGTTAGTAAGGTTTGAACATATATCTCATGAATAAATTCAGCTTTGTTTCTGGGGAAAGAAGAATTTTCAATGGCTCTCAAAAATGTCTACAATCTCTACATTGTTAAAGGTATAAAACAGGATGTATAAGAAAAATAAAGATCTAAATGCTGGTAGGCTGTTTTTCAGAAATACAGTGATCCCCCGAGTTTCGCGATCTTGATCTTTGCGAAACGCTATATCGCGATTTTTCCACCCGATGACGTCACTCCCTTTCTTTCTCATCTTTCTTTCTCTCTCTCTTTCTCTATCTTGCTTCTTCCCCTCTCACACTCTCTTCCTCCCTCTCTCATCTCTTTCTTTCCTTCTCTCTCTTTCTCTATCTCTCCCCCTCTTGCTCTCGAGCGGCGGGCGGCACCCAGGGAAGGTTCCTTCGGCCGCCCAGCAGCTGATCTGCTCGGCAGCGCAGTAGCAGCGAGGAGCCGAAGATGGGGTTTCCCCTTTGCGTGGGCAACGGGGAAACCCCATCTTCGGCTCCTCGCTGCTACTGCGCTGCCGAGCAGATCAGCTGCTGGGCGGCCGAAGGAACCTTCCCTGGGTCTTCAACTCCCAGAGCGGCGGACAAGCGGCGGGCGGAAAAGCGGCGGGCGGAAAAGCGGCGGACAAGCGGGCAGGCAGGCGGCTCCTCAGCTGCTGGGTCTTCCCAGGTGCGGAAGTAAAAACACCATCTGCGCATGCGTGGCCATGGAAAAAGGGGCGCGCATGCGCAGATGGTGTTTTTACTTCCGCACCACTACATCCCGAAAAATCGATTATCGCGAGGGGTCTTGGAACGGAACCCTCGCGATAATCGGGGGATCACTGTATTGCTTATTTACAAAGATCGGCTCTTTCCCACTGCATAAGAGGCAGTTGTAGAGACTGCTGGCTTTGGAATTACCATTATTGAACAATGAACATCTCTATGCTGAAGTGGATGAGATTGAGCTTTTGAGGAAGTTTCTGAGGGAAATCAAAGAATCATAAAATAGTCACTTTGCTCAATAAAAGAAAATATCTGCCTGAAAATGTCTAGTTGTATAAAGACTGCCATCTCTCTGAAAATTAATTCACTGTAGATCTAATGCGAACTTTTGCCTAGTACAGTGATCCCCCGCTCGTTGCAAGGGTTCCGTTCCAGGACCCCCCGCAACGAGCGGGTTTTCGCGAAGTAGCGCTGCGGAAGTAAAAACACCATCTGCGCATGTGCAGACGGTGTTTTTACTTCTGCAGCGCTAGCGAGGAGCCGAAGATTGGGGGCGGCGCGGCTGTTTTAAAACGTCGCCGCCGACATGGGGGGCTCGCTAGCACCCCCCTAACCCGGGTTGGGGGTTCGGGGGGGTGCTAGCGAGCCCCCCATGTCGGCGGTGACGTTTTAAAACACCCGCGCGGCTTTCCAATGAGTCCCGAAGACAAACGTCAAACTTCCGTGTACTCAGCTGGGAAGCGGCCCGAGCGAAAGGCGTGGGCGGGAGAAGGGCGCGCGAGCCGCGGGCGCGCGGGCAGGCAGGCTGCGGACAAGCCGTTCGCTCGGGCCGCTTCCCAGCTGAGTACTCAGCTGGGAAGCGGCCCGAGCGAAGCGGCAGCAGCGAGGAGTTTGCGTGGGCGGTGGGTAAACTGCTCGCTGATGCCCGCCAAGAGGGGGAAGACCTAGGGAAGCCGCCCAGCAGCTGATCTGCCCGGCGCCATCTACGCATGCGTGCCCATAGAAAAAAAGGGCACGCATGCGCAGATGGTGTTCTGACTTCCGGGTTCAAAAATCGCAAATTACCCTGTTCGCAATGGTCGGGGACGCAATAACCGGGGGATCACTGTATACCGATAGAATCTCCCTTTGTATAATTTAAATTCATTATTCCTCATTCTGTTATCTGTAGTGAAGGCGAACAGGTCTTGGCTTTCTTCTCGGTCACATTCCTAGATATTCAGATATCCAATATTTGAATATTTTATATCATCCTCCTGTCTTTTAATAACAAGTCTGACCATGCCTAGTTCCTTCAATCATTCTATCTAGAACACTAGTTGTCTTTCCCTAAACCTGTTTCAGTTTATCTGAATCTTTTTAAACTATAATGTGAACAAGGTAGGGTTTGGCAAATACAAAAGATAATGAAATTATTGTTTTTTTAAAAAAATTAGGAAATTATACTAGTTCAATATGTGTAAAATTGCAGGTATGTAGCAAATAATTACTCTTGGAATCCAATTTTTGATCCTGGTATCTACTTAGTAAATTCTTGTGTACCCAGAACATCCTTAGCTGGTTTGTTATTTGGAATTTGACAAGGTTTTTGTCAAATGTTTTACTGAAATAAAGGTGCTTATCTTTATAGTATTCCTGCAACCTGCTAAATTGACTAATCAAAAAAGTTGGTTAGGCAACTGTTTCTGAAATATACTTTTCTGGTTAATTACCATATTTTTCAAGGTGCTTAAAATGAATCACTGCATAATTCGTTCTATAAACTTCCCAAGTATCACTGTCAAATTTAGTGTTTGTTTATAGTAGAGTGCTTGTAGTTCCCTGAATCCCACCTCCAGCTTCACGACTTCTTGAATAGAAACATAGAAACATAGAAGTCTGACGGCAGAAAAAGACCCCATGGTCCATCTAGTCTGCCCTTATACTATTTTCTGTATTTTATCTTAGGATGGATATATGTTTATCCCAGGCATGTTTAAATTCAGTTACTGTGGATTTATCTACCACGTCTGCTGGAAGTTTGTTCCAAGGATCTACTACTCTTTCAGTAAAATAATATTTTCTCATGTTGCTTTTGATCTTTCCCCCAACTAACCTCAGATTGTGTCCCCTTGTTCTTGTGTTCACTTTCCTATTAAAAACACTTCCCTCCTGGACCTTATTTAACCCTTTAATATATTTAAATGTTTCGATCATGTCCCCCCTTTTCCTTCTGTCCTGCAGACTATACAGATTGAGTTCATTAAGTCTTTCCTGATACGTTTTATACTTAAGACCTTCCACCATTCTTGTAGCCCGTTTTTGGACCCGTTCAATTTTGTCAATATCTTTTTGTAGGTGAGATCTCCAGAACTGAACACAGTATTCCAAATGTGGTCTCACCAGCATTCTATATAGCGGGATCATAATCTCCCTCTTCCTGCTTGTTATACCTCTAGCTATGCAGCCAAGCATCCTACTTGCTTTCCCTACTGCCTGACTGCACTGTTCACCCATTTTGAGACTGTCAGAAATCACTACGCCTAAATCCTTTTCTTTTGAAGTATTTGCTAACACAGAACTGCCAATACAATAGTCAGATTGAGGATTCCTTTTCCCCAAGTGCATTATTTTACATTTGGAAACATTAAACTGCAGTTTCCATTGCTTTGACCATTTATCTAGTAAAGCTAAATCATTTACCATATTGCCGACGCCTCCAGTAATATCAACCCTATTGCACACTTTAGAGTCATCGGCAAATAGGCAAACCTTCCCTACCAGACCTTCCCCTATGTCACTCACAAACATATTAAAAATAATAGGACCCAGAACAGACCCTTGTGGCACACCGCTTGTAACCTGACTCTGCTCAGAATACTCGCCATTCACAACAACCCTCTGGTGTCTATGCTTCAGCCAGCTGCAAATTCATTGAACTATCCAGGGATTAAGTCCAATCTTCACTAATTTATCTATCAGCTCTTTATGTGGAACCGTATCAAAGGCTTTGCTGAAGTCCAGGTAGGCAATATCCACGGCACCACCTTCATCCAACACCTTTGTGACATAGTCAAAGAAATCAATGAGATTAGTCTGACATGATTTGCCTTCAGTAAAGCCATGCTGATTTGGGTCCAATAAGTTATTGTTTTTTAGGTGCTGATTTATCCTCTTTTTCAGTAGAGTCTCCATAATTTTAACGACAACTGATGTCAAGCTAACTGGCCTGTAGTTACCAGCTTCTTCTCTACTGCCCTTCTTGTGGATAGGCACAACACTTGCCATTCTCCAATCCTCAGGAACATCTCCTGTTAACAAGGATTGGTTAAACAAATCAGTCAGGGGGGTAGCAATGACAGATCTGAGTTCTTTAAGAACTCTGGGGTGGATGCCATCTGGACCCATTGCCTTATTTATCTTTAATCGTTCAAGTTCTTCTAAGACATCGGCTTCTAAGATCACTGGAGCTGAATCCGTACAGTTGGAGGCAATGCTATATCCCTCTATAGTATTATTTTGTAAGGTGTCTTTTGAGAAAACTGAACAGAAGTAGCTATTGAAATGGTCAGCGATCTCCTTATTCCCATTAATGCATGTATTTTTCCCGGTACTAAGCTTCGTGATGCCGCAGTTTTTCTTCTTCTTATCACTAATATATCTGAAGAAGGTTTTATCCCCCTTCTTTAGAGATTTGGCAATTTCTTCCTCTTTTGAGGCTTTAGCAGCATATATTATCTGTTTCGCCTCCTTCTGTCTCATTTTATACACCTCCCTATCAGCTATACTTCCAGACTCTTTATACCTCCTATAGGCAGCCTTTTTTTCATTGACTATAGTCCTTACATCATTGCTAAACCATAGCGGTTTCTTCTTCCTTTTACCTTTAGTTATTTGTCTTACATACAGTCCAGTGGCTTTTAAGATGGCCTTTTTAAATACAGTCCACTGGGTGCTCGCTCCTGCCATTTTATCCCTCCCCTTTAATTCATTATCTAAATATTCCCCCATTGCATTAAAATTTGTTTTTCTGAAATCCAATACTTTGGTTGCATTATAGGATTGCTCACAATGAGTTTTTACATCAAACCACAAACATAGATGGTCACTGCAACCTAAATTTTCTCCCACCTTGACATCTGAAACCCAATTCCCATTCGTAAAAACTAAATCTAGAATATTCTCCCCTCTAGTTGGTGTCTTAACCAGCTGTGCCAGAGCTGCTCCTGTAAAGAATATATATCCTCTCTTCAGAGAAAACTGACAAAGTAGCACTTTGGCATTTGTTAGCACCTGGATATGCTAATTCTTATAAAAATCTTATTATAAGAATCTTTTGTTGTTCTCAGCAGAATTTTCTGAAATCTACTCTACAATTCTGTTCATGATCTGCCCTGTACCGAGACCCCTTTCTCCCTTTAAATCCTGGTGGATATTTTGTGCAGCAACATGTGTTGTATTTTTTACCTCTTTGGGACTATGAGCAATTTTCCCAGCTTCTGCCATGGTATTCTATTTATCATTGCTCTGAATTTGTTACAATTTGTTAAAATCCACTTTATCTTTTCTTTTATGTACACTGAGAGCATATACACCAAGTCAAATTCCTTGTCTGTCCAATCATACTTGGCTAATAAAATTCTATTCTATTCTATTCCATTCCATTCCACTCCACCCCATCCCATTCTTGGTCCAAGATAAGCCTTCAATTAACCTCAGCCTTTAATTCTATTAAGATAAAAAAAATTAGCCTTATACAATCACTTTTGTTCAGTACAGTATTCCTGTTATTTCCATTTGTCAGGTGCAAACAACCAGTTTGTTGCAGATATTGAGATAACTATTTTATTATGTTCTGCCTATACTACAGAAATATTCCCAATCTGACAGCCTCTCTAATTAGAAACAATTAGATAAGATTCCAAGGAAATTACAGGAGCAGGGTGGGGGAGGAGACCTTAGCTTTTTTTTCTGTTGCACAATGACTCCAGGCTAGTTTCACATTTGATCTCGCCTCCCTGCCAGGGTAAGTGCTTTCCAACACAATTTCATCAATTATATATATTCTCTATTGATTTATTTCAAGTCAAGAAGACTACACTTTATCTCTTCCACTATCTTTAGAAGGATAATATAGAAAGGAAAGCTGGGAATTTCCTGAAATAACTATGCTTGGCAGTGTTTGCCTCAGAAATATAAGTCAGTAATTAATTTTACTTGGCATCGCTACTTGAAACCTGTTTGTAAGATCTAAATTTGCTTGTGGAAAGTTTAATCCACATTGTCTTTTTGCTTGGGGATGTAATAGCAGACATAAACAACAATGCAATTTTTATACATTGTTTTACTTGTTTTAATTAGATATTCTTGACAGGTTCATTTCCTTGAACTTCTGAGCAGGTGTGAATACTTTTAATATTTAATCCATCTCCTCCTCCTCCCTTTCATTTGCTTCTGTTCCTTTTGAACATATTAGATCCTTCAGCTGCTGAACTATAATCCTCGGAGACATCCCACTGGGCCTTTCGTACTTCTACTAAATCAGATACATCTTCTTGTACTAACATGTCAAACCCATCTTTTTATTTCTCATATGTTGAAAAACAATAGACAATGAAGATCGTGAATTTTATACGTTTTTTTTTAATTTTAAGGTTGAATTCTTTAACAGGGCCCCCATTACGTTAACACTCCCATTTCATTCTGCAGTGCACAAAATGCTTAGGATTCCATCTAAAGCCTACCTGCTAAAACTCATCATGGTTTGAACAAATTCAGTTTTATTAGATTTTTATCATCTTATGCCACACTCAAAGGGCAAAATGTGATTTATTACATGCATGAGCAGCTATTCGATTCTGGGAAAAGCTGCAACTGCATATGGTGATAGGAGCAACATGTATGGTATATCTGTTTACAGTGTTCCCTCGATTTTCGCGGGTTCGAACTTCGTGAAAAGTCTATGCCAGTTTTTCAAAAATATTAATTAAAAAATACTTTGCGGGTTTTTTCCCTATACCACGGTTTTTCCCACCCGATGATGTCATATGTCATCGCCAAACTTTCGTCTGCTTTTAATAAACATTTTTTAAAAATAAACTTTAATAAATAAATATGGTGAGTAAATAATCTAAATGATTGCTAAGGGAATGGAAAATTGCAATTTAGGGGTTTAAAGTGTTAAGGGAAGGTTTGTGATACTGTTCATAGCCAAAAATAGTGTATTTACTTCCGCATCTCTACTTCGCGGAAATTCGACTTTCGCGGGCGGTCTCGGAACGCATCCCCCGCAAAAAGCAAGGGAACACTGTATATACCAAATCATTCTTTGCTCTTCCAATCCATATTTCTGCACAATCCTAGTCCTTAAAACTATATCTCCTGTATCTATACCAATTCATAAATTTCTCATCAACAGCATTCTTCTTTTCTTTCCCGTGCTTTTTGCATAGACTTGAAAGATGGATGGGAATGCCACCTTAGGCTCCTGTTTCTTGATCTTTCTTCCTCATTAGATATTTTAGATACTCCTGGCAATATCATTTGTCCCCACATGGATAAGCAGCGAGAGATAATTGAAAGTTGTTCTGTCCCATCAATAATCTATGCTGCTAGCAGACAGCACACTTCATGAGCCCACGGATCTTGTTAGTTTCTCACCTGCAGCAGTGAGTTGTCAATTACAGTCATTCATTTGTCTTCTTCAAGATGATATGACACGGTTTCACCTTTGAAAAGCTCATGAATAAAGCAGTATGTCGATAAGAGTTACTGAATGGCATCCTGCAGAGGACAGAGAGTATGAATACACAGTATTCATAATCCCTTTACTTGCTCCTTGCAATATTCTTAGCTAATGTATTTTTAATACAAAATTCTATAAAGAGAGGCTGTAAACCTCACCTACTTTTAGGCTTGCTTTTGCCTCTAGCACAGATCAATAAACCAATTTATACTACAGCAAAGATGTGTAGGTCTCCAGGTTAAAAAAAAAATCAGCTATTTTCCCAATATAATGTGGTTTTTGGTTACATAGGAATTGCTACCAGAGATGAGATTGCTAATACTTTTGTTATCTGAATTTTATTATTGTACATAATGAACAAAAATAGTAATATAACTTCTTTGTATTGATTGGAAGCTGATTATATGAAGTAAATCATGTTGAAGTGAAACAGAAACGGCTTACCTCGTGTTTTAAATCTATTGTAAAATCTGACTTTAAAGGTTCGTTCTTCAGTCTCTTTGCAAGCCTAAGCAATAAGAATAATAAAAACATAATACTGATATGTAGAAAAACATCAAACTTTTAAAATGAAGTTGCCAGCCACTACATAGTAATTCTGTAACCATACCTTAGATCAGTGTTTCCCAACCTTGGCAACTTGAAGATATCTGGACTTCAACTCCCAGAATTCCCTAGCCAGCGAATGCTGGCTGGGGAATTCTGGGAGTTGAAGTCCAAATATCTTCAAGTTGCCAAGGTTGGGAAACACTGCCTTAGATGATGATTTCCAAATTTAAAAGAGATGAAATATCAATTACTATTTGATAGAATCTGGTCAAGGTTAAAAAAAAGTGATCTGTGACTCATGGAACAGAATACAATGCTTAGAATACAGATAATGCCCACTCTGTTCCAATAATAGCAGAGAACTTCTATTTCTTTGCCGTCACAGCAGCCGAAGTAGCTACCAAGATGAACCCTCCTTGGAGGTCAAAACCAGATCCTGCATAGCAGTTTGAAGATAAAGTCAGCTATATCTCTTTAATCTTGATATACTGTACTGCTTTGTTTAGTTATTGGTGCAACTATTTTCAGCTTTAATATATGGGCAGTTCACTGACCAAGACAGCCAGTTTGTTGTAGTGGTTATAAGATCAGACTACAAGCCTGACACCAGGCTACAAGATCAGGCTACAAGCCTAGGAGTTCTAGTCTTGCCTAGGCATAAAATCAGCTACGTGACCCTTGGACCAGTGATCCTGTCTCAGCCCTAGCAAAGAGGCAAGGGCAAACAATTTTTCCAAAAAAACAGCAGGGACTGGTGTAGGCAGTTACCAAGTGTCAACACTGACTCAAAGGCAGAGAAAGAGAGAGAGAGAGAGACAGAGAGAGAGAGGAGAGAGAGAGAGAGAGAAAGATGGCCAACTGAGTTTTTGATTCTTGCTGTTAAAAATATAGATTGTATGATGACAGAGATACTTTGTCTTTCTGAAAAGCAGTACAGTATTGTAAACTATCTTGAAAAATGTGTTTAAGCCATAAGAAATTCAGCACCTAAGATTCTTAGTTGTTAATAATATTCCTTTTTCAGGTAGGCAGGGAATATTCAAAACCTGTGATAAATCCTTCTGCAATAAGTCAGCCTTTCCAACCTGGCACTATTTACAGTATGTCGAAGGCGTACACCCCCTCACATTTTGTAAATATTTAAGCATATCTTTTCCCGTGACAACACTGAAGAAATGACACTTGGCTACAATGTAAAGTAGTGAGTATACAGTTTGTATAACAGTGTAGTTGTGCTGTCCCGTCAAAACAACGCAACACACAGCCATTAAGGTCTAAACTGCTAGCAACAAAAGTGAGTACACCCCTAAGTGTTAATGTCCAAATGGGGTCCAAGGTATCAATATTCTGTGTGGCCACCATTATTTTTCAACACTGCCTTTAACCCTCTTGGGAGTTCTCTTCTACTCCTCCATGATGACATCACGGAGCTGATGGATGTTAGAGATCCTGCGCACCTCCACCTTCCATTTCAGGATGCCCCAAAGATACTCAATAGGATTTAGATCTGGAGATATGTTTGGCCATGTCACATGAAAAATATATTTACCGTATTTCTCAGAAGACACCCCCTCCCCCCCCCCCCCCCCCAAAAAAAAAGAGGGTGGAAATTTTGGTTCTTCTTATACACCAAACACAGCAAACAAAGCTCTGCCCCCTACATCCCATTTTGGTGAAAAATGGGCCTGTTTTTGCAAAAAACAAGGTGCGCAGAGGGTTTGGTAGGCCTACAGAGTGCCGCTGGGGGAAAGGCAAAAATGCCCGTTTTTGCAAACCGTGGCGAAAAACGCAGCACACAGAAGGTTTGGGAGGCCTGAAAAGTGCTTCTGGGTTAGGGTTGGAGTGAAGGAATGTACTCACTTCTGTGACATACTGTAATTCTTGGACTCCAACTCCTAGAATTTCCATTTCATCATGGTCACTAGAAATTTTGAGAGTTGCAGTCCCAACATAACTGAAGGTAATCTGCAAGCAGGTTATCCAGAAAAACAGATGAGAACATCTTTCAAACTGATCACAAGTGTCAAGCACCAGAGTTAGAGAATATTAAGCACGCTTTATTAAATAGCTCAATTTTGTGTATTCGCTGCAAATATTTAGTATTTCAAACTTGTGAGGCAGGCAAACGTGGACCACCTGGATTCTGGAAAGACTAAATGCTAAGTAGCGTGTAACCGCATCCCAAAAACCTGTCTAAGAAATTGCCCTGCTATGTCTAACATAATTAAAGCAGAATTGCTCCTTCTCGTATTCCCTAAATCCCTGGCCTGAAGCGTCCCTTTTGCAACAGTTCTTATTCCTCCTGTTATTAAAATAGTAATGTATTAACTAAAATTGATAATATATAATTTAATATGAACATATATTTATATATTTCATTTTATAGTTTATATTTTATATAAAATTATATATATAGTAGTTTAATCTCTATATGTATTCTTTGTCCAACATTTTTTTCTCTTTTAGTTTTGTACTTTTTATAGTTTTAAAGTTTTTTTAATAATAATAATGTTGCATATATTGTATTATAACTCTGCTTACTACCCAGAATCACTTGTTTGTGAGATGGGCAGCCACATAAATATGAATAAATACATTCTACTCATTATGTTTTATTTATCTGTGAGCATTTCTTATTTGACTGTTTGATTTAATTCTTCACTTCCACTGCTTTGCATTTTATTATGTATCAGATTATTTGAATCACTTCCATCCTGGATTTTGTACTGAAACAACCCCAGTGTAAACAGTTTCCCAATTCAGCTGTAATCCTGGGATTTGGTCTGGTGATGTATCTGGTTGCCTGACAGAATGCCTCTATTGGAAACAGACTATAACATGAGTACAGCAAGCTTGCTATGTTGATTTATAGTTGGGCACCAGAGGAACACTGCTATAGAAATTCTGAATTTGACTTCAAACTATGCTACCATATTGTAAAGTCCAATAATGTCTATTTTTCTGCTTTTCAACATTTACATGCTGTGATCCTGTCTATATTGTAGTAACATCAGTCTCTGATTCTCTTTGGATCATTTTCAAAAGCTGAGTTGAAGTGTACCCATCTTTCATTGATTCACATAAAACTACACTGGCATGAAATGCCTAATCTTAACTTGCCTCTATTGACTTTGTTCTGAGTCCTGCCAAATAGCTTTCTCCTCATTAGGCATGGGCAATGTATAATAGTAACCTAAGTAATTTGCTGATTGTTTCAGCTTTGCTGCTTTCTCTTTAGCACATCACCAGCCAATAGGAAAGACATCTACCAAATCATGATACTGTAGCAGAGAAGAGGAAGGTCTGACTGTATGATCCTACCCATTATCTCTGGATTCCATCCTACATCTAACTTTCCATTTTATTTTATCTCACATTAAGTGAAATTAAAACACGATTTGAGTATTGCCCACAAGATCATATGCTGCAACATCCTACCGGTCAATGACTACTTCAGCTTCAACCGCAACAACACAAGAGCATGCAACAGATTCAAACTTAATACGAACCGCTCCAAACTTGACTGTAAAAAATATGATTTCAACAATCAAGTTATCGAAGCGTGGAACTCATTGCCGGACTCAATTGTGTCAACCCCTAACCCCCAACATTTCTCCCTTAGACTCTCCACGATTGACCTCTCCAGGTTTCTAAGAGGCCAGTAAGGGGCGTACATAAGTGCACTGGTGTGCCTTTCGTCCCCTGTCCAATTGTCTTTCCTTTCTCTCACTTATCATATATATTTTCTTTCTTTCATATATCCTCTCCTCTAAGTTCACTTTACCCTTATATATATTACTACATGTCTATTTTTCTTCCTATGTATTTGTGTATTGGACAAATGAATAAATAAAAAAATAAAATAAAATAAAAAGGTGGGTCAGTTATGAAGAGGCAGCATTTTTATTTAATACTGCTTTTTCACATTTTGTATGAAGAACAAAAGCCAAGCTGCGTAATCCTGTTTTCTTTTCAGGATCCAATGGAGCAGGGTATTGATCCAATCATTTCACTTTTATTCTCTTTCAGCTTTCTGCTAAATTAGGCCACAGGGTCAAAGCACTGACAGATCTGCTGTGCAAGTTGTGTAACACCCATTATATAATTTTACCAGTTCACTGTTTAAATTTATTAGTTGCTGATCAATTCCATAAAGTTGTAAAAGAAATAAAATAGTGTGAGATAGATAGATAGATAGATAGATAGATAGATAATCATATATTTGTGGAATAGTCACTTTTATGGTCCATGAAACTGGATTTTAAATGCTTTAAATGAGCCAAAAGCTGATGTGTGATTATTCTCAGTACATTTTATCTATATACACACCAAACTGGAAATACTTTTAATGTTTAAAAGCATCATTTTTCCAAAGCATTTTAAAAACACCAACTATAAAGTGAAACAATTCATAAGAAATTGCATCATGCAATCTTACTTTTTAACAAGTGGAATACTAAGTGCCCAGCCAGCAGCAAAATCTGGAAATTTGAAAACTGTAGGGTTTTCTGCAAAGGCATAATGGTGGATAATTGTAGATTCATCATCATGTAATGCTTTGCCTAAAAAAAATTCCTGCGGGAGAACAGAAATATTATTGAAAGTGCTTACTGAATTTAACTTCACTAAGATCCTGAAGATCTATTACATGGTCCACAGAACCTTATAAGACTGTATTTTTCTTTATAAACTTATTTGAGTGCACAAATGCACAGAGAGTAAAAGCAACCTTAATTGTATAATAAATCACACTAATGCTTCATCTATCAAACTTAAACATGTAAACCAATTGTGAAGGTTTGGAAACTTGTGACCTTCCCGATACGAAGGAACCACAGTTCACTGCATCTTTCACCATTTGTTATGTTGATTGGAGGTTCTATTAGTGGTGGCATTTCAGCAAAATTAAAGTCTAGATTTGCACAGACAAAATTGGCTGGCAGACAAAATTAACTTTTAACCAAGAAGTAAAGTACTGTATATGCTTACTTCATACACTCACACATAACATCAAATCTATTCTTTAAAAGTATATTTTAATCAACAAATCACATGGGCTTGTTTGTGCAAAAACAGATGGTTCCAACATCATTCTAAACCCAAAACAAAAGATATGTTTAACAGCTTATATGTGAGTCAGACCATGCTGCAAGAGTAGGTGAAGAAACAGTATATGCTAACTGCTATCTAATATACAGAAAGCTAGTAAAAAAATTTTTTTTAAAGACAAAGCACCTCCACCATCCCACCAATCCACCCAAAAAACACCTGCTTTGGAATAGGTGAAAAACAGGAACAAAAGAAATAAGGTAAGAATAAAAAATTGCTAAAATACTTTCCTCAATCCAATTGCTGAATTTCTCAAGAAAGTATTTTTCTCTTTCTTTAAAAGTATCCTCTAAATGCTTATCGCATTATCCCCGTCCCCCTAAGATAAACTAATTTCAATCAATAATATTCTTTAAGAGGACAGAAAATCTCAGCTTAGTGCTCTAAGCCAGCGTTTCCCAACCGCTGTGCCGCGGCACAGTAGTGTGCCGCGAGACAAGGTCAGGTGTGCCGCAAAGTTCCGCTTCCAAACCGGAAGTTGAGTGTCCCGGCTTGCTTCTTCACACCTTCATTTTCGCGCCTTTCTTTTTCGTGCCTTCCTTCTTTGCAGCAGGTGAGCTTGGGACTCGGCGGGATGGCAATAGTAGCGGCTGAGGCTTTCACTTGTGGCATCGGGAGTGGTAATAGAGGCGGTGGCGGGAATAGCGGGGGGGGGGGCTCCTGCAAGTGGAAGCCTCATCCCTGGAGCCCCCTCGCCCGTGGGAGTGCTAATGGCGGCGACGGCGCCGGGAATAGCGGGGGGGGGGCTCCTGCAAGTGGAAGCCTCATCCCTGGAGCCCCCTCGCCCGTGGGAGTGCTAATGGCGGCGACGGCGGCGGGAATAGCGGGGGGGGGGGCTCCTGCAAGTGGAAGCCTCATCCCTGGAGCCCCCTCGCCCGTGGGAGTGCTAATGGCGGCGACGGCGCCGGGAATAGCGGGGGGGGGGGCTCCTGCAAGTGGAAGCCTCATCCCTGGAGCCCCCTCGCCCGTGGGAGTGCTAATGGCGGCGACGGCGGCGGGAATAGCGGGGGGGGGGCTCCTGCAAGTGGAAGCCTCATCCCTGGAGCCCCCTCGCCCGTGGGAGTGCTAATGGCGGCGACGGCGGCGGGAATAGCGGGGGGGGGCTCCTGCAAGTGGAAGCCTCAGCCCTGGAGCCCCCTCGCCCGTGGGAGTGCTAATAGCAGCGGCGACGGCGGCGGGAATAGGGGGGGGCTCCTGCAAGTGGAAGCCTCAGCCCTGGAGCCCCCTTGTGCCCATGGCTTTTCGTCGATGTCTCTGCCTGCCCGATCCGGAGTGCTAATAGCGGCGGCGGCGGGAATAGCGGGGGGGGGGGCTCCTGCAAGTGGAAGCCTCATCCCTGGAGCCCCCTTGCCCGTGGGAGTGCTAATGGCGGCGACGGCGGCGGGAATAGCGGGGGGGGGGGCTCCTGCAAGTGGAAGCCTCAGCCCTGGAGCCCCCTCGCCCGTGGGAGTGCTAATAGCAGCGGTGACGGCGGCGGGAATAGGGGGGGGGGGGCTCCTGCAAGTGGAAGCCTCAGCCCTGGAGCCCCCTTGCGCCCATGGCTTTTCGTCGATGTCTCTGCCTGCCCGATCCGGAGTGCTAATAGCGGCGGCGGCGGGAATAGCGGGGGGGGGCTCCTGCCCGCCGCCGCTATTAGCACTCCTGCGGATCGGGCAGGCAGAGACATCGACGAAAAGCCATGGGCGCAAGGGGGCTCCAGGGCTGAGGCTTCCACTTGCAGGAGCCCCCCCCGCCCGATCCTTCCTTCTCTGGAGCCCCCTCGCGCCCATGGCTTCTCGTCGATGTCTCTGCCTGCCCGATCCGTGGAAGTGCTAATAGCGGCGGCGGCGGCGGCGGGAATAGCGGGGGGGGGCTCCTGCAAGTGGAAGCCTCAGCCATGGAGCCCCCTTGCGCCCATGGCTTCTCGTCGATGTCTCTGCCCGCCGCCGCTATTAGCACTCCCGCGGATCGGGCAGGCAGAGACATCGACGAGAAGCCATGGGCGCGAGGGGGCTCCAGGGCTGAGGCTTCCACTTGCAGGAGCCCCCCCCCCGCCCGATCCTTCCTTCTCTGGAGCCCCCTCGCGCCCATGGCTTCTCATCGATGTCTCTGCCTGCCCGATCCGGAGTGCTAATAGCAACAGAGAGAGAGAGAGTGAGAAAGAACAAGAGAGAGAAAGCATGACAGAGAGAGAAAGAACAAGAGAGAGAAAGAAAATAAGAGAGAACAAGAGAGAGAGAGACTAAGAGAGAGAGAAAGAAAAGAGAGAGAGAGAGAAAATAAGAGAATGAGAGAGAGCAACAGAGAGAGAGAAAGAAAAGAGAGAGAGAGAAAATAAGAGAATGAGAGAGAGCAACAGAGAGAGAGAAAGAACAAGAAAAAGCACGAGAGAAGAAAAGCAAGAGAGAAAAAGAGAGATAGCAAGAGATACTGAAAGAAAGCAAGAAAGAGAGAGAGAGAAAAAAAAGAAAGCAAGAGAGACAGATAGGAAGAGGAAAGGAGAGAGAGAGAGAAATAAGAACAAAAAGGGGAGGAGAAATGAGAAAATGATTGAGGCAGAGAATGAGAGGAGAAACAAAAGAGAGAGAGAGGTGATTCTTGAAGCATATGGTAAAAAGCACCCAAATAATAAGAAAAAAAGCCCAGCCCTCACCTGTTTTTGAAAAGAATAAAAGAGAATAAAACCCCAGCCCTCACCTGGTTTTGGAAATGGTTTGAGTACACACAGACATATAAGGGGCGGGGGGAGAGACAGAAATGAGACAGTAGTATAAATTTGAGGAGGGATGATTGATGATTGACTGTATTTATAAGGGGATGTTACATGGGATTGTATGTTCTATGTATAAATACATGTAGAAATACTGTAAATCTGAAGGTCAGCAGTTAAAATCTCATCCCCAGCTCCAGGTTGACTCAGCCTTCCATCCTTCCGAGGTGGGTAAAATGAGGACCAAGATTGTGGGGGCAATATACTGGCTCTGTTAAAAAATGCTATTGCTAACATGTTGTAAGCCGCCCTGAGTCTAAGGAGAAGGGGGCATAAAAATTGAATGAATAAATAAATAAATAAATAATATTTACTGTCTTTTTGTGTCATTTTGGTTGGTGGTGTGCCCCAGGATTTTGTAAATGTAAAAAGTGTGCCGCGGCTCAAAAAAGGTTGAAAATCACTGCTCTAAGCAGTGATTTTCAACCTTTTTTGAGCCGCGGCACATTTTTTACATTTACGAAACCCTGGGGCACATTGAGCGGGGGGGGAGGGGGGGCCTAAAAAAAGTTTGGACAAAAAAATTCTCTCTCTCTCTTCCTCCCTTTCGCTCTATTTCTCTCTCCCTCCCTCTTTCTCTCCCTTCCTTCTTTCTCTCTCCATCCCTCTTTCTTTCTCTTCCTTCCTTCCTCTCTTTTTTGCTCTCTTTCTCTCTCCCTCCCTCCTTCTGTCTTTCTCTCTCTCCTTCCTTCCCTCCCTCTCTTTCTCTCTCTCTCTTGCTTTCTTTCTCTCGTTCTCTCTCTCTTGCTTTCTTTCTCTTGTTCTCTTTCTCTCTCTCTCGCTTTCTCTCTCTGTCTTGTTCTCTTCCTCTCTCTCGCTCTTTCTCTCTCTCTCTTTCTTTCTCTCTCTCTTTCTTTCTTTCTCTCTTGCTTGCTTTCTTTCTCTCTCTGAGCTTCGCGGCACACTTGACCATGTCTCACAGCACACTAGTGTGCCGCGGCACACTGGTTGAAAAACACTGCTCTAAGACACAAATTCTATTGTGTGTTTCTTCCACTTGTACTGGGTTTAGGGCTCATTTGTTCTAAATCATAATTGCCAAATTCACATTGCTGTCACATAATGTTTCACGACATTTTTCCCCTTTGCGGATCTAGGGTGGGCGTGGCCTGCGGGTGATGCCTCCAGCCTGTGGGCCACTAGTTTGACACCCCTGTTCTAAATGAAATATGTTTACTATGCTATGCATATTCCTAGCCTTCAACTACTTGAAAACTAAGTAACACTATATTAATAAGTGTGAACTAGACTGCTAATTAATAGGTGTTAACTTTATGGAAGAATATTCCCATGACCAAATCTAATTTTAGCAACAGATAAGAAACCACTCAGAAATAATACTTTCACACATGTATGCAAGATCTCCCAATATCTGAGTTTCTTATTACATAGAAACATAGAAACATAGAAACATAGAAGTCTGACGGCAGAAAAAGACCCCATGGTCCATCTAGTCTGCCCTTATACTATTTTCTGTATTTTATCTTAGGATGGATATATGTTTATCCCAGGCATGTTTAAATTCAGTTACTGTGGATTTATCTACCACGTCTGCTGGAAGTTTGTTCCAAGGATCTACTACTCTTTCAGTAAAATAATATTTTCTCATGTTGCTTTTGATCTTTCCCCCAACTAACCTCAGATTGTGTCCCCTTGTTCTTGTGTTCACTTTCCTATTAAAAACACTTCCCTCCTGGACCTTATTTAACCCTTTAATATATTTAAATGTTTCGATCATGTCCCCCCTTTTCCTTCTGTCCTCCAGACTATACAGATTGAGTTCATTAAGTCTTTCCTGATACGTTTTATACTTAAGACCTTCCACCATTCTTGTAGCCCGTCTTTGGACCCGTTCAATTTTGTCAATATCTTTTTGTAGGTGAGGTCTCCAGAACTGAACACAGTATTCCAAATGTGGTCTCACCAGCATTCTATATAGCGGGATCATAATCTCCCTCTTCCTGCTTGTTATACCTCTAGCTATGCAGCCAAGCATCCTACTTGCTTTCCCTACTGCCTGACTGCACTGTTCACCCATTTTGAGACTGTCAGAAATCACTACGCCTAAATCCTTTTCTTTTGAAGTATTTGCTAACACAGAACTGCCAATACAATAGTCAGATTGAGGATTCCTTTTCCCCAAGTGCATTATTTTACATTTGGAAACATTAAACTGCAGTTTCCATTGCTTTGACCATTTATCTAGTAAAGCTAAATCATTTACCATATTGCCGACGCCTCCAGGAATATCAACCCTATTGCACACTTTAGAGTCATCGGCAAATAGGCAAACCTTCCCTACCAGACCTTCCCCTATGTCACTCACAAACATATTAAAAAGAATAGGACCCAGAACAGACCCTTGTGGCACACCGCTTGTAACCTGACTCTGCTCAGAATACTCGCCATTCACAACAACCCTCTGGTGTCTATGCTTCAGCCAGCTGCAAATCCATTGAACTATCCAGGGATTAAGTCCAATCTTCACTAATTTATCTATCAGCTCTTTATGTGGAACCGTATCAAAGGCTTTGCTGAAGTCCAGGTAGGCAATATCCACGGCACCACCTTCATCCAACACCTTTGTGACATAGTCAAAGAAATCAATGAGATTAGTCTGACATGATTTGCCTTCAGTAAAGCCATGCTGATTTGGGTCCAATAATTTATTGTTTTTTAGGTGCTGATTTATCCTCTTTTTCAGTAGAGTCTCCATCATTTTAACGACAACTGATGTCAAGCTAACTGGCCTGTAGTTACCAGCTTCTTCTCTACTGCCCTTCTTGTGGATAGGCACAACACTTGCCATTCTCCAATCCTCAGGAACATCTCCTGTTAACAAGGATTGGTTAAACAAATCAGTCAGGGGGGTAGCAATGACAGATCTGAGTTCTTTAAGAACTCTGGGGTGGATGCCATCTGGACCCATTGCCTTATTTATCTTTAATCGTTCAAGTTCTTCTAAGACATCGGCTTCTAAGATCACTGGAGCTGAATCCGTACAGTTGGAGGCAATGCTATATCCCTCTATAGTATTATTTTGTAAGGTGTCTTTTGAGAAAACTGAACAGAAGTAGCTATTGAAATGGTCAGCGATCTCCTTATTCCCATTAATGCATGTATTTTTCCCGGTACTAAGCTTCGTGATGCCGCAGTTTTTCTTCTTCTTATCACTAATATATCTGAAGAAGGTTTTATCCCCCTTCTTTAGAGATTTGGCAATTTCTTCCTCTTTTGAGGCTTTAGCAGCATATATTATCTGTTTCGCCTCCTTCTGTCTCATTTTATACACCTCCCTATCAGCTATACTTCCAGACTCTTTATACCTCCTATAGGCAGCCTTTTTTTCATTGACTATAGTCCTTACATCATTGCTAAACCATAGCGGTTTCTTCTTCCTTTTACCTTTAGTTATTTGTCTTACATACAGTCCAGTGGCTTTTAAGATGGCCTTTTTAAATACAGTCCACTGGGTGCTCGCTCCTGCCATTTTATCCCTCCCCTTTAATTCATTATCTAAATATTCCCCCATTGCATTATAATTTGTTTTTCTGAAATCCAATACTTTGGTTGCATTATAGGATTGCTCACAATGAGTTTTTACATCAAACCACAAACATAGATGGTCACTGCAACCTAAATTTTCTCCCACCTTGACATCTGAAACCCAATTCCCATTCGTAAAAACTAAATCTAGAATATTCTCCCCTCTAGTTGGTGTCTTAACCAGCTGTGCCAGAGCTGCTCCTGTAAAGGCCTCTACTATATTCTTACTTTTGCATGTAAGGGCACTGGGGATATTCCAGTCAACATCAGGCATGTTGAAATCACCCATAACCACAATATCTCCCTTTACTGCCATTTGGGTAATTTCATCCACCATCTTGTTGTCATATTCCTCAGATTGCCCTGGAGGCCTATAGATCACCCCAATTCTAATGACAGAACCGTCTTTATTTTGCATGCAAATCCAGAGGGTCTCTAGATCTTGACATGTATTTTGAATTAGTGTTGTTTTTAGAGTTTCTTTAACATAAATGGCTACTCCACCTCCCCTTCTCTCTATTCTATCCTTCCTATACAGTGTATATCCTGGTATGGATATTTCCCATTCATTAGAATCCTTAAACCATGTCTCAGTTATGGCAACCAGGTCCAAATTATCTCTAGATATTATGGCCATTAATTCACAGAGCTTGTTGCTCAAGCTTCGAGCATTCGTGCACATTACACGAAGAACATTATTTTCATTATTAGTTTGCCCCTTATCATCAACAACTACATCTATTTTATTTGCAGCTCCCTTTTCATAAGCTTCCAAAAACTGCTTTATCCTCATTGGTCGGGGACAGAAATCACCCACATCAGTTACATCTCTGTCCCCTTTACCTAGTTTAAATGCCTGTCCAAAAAAGTTCTGAATTCCTCACCGAGTACCTGGGTACCTCTGTATGATGGATGCAAACCATCCCTCTTAAACAACTCCCTATTAGACCACCTACTGACATCATGACTTACATAGCCAAAACCTTCAGCTTTACACCACTGCTTTAACCACACATTAAACTCTATGATACACGTTGTTTTATCCTCTTGGCCACAAACCGGTAACACCTCTGAGAAAGTCACTGAATCTGCTATTTTACCCAGCTCCACACTTAGACATTGAAAATTATTATTAATAGTAAATTATTCCTATGAATACGTTGTTGATATATTTACATATATAATAATTATTTTAGAATATCTTGTACTATTTTTTACTAGATATAAAACAACTTGCAACTTTCTGTATTTCAGCTCTTTGTAAACGCTTCTTTAAAAGAGTTTTCTATGCCAGTGTTTTTCAACCAGTGTGCCGCGGCACACTAGTGTGCCGTGAGACATGGTCAGGTGTGCCGCGAAGCTCAGAGAGAGAAAGAAAACAAGAGAGAGAGAAAGAAAGAGAGAGAGAGAGAGAAAGAGCAAGAGGGAGAGAAAGCAAGCAAGCAAGAGAGAGAGAAAGAAAACAAGAGAGAGAGAAAGAAAGAGCAAGAGGGAGAGAAAGCAAGCAAGCAAGAGAGACAGAAAGAAAACAGAGAGAGAAAGGAAACAAGAGAGAGAGAAAGAAAGAAAGAAAGAAAGAATGAGAGAGAGAGAGGGAGAGAAAGAAAGCAAGAGGGAGAGAAAGCAAGCAAGCAAGAGAGAAAGAAAACAAGAGAGAGAGAAAGAAAGAAAGAGAGAGAAAGAGAGAGAAAGCAAGAGAGAGAGAGAGAAAAGAACGATAAAGAAAGAAAGAAAGAAACTGAGAGAGAAAGAGAACAAGAGAGAAAGAAAGCAAGAGAGAGAGAGCAAGAGAGAAAGGGAGAGAGAGAGAAAGGGAGAAAGAGAGGGAGGGAAGGTGGGAGAGAGAAAGACATAGAGGGAGGTAGGGAGGGAGAGAGAAAGAGCAAAAAAGAGGAAAGAAGGAAGAGAGAAAGAGGGAGGGAGAGAGAAATAGAGCGAAAGGGAGGAAGAGAGAGAGAATTTTTTTAACCAAACTTTTTTAGCTCCCCCCCCACTCAATGTGCCCCATGGTTTTGTAAATGTAAAAAATGTGCCGCGACTCAAAAAAGGTTGAAAATCACTGTTCTATGCAATAATACTGTAGTTTCAATCTTTTATACTAAATAGATCTTGATAATTGAGATTTAATTTTTACAATGTTAATATAAAACTGTAATTGCAATATGATGCAACTGTCAGTATATAATTTATTTTCATTAATTACACTCATCAAAGTTTTAGGCACGATGCATATTAAATAAGAAAACTGTTCTTTCTCATCTATTATAGTCATAGCGTTATCAAAGTGCAAATTAATTCAGTTTTTTTATTCTTTTTCAGTTTGTAGTACATTTTGGAGTCAAACATTAAGAAATCATTTTTAAAAAATCACCTTAGATTTGTCATATCTTCTAAGCGTTTTCAGTAGTTTTATTATCTGTATTCTTGTATCCTCTTCGCAGAAAAAAATCCACGATGAGTTTTTGCTATATGAAACAGAAAACCTGGAAGAAAAAGAGTTTAATCTATTGTAAACATGGTTTAGAGAGAATTATGTAACTCAAGTGTTTTTGCTGATATTAGGAAATATTTATATTGATAATCTTGCTCTATTGTGGACATTACTTATTAAAAACCAAATCAATATCGAGTCTTGATGATTTACAAAACATTAAAAAAAGGGGCTACTACTGTCTTCAATATTAAAATGTCTATGGTAAAGGTAAGTAATTTAAAGTAATGAATAACTAATCAAACTTACAGAAATGCAAGGGGAAAATATGTGTGATATTGAGAAATACATTAACATTAGTCATCAAAAAGTCAAAAGAAATAATAGCAACAAATCAATATAAACAATTCAAAGTGAAATAGAGTAAAATGGCAATAATGAAGAATTCACCAAGTGCTATTCAGAAAAGTTCATCTTCAGTAGCTTCAGGGATGTTAAAAAGATTACTGCTTTGTTCAAACCACACTTGGATATACAGTACAGTGATACCTTGTCTTACAAACTTAATTGGTTCCGGGACGAGGTTCTTAAGGTGAAAAGATTGTAAGACGAAACAATGGTTCCCATAGCAATCAATGGAAAAGCGATTAATGCGTGCAAGCCCAAAATTCACCCCTTTTGCCAGCCGAAGTGCCTGTGTTTGCGCTGCTGGGATTCCCCTGAGGCCCCCCTCCATGGGAAACCCCACCTCCGGACTTCTGTGTTTTTGCGATGCTGCAATTTCACTGAGGCTCCCCTCGCTGGGAAACCCCACCTCCGGACTTCCGTTGCCAGCGAAGCATCACAAAAACACGGAAGTCCGGAGGTGGTGTTTCCCATGGAGGGGAGCCTCAGGGGAATCCCAGCAGTGCAAAAACAGGTGCTTCACTGGCAATGGAAGTCCAGAGGCGGGGATCCCAGTGGCGGTGGTAGGTTTGTAAGATGAAAATAGTTTGTAAGAAGAGGCAAAAAAATCTTAAACCCCGGGTTTGTATCTTGAAAAGTTTGTATGATGAGGCGTTTGTAAGACGAGGTATCACTGTATAAACCCATTCTAAAGAAAAAAATATAGCTACTGCTGCTGCTATTTTCACCCACTTTTTGACAAATGATATTGATTGTTTGATGTATGTATCTAAACAGCCCAAATGTAAAGAATGAACTGTCTTGGTGACTGTTGTCTGAATGACTGATTAGTTCCTGGTAAATGAGTGGAATGTACTGCAGAAATGGTAAAAGTTTGGGGCAGCCAATCAGTTTCCATGGAGTCAACTGTTCAACATTTTTCAGTTAAGTTGGATGAAGGAAATTTATAAGAGCTGCAGATGATACAAACCTTCAAAGGGTAGCCTACCAGTTTAGATGAAACACGAAAGATTGGAAAGGATCTAAATAGGCTTGAGGGCTCAGCAAAACTCAATAGAATGGGATTCAGCATCGAAAAAATGTAAAACTCTGCACTTGAGCAAGAAAAATATAAGGCAAAACATAGGTTTGGCGACAAAAACTTGCCACTAGTACTACAAGTGAAACAGATAGCAGATCTTTGTGTCTTTACTGAACAAAAATGAAATATGAGCCAGTAATGTGATGCAGCTGTCAAAAAGGCAAATGTTATTCTGGGTGCATAAACAGACACAAGAAAGCCTAGACCACTAGAAGTAAGGGCTCCCTTCTACTTTCCTCCATCCCCATTTAGAAACATAGAAGACTGACGGCAGAAAAAGACCTCATGGTCCATCTAGTCTGCCCTTATACTAATTCCTGTATTTTATCTTACAATGGATATATGTTTATCCCAGGCATGTTTAAATTCAGTTACTGTGGATTTACCAACTACGTCTGCTGGAAGTTTGTTCCAAGGATCTACTACTCTTTCAGTAAAATAATATTTTCTCAGGTTGCTTTTGATCTTTCCCCCAACTAACTTCAGATTGTGTCCCCTTGTTCTTGTGTTCACTTTCATATTAAAAACACTTTGGAGTACTTTGTCTAATACTGAGAACCAAAACTGAACCAGACGGTGAAGGAAAAAGTGTGAAAATAAAGTCGTATGAGATAAGGTTAAAAGGATCTGGATATGTGTTCTGCCGGCGTGTCTCAACCACCTGTAATTACAGGGTAATTAGTCCAGGAAGACACACACCACACGATAAAAGGAAAACCCAAAAGTTTTTATAAACAGAAAAACAGAAACAGCTCCCTTTTTAAATGTCAAAGGGATTTTCTGGTACACACAAGGCACAGGTTAAATGCAGTCCAATTGCTCACCCAATAACTGGGAAATTGAATCCAATTCTAAAGTCCAGAGAGTCCACACACACAATCCTGAACAGCAAAAACCACGATCTTGACGAAACAATGAATCAGATAAACTGCCATGAGGCTAAAACACCAGGCTGCACTTTTATCTGTAGCACTAATTACAGCAGCCCCACCCAACCACAGGTGGCCTCATTTTCTCTTGTAATAATCCTTCAGTTGTTGTCTCCTTTGCATCATTCTACGCATGCGTGGATGTGTCATTAATTCTTGTTCAGAATCCAGGGATGATACAGATGATTGATCTCCTCCTGGGCTGTCTGCCAAACTCCCCTCTTCCCTGTCACTAATGCTTCCTTGGTCAGAGGAGACTTCATGGGCCGATTCTACTGGGAGCAAAACAGGCCTGCGGCATGTGGATGTCTCCCCCACATTCACCTCCAAATTCCTTGGGGCAGGAGCTGTGCCAGAGCTAACCACAACAGATATGATTAGACCCAAAAATACAGTATGACTCATGAAAAATATGACAGCAGTTTTCAAATACCTGAAGGGTTATCACATAGAAAAGTGGACTTCAGTTTTTAACCTAAAAACCCCTGAACTTTATAAGAACAGACAGAATAAGCAATTAGAACAGCTAGCCCACGAATGAGAGAGAAATGAGGAACAAGAGGTATTGGAGATATTCAACAGCAAAGGAATAGAGAAATGCCTTTGAGTGTCCTACAGAAGAAACAGCCTCTCAATCTCTGCAGGGTAACAGTCCTGAAAAGCAGAGGGGATGTGCTGCTATCAGTAAAAGGATAAGAAAGTCATAATAATTGGTTACTCTAGGACCTGTCTGATTGAGTGACTCGTGTGTTCATATCTGGGAGCATGGATTAGGCAAATGATGGAGAAGCTGCCAAATGATGGAGAAGCTGCCAAAACAGAAGATTACTAGTAAGGGGAAGCATAATACTGTATTCCAGGAGAACATCTAGTTACAGAACTAGTGTAATGGGATGCCAACTTTTTGTGTGTTCACTGATGAAATAAACATCTTACATTTAGCTGGAATTCCTTATAATTTCCACAGCACTCCCAGCATTCCAGGACTATTTTTAAGACCTTCAGAATTATAAATGTGCATGTAAATTTAATCTTCCCCTCTTCATGTAATAGTATATCGTGGAGGTTTATTTGTTAGTCATACAAATTCTTAATAGTATTATAAATCTGGGTGTACTGTAGTATGGGCTGGTATCTTACTCTGATCCTTTGATTTTTTTATACATATACAGTAGTACCTCTAGATACGAGCTGCTCCACATGCGAGTATTCCAAGTTACGAGCCGAGACGCGAGCAAAATTTCTGTTCGACACCCGAGCTCAAATTCGGGATACGAGCCGAGCTTCCACTAGGTGGCGCAATAATTCCTTGCTTCCAGTTATCTCGGCGCGAAAAACAAAGTCTAAAGGCATTTGTTCGAGATGCGAGTTGATCGACATACGAGCTCGGGTCTGGAATGAATTAAACTTGTATGTCGTGGTAGCACTGTACTAAGCTTTAGAATACCTTTTGATGCAAGCATGTCCGATTAGGAAAACTTTAAGGTAATTGAGGATATATGTGGTCAAAGAACTTATGTTCCTTAATATTGTATACCAAAAAATAAATAACTGATACTGTAAAAATAAATAATTACTAAAGTTGTTATCTTCAATGACTCAATGACAACTCAAATGTAACATCTTCTTACAAAGTGCATGTTCTTCATTTTCTATACAGTGGTCCCTCGATCATCGCGAGGGTTCCGTTCCAGGACCCCAAGCGATGATCGATTTTTCGCGAAGTAGCGGTGCGGAAGTAAAAACACCATCTGCGCATGCGCAGATGGTGTTTTTACTTCCACAGCCACCCCCCCGTCGCCCGCCCACCCCGTTGCTCGCGCCTGGGGTTTCCCCGCGCGCGTGCCGCCCGCCCGCCCACGCTGTTGCTGGGGCCGCTTCCCAGCTGGGGAGCGGAGCTGGGGTGTCCCCAAGCGCGCGCGCACCGCCCGCCCGCCCACGCTGTTGCTGGGGCCGCTTCCCAGCTGGGGAGCGGAGCTGGGGTTTCCCCAAGCGCGCGCGCGTTGCTGGGGCCGCTTCCCAGCTGGGGAGCGGAGCTGGGGTTTCCCCAAGCGCGCGCGCACCGCCCGCCTGCCCACGCTGTTGCTGGGGCCGCTTCCCAGCTGGGGAGCGGAGCTGGGGTTTCCCCAAGCGCGCGCGCGTTGCTGGGGCCGCTTCCCAGCTGGGGAGCGGAGCTGGGGTGTCCCCGCGCCTGCCGCCCGCCCGCCCACGCCATTGCTCGCGCTGCCGCTGGGGTCTTACCGGGGCAAGAGGGGGAAGACCCAGGGAAGCCGCCCAGCTTCCCAGCTGGGGAACTCCACCATCTACGCGTGGCCATAGAAAAAAAGGCACGCATGCGCAGATGGTGGAGTTTACTTCCGGGTTGAAAACTCGCGAAATAGCCCTTTCGCGATGCTCGAGGACGCGAAACTCGAGGGTTCACTGTATATTAATGCTCAGACTATGACTGATAAACAAGATTAGTACATATTTAATAAGTATGGTATAACTGAAATCACTGGGATGATTTTCATGATTAGAGCATAAGAATTCAGCTTGTTCAAAAAGAAGAGAATTTATAGAAAAGAGGGAAAATTCCATTAAATATTGAAAATACTGCACATAGATACAAGGGGATGAACTTGGCCTCACTTAAAGAATCTAGACCAAAATAAGTAGAGGAACAATAACAACAGATGTTGCTGATGTCTCCTGCCAATCACAAAACCAAGAAAAATTGCTGACAATGTATTCTAAACTAGGGGTCTTCCACCGTGACAACTTTAAGACTTGTGGACTTCAACTCCCAGAATTCCTTCACCAGCAAATCTAGGACACTGCTGCTCTAAACCAAACTGCCAATCTTTCAAAGAATCAAGAGATTTTAGAACTTAGAATTTCTTAGAATTTAGAACTTAGAATTACCTGACATCCACTGAGAAACACTGCCAGGGATGGTTCTTCCAGGAAATGTAGGAGCTGTCTTGCTCATTGCTTTTCTCCCTCAAAAGGTGAAGAAAAGTATAATGGGATCTGCTATTCTTGACTTGATCCTACCAAATAGGAGAGATTTAGTTGATGAATTGAAAATAGTAGGAACATTGGAAGAATTTGGGACATTAAGGGAAACTAAAACTAAATGTAAGCAAACATGTATCTTAGTCTTCAAGAGATGGATTTTATTAAATTCAGAGTAATGAACAATATTAGAAGATGCAAATGGGAAAATAAATTCATGATTGGTAAGAGTGTCTAACAGTGAAATACCAAAAGTACTAATGAAAATAATTTAAATGAGGCAAAAAAGAAACTAGAAGCTACACAAAAGCTTCATAAGGATCTGAAAATATAAAAAAAAAATATGCATAGTGTTGTGGTTAGCTCTGGCCCTGCTCCTGCCCCAAGGACTGTGGATGTGGGGGAGACATCCACATGCTGCAGGCCTGTTTTGCCCCCGGTGGAATCTGATGATGAAGGCTCCTCTGACCAAGAAGACATGAGTGACAGGGAGGAGGAGAGTGTGGCAGACAGCTCAGAAGGAGATCAATTATCTAGCTCCTACTTGGATTCAGAACAAGAATTAATGATACAGCCACGCATGCGGAGAGCGATGCATAGGCAACAACAACTGAGAGATTATTATCAAAGAAAATGAAGCCAGCTGTGGTTGGGTGGGGCTGTGGTAATTAGTGAGGCTGCTATAAATAGCAGCCTGTGGGTTTGGCCATTGTGGAGGATTATCTGATCTTTGTGTTTCGTGACTGCTTTACTGACTTCGACCTTTGTGTGCTAATTTTCCCCGCTTTGAAACTAAACCAGAGCAAAGTGTGTTTCACTTTGTGAAAGAAGAAGGACTGTGAATTGCCTCACAGCTGCAATCTAAGTATCACAGGACTGATAAGGGACTTGTACAAATTACCAGTTTGTTTGGAGACGAGTGCTCTTTGCTATACCAAAAGCGTGCTTAGTTTAAGTGACTTTTCATTATAAAGAACATTGTTTTGAATTTTCAAACGTGTCTGTGTCTGAAATTTGTACCTGTGAATTGTTGGGAGAAGTCTACCAGAGAGCCCGACAGAACACATAGAAGGTGGAAAATCACCACAAAAAAGCATATACAGATAGTCTGGTATTGTACAGATTGAATCAGTATTGAATCGGGAAAGCTAAAGTTCAGAATAAGAATGAGGTTAATGAATGATAGTAAGACCATTAAGGGTCTTTTCAGTTACATTCTAAATTCTAATGGTATAGTGTTTCAACTGTTCAGAGTGAAAATGGTAAAAGGCATAGCAAAGAACAAGTGTAACTACTTTTTTTGGTTCAGTGTCCTCTGAAATGCATTCTGTCAGGAGACGGTGATGAGTTGGCTGAAGCACAGGATTTACCTGAAAGCTGACAGAAAACAAGGCATAGAACAACTGACCCTGAATATGTTTAAATCTCCAGAGTCTGATGGACTGCATCTTAGGTGACTGAACGAATTTCTATCCATTATCTTTGAGAAAGTGGAAAGAACCAGATAGCTATAGGAGGTAAACTGTTTTCTGTCTTTTTCTAAGGTCGAAATAGACTAACGGATACCTGGGAAAATGATAAAGCCGATGACAAAGTGACCATTTGTAAATATCTCAAAACACCATTTATTAGTTGCCAGAAGTATATATGGATTTATCAAGAGGTAATCACACGAATATTATTTCCCTTTTCAATTAGGTAATTTCTTTAGTTTAGTAGATCATGAAAATAATATGGATCTAATATCATTTGACTTTCAGCAAAGCATTTGATAAAGTAACTTGTAACTTTCTATAGAGGTTGGGTGAAGTCCATTGGAAGGAGCCACAGTTGGCTTGAAAGAATGCTCACTGACAAAGACTGTACGAAGATTGCTCACTGACAGCCTTTCATTAAACTAGGGCGAGGCATGATTGTAGTTAATTGCAAGTTGAAAAGGCAAAATCAATACAGTGGAAGTATAATTTACATTAATCAGAAACAAAGTTTGACATTACCAGAAGAAACAATTCTGTTCTCTTCTGCACTGGCCAAGCTGCATTTTCAGAGCCATTTTCATTATTGGGCAACACATTCGAAAAAGATGCAGAAAAAATGATAGAACATGAAAAGAAGATCTGCAAGGATGATCAAAGTTCTGGAATTAAGTCTTACCAGCAGAGACTGAGGGATGTGGGCATATTCACTACTGAGAAATAAAACTGAAATCGGACTATGACAGCACTCTGAAAGATTGTCATATGAAAAGCCAAGATCTGGGTTTTTTTTATCAACAAACACAGGGCACAGAATAATGCTCTTTTTACAGCATAAGGCAGTTTCTGAAAAATTCTTAGTAAATTTGACATGGAACCAATTACGAAGGGAAAGAGATTTCCTTTGCTAGATGTTTTCAAGTGGAGACTTATTCGTGAACTCAGCAGTGTGATAAAAATTAACAGCCTAAATGATCCCTTCTAACTCCAAGAGCCTGTAGTTCAAAATGTCATACCTTGTTTTTACACTTACTCATGCATTAATGGTAAAATAGTCCATGTCCCTTCATGTCTGTCCATCTGATGGGTAAGCAGAACAGTAGGCATTTCCTTTTAAGAAAACACATTATTATTATTATTATTATTATTATTATTATTATTATTATTATTTATTAGATTTGTATGCCGCCCCTCTCCGCAGACTCGGGGCGGCTCACAACAGTGATAAAACAATATACAGTAACAAATCTAATATTAAAAGTCCAAAATAACAAATCTAATATTAAAAGTCTAAAAGCCCCATTACTGTATTTAAAAATCATACACACAAATATACCATACATAACCACAGAGCAATTAACACCTTTAACAGAGTTAAAAATGGGAAACTTTGTTTCATGTTTCCCATAGATTAAACATTCCTATTCATAAATATCAAAATTATTTTAAACACAAGAGTATTTTCAAAGGAGAAGTATTAATAATATGTAATCAGATTAGCTATTCAAGCAAGTAGATTCACATAGGAACCTTACTGAAAATAAATGTTACATTCTAATCCACTGATATTTAGAAAACTGGCATTGACAGAGTGTGCACAGAATCCTGAAGGTGAATGAAATGCAAATATCAGGCATAAAACTTGTACAAGCGTATTTCAGCTGCTATATTTCAGCTGCAAGCATATGTCAGCTGCTAACCACAAATGACTGTATGACCGTAATATTGTTGCTTGCATCCTTACAATTTATGTTGACTGGTTCTTAATATGATTGCATTACTTATTTGTACCTGGACTATCATTTAGTATTGTAACTTATAATTCTTGACAAACTTTTCCTTTATGTACAGTGACAGCATATGCACCAAGGCAAATCCCTTGTTTGTCCAATCACGCTTGGCCATAAAATTCTATTCGATTCTAGCCCCAAGGGATATAGCTCAGCATTTCTGAGATCTCTGAAAAAGCAACCGAGCTGCAATTCTATCTTTATTAAATTCCTTAAACTTAATTATTCTTTTAACATAGAGTGGAATGCACAGGCAAAATGCTGTTTTTGAACACTTCACTAACCTGGAAATAAAAGGCTCAAAAACAATAAAAATTAAGCGAAAGACATTTTACCATAGATCTGAAAAGAAGAAATTCTGTGCCTTTGTATTTTTATTGTTTTGCAAAAATTGAATGTGCAGGTATTAGTAGGAGTATTTATTTATTTATTTATTTATTTATTTATTTATTTACTTATTCATTCATTCATTCATTCATTCATTCATTCATTCATTGGCTTTGTATGCCGCCCCTCGCCAGAGACTCGTGGCGGATAACAGCAATAATAAGACAGCATATAATAATAATCCAATACTAAAAACAATTAAAAACCCATTATAATAAAAACCAAACAGACATACAGACATACCATGCATAAAATTGTAAAGGCCTAGGGGGAAAGGGTATCTCAATTCCTCCATGCCTGGCGGCAGAGGTGTTTTAAGTATCTTACAAAAGGCAAGGAGGGTGGGGGCAATTCTAATCTCTGGGGGGAGTTGGTTCCAGAGGGCCGGGCCCGCCACAGAGAAGGCTCTTCCCCTGGGTCCTGCCAAGCGGCATTGTTTAGTTCTATTAGAATATTTATTTAGCTTAAAAAAACCTATCTTCAGGCAACGCTACCTACCTAAGATATCAGACAGTGGCGGGATACAATTTTTTTTCACCTATCAGTTCTAGGGGCATAGCTTGGTGGAGTGGGGTCATGTGACTGAGTGGGCCAAGTTGATGTCACTCGTTACCACGCCCACTCAGTCACATGACCCCCCCACCCCCACCAAGCTAGACCCAGAGAACCTGGTATGAATTTTTTTTTTGAATTTAAAGCTATTGCAGTCTTTCTTTTGATTTTTGTTTTCTGTCCAGACCTGGCATAATCTGTCAAAGGCCTCCTCCTTTATATTTATAAATATAAATATATATGTAGATTGTTGTGAGTTCAGATTTTCCCCCGTGTAATATTTTGAGTGTCTTTGGGACGTTTCGGCGAAATCACATTCGCCATCATCAGGCTGAAGTTATTGGCTTCATGCTGCTTTGAGTATACTCAAAAAATGGTGCAGAAGGTCTCCTGCACCAACCTGGAAAGCAAAATGGGGCATGGGTGAGCCGTGCTCCCCTCCCGTGCCCTATTTTGGGCCTGGAAGGCTTCCTGCACCAACCTGAAATCCAAAATGGGGCACAGGTGGGCTGCACGTGCCCCGTGCTCCGTTTTGGGGCAGGAAAACCTCCTGCACCAACTTGAAAGCCAAAACACGAGGCCCCAAAATGCAATGTGAGCGCTTCCCTGTGCATGCCCCCTGCCCCCGCGTATGTGCATGAGCTTCCCCCACGTGTGCCCAACTCCCTGCGCATGTGTGATAAAGACCTGAAGACCAGCTGGTCAAAGGGAGGCATGCACAAGCACAGTGGAGATGGGCAGGGGGCGACGGTCGGTGTGTCCACAGAGAGGCATGCCTGCCATACGTTTGCTATCACAGGTCTAGGAGTTACATTCTGACCTGAGATTAAGAGTGTGAATCATATTTTAAATACACTGTTTATTTTGGGTTTTTTTAAAAAAATCAACATATTGATTTTTGATACCCATTTTTGAGTTGAGTATATTTTAAGCAGTAGTAGAAAAGCTAATAATATAAAAGTTATTTTGTGAGCCTAACTATGAATGTCCATGCAAATATACATTACTGAGATCCATATTATTTTTAATAAGATGAAGTGCTATTTTTGGAATTGTATCCTGTATATTACTACTTTTAGTAATATACAGGAAATTACTACTTTTAGTACAAAATATCTTATTATAAAATACCTAATTTTATATTTGCATTATAGCAAACATGAAGATAAGTATCTGAACAGATTTTAAATAAAGGACAGGGATTTTTTGTTCTTCCCTTTGATATTCATGGCTATACAAGAATCAACTATGAGAGTATATTGCAAATGGCTGACTCTTATCAATTTTATATCCACCCCATTCATCATTTTTATAAATTTATTCCAACCAATTTCTCTAGTGATTTATGAGTTTTCTCTTTTCCCCCCTCCCCAGAAAAGCAGGGTGAGGCTGTATAAAATGTGCACACTTGAATACATTTCATCTGCAGTTTTTATTCATACTTTTAAAAAACAATTTTATTTCAAGCAATTAGCTAGTGTTTACTTCATCATTATATATATATATATATATATATACACACACACACATATACATATATATATATTATGTATGTCCTTTTTAAATACAGTAGATTTCTAAATAGGGATATAAAAGAAATCTATGATACATTTTTATAAGGATAGATTTGAGAGATATGTCAGAAGATATTGCAGTATAGGACAGATTGTAATGAATAAAACCATACCTAGATATTAAAACTGAAAAAATCAATTTTGGATATTGTAGAATTTGCTATTTTCCAGGATCATAATATTTCTAATTTTGCACAACTGCCAAATTACAATCCTTTTGAAGACTAATCAAGTAGGATGGCAGCTTAAATGCAAGCAGTTACACCATCAACTATTTACATTGGTATGAGTTGTAAAAGGCAATAAAAAGTGGCCCTACTCCAAATAGATTCCTGGGATTTTGCAGCATAACATTTATATCTCATAAATTATAAGAATTATGTTTATGTAGGTACTTCCTAATGCCAGCTATTTAACCATTAAAAGCCCTCGGCTGAACAGCCGTTTATCCTATTTACTGAAGTTAGGGGAGAAGCCTCTGTGGGGTCTCTCTAGGAATCTCCTGGGGGAAGCAGGGCCGGAAAAGGCGTGGAGAAGCTTCCGTGGGGCCTCTCTAGGAATCTCCTGGGAGGAAACAGGACCAGAAAAGGTGGGGAGAAGCCTCCATGGGGCCTCTCTAGGAATCTCCTGGGAGAAAACAAGACCTGAAAAGATGGGGAGAAGCCTCCATGGGGCCTCTCTAGGAATCTCCGGAGAGGAAACAGGGCCTCCACCCTCTCTGTGGTTTCTCCATTCACACTCATTATTTGCTTTTATATTGATTCCTATGGGAAAAATTGCTTCTTACAAACTTTTCTACTTAAGAACCTGGTCACGGAATGAATTCAGTTCATAAGTAGAGGTACCACTATGTAGGAAAAAATGTATTAAGGGTATACTGGCATTCCCAACTAATGCATCTGAAAGCGTGGAAAACAGATGTGTTATGCTGGAGGTGTAAATTAAGGGCTCACTGACCCGTATGTTATGGGCATGTGATCATTTAGTATTTTGGAAGGAACAGAACATGAATGTATATAAGGAAATTGGTGAGAAAAATGTTTAAATCTTAAAAGATGTTAATGCAATGCATATACGAGGATCGCCAATAATGTAATGTACCACATTTTTTTCTCAGCCTACAGTAATGATACAAATGCAAAACTTTAGGTATACAGTGCTCCCTCGCTTTTCGCAGGGGATGCGTTCCGAGACCGCCCGCGAAAGTCGAATTTCCGCGAAGTAGAGATGCGGAAGTAAATACACTATTTTTGGCTATGAACAGTATCCCAAGCCTTCCCTTAACACTTTAAACTCCTAAATTTACAATTTCCCATTCCCTTAGCAACCATTTAGATTATTACTCACCATGTTTATTTGTTAAAGTTTATTAAAAAAATGTTTTTTAAAGGCAGATGAAAGTTTGGCAATAACATATGACATCATCAGGCGGGAAAAACCGTGGTATAGGAGAAAAAAACCATAAAGTATTTTTTAATTAATATTTTTGAAAAACAGTGGTATAGACGTTCCGAGAAGTTCGAACCCGTGAAAATCAAGGGAACGTTGTACATTATTTGAATTGTCAGGAGTGCGTGTGTAAATTTTGCATTTCTTCAGACAAATAGCGTAGCTACAGCAGTGTTTCAAAATGGCGTCTGTAAGTGATGTATGTCATTGAATTTCTCACTGCATAGAAAAAAACTGTTGGGAACATTCACAAATGTTTGTGCACAGTTTATGGAGAATCTACAGTTGACAGAAGTATGCTTAGTCACTGGGCACAGAGGGTGAGGCCATTAGAAGAACAGAAGATCAGAGGGTGAGGCTATTAGAAGTGATTCGCACACTGCAGAAATGGTTTCGTGACCAGAATAAGGAGTGGTACTGACAGGGCATACACCCCTTTTGTCTCGCTGGAGGAAGGCCATAGAACGGGACGGAGATTACATGGAAAATAGGGAGTGTAGAAGAAACATCACTCTTTCTTTTGTGCAGGTTTCATTGTGTTCAATAAATAATTGTTGAAGAAAAAAAATGTGGTGCATTACTTTCTGGGCGACCCTCATATATCAACTTTGGAAATTTGACTTAAGAATTAATTGCGGTTGTATTTTGCCATGAGGAGTGTGGCAAAAAGTAATTATATTAAGAAAATGGAAAAGTGATATATTTGAGATGATAAACTATGATTGCTGGGAATGTATGATTTATCAATTTTGGAAAAGGCAAGATTCCCTACTAATAAAAAAAAATGCTGCAATATGTGTCCTGCAGTATGGGAGAGATTTGGTGATATCTTACAATAATATCTTCTGTTGTTCATGTTATAGTAGTGAATTCATTGGTAAACCTTACTGTTCACTAACAGTATTTGTTTAGTATAACATAAATATGTTCTGCCTGGCTCTATGGTAAGAGTCTCCCGAAAATTCAAGGGTACAAATTTCAGACACACACGCTTGAAAGTTCAAAAACAATGTTCTTTATCACAAAAATTCAAAAGAAACAAAGCACCCTTTTTGTATTGCAAAGAGCACTTGTCCCAAAACAACCTGGTAGTCTGTACAATCCCCTTAATCAGTCTTTAAGTACTTAGCTAGCAGCTGTGAAGAACCATCATAGCCCTTCTTCTTCCACGAAGTGAAACACATACACACTTTGCTCTGCTTTGGTTTCAAAGTCGTGAAAAATCAACAAACAGAAAGGCACAGTCCTGAAAAACAACGATCAGATAATCTCCCACAACGGCCAAACCAACACGCTGCTATTTATATCAGCAGCTCTAATTACTGGAGCCCCACCCAAACACAGGTGGCCTCTCTTATCTCCTGTAATATTTCTGCAATTGGTCTCTTCTATGCATAATTCTGCGCATGCGTGGGTCTAATACTTCCTCATCCGAATCAACCGAGGATAATGGAGATTGGCTTCCTGGGCTGTGGAAGCCCCCCTCTTCCAAGTCACCCCCACCTTCTTCTTTGTCCGAGGAAACTGCACTACGTGCCTCTGTCGGCAATAAAACAGGCCTATGACATGTTGATGTTTCCCCTGCATCCACCTCCACATTCCTTGGGGCAGGAGCTGGGCCAGAGCCAACCACAACAAAATATAGATTTTTTTCCTTTTTTCTCTTTATTTAAATTTTTAATTTGGAACTTTTATCATTTTCTTTCTTCCTTAAGCTTAAGTATTGTTGTGTTAAAAAGATTATAAAAAAAGTTTTAAAATAACACCTTTATAATATGAAACTCAAACACAATATAATATTTCAAATATTAATTACACTAGACAAACACTTCACAATAGTAGGCACAACAGTAAAAAATCCCAACTCAAAGGCCTTCAGAAATTGGCAAATTTTAATGATCTTCCCAAATCAATATTGGCCAGAAAATGCAATCACATTTTCAGAATGCTATTTCACAGAAGAGACAAGAACTGAAAAGGATTTCTTCTGAGTTTTCATTATGACATTCCCTAAAAGCAGAAATTAGAAGAGAACCTGCACTTCCAAATTGTATTGGAAGATAAGAAGTCCAAAAAATATCAAGACATCAAGTCATATAAACTCTAAAGGTGACAACTAGCACCTTGAATGAAACCCAAAGCTACTGTATTTTTTGTAGTACAGCGGTCCCTCGATTTTCGCGGGTTCGAACTTTGCGAAACGTCTATACCACGGTTTTCCAAAAAATATTAATTAAAAAATACTCTTGCTCTCTCTCACTCACTTTCTCTCTCCCTCTCTCCTTTCTATCTCGCTCTGTCGGGGGGCAGCGGTGAGAAGCTGGGGGCGCGAGGGGGTGGCCGACATTCAAAACAATCTTCGCCGGCCTCCGCACTTTCGTCGCTCCCCGACCCCAACTTCAAGCCCGGCTACTTGCGCGGCCTTGGAAAAGGGTGCGCGGGGGGTAGTTTTTGGCTGTCTATAGCCAAAATTGGTGTTTTTACTTCCGCATCTCCACTTCGCGGAAATTCGACTTTCGCGGGTGGTCTCGGAATGCATCCCCCGTGAAAATCGAGGGAACACTGTATAAGACACATCTTTGTTTTGGTGGAGGAAAATGGGGGGGGGGGAATCTGCCTAACAGATATTCATCTGGCTAGCATCTCTAGTCTGGTCAGCTTCAGCACATTATTTTATCCCCTGGTGGGGGCTTTAAAAAAACCTTATTTGGAGAGAGTAACAATGAAACAGCTTGCAAGCCAGTAAGAGCTGGGAAAATTGTTAGCACCTTGTTAGGGCTGGAAAGAAACATTTGGAGCAAGTAGAGCAATGGGGAAAAAAACCTGCAAAGACATAGGGCTTAGAAAATATTCTTTGCAGAGTGTAACAATGAAAGAGCCTGCAAGGTAAGAGCTGAGAACATTGTTAGCACCAAGTTAGGGCTGGGAGGGGGAGCTGCAAACAAAAAAAGCTACATTTAGAGTTTTCAGCCAAATTTTCAGCCTCTTTTAGAGAGGAAAAAGGTGAGTCTTATACTTTGAAAAATACGGTAATAGGAAACAAGTGCAGCTGTCAAAATAGTGAGATGAAATGAACAAATTGATAAGTTCCTGTGACCCCTATAATAAGGATTAGCAAGGGGTTCTCTGCTCCATTGCTGGCTGGTGGGCACGGCCTAATTTAGTGATGGTCAACCTTTTTTTTCCTCGGGTGCCGAAAGAACATGGGTGTGAGTGCCCACACCCATAATTGTGCATGCGAGAGTGCCCACACCCATAATTCAATGCCTGGGGAGGGTGAAAACAGCTTCTCCCATCCCCTGGATGACGAACCTATGATAGGGGTGCCACACGTGGCACGCGGAACCATATCTGCTGGCACGTGAGCCATTGCCCTAGCTCAGCTCCAATGTGTATGTGTCTGTTGGACAGCTGATTTTTTTGGGCTCACACAGAGGCTCTGGGAGGGTGTTTTTGGCTTCCAGAGAGCCAAAATGGGATGGGGGAGGGCATTTTTACCCTCCTTTAACTTCTGGGAAGCCTTTGGAGCCTGGGGAGGGAGAAACACGAGCCTACAAGGCCCACCAGAAGTTGGGAAACAGGCTGTTTCCAGCCTCTAGAGGGCTTCTGGGGGGGCAGGGGGTTGGGGGGGGAGATGCTGTTTTCGCCCTCCCCAGGCATTGAATTATGGCTGTGGGCACTTGCACATGCGCGATAGCACGTGCACACGCTCTTTCGGCACCCAAGGAAAAAAAGTTTCGCTATCACTGTTTTAAGCAATGTGCATTTTCATTATCTACTGATTATTTTTAATTTCAGAGAATGAAGCTACTATCTTATATATGTAACAAAAATGTTATTCGATTCAATTTCAATTCCTCTCATGTCAGGAATAAAATTCTTTAATTTACTTGATGCGCAAGGAAGAGAGATGGTGTAGGAAAATGCCCATATGGAATGGACTTCGGAGAGTATAACAATTCTGTATGTCACTAATGGTAGCTACAATGTGCTAGCAATAACTTACTTTAATTTTATATGTTTTATCCCTCATTATTTATCATGCAAATAAAAAATGTCTTTCTTCAATATAGTGGTTCTTTTCAGAATAGCAGTAATGCAACCTATTTCTTTCTTTCTTCTTTCTTAGATATACTATTTATAACAGTACATTTAATAATTCTAAATAAATGTAATAGAAAAAATGTTTCATTATGTTTTATTACCGTTGTGAAAATACACTGTATTGTAGTCAACAAATGGAAGGATACTGCGGTAACATAGAGTGCAGGAATATTAACAATCCAATAACAAAGCAGATGGAAACTACAAACATCCAGATAGAAACAAGAAAATGCATAATTTTCTATCAGGCAGATAGAAAATAGAAACACAACAGTGTATGAAAATCATATCAGATATATTACCATTTTCCCAGCTTTTCATGGATTTTATTCATTTTTAAAAAATTTTACAGATTAAGGGATAATTTCCCTTGGTTCCAATAATAATTTTCTTGTCGTGTTGATGGAATTAAAACTGCTATTTAGTTATCAATCACCTTCTTGTTTATACAGTGATCCCTCGATTAGCGCGGGGGTTACGTTCCAAGACCTCCCGCGCTAATTGATTTTCCGTGTTATAGTGGTGCGGAAGTAAAAACACCATCTGCGCATGCACCCTTTTTTTTCCATGGCCGCACATGCGCAGATGGTGGAGTTTGCGTGTGGGCAGCGGGGAAGACACAGGGAAGGTTCCTTTGGCCGCCCAACAGCTGATCTGCTCCGCAGCGCAGAAGCAGCGAGGAGCCGAAGATGGAGTTTCCCCGTTGCCCAGGCAAAGGGGAAACCCCATCTTCGGCTCCTCGCTGCTGCCGCGCTGCGGAGCAGATCAGCTGTTGGGCGGCCAAAGGAACCTTCCCTGGGTCTTCCTGCTGCCCAGGCAAAGGGAAAACCCCAAGAGAGCCAAAAGAGCACCGGGCTGGTTGGTTCCCAACTAAAAGAGTTTACCCCGATTGTCCTCGGTGGGGGAAAACAGCGCGTTGCCAGGCTCCCCATCTTCAAGAGAGGCGCGACGGCTAGCCAGGATCCACGCAGGGGAGAAAAGGCGCGCGCTCCCAGCCGCTGCGCCCCGCTTGGAGAGCAGCGGCGAGCAGAGCACAGAAGACGACGAGGCTTTCGAGGGCTCCAAGGCGGGCGGCGGCGCGTCCTTCGAGCACGCCGGCGGTGACCCCAAGCTGAAGGCGGCCACCACACACACACACGCCGCCACCGCCATCCACCCCGCCGGGTTCCCTGCTTGCTACCTCTTCGCCTTCTCCCGCCTCCGAGGCCGACCAGCCCAAGCCGCAACAGACACACACACACATACACGCACTCCCTCTCTCGCGCTCACACAGACGCACTCAGACAGAAAAGAAAAAAAAATCCCCAAAAGAGAGGGACAAGAGGCAGGCACAAAGCGGGGGCACAAGGGGAGCTGCCCGGCAGAGGTTGCTTTTTTTCTTCTCGTGGGCAAGTGGAGGAGGGGAGAGAGAAGGAAAGAGAGAGAAGGAAAGAAAGAGATGAGAGAGGGAGGAAGAGAGTGTGAGAGAGGAAGAAAGAGAGAGAGAAATGATAGAAAAAAGGGGAGAAAAAAAGAGAAATGAGAAAATGATTGAAGCAGAGAATGACAGGAAAGAAAGAGAAAGAGACAGAGAAGTGACTCTTGGTGATGACGTATGACGTCATCGGGTAGGAAAAACCATGGTATAGCAAAAAAACCGTGGAGTATTTTTTAATTAATATTTTTTGAAAAACCGTGTTGTAGCGTTTCGCACTAATCGAGACCGTGCTAATCGAGGGATCACTGTAGTTTCAAAATACAGTGGTACCTTATGATACGAACTGAATTGGTTCCAGGAGGAGGTTCGTAAGGTGAAAAGTTCGTAAGATGAAACAATGTTTCCCATAGGAATCAATGTAAAAGCAAATAATGCGTGCAAATCCTTCAGGAAAATCCCAAACTTTAGAAGGGAGGCGAACAGAGGGCAGGGAGGAGCAGCTAAAGGGGGCGGGTGGAAGAAGCAAGGCTAGGCTAAAGGGTGAGTGGGAAGGAAGAAAGGCAAGGTGGGCGCCCCTCCCTTTTCTTTCTTCAAAAGACACTCTTTGAGTGCCTGCAAACACGCTGTTCTCCTAGTTATTTAAATGCAGTCTTTTCCCCCTCCAAGCCGCCCCTCTCTTTTCTTTCTTCAAAAAAAAGGGGGGGAAGAAACCCCTTCATCCCAGCAGCAGCGGCTTGGGTTCGTAAGGTGAAAACAGTTTGGAAGAAGAGGCAAAAAAATCTTAAACACCGGGTTCGTATCTTGAAAAGTTTGTTAGAAGAGGCGTTCGTAAGATGAGGTACCACTGTATGTCTATTGATAAATAGTTAGAGGCAGCAACCTTTTGCAATTAGGATGATTATGAAAAAGTAACTTCGTCTCAATGCCAACTTTTAGAACAACATAAGCGTTCTGGGTGAAACTGATTAAAGTCTGGTCAGTTTCAGGCAGTAGCTGGAGCCTGCCAGGGGATTCTACAGAGAGTCCTTGCTTACAGACTGCCTTGGTTAAGGACTGTTCTAAGTTAAAACAGTGTAAACAAAATAGCTTTGTGACCAATCCTCACATTAATGACCATTGCAGTGCCCATGAGTCATGTAATTACCATTCATGTGCTACGCAAAAATGCATATATTTACAAACATTGCAGCATCCTGTGGTCATGTGATCACCATTTTTGTCTTTACAACTGGCTGTGACAAGCAAGCAAAGTTAACAGAGAAGGCAGAAATAAAAACATGAGCCATGATCAGGTGATGTTTCACTTAGTGACCATAGCCTTTCATTTAATAACCAAAGGGGAAGTAAGGTTCTAAACCTGATGTGATTGTGTGATTCTCTGCTTAGTGACTGACACTTAGTGACTAAGTTGCCAGTCCATTTGGATTGCTAAGCAAGGACTGTAATCAATTAATTACTGTGACAGAGCTAACCTTGTCAATGTTGTGGTTAGCTCTGGCCCAGCTCCTGCCCCAAGGACTGTGGATGTGGGGGAGACATCCACATGCTGCAGGCCTGTTTTGCCCCCCAGTGGAATCTGCTGATGAAGGTTCCTCTGACCAAGAAGACACGAGTGACAGGGAGGAGGAGAGTGTGGCAGACAGCTCAGAAGGAGATCAATTATCTAACTCCTCCTTGGATTCAGAACAAGAGTTAATGATACAGCCACGCATGCGGAGAGCGATGCATAGGCAGCAACAACTGAGAGATTATTATCAAAGAAAATGAGGCCACCTGTGGTTGGGTGGGGCTGTGGTAATTAGTGAGGCTGCTATAAATAGCAGCCTGTGGGTTTGGCCATTGAGGAGGATTATCTGATCCTTGTGTTTCGTGCCTGCTTTTCTGCCTTTGACCTTTTGTGTGCTGATTTTTCCCCGCTTTGAAACTAAACCAGGGCAAAGCGTGTTTCACTTTGTGAAAGAAGGACTGTGAATTGCTTCACAGCTGCAAGCTAAGTATCACAGAACTGATAAGGGACTTGTACCAATTACCAGTTTGTTTGGAGATGAGTGTTCTTTGCTATACAAAAAGCGTGCTTAGTTTAAGTGAATTTTCATTATAAAGAACATTGTTTTGAATTTTCAAACTTGTGTGTGTCTGAAATTTGTACCTGTGAATTTTCGGGAGGAATCTACCAGAGAGCCCGACAGAACAGTTAACTTGCAGTTAGCTCCTCTAACTCCCATGAACCCACAATAGTCTTGATTTTATTTAACAGGCAGCAATGCAAATAAAATTCTATTTAAATTAAGAATTTACCATCTGTTTTGTCAATAAAAAACAACATGTAAGAAATACATATTAATAAGTTAGGACCTTGTTATGATCAATTAAACAAAACTCACATATGCATTTTAATTTGCACAATGAGGAGAAAAAATTCATGCAAACCAAAGAAAAAATCAAATAACATGAGCATTACATTAAGAAATAATTTAAAAATATATGAACAGAAGCTTAGAAGTCAACTGTTACACAGTTGTAGAGGTGAATCTTTTTAGCTTTAATTGAAAAACAAATCCTGGAATTATAATTCAAATTTCAAACATTAAAGAAGGAGATAGATAAATATATTTAGCATAATAGCGTACCTTTCCCAAAGAGGCAGCCTGTTTTAAAATACTTCGTTTAAGATCATTTGCTTTCTTCAAATGATAAGAATTCTTTTGACTCTGAATGACAAATACTATTTCCCTTAGCTCTGTAAATAGAAATAAATAAATAAATGTCAACAATTGTTAAGTGAATTCAGCATCATTGTGAATAGCCCACTGAAAAACATCTTGGGTTTTCAAGTAATATATGCATACATGAGCATCTCCAGAATTCTAATAAACTGGCTGAAAAAAGCAAAAAAAAAGTTTTAAATTTAAATAAAAGAATAATGCCAGAACCTTATTAACAACTCACAAACCATATTGTGGAAAATAAGATATTATTTATTTATTTATTTATTTATTTATTTATTCAATTTTTATGCCGCCCTTCTCCTTAGACTCAGGGCGGCTTACAACATGTTAGCAATAGCACTTATTAACCAGAGCTAGGCTATTGCCCCCACAATCTGGGTCCTCAATAATAATAATACACATATAATTTTACATGAATTTGTATAGCGAATTGGAAAAGTATTTGTGCATTGAACCTAAGGTAATTTACTATTTCATTTAGAGTAAACTGTTTTAAACGCTACTCATTTTCTCAGATGCATTATGTCTAAACTTGTCTAATAGGTACAGAAATAATTCGCACCGTGGTACTTACAAGAATGATGGTTTTCTTAACATATATAAGAGAATCTATTGGAATTCACACTTGTTTCAACTACCGGTTAATCATCAGATCCTGAAGATAATTACATATGTATAATGATTAAAAGGTATTGATTTCTTCTATGTAAAGAGCCGTATACTGCCTATCATATTTTTTAACCACCCATCTTCCTTGGAGAGGGACTTAATGTCAATATTGCTATACTGTAGATGCAATTACATTAAACCTCCATGCTAATTATGGTATTCTACATTTTGATCCAAACATGATAGAAACATAGAAGTCTGACGGCAGAAAAAGACCTCCTGGTCCATCTAGTCTGCCCTTATACTATTTTCTGTATTTTATCTTAGGATGGATATGTGTTTATCCCAGGCATGTTTAAATTCAATTACTGTGGATTTATCTACCACGTCTGCTGGAAGTTTGTTCCAAGCATCTACTACTCTTTCAGTAAAATAATATTTTCTCATGTTGCTTTTGATCTTTCCCCCAACTAACTTCAGATTGTGTCCCCTTGTTCTTGTGTTCACTTTCCTATTAAAAACACTTCCCTCCTGGACCTTATTTAACCCTTTAATATATTTAAATGTTTCGATCATGTCCCCCCTTTTTCTTCTGTCCTCCAGACTATACAGATTGAGTTCATTAAGTCTTTCCTGATATGTTTTATGCTTAAGACCTTCCACCATTCTTGTAGCCCGTCTTTGGACCCGTTCAATTTTGTCAATATCTTTTTGTAGGTGAGGTCTCCAGAACTGAACACAGTATTCCAAATGTGGTCTCACCAGCATTCTATATAGCGGGATCATAATCTCCCTCTTCCTGCTTGTTATACCTCTAGCTATGCAGCCAAGCATCCTACTTGCTTTCCCTACCGCCTGACTGCACTGAACAACGGCTGGAAGCTGACCAAGGAGAGATTCAACCTAGAAGTAAGGATGGTCCAAAGACAGCTTAAAGAAATTCTTCCTCTTATCCACCAACCATTCATTTCCCAGGCCATACCTGACCCTATTGCTAAGATCAAGAGAAAGGGGCTCTTACTGATAAACAAAGCTGGTTAATATTCATATCAATGTTTTAAAACAGCTTTCACATTCATCAATAAGATGTTTAAAGCTTCATTGCTGCCCAGAAAGATTTTCAGGGACTTTGCTTCCCCAATTCTGCTTGCAACTTTTCTTTAAAATATTTAAGTTTTTATCAAATAATGAAGCAGAAAAACAATGTTTGTATTTTGCTTTAAGACAATCACATCAGGAACCATCCCTGATAATCTGGGCTGTGGCTCTAACTGTTCTTGGTATGACCATCCCTTCCAATCCATTTCTTTGTATCAAGGTGCCCTCTAGTCAAACCTATACAGTGTTCCCTCAATTTCCGCGGGGGATGTGTTCCGAGACCACCCGCGAAAGTCGAATTTCCACGAAGTAGAGATGCAGAAGTAAATACACCATTTTTGGCTATGGACAGTATCACAAGCCATCCCTTAACACTTTAAACCCCTAAATTACCATTTCCCATTCCCTTAACAACCATTTACTCACCATTATTACTGGTACTCACCATTGAATAAGACACTTAGTGATCCTGATATTTATAAACATAATTATTTATTAATAATTATTATTATTTATTTGCAAAAATTATTAGTTTGGCAATGACATATGACATCATTGGGTAGGAAAAACCGTGGTATAGGAAAAAAACCACTAAGTATTTTTTAATTAATATTTTTTGAAAAACCGTGGTATAGGCTATTCGCGAAGTTCGAACCCGCAAAAATCAAGGGAACACTGTACAACAATTAACTTTAATATATTTATACTGTGCCAGAAAGAAAGCAATTCACAATATAAAAAATAGAAGGCTAAATCGTTCATCAAAAGTCAGCAAATAAGAGCAAATTTTTATTAATGTTCATACTAATAATGCAGTCTCAGGAATAGAGACTATACAACTTCTATAGTATTCAGAAGCATAATTTCTTTCAAATTCCCAAAACATCAAAACGTCCCGAAAGATGTTTTCTCTGCCTAAATAATTACACAGATGCCTGAAGATGCCAGCAGCGGCCAAAAAAGCCAACACTATCCGAAGCTGCATCAACAGGGGGATACACTCGAAGACCAGGGAAGTATTAATACCACTCTACTACACCCTGGTCAGACCACATCTGGAGTATTGCATCCAGTTCTGGTCACCACACTTCAAAAGAGACATTGAAACTCTGGAGAAGGTGCAGAAAAGAGCAACCAAAATGATTAGGGGACTTGAAACCAAGACTTACGAAGACAGATTGCGGGAACTGGGCATGGATAGCCTAGAGAAAAGGAGGGGCAGAGGGGACATGATAGCTGTATACAGATATATGAGGGGTTGCCACAGAGAGGAGGGGGCCACTCTATTCTCCAGAGCAGTGATTTTCAACCTTTTTTTGAGTTGCGGCACATTTTTTACATATACAAAATCATGGGGCACATTGAGCAGGGGGGAGTGGGGGGGCTAAAAAAGGTTTGGACAAAAAAATGATCTCTCTCTCTTCCTCCCTTTCGCTCTATTTCTCTCCCTCTTTCTCTCCCTTCCTTCCTTCTCCTCTCTATCCCTCTTTCTTTCTCTCTTCCTTCCTTCCTCTCTTTTTTGCTCTCTTTCTATCTCTCCCTCCTTCCCTGTCTCTCTTTCTCTCTCTCTTGCTTTCTTTCTCTCTCTCTCTTGCTTTCTTTCTCTTCCTCTCTTTCTCTTTCTTTCTCTCTCTTGCTTTCTTTCCCTCTCTCTCTCTCTTTCTTTCTCTCTCTCTTTCTCTCTCTTGCTGAGCTTCGCGGCACACCTGATCATGTCTCGCGGCACACTAATGTGCCACGGCACACTGGTTGAAAAACACTGCTCCAGAGCACCAGAGGGCCGGACGAGGAACAATGGCTGGAAGCTGACCAAGGAGAGATTCAACCTAGAAGTAAGGAAGAACTTCCTGACGGTCAGAGCGATCAACCAGTGGAACAACCTGCCTGCGGAGGTTGTGAACTCCCCAACTCTGGACACTTTCAAGAGGAGACTGGACTGCCATTTGGCTGGGGTGCTTTAGGATTCCTGCTCAGGCAGGGGGTTGGACTTGATGACCTGCATGGTCCCTTTCAACTCTAACAATAAATAAATAAAAGTCAAGTCAAAGTAGCCAAACGCAAATGCACACAAAGGTCACAAACTATCCTTCTTTAATGACACTTACTGAAAGACTAAAAACATGTGTCTCTCTTCATCACTCACTGACACATTGAATCTGTATTTCATGAATACGGAGATCCAACTGTACTATCATTATGTTGTTTAGTGTTCTGATCCTAATGCTTTTTTTCAATAATATCATTTAATACCATCTTGTTTCAAACTATTTATAAAAATAACCACGGAAAGAATGATATTAAGCAGATAAAAGTCTAAGGCAGACACTAATATAGCCTTGTCAAGATGGAGTATAAGAAGATTTTTTATCAGAAATACTTAATTAGAAACAGAAGAAGGAAGGAGAGTCCATAACTCAGCAGTCAATGCGTAATTGGCTTGAGGTGACGCAGTGGGTAGCATGCGGTACTGCGGACCATTAAAGCTGACTGCTAGATCTGCAGGTCAGCGGTTCAAATCTCATCACAGGCTCAAAGTTGACTCAGCCTTCCATGGTGGGTAAAATGAGGACCCGGATTGTGGGGGCAGTATGCTGGCTCTGTTAAAAAGTGCTATTGATAACATGTTGTAAGCTGCCCTGAGTCTAAGGAGAAAAGCAGCATAAAAATCAAATCAAATAAATCAATCAATAATCAATCAATCCCCTTGGATCTTCACTAAAATTAGTCACACTGAAATGGCAGAAGAGGAGAAAGACCTTTGTCCATATCCATGGAGACCTATTGCAAGCCCCATCCCAACCCCAATATTTTGGACTTCCACTGCCGTTAGCTAACTCAGTTGATGGCAAATAATTGCAGTGCAACTAGATATCATATCTCTTACTCTTGGAATAGATAGCATTAAGATAGATGAAGGCTGTCAAATTTCGGTCTGCAGTCCGCGCCCAGTTTAGTGAAGGAGGAAAAAGTCCCGATATGTCATGTGACAACACCGTGACACCACGAGTTTGACACCCTTAGTCTAAGTGGACAATCTGTCCTAGTTAAAGCAACATATTTTACTGAAAGGAGAACTTAATAGAGCAGAGGGTATTTGTTATTCTGAACTTTATAGCCTTCCAGAATAGCAATTAATATCAACTAGAGTAGAACAGGAATGAAAATGTAGTTGCTATTCTTTCATTATACAAGTCAGACATAAAGCATACACTTAATTCTGATCTAATGTGAAGTCTTTTTATGTTTTTACAAGTTGTTCTTGTGAGGATAAAGTAAATAATGTAAATTTGTGATTCAGTCATAATACTATGGTAGCATTACAAGGATTAAGGTCTAAGAAGGTACTTACTACCAGGCACAATGTAACAATGAATGCAGCACATATTATTCATCCTGACTGCTAGATTTACCATAAAGATTAATATCAAATAAGATTATTTACCTTTGCTTATTTGGCTTGAATCCCCTTTTTTTCCTGGCATCTGCATTAAGAAATCAGAAATTACATTAACAACACAATAGAACGGGGGCGGGGGGCAGGAAAATCCCTTTTAAGACAGTTACAAGTAGTTAAAAGTATTCACAACCTTGAATAAAAATATTTCAGCATATTACAAGTTTCGAGTATCTAATAAGCCTCGCACTTAACAACTCAGTAATTCTTGTAAAAGCCCAGTTAAATTTAGGCTGATCTTATTATTTTCATATAGCAGAAAAACAGGACCTTGCCTGAAGCTGCCAAATGTATTGATAGCTAAGTCTTTAATTGCCTGCTCACATTCTTAGTTACCGCACTACACTATCTCTAGCTTAAATAGATTTATTAAACGGCCCCTGGCAGAACATTATTTTATACCACCTTATTAGAAATTGTAGTATAAAAAATTAGCTCCTGTGATAAAATTTGCCATTTTAAATTTCTGTTTATTACAATTGTATGCCGCCCCGAGTCTACGGAGAGGGGCGGCATACAAATCTAATTAATAATAATAATAATAATAATAATAATAATAATAATAATAATAATAATTGATTGGAACTTATATAGATAGTTAATAGAAACTACTTTTTAAGTCCATGTGACCAAATATTAGTGAGAATTTACATCCCGGGAAAGCTGAAATCCAAATTATATTACAATCTAAATACGGCTGAAAAGGCCAAAACAAAATCTAATAATTCAGTGTTACATACAGAGATGTCAGAACTTAGCAATGTGCTTTGGAGCAAAAAGTTCACCATAGCATCACCCTGGAAACCAAGTTCTAAAAATATCTTGACTATTATTCAGTAGTGACTAAGCAACTGATAGCAGATACTTGCTGAAATCGCCTATACATCATGTGGCAATCTCACTACTCAAGAATAAGTACTTCCTAACAAATGAAATGCAGAAGTATCATAAACAGGCATAAGGGAGTCATTTTGTTTAAAGTATTTCTCAAAAACGTGCAACATACAACCTCTTTAAGCTGTTCCAATTCCTTGCTCACTTTGATCTAACTTTACTGAATTTCTCCTGCAGCCCTGTAATCTCTTCTTCATTTCCTCTCCCTTCCATCAGACTTTCTTTCTTTCTTAGAAACATAGAAGTCTGACGGCAGAAAAAGACCTCATGGTCCATCTAGTCTGCCCTTATACTATGTCCTGTATTTTATCTTAGGATGGATATATGTTTATCCCAGGCATGTTTAAATTCAGTTACTGTGGATTTATCTACCACGTCTGCTGGAAGTTTGTTCCAAGGATCTACTACTCTTTCAGTAAAATAATATTTTCTCATGTTGCTTTTGATCTTTCCCCCAACTAACTTCAGATTGTGTCCCCTTATTCTTGTGTTCACTTTCCTATTAAAAACACTTCCCTCCTGGACCTTATTTAACCCTTTAATATATTTAAATGTTTCGATCATGTCCCCCCTTTTCCTTCTGTCCTCCAGACTATACAGATTGAGTTCATGAAGTCTTTCCTGATACGTTTTATGCTTAAGACCTTCCACCATTCTTGTAGCCCGTCTTTGGACCCGTTCAATTTTGTCAATATCTTTTTGTAGGTGAGGTCTCCAGAACTGAACACAGTATTCCAAATGTGGTCTCACCAGCATTCTATATAGCGGGATCATAATCTCCCTCTTCCTGCTTGTTATACCTCTAGCTATGCAGCCAAGCATCCTACTTGCTTTCCCTACCGCCTGACTGCACTGTTCACCCATTTTGAGACTGTCAGAAATCATTACCCCTAAATCCTTTTCTTTTGAAGTATTTGCTAACACAGAACTGCCAATACAATACTCAGATTGAGGATTCCTTTTCCCCAAGTGCATTATTTTACATTTGGAAACATTAAACTGCAGTTTCCATTGCTTTGACCATTTATCTAGTAAAGCTAAATCATTTACCATATTACAGACCCCTCCAGGGTCATTCTTTCTTTCTTTCTTTCTTTCTTTCTTTCTTTCTTTCTTTCTTTCTTTCTATTTTATTTTATTTTATTTATTTTATTTTATTTATTTTATTTTATTTGTATGCCGTCCCTCTCCGTAGACTTGGGGCGGCTCACAACAACAATAAAACAATTCAAGACAAATCTAATAATTTAAAAACATTTTTAAAAACCCGTTATTAAAGCAGACATACACACAAACATACCATACATGAATTGTATAGTGGTCTACCGCCATCAAGGTCCCTTTTATAGCATCTAGGACAATGATGGCGAACCTTTTTTTCCTGGGGTGCCAAAAGACCGTAAGCGTGTACTATTGCATATGTATGAGTGCCCCCACCCATTATTTTGCCTGGGGAGGGGGAAAACAGTTTCTGCCACCCCTCGGAGGCCCTCTGGAGGCCAGAAACAACCTGTTTCCCAACTTCTAGTAGGCCCAGTAGCCTAGTGTTTCACACTCCCCAGGCTTCAAAGTCTTCCCTGGAGCCAGGGGAGGGTATAAACGCCCTCGCCCATCCCTCCCTGAGGCTCTCTGGAGGCCAAAAATGCCCTCCCAGAGCCTCTGTGTGAGCCAAAAATCAACTGACCAGCACACACATGCAGGTTGGAGCTGAGCTAGGGCAATGGCTCATGTGCCAGCAGATATGGCTCCGTGTGCCACCTGTGGCATCCGTGCCGTAGGTTTGCCATCACTGATCTAGGGCAGTGATTTTCAACCTTTTTTGAGCTGCGGCACATTTTTTACATATACAAAATAATGGGGCACCTTGAGCGGTGGGGAGTGGGGGGGCTAAAAAAAGTTTGGACAGAAAGCGGACCGGGCAGGGCTCTCTCTTCCTCCATTTTGCTCTATTTTCTCCCTCTTTCTCTCTCTTCCTTCCTTCCTCTCTCTCTCTCCATCCCTCTTTCTCTCTTCCTTCCTCTCTTTTTTGCTCTCTTTCTATCTCTCCCTCCTTCCCTGCCTCTCTTTCTCTCTCTCTCTTGCTTTCTTTCTCTCTCTCTCTTTCTTTCTCTTGCTGAGCTTCACAGCACAACTGACCACTGGTTGAAAAACACTGATCTAGGGCATCCTCTGGCTGTAACTACTGACTACTACTCATTTTGAGACAGGAAACTTTCCTGACATTTTGAGAGGAAAATCTGGAGAAAAATAACACTAAAAGATTGAAACATACATATCACCATAGAAAAAAACCTCAAAATTTCCCAAATTCTGTACAATGCTTGGGTACCAAAAGATTACCACCAGCAGCTTTATAGAGTCTGTATCTCCACCTTCCGCAGTAATGCAGTACAAGTAACAGTTCAAAAAAATACTTGATGCAAATTTACATGGTATTATTTCTTATTTCATGGAGCCTGAATGTAGGTACCAGAAAGGTTCATGCAGAAAGAAAAATATGTGTTTCTAGATATTATGTTTATGCAAGCTGCTTGCATTTGCTGATATTACATTTTCCTTGCTGTTTGAAGAAAAGTTTGTTTTGAAATGTGAACACTTTATAGGTGGTCTCACCTCACTGTTCAAACTTACAGTGATGCTGAACAGGTGGGATTGTTAACCAGTGCTTCAAATTCCACCTGCCCCAGCGTCCCTGCAGTCAGATAATGATTTTTGCAAATGTTATTTACAAAAGCCTTGTTTATATAATTTTATGTGCTTTTATGACACTTTCTGTAGAATTCCTTTAGAGCAGGGGTCCCCAACCACCGGGCCGCGGACCAGTACCGGGCCGCGGGGCATGTTGCACCGGTCCGTGGAGTCAGCAGCTGCCGGCCCTCATGCCGCCACCCCCTCCCTCCAGCGCTTCGCCTCCCGCCGGGCAAGAGGCCTCGGGAGGCAGGTTCTGCCGGCCACAGGACGATGGATGGGACAGAGGGGCGGGAAGGACCGAGAGGCTCAAGCCTCTTTTGGCTTCTGCCGCGGGGCGCTTTTGCGTTTTTGGCTGGGGGGAGGCAGGAGGGCCAGCCTGACCCCCTCTCTCCAGCGCTTAGCTCCCACTGGGCAAGAGGGCTTGGGAGGCAGGTTCTGCCGGCCACAGGACGATGGTGGGAAAGAGGGGCGGGGAGGACCAGCACCCCCATGCTTAATCCCGCCCCCAACCATGCCCCTTTCCGCCCCCACTGGGCCATAGAAAAATTGTCTTGCTGAAACTGGTCCCTGGTGGAAAAAAAGTTGGGGACCACTGCTTTAGAGAGACATTTTACACCTCAAACAATTGAATCAGGATCTGTTGTGCATATTAAATTGTTTACCACTAATACTCATTTTGGCTGTTTTTATAGACTTTTAAAAGATGGTTTGTGTATCTGGGGGACTTTTTTTTTTTTGTAAAAAGCAAGTTTCCAAAATAATTAAACTATGACTCAGTGATAAAAAATTATTCAGTATCTCTAATATAATAAATTAGAGCCCCCTGTTTGGGGAGTTGGAAACCGGCTTGCATTTATGACTATTTGCAATGTCCTACTGTCACATGAATAATTTTTTGCCAGTTTCTAGCGAAAACACCGGGCAAATAAATAAAAGTATAAAATTGAGTGCAGTCACATGATTACCCACCAAACCGAACTTATGACAATAATTCAATTTCAGGTGTAAATACCTGGCTATTGGAACACTGTTCACGTATGTTTCTTTTAATTTTGAATTTATAAGCCGCTCAACTTAAATATGTTAAAGGGTTAAATAAGGTTCAGGAGGGAAGTGTTTTTAATAGGAAAGTGAACACAAGAGCAAGGGGATACAATCTGAAGTTAGTTGGGGGAAAGATCAAAGGCAAAATGAGAAAATATTATTGTAGATCCTTGGAACAAACTTCCAGCAGACGGGGTTGGTAAATCCACAGTAACTGAATTTAAAAATGCCTGGGCTAAACATAGATCCATTCTAAGATAAAATACAAAAAATAGTATAAGGGCAGACTAGATGGATCAAGAGGTCTTTTTCTGCCGACATAGAGGTCTTCTATGTTTCTATCAAAACAGAATTTTAACATATGAGATTACAAGGCTCTTCACAATCAGAGCTGTGAAAAACTTTTTTGCATTTCAAGCAAACCTATTTCACCGGTATATCAAAACTTGTCATATTTTACAGCTAAATCTTTTCAAAGTTTCTTGCTATCTTTGGACAAGAAATTTAGTACCTCTGAGAGAAGTTCAACCCAATCTTTTCCATTTTCAGCAGCAACGTGTAGAATTAAAGCTGGAATAAAGGAGAACAGAGTTATTCACCTCTCAAGTGTGCATCTCGTTATGTTTACATAGATATTAAAAAGCAATTTAGATAATAATATCTCTTAAATGTGTAGAATGTCTATAATAATCATCATTATAGACATTAGTTCCAAGCATGAGATAATTATGTTTGAAATTAACACTGTATTGCTTCTTGTAGTATGAAAATGTTATTACCATTCTTCCTGGAATTAAAAAAAATATATTGATCTGATCTGAAGCCAGTTTAGATAGTTTCAAGTCAAAACCAAATCTATACAGCCTTAAATAAACACACATATAGCTTTGTCATCCAGCACTTCACTTTTCTAAATAATACCCTTTTCATACTTATATTTACCCTTAAGTTAAGCTTAGCATTTTTATTTATTAATGAGGATTTCTTCAGTGGTTGAAAATGTTCACAGTTCATTTTACCTGAAACAATGCCAAGATAACAAGTCTAAGAAAACAGCCACTATCAAAATCTTGGCACAATCAGAATAGCAGCAGAAGCACCACTAATAATATCCTTCCCAAATGTTTGGCATTAAAGGCCTACAAGTCATAAGATAGACAAAACTAACATTAACTTGCATAATTTGAAAACAGGTTTGTGGTACAACAGCATTGAGATTTGAGATGGGAAGAGGAAATTATTAAACAGCTTCAGAAAATAACAACAGGCACACACTTCGGTTTTGTATTGGTTTGGACAGTTTTCAGTTCAAATTTATTTGATAAATGTTGTGGTTAGCTCTGGCCCAGCTCCTGCCCCAAGGACTGTGGATGTGGGGGAGACAGCCACATGCTGCAGGCCTGTTTTGCCCCTCCCCCCCGTGGAATCCTCTGATGAAGGCTCCTCTGACCAAGAAGACATGAGTGACAGGGAGGAGGAGAGTGTGGCAGACAGCTCAGAAGGAGATCAATTATCTAGCTCCTCCTTGGATTCAGAACAAGAGTTAATGATACAGCCACGCATGCGGAGAGCGATGCGTAGGCAGCAACAACTGAGAGATTATTATCAAAGAAAATGAGGCCACCTGTGGTTGGGTGGGGCTGTGGTAATTAGTGAGGCTGCTATAAATAGCAGCCTGTGGGTTTGGCCATTGTGGAGGATTATCTGATCCTTGTGTTTCATGACTGCTTTACTGACTTTGACCTTTTGTGTGCTGATTTTTCCCCGCTTTGAAACTAAACCAGAGCAAAGTGTGTGTCACTTTGTGAAAGAAGGACTGTGAATTGCCTCACGGCTGCAAGCTAAGTATCACAGAACTGATAAGGGACTTGTACAAATTACCAGTTTGTTTGGAGTGCTCTTTGCTATACCAAAAGAGGGCTTGGTTTAAGTGAATTTTCATTATAAAGAACATTGTTTTGAATTTTCAAACGTGTGTGTGTCTGAAATTTGTACCTGTGAATTTTTGAGAGGATTCTACCAGAGAGCCCGACAGAACAATAAATAATGGAATAATACGTAGTATAGTATTTACCAATATAGCTTAGTTAATGCAATGAATGGTCTACCACAACCTCAATTAGTTTTTCAAAGAATTTTAATATATTTTGTATACAGTACATTATTTTGAATTGCTTACAGAGAACCTTATTTCTTCTGCTTTAAAACCCATTATCCTGAATAATTTTATACTATCTTCATGTCTGACCGAGTAGTTTACATAAATAAACACAGGCAAGTAACACTGTACTGTATAAATATCAAAAGTGCATTTAATTTCTAAAGCAACATGATATACAAGAAGCAGTTGGATAGTCATTAAAAGACCTGCAGCAGGATTTTACTTGTCGTGAAATAACATTATTACTAGTTGTTATAATGGCTATCTTTCTCAGCAATGATAACTTGTTAATATACTGGTAGCTTACCAGTGAGCTGGCTGTTTAAGAGGATATCTGCGAGACTGCCTTCTGCCGCACGAATCCCAGCGGCCAGTTAGGTCCCACAGAGTTGGTCTTCTCCGGGTCCCGTCGACTAAACAATGTTGTCTGGTGGGACCCAGGGGAAGAGCCTTCTCTGTGGCTGTTCCGACCCTCTGGAATCATCTCCCTCCAGAGATTAGAACTGCCCCCACCCTCCTTGCCTTTCGTAAGCTCCTTAAAACCCACCCCTGTCGTCTAGCGTGGGGGAATTGAGACATCTCCCCCTGCCTATGTAGTTTTTGTGCATTATATGACTGTGTGTATGTTTTTTATATTGGGGTTCCTTGCTTTTTAGACTTTTTAAATGTACTATTGTTATTTTAGATTCTAATTATTAGAGTTGTCATTATGTATTGTTTTTATCACTGTTGTGAACCTCCCCGAGTCTACGGAGAGGGGCGGCATACAAATCTAATAAATAATAATAATAATAATAATAATAATAATAATAATAATAATAATAATAATAGTAGTAGTAGTAGTACAATAAAGTATGGATTTCTTTTGGACAATGCATTTTTGGGGAATTAATCATTTTAAGTCTGATATCTTTTAAAGTTAATCTGCTAAGTAAGAAGGAAACTGTTTAACCTATTTCAGCAGAATGTAGCAACACAATTGATAAATGCTTTGGGATGATTAAACAACTGATTAAAGTGCTGCATCAGATATTTCTCTTTTCTTCCAAGAGCAATTCAAGCGTTGCATGATTTGGATCCGATTACTTTTGGGACCATCTGCCCTGGTTAAATCTCCCTGTTTGATGTACTTCAATCAATGCTGTTCTGGAAGTTAGAGACATGGATGAATATGGTTTTTTTCTATCTCGGTATCTCCCCCCCTCCTCCCACCGTCATATCTCACAATGGTCTTACATGGCCACCCATCTCACACAAGTTACAATTATATTGCCACCATTCTCACACAAGTCACTGTGTAATTCCACACAGGCGAATTACAACAGGGGACAGATGAAACAACTGACAAATTTTGCACAGAGCCTGTAGCCTTTCAGGTTGTCCCCTGATCTTTCCTTTTGTGTTCTTGCTGTCCATTTTCTCTGACCGCCTCTTCGGTTGACCTAGTCAAGCAACCACATCAATCACCGGTTCCATAGGTTTGTATTTCTTGGAAGAAACAGATGACAGTTGATGACATTCTAACCCTACACAACTCTGCTGAGATTCTCCTCTCCCCATTGACATTTTGCTGAATGGCTCCACCATGACAGCTGCAGTTTTGAAGGTTCACTATGCCAACTGTGTGCGCTGGCAAGAATTGAAATGTTCTCCTAGGCTGCTTTCAGCATCTCCCTCATTTATCAACTACCAGACCACCACACCGGGCCAGTTCTTCCTTTGCGGTTTACTTCTCCCACTTTTTCTGCTGTTTCTTTTTTTACTCTTCTTTTTCATTCAGTTGTGCCTTATATTTCCCCAATAACTCCACAAAGGCAGACATCAAGAGGGTTAGCAAAAAGGTTTTTTTTTTCTAAATGAGGGAACGTTAATACAGTGGCACCTCTACTTACGAACTTAATTCGTTCCGTGACCAGGTTCTTAAGTAGAAAAGTTTGGAAGAAGAAGCAAATTTTTCCCACAGGAATGTAAAAGCAAATAATGTATGAGATTGGGGAAATCACAGGGGAGACCCTGTTTCCTCCCAAGAGATTCCTGGAGAGGCCCCATGGAGGCTTCTCCCTGCCTTTTCTGGCCCTGTTTCCTCCCAGGAAATTCCTAGAGAGGCCCCACGAAGGCTTCTCCCTGCCTTTTCCAGCCCTGTTTCCTCCCAAGAGATTCCTAGAGATGCCCCACGGAGGCTTCTCCCTGCATTTTCCGGTTACAGTTTTGAAGGCTCGGGTTTGTAAGTGGAAAATGGTTCTTGAGAAGAGGCAAAAAAATCTTGAACACCCGGTTCTTATCTAGAAAAGTTCGTTAAGTAGAGGTATTCTTAGGTAGAGGTACCACTGTATCTCTAACTTGTAGTCTTGAAGAATGTCCTGTTTTTGAATCTGTGCCTATGAATTGGCTTTCTATTTACATTTTGGAAAGGTTGGCCAGTATTATTTTGGATATTCAAAGTTTAATGTTGATGTTGATGTTTTTATTTGTATGTAAGAAAAAAATTTTTTTTTGTATTCCTTGTTTACTGCAAAGCAAATGCATTCTATAAAACCCCTATCTTTCAGTTCAGCAATGACGTCTTAAAACTGTGAGACTGCTCGTTCTTTCAGGAGGAATGTAATCCTTTTCACAACATGCTGAATGCAAATTCCCAAGTGCTATCGTCTATTGACCCGCCATACGGACGACCAGATTTAATTTCAACCTTTCTTTACTCAGCCTATTAGAAAACTTAAGTAAGATTTATTGCATTCTTAATTTTATTTAGATTGTGGCTGGATAATCAAAAATATTATCAGCTAATAAAAATTACCTTGTTGGAGAGCATTTAGAAGATAATGTTTCCTAATGGATTTTATTGTACACCTCCAAGAGTAATGCAGATTGTGGTGATAAATCCCATGTAGAAAAAATATTTAGATAACAAAATGAAAGCTATCCCCTTCTACTACTACTAACAACGTTACCTAGTTGAGTAATGAAACGTAAGCAAGAAAACAACCGAGTTCAGAGCACCAAGGACCCACAGTTGTTTCTGAGTGGTCTAACACTTGGCAACTCCAAATCTCAACTAGCAAATGCTCTGTCCTACACATTGGGAAGAAGAATCTGAACTCCAAATACGAACTGAATAATCAAATTATCACAGATAATCCCCACTCGGTTAAAGACCTTGGTATACTAATAACAAAAGATTTAAGTGCCAAAGCCCACTGCAACAATATAGCCAAGAAGGCTTCAAGAGTTGTAAACCTAATCCTACGTAGCTTCTGCTCTGGCAATCTCACACTATTTACCAGAGCTTACAAAACTTTTGCCAGACCCATCCTCGAATAGAGCTCATCTGTTTGGAACCCATATCGCATCTCAGACATTAACACCCTTGAAAAGGTCCAAAGATACTTCACCAGAAGAGCCCTTCACTCCTCCACTCGAAATAGAATACCCTATGAGACTAGACTTTCAATCCTGGGCCTAGAAAGTTTAGAACTAAGATGCCTTAAACAAGATCTTAGATTGCCCACAAGATCATATGCTGCAACGTCCTGCCTGTCGGCGACTACTTCAGCTTCAACCACCACAACACAAGAGCACATAACAGATTTAAACTTAATATTAACTGCTCCAAACTTGACTGTAAAAAATATGACTTCAGTAACCGAGTTGTCGAAGTGTGAAACTCATTACCGGACTCCATAGTGTCATCCCCAAACCCCCAACACTTTACCCTTAGATTATCTACGGTTGACCTATCCAGATTCCTAAGAGGTCAGCAAGGGGCGAGTACAAGTGCACCAGAGTGCCTTCCGTCCCCTGTCCTATTGCTCTCCTATATCTCCTATACCTTTCTTCTATTCCTATATCTCTTCTTCTATTCTTTCATTGATATGTTCTATTACTATATCTTCTTTTCTATTATTTCTTAGATATATTTTACTATGAGTATCTCCTCTATAACCTTCATCATGTATTTTACTATATGTATATATATATATATACCCACTAAAACCCTCATTGTGTATTGGACAAAACAAACAAACAAACAAACAAACAAACAATAAACAGTTCATCCCTGAGCTACAAATCCTCTCTCAAAACCATTTTACTTTATAATCTTAACTCCATGAAAGAAACCCTGTAAATAAATCTTACATGTGTTTCATAATGCAGTCCTATGCAAATCAGATTTGTTGAGTTCAAGGAGACTCACTAACACTGATGGGAATATAAAATTCACTTTAGTCATGTTTACACTGTCAAACATACACAGGGCATTTCCTTTTTACACTGAGTCAGTACTTCTTTCTCATTTGTTTACTTGCTGCTCCACTGCCTCATGTCCCAAAGTTGAATCTATATGGGTATAATGTGCAAATTCCCTTTTGCATGTAAAAGCGGATCATATTTTTAATTCCTCCTCCTCTTCTCCAATCCTTTTCTCCATTAGTTTGGTAAATTAAACAATGGTTAGGTGTCAAAAGTGAATGCTTCCTAAATAAAACATATTCCCAGATCATCACTTAATAATGGGGATGAAACTTTAGCCCAACAGTCATACAAGCTTACTTTTAGATTCCTACAACTGAAAAGTTCCAGATAAAATGATTTAATTATTTAACTAAGAGTGCTGGCTTATGTATTATTCAGAAGTAACTCCCTTGAGTTTCTTGGGATTTTGGCAGAGATAAATGTGAACATGGGATTGCAGATTTTTTTGAACGTTTATTTAAATCTTGAGTTCTCTAGGCCTGTCAATGAATGGGTGGTCTTATTTGGCTACATTAAATAAGCTGAACATGAGAAAAAGAAGAAATAATAATAATAATAATATGTTTCCAGATAACATTTGTACTTGCTAACCTTTCGATGGTATGATTTTAACAGTGCCTGTACTGTTAGTTTTCCATGTGAACTAGCAGAGGCTTCTTGTAACAAAGGGAGGGTTTTCATCAATTCTTCCTCCTGCCTCTCAAACACTATCTTTCTTGCTGATCTGAAAGTTCCCGATTGCTGCCAGTAGCACATTTTCAACAGGCAGCATCTTCAGGGGAAATGGGGAATCAACAGCCTCCTTTTCTCTATGAATAGCGCAAGCCTATGTTGGGTCCAAAGCTTTTCCACAAATGAAAGACTATGATTAAAATGAATCACAGAAGTTTATTGGGCGTCCTCTTAGATTTTATTATGTAATTGACAAATACACAAAAGACACTAACAGATCTCAGAAACTGCTTTTTTCTCTCTCTGTATGCCAAGGGATAGAAGTGAGATTATATAACTTGGAACGACATATTCATTTCCCCTTTTTTTTGTCTTTATTACTTTTCCTTATGTTTATAGGCCTACAGACATTATATTTTAATTTTTGAATAGCAATTAGAATACCTGTGTGCAAACAAACACACACACACACACACAATTTCTCATTTTTGTTCTTTTCTGAGGGAGGTTTTAAATAATTTAAATAATTAAATAATTTATTAGATTTGTATGCCGCCCCTCTCCAAAGACTCGGGGCGGCTCACAACAACGATAAAAACAATATTATAATGGCACAAATCTAATATTAAAAAACTAAAAACCCTATCATAATTAAAAACCAAACAGCACATACATACCAAACATAAATTATAATAAGCCTGGCGGTATAGGTGGGTCTTAAGTAGTTTACGGAAGACAAGGAGGGTGGGAGCAGTTCTAATTTCCGGGGGGAGTTGATTCCAGAGGGCCGGGGCCGCCACAGAGAAGGCTCTTCCCCTGGGGCCCACCAGATTACATTGTTTAGTCGACGGGACCCAGAGAAGGCCAACTCTGTGGGACCTTATCGGCCGCTGGGATTCGTGCGGTAGCAGGCGGTTCCGGAGGTACTCTTGTCCAATGCCATGCAGGGCTTTAAAGGTCATGACCAACACTTTGAATTGTGACCGGAAACTGATCGGCAGCCAATGTTTTAGTCTTCTTTGAACTCAACAAGTGTTGGATGGTTTCTTTTATTTATCTTTCATTGATAGCTTTGTGATGTAACATAGATTTTATCAGATTTGTACTCTTAGTTGGTTATAGATTGCACTGCATGGAATAAATAAATGTCTGTTCCTAGAGGGGAAAATATTGTGTTTGTAGGTGCTGTAGTAGATCATCAGGATGAAGGGAGTACCGGTATTTCTTATACTACAATTTAGCTTTCTTGGCTTAATATATATGTATGGCATCTGTGCCACCAAATAAGAGAAACAGAAGTGAAAATCAAAAGATATCCAACAAGCTATTTTTTATCCACTACCTGAAAATACTTTATGCTCATACATTTCTAGTTTTTTCATTTTTACTCTTAAGAGAATTTCAGTATGTAAACCTGGGTAGGAAATGATTACTAAAAAACAGAAAGATAAATGATAACCCTTTCCCAACATTCAATAATGAGGACCCAGATTGTGGGGGCAATAGCCTAGCTCTGTTAAAAAGTGCTATTGCTAACATGTTGTAAGCCGCCCTGAGTCTAAGGAGAAGGGCGGCATAAAACTTGAATAAATAAAATAAATAATAAGAAAAAAGCTAGTTTTAAAATGCCATCTATCAACTGCCAGTAATCAGTTGAACCTTGAGAAATGCAACCAAATATTAAAATACGTTTTTCTACCATAACAAATATTTTTATCTTTTAAAAATGTTGCCCAATTATAGAACTGGGCATAGTAAATATGGTCACATTCAAATATATTTTGCTAGTTTCAGAGACTATTCCTTATGTCGTCGTAGATTATGAAGCTCTTAAATCCTTTAACAGTATAGCCTATACTATGACAAGAGAGGCCACAGGAACATTAAATCACTCCCAACTCATCAAGGTACATATGTCGATCAGCTTTTGGTAGCCATCTCACGAAGCTCCACAGTGGCTTTTCTGCAGTTAATTGTGTTGCCCAAAAACTTACAGCAGCTGCCATTTTTAACCAGAAATTTAAACTAAGGAAAAACCAAGCCTCAAATAAAGGAGAACATTAAATAGACGTGACATTCATTCCGGGTTAATAACCAATTGGAAAAATGTCAATTTTGGCTCCTGAAAAACATGGCTCACGCATGTCATTGTTGCAAGTCTGCACTACTATTTCTACTAGTTTTTTCTCATTGTTCCTATCACCCATTTCCTCCTTCTTATGATTTTATCTTGTTCCTTGTATCATTAAGATTTTTATTAATCTTAATAAAAATCTTTTATTAATCTTGATTGTTTCTTCATTGCTTATTTGATCCCTATGACAATCATTAAGTCTTGTACCTCATGATTCTGGACAAATGTATATTTTCTTTTATGTACAGTACACTGAGAGTATATGCACCAAAGACAAATTCACACTTGGCCAATTAAGAATTCTATTCTATTCTACTTGAAATACCGGAATTAGACAATTTATAATAATAATAATAATAATAATAATAATAATAATAATAATAATAATAATAATAATAATGTTGTTGTTCTTATTATTATTTAAATTTATATGCCGCCGCTCTCCGAAGACTTGGAGCGGCTACATCACAACTACGTCACCTCCGATCTGATCTAAATGTAGTTCATAAAATCATAGTGATCCCCCGTTTATTGCGTCCCCAACCATTGCGAACAGGGTACTTCGCTATTTTTCAACCCGGAAGTCAAAATACCATCTACGCATGCGTGCCCGTAGCACGCATGCGTAGATGGCAACCGGCTTCCCTGGGTCTTCCCCCTCTTGCTGGCGTCAGCGAGGAGTTTCCCCACCGCCCACGCAAACTCCTCGCTGCCGCCCGCCCTTCGCCCGCCCACGCGGTTCATTCTCGCCGCTTTTGAGCTGAGTCCGGAAGAGAATTCGCTCCCGGACTCAGCTCGAAAGCGCCGAGAGCCAGCGCGGAGGAGCCGAAGATTGGGGGCGGCGCGGCTATTTTAAAATGTCGCCGCCGGCATGGGGGGCTTGCCAGCACCCCCCGGACCCCCAACCCGGGTTTGGGGGGCTGCTAGGAAGCCCCCCATGCCGGCGGCAAACAGCTGCGCCAGCACCCCCCGGACCCCCAACCCGGGTTTGGGGGGCTGCTAGGAAGCCCCCCATGCCGGCGGCAAACAGCTGCGCCGCCCCCAATCTTCGGTTCCTCGCTAGCGCTGTGGGAGTAAAAACACCATCTGCACATGCGCAGATGGTGTTTTTACTTCCGCAGCGCTACTTCGCGAAAACCCGCTCATTGCGGGGGGTCCTGGAACGGAACCCTCGCAACGAGCGGGGGATCACTGTACCAAAATGTGCTTCCTGTTAATGACTACTTCACCTTCAACTGCAGCAGTACACCAGCATGTAATAGATGCAAACTAAATGCAAACTGCTCTAAACTTGGCTGCAGAAAATACAACTTCAGCAATAGAATGATCAATGCCTGAAATGCACTGGTGACTCTGTGGTTTCTTCCTCCAAACCCAAAAACATGTAACCTTAGATTGTTGACCTCTTCCCGTTTCTAAAGTCTGTAAGGGGCGTGCATAAGCGCACCACTGTGCCTACCCTCCATGTCCTACTGTCTTCTTTTATTATTACTTTTTACTAGTTATGTTTATACAAACTACTATCCTATACATGTTTGTTTTCCCACATATCTAAAACTAATTTGCTTTTTTTTTCTTTACATTTAATACATAATCAGTGTGTAAATTCACAGCCAGTTCTGCCAAGATGATTCAGACACCTGTTTCTCCTTCCTTTTGTCATGTTTAAACTTCAGGCATCACTTGTTCAGTCAGTCTGCCTTTCCAACTATATGCTATCACTGTTTTTTGACCCACAAAAAAATGGGTCTGAACAGAAAAAGAGATATTACAGAAAGGTTATGAATGATACACTTGGAAGGAACATCATAAGATACCCCTTGCCCTACCTCAGAAAAGCAGCAGCAGCCTCTGTGGCAGCTCAAGAGAGAGGCAGGGCAGGTACTGTATTTGCAGGCTGCTTCTTTGGCACGCACAAAAAAGAGAGCTCCGGTGACAGACGGCTTAAATCTGCCAGGCTAGCCATTTTATCAAAAGCTGCCTTTGCCTCAATTATTAGGGAGAATGACCAAGAGACTTTTCCTGCCTGCCTGATCTGGTGGGAGATACAAAAGCCTGGGGAATCCACCCTTCCTTTGCCTTTTCACATGTCCTGCACACCATACATAAGGCCAGCATGCTTCCCGTTGTCGCATCTGTGGCATAAGGATGGGAGGGGGGTAATTTGACCCCATGCCCGGTTTCTGGTTGAAGGACCAGGGGGAATAATTAAATGTCTGTTCCTAGAGGGGAAAATCTTGTGCTTGTAGGTGCTGTAGAACCTCAGGATGAAGGCAAGTATTTCTTATACACCACTTTAACTTTCTTTGCTGTGTGTGTGTGTGTGTGTATATATATATACACATACACACACACACACACAGACATACATATATATAGCATCTCTGCCACCAGATAATAGACATATTGTATGCCACCCCGAGTCTTCGGAGAGGGGCGGCATACAAATCTAATAAATTATTATTATTATTATTAAATTATTATTATAGAAGTGAAAATCCAACAATCTAATTTTTATCCTCTACGTGATATTTTATGCTAATGCATTTCTAGTATCTTCAGCTAGTATCTTCAGGAGTGGGGGAGGCGGCAAATTTGAAGCCATGGCCACTTTCTGGTTTAAGGACCATGGGGAATAAGTAAATATTTTGTCTGTTCCTAGAGGGAAAAATCTTGTATTTGTAGATGCTGTAGAAGAACCTCAGGAAGAAGGTAAGTACTTCTTATATTACATGCTAATGCATTTCTAATTTCTTCATCTATTTTCTTTTGGGGGGGGCGATTTGATGCCATGCCCACTCTCTGGTTTAAGGATGGGGGGGAGGGTAAGTAAATGTCTGGTCCTAGAGGGAAAAATCTTGTATTTGTAGGTGCTCTGTGTGTGTGTGTGTGTGTGTGTGTGTGTGTATCTATGTATGTGTGTGTATCCCTATATGTGTGTATCTATCTATCCATCCATCCAACATATTTTTGCTGAATTTGAAAACGAAGGGAGACGATAGATATCAAGCCAAGAAAGCTAAATTCTAGTACTGTATAAGAAGTACTTCCCTTCATCACGAGGTTTCTTCTACAGCACCTACAAATACAATATTTTCCCTTCTACGTATATGGCATCTGTGCCACCCAATAACAGAAACAGAAGTGAAAATCAAAAGAAGATATCCCCCCACAAGCTAATTTTTATCCACTACTTGATAATATTTTACGCTAATACATTTCTACTTTCTTCAGGGGATGGGGGGGGGGGGAAGGGGGCAAATTTGACACCATGCCTACTTTCTGGTTTAAGGACCAGAAGGAATAAGTAAATTGTTCTTAGAGCAGAAAAATATTATATTTGTAAGTGCCGTGTATGTATGTGTATGTATGTAAATTGTATGTATATATACATATATAAATACATATACCATACACTTACATACATATATACATATACATATATATAAGCCAAGAAAGTTAAATTGTACTATAAGTGCTTCCCTTCATCCTGAGGTTTCTTCTACAGCACCTACAAAATTTCCCCTTCTCTATATATGGCATCTGTGCCACCTGATAACAGAAACAGAAGTGAAAATCAAAAGAAGATATTCCCCACAAGCTAATTTTTTTAATTTATTTAATTTATTTGTTTTGTCCAATACACAATAATACACAATGAGGGTTATAGAGGAGTTTGCGGAGAGGGGCGGCATATAAATCCAATAAATCTAATCTAATCTAATCAGGTAGAATGTATTAAAGGGGGAATAGAGGAGAAAATAAAGGAGTGAAATATAACTATGAGGGAATAGCAGAAAAAGATATAGGGCTAGAAGAGAAGATATAGGAGAGACAATAGGACAGGGGACTGTAGGCACTCTGGTGCACTTATGTAGGCCCCTTACTGACTACCTGATAATATTTTATGCTAATACATTAAATTTCTAGTTTCTTCAGCGGATTGTAGGGGGGGGGGGGGGCAAATTTGACGCCATGCCCGCTTTCTAGCGGCTGGAAAAGCACTTGAAGAGCTTAAAAGCGCCCTTAAAAACTCCGGAGTTTTCAACTCGTAGCCGGACTTACTTCTCCCCCCGCTTGGCCCTCTCAGCCTCAGGAAAAACAAGACTCGGGACTTTTGCCCAGCAACGTTAACCCGAAGAGGAAACAGCGGCCGCCCCGAGCAACGCTGAGGGGGCGAAGGGCAAGCGACTCCCCCTCGGCTGTCCGCCAGCCTATCCCACGAAACGAAACTTCCAAGGCGTGTGTGTGTGTGAAAGCTCCCGCCGCATCCGGGGGGGGGGGGAATGGAGGGAGACGGAAGAAAGCGGACCGGGCAGGGCTAAGCGGCTGGAAAGCGCCTCTCGTGCCGCCGCTGCCGCCTTTTTCCCTTTTCCCGCCAGGAAAAAAAGAAGAGGCGGCGGCGACACTTTGTTCTCGCTCGGGCTCTTCCCCCGCAAACTCCGCAACTCGACTCACCCCAGGCGCAGCACGAGAGGAGGAAGCAGGCAGCCGAGGCGGCGGGAGTCCCGAGCCAACCGCGCTCCTTCCCGCGTTGCATTTCAGCGGCGGCAACAGCGGCGTCTCTTTCCTTGAGTTCGCAGCTCCGGAGGAAGAGAGAGAGAGGAAAAGCGCCCGCCCGCGCCGGCCTCCGCGTCTTTGCTGCAGCGGGAGCCGATTTCCAAGCGGCTCCGGGATGGTCTCGGTTGCCGGCCAGCTCTGTGGAAAGAAAATAATAATTAAAAAAAGAGAGCCGTGTGTTTGGGGGCGGTGGCGCCATCTAGTGAGAGAAATGGTCACTCGCCGGTCGGCGCGGAGAATTCTTTTTCTATGTGTGTGGGGGAGTGTCGACCCCCAACCTTCGGGATCAGCTTTTCACACATGCACCCCTCCAAACGGATCTTCTGGGCTTCAGTTTTTGGCCGTTTCAGTGCGCGGGAACCCTTAGCAGCACAGATAGACTGCGCTGTACTGCTGCATTAGGGTTGCAGATAATAATGATAAAGCCAGTTATTTTCTATAATAATATAATAACAAAACCTGCATTGCATATTACACATTAATACAATCGAGAGAGACCAGAAATATTTCCTAAGAAGAGTCCTTCACCCTTCCGCTGGCAACAAAATAGCTTATTCAAAATATACTGCTCAAAAAAATATAGGGAACACTTAAAAAACACAATATAACTCCCAAGTAAATCAAACTTCTGTGAAATCAAACTGTCCACTTAGGAAGCAACACTGATTGACAGTCAATTTCTCATGTTCTCAGCGGATTCAACTTTGTACAGAACTAAGTATTCAATAAGAATATTTCATTCATTCCGATGTAGGATGTGTTCTTTGAGTGTTCCCTTTATTTTTTACTGACCCCTCACATTCTGGATATAAATGTTTCAACTCCCCCTCAAAACCAGCTACAGAGCACTGTACACCAAGACAACTAGACACGAGAACAGTTTTTTTACCCAAAAGCCATCACACTTCTAAACAAACCCCTCAACACTCAAAACTATTCACTAAGTCTGCATTACTATTTCTACTCGTTTTTTCTCATCGTTCCTATCACCCATTTCCTCCTTATGACTGTAACTTGTTGCTTGTATCATTTAATATTTTTATTAATATTGGTTGTTTCCACTTTGCTTATTTGATCCCTATTTAGTCTTGTACCTCATGATTCTGGACACATGTGTATTTTCTTTTATGTACACTGAAAGCATATGCGCCAAAGACAAATTCCTTGTGTGTCCAAACACACTTGGCCCATTAAGAATTCTATTCTACTTGAAATACTGGAATTAGACAATTTGTAACTACGTCGCCTCTGATCTGATCTAACTGTAGTTCATAAGATCATATACTAAAATGTCCTTCCTGTTAATGACTACTTCATTTTTAACTGCAGCAACACACGAGCATGTAATAAGATTCAAACTCAATGTAAACCAGTCCAAAGTTGACTGCAGAAAATACGACTTCGGCAATGGAGTGATCAATGCCTGGAATGCACTAGTGACTCTGTGGTTTCTTTCCCAAACCCCAAAAACTTTTAACCTTAGATTGTCTACAATTGACCTCTTCCCATTTCTAAGGTCTGTAAGGGGCATGTATAAGTGCACCGTTGTGCCTACCCTCCGTGTTCTACTGTCCTATTGTCTTCTTTTATCGTTACTTTTTACCTGTTATGTTTATACAAACTACTATCCTATACATGCTTGACAAATAAACAAACATTTTGCACGGTTGCACTTTCCGCTACAGGTTAGGGAGCAACACTTCCCCCTCTCTAATTCAGCTGTACGTCTAGTTTGGCTCAATATAGAATGTGAGGTTGAGTATTGTGGTATATACATTCCAGGGGAAAATATCTGATGGGAATGTAGCTTTCCTTTGGGCATGGTAATGCACTTTTTCTTTTCTGAACTAGGGTCTCTGAGGTCCACAGATTGATTTTAATATACACTGCTCAAAAAAATAAATAAAGGAAACACTTTAAAAACCAGAATATAACCTCAAGTAAATCAAACTTCTGTGAAATCAAACTGTCCACTTAGGAAGCAGCACTGATTGACAATCAATTTCACATGCTGTTGTGTAAATGGAATAGTTGTGCAAATGAAATATTCAAAGAGAATATTTCATTCATTCAGATTTAGGATGTTTTGAGTGTTCCCTTTAATTTTTTTTGAGCAGTATATAAAGCAAAAGAGCTGACACAGCACCTCTTAGCGGTTAATTTAATTTAATTTATTAGATTTGTATGCCGCCCCTCTCCGGAGACTCGGAGCGGCTCATAACAATAACAATGTAAACAAATCTAATACATTTAAAAAAACATCTAAAACCCATTATTAAAACCATACAACACATACCATACATAAATAATATAAACCCTGGGGGCCTAACCTATATTAAGCAACTTTAAGGATGATAAATATTTAATTATACACCTGATTACAGCCGCTAGAATCTGTTATGCACAAAACTGGAAAAAAGATTCCACGCCAACCAATGTACACATCAGAAATAAATAATGTAACTGGCAGAAATGAATAGATTAACGATGCATATCAAAGGAAAAGAAGACTCTGTCTTCTATAAAACCTGGGATAAATGGTACAATTCCTTACAAAAGAGAACAAATAAAGGAGAATAATTAACCTACCTATGCCACAGAGGAAATTTGACAAAATCTATTTGGAGTGCTTTACCTTTTTTCATTGATGTCCAGATTTGCAAAAATAAACATAATTTATAATTAGATAAACTCCAGATCTTTTTAAAAGATCTGGCAAATTCTATCAAACTGATTAGGAAGGTATTAGCCTGTTTGAGTATGTTTTTCTTTTATCTAATATTTCTTCCTTCTTTTTCTTGATATAAATTATGTATTTTAGCCCCTTTTGTGTGTGTGTGTGTGTGTGTGTGTGTGTGTGTGTGCGTTTTGCTGGTTTATTGTTTGACCTTTTTTATTTACCGTACATATGAACATAGAATTAGGTTAGAAAAGCAAGAAATATATTGATATGAAAAACCACACAAGATGTAAAATTGTATATAAAGTAAAATAAGCAAGGAAAGGGAGATTAAGATATCTCTCTATTTTCTGTATGTACCATTGTTTTTATGAATTTTCAATAAAAGTTTTTAAAGTAAAAAAAAAAGAAATAATCTTAAGGAAGCAATAGATAAATTGGTGATCTCTTTGCTGTCCTTCACTGCTGCTGTGTGGATTTTTGGTTGAGCCTGCAACAATTGCGCACGCTGCCTCCAAAACAACAGAATTTCACTACTGGATGATTTTAATGTCCAGTAATTCACCTCTCACCATCCTATTCCTATCAGTACCAAAAGGACTCCAAATTCAGGGTGGATTGGGTGGATTGGCAGATTGCTTCCAAGAAACGTCACCATGTGTGAGTTGGGCAGCTTTATAAATGTATTTAATAAATAAAACATCTGAAATTCTTTGCTTTAGCATGGTTACTTTTGATGAGAAAACAGCAGAGGAAGAATGAGGAATTCCAGGCCTGGCCATCGGATAAACCTTAACTGATTGAGCCATCTTTGTACCTACCTATTGGCTAGGGAGACCACATTATGTTTCGCTGTCAGCTCTTTGCAAGCACCATGGCTTCACAAAGCAGTTAACCTGTCAGTTACAGTTGTATCCTGGCAAGTATATAGAGTGTGAACATCACTCACCCACAGATTCTGCTTTGTTTTCAGTGTTAGAGCAGAAGATTTGGGCAAATGGGATGGTAAGTCATCTGAGTCTGGACGTGGGCAGAATACGCAAGAGAGTACAGGAATTTCAGGCTGGAAAGCTAATATGACTAATGTGTGAGTATAACTGAGTGTTTGATATGATTAAATAATATATACTTCTCAAAAAATTAAAGGGAACACTCAAATAATACATCCTAGATCTGAATGAATGAAATATTCTCATTGAATATTTCATTTGCACAACTATTCCATTTGCACAATAGCATATGAAATTGACTGTCAATCAGTGTTGCTTCCTAAGTGGACAGTTTGATTTCACAGAAGTTTGATTTACTTGGAGTTATATTCTGTTGTTTAAGTGTTCCCTTTATTTATTTATTTTAGCAGTGTAGTAAGAAAACATTTCAATACAAATAGTTCTCAACAGCAATTGAGACTAAAATTTCCATCATAAATCAAGGTCATAAAACAAGCTATTACGTGACCAGGCCCAATTTTTTTTTTACTATAGTCATTAAGCAAACCACATGGACATTAAGTGAATACAGCTTCCGCAATTGACTTCTTGTCAGAAATTGGCTGGGAAGGTAGCAAATCACAGTTGCATGGCTGCAAAACATTGCAAATGGTTGTAAATGTGAACTGGTTGCCAAGTGCCCAAATTGTGGTTGCATGATGTAGATAGGTGGTATTATGATCATAAGTGCCTGGACATTCAGTATTTTTTGCTAATTAAACATATGCTTTTTAAACACAAGCAAGGCATGGAAGCAGGGGTGGGCAGCAGGCAGGACGGGATGGAACGCAGTTCCACCGGCGGAAATGAAGCTGTGTGCCCAGTTCCAGTTGACTATCGCCCCCACTCCCATCCTCTTCCTCCTCCTCGGAAAGCGGCAGGGAGACCAGCACTGGCAGGAGTTGCAGGGGGCCCATTTCTTCCCCCCTCTTTTCTCAACAGCTGGTCGGCACCCATTTGCCTAGCTACCCCGCCTGAGGCAGGGGCCGATCCAGGAAGGAGAGTGTGGGAAACGCGAAGCAAATTGTCACCCCAGAGAGAGACACTGGTGAGGTTGTAAGTCGAGGACTTAACAGTTCACTTGAACGATGATGATTGTTCAAGCCACTCCCACCTGGTCACATGACCAGCAAGCCAGTCCTACCCAGTCACATGACCAGCCAGCCACACCCAGAAAATAAGCCACACCTACAGTGGCAGTAAAAATTTTGGCTGCCCATTACTGCATAGAAGTGATGTAGAGGCTTCAGGTTCCTCATCTCCAACTTAAGGGAAACAAGGAACAGGTTAAATGTCATCACTCTAGAGAAGGTTATTTCTGAGTTTTATTATAACATGACCAAGTGTTCAGAAAACTTAAGAGAAAACAATTATATTTAACATTAACTGAATTGAACCATGACACTTCAGTAAGGGCATTTCAGAAAGGTTAACAAAAGTAAAGAATGTATTGCCCTTTAAAGCAACATATTAAAAATGCAGTAGAAATGCTGATCTATTTGAAATGAAATTAGGGCTGTAATCTAAGAACCAGTAGTGCCAGTGGCAGGAGGCTCCGCCCATCCACCCGGGACACTTCCACGCATGCGGAAGCATGGTAGTAAAGGGTTTTAGAACCCACTGCTGGTTGTAATGTATACATACTCATCTGGGAGAAAAAGACAAAATACAATAATATGACCCTATTGAATTCTACAATTTTAATCTTATATATAAATACGGTATTCAGAAGTGTATCTCACTTAAATCAATTCAGTCAAATGTGTTTCAGCTCTTATTCCATTTTTTTCTCTGCCAAAAAGTTTTTGGCCAATTACCGTAGTTTCATGCACCAATCAATTAAATCAATTTCTTGCAGCTGTCTGGCACTTTCCCCCCTCCAAAGAGGTTAGGTTTATTCATTAAAGATTGATAGCTACTCCTGTGTAATTATGTACCCATCCCATAATAATAACCAGACTTTACATTAATTATTGTTTGTGAGATTCAAAAAGATTTTCAACATAAAATTTTAACACAGCGAACAATAACAACAAAAAAGGAGCAAGGGCCTTTATTAGTAAGTAGATATGCCTTGTTCTAAATTTTACAGGTGTTTAGGGCCATTTATTAAAACATTCAGGGTTTTAGTATATGATTTCCTGAAGAGATTGCATATGATTTCTTGAGAATCAATTACATGCCACAAAAAGATTTTTCATTGGTTTAAAATAATCGTATTGACTAAAATGAATTACTTGGTGTGCAGAAAAATTATATGATAAATATCAATACAAAAAGTGTATAAGGATTTGATCAGTATACAGTGTTCCCTCGATTTCCGCAGGGGATGCGTTCTGAGACCACCCGCGAAAGTTGAATTTCCATAGAGATGCGAAAGTAAATACACCATTTTTGGCTATGGACAGTATCACAAGCCTTCCCTTAACACTTTAAGCCCCTAAATTGCAATTTCCCATTCCCTTAACAACCATTTACTCACCATTATTACTGGTACTCACCATTGAATAAGACACTTAGTGATCCTGATATTTATAAACATAATTATTTATTAACAATATTTTTTTTTGTTATTTATTTGCAAAAATTATTAGTTTGGCGATGACATATGACGTTATTGGGTGGGAAAAACCGTGGTATAGGAAAAAAACCGCGAAGTATTTTTTAATTAATTTTTTTTTTTAAACCGTGGTATAGGCTATTCGCGAAGTTCGAACCCGTGAAAATCGAGGGAACACTGTAATCTGATCAAATTTAATGTATTATTTAATACAAGATTAAATAATACCTTAATAGCATTTAAAGCAAATTCTAATGATATGTGCATTTCTATTTGTGTATGTGTGTGTGTAACATATTTTTGCTGATAATAAATATAATAAATATACTGTATGTGTGTGTGTATTTTTTTTATAACACCTATTCAAAGTAGATTCAGATTATCCTATTTTGCGTATTTTATATGAAGACTGAGCTCTGGAAAAAGTTCTATTGCGAGGAAATAGAAAAATAAGACAACCAATAGCAAGGTGGATGGCCTCAGTTACAGTGGCAATGAAGGCACTATTGGGAAACTTGAAAGAACATGTTAGGGAAAGATCAATAAGGAGAAAATCTATCTCACACATAATCACTAGGAGTTGAAAATGAGTTGATGACACTTAATCAATCTTTTGTAATGCTTAAAATAAAATTAAGCACCAAAGGCAATCTCAGAGACAGAATCCAGGCAAATAAAATTTTTTGCACTGTTAAGATTTCAATTTTTCTAGCAGATTCACTGAGGAAACATGATTCTTTAAGTAATTACATTAAGGATTGGACTGTTAAACTGCACTGGTTTAGGTGAAGGTAAGATTATACTTACCTTCTGTTCTGTCAAGCTCTCTGGTAGAATCCTCCCGAAAATTCACAGATACAAATTTCAGACACACACACATTTGAAAATTCAAAACAATGTTCTTTATACCGAAAATTCAAATAAACTAAGCACTCTTTTTGTATAGCAAAGAGCACTCATCTCCAAACAAACTGGTAATTTGTACAAGTCCCTTATCAGTTCTGAGCTACTTAGCTTGCAGCTATGAGGCAATTCACAGTCCTTCTTCTTTCACAAAGTGAAAGACACTTTGCTCTGGTTTTAGCGGGGAAAAATCAGCACCCAAAGTTCGAAGTCAGCAAGGCAGGCACAAAACACAATGATCAGATAATCCTCCACAATGGCCAAACCCACAGGCTGCTAGTTATAGCAGCCTCACTACTTACCACAGCCACACCCAACCACAGGTGGCCTCATTTTCTTTGATAATAATCTCTTAGTTGTTGCTGCCTATGCATCGCTCTCCACATGTGTGGCTGTATCATTAACTCTTGTTCCAAATCCAAGGAGGAGCTAGATAATCGATCTCCTTCTGAGCTGTCTGCCACACTCTCCTCCTCCCTGTCACTCATGTCTTCTTGGTCAGAGGAGCCTTCATCATCAGATTCCACCAGGAGCAAAACAGGCCTGCGGCATGTGGATGTCTCCCCCACATCCACAGTCCTTAGGGCAGGAGCTGAGCCAGAGCTAACCACAACACCTTCAAACTTTAAGGGTGCAGTTGGGAGTTGGGAAAATAATTAATTTCAGAAAGTTTGTACAGGTAGCGCTTGCTTACAAAGTGCTAATTTTGTAGTTACAACAGTATAAAAGAAGCAGTTTTGCAACCAATCTTCCCATTTACTATTATTGCAACATCCTGAGGTCAAATGATTGTCATTTGCATGCTTCTCAAACATTTGGAATTAACAGAGTTAATAGAGAATTCAGATGTAAAATTATAAATTGCAGTCATATGATACTTCGCTTAACAATAATGGCACTTATCAGTCCCTATTGTCACTAAGTGAGGACTATCTGTATGCAAACACAGAAAGTTATGACTAGTATATGGAGACTATCCAGACTAATCCCTGCGGTCCTCTTGATATTTTTAGAAGTAGTTTGCCATTGTCTTCCTTTTAGGGGGAGAGTGATTGGTCCAAAATCAACCAGCTGGCTTCATGATTAAGGCAGGACTAGAACTCATAGTCTCTCAGTTTCTAATACAATGCCTTTAATCACTATGTGAAACTGCATCTCATAATGACAGCATGACATGCTACACCTGATACGTTATTTTGCTTGTCCATTTTGGGGGAACTGAAGGTGAAATTACATTGGTGCTGAAAATGTATGCTAGAACAATATTGAAATATCATTTTTAAAACATACTTAATGTTCTCCTGAATGTGATAATTTGACAATACCCTTCACCCAACTACAGAATTGCTGAACATCTTTCTCTAAATGAAAACTCTATATAATATAGATATTTGTATGAATTTCTTCTCTAGTTCAGGCTTTTTGAAGTCAAACGAATAATCCAAAAATCAAATTATGGTTGGAATGGCATGTGTAATGGAAAGACCTTGGGAGAAGGGAACAATCAGATATGAGACCGTCAAATAATGGGAGGATTAGAAAAGACCTTTACTGTTCTTTTGGCTATAAAGGACAAGAGGGATAAAATTGCAGCTTTACAATAAAATAGAATTAGTTCATCTGGTCATGATTCCTATCTGCTTTATCCAGCAAGGTCAATAGCATTTTATTTATTTATTTATTTATTTTGTCCAATACACAATGAGGGTTTTAGTGGGTATATATATATATATATATACACATAGTAAAATACATGATGAAGGTTATAGAGGAGATACTTATAGTAAAATATATCTAAGAAATAATAGAAAAGAAGATATAGTAATAGAACATATCAATGAAAGAATAGAAGAAGAGATATAGGAATAGAAGAAAGGTATAGGAGACATAGGAGAGCTATAGGACAGGGGACGGAAGGCACTCTAGTGCACTTGTACTTGCCCCTTACTGACCTCTTAGGAATCTGGATAGGTCAACCGTAGATAATCTAAGGGTAAAGTGTTGGGGGTTTGGGGATGACACTATGGAGTCCGGTAATGAGTTCCACGCTTCGACAACTTGGTTACTGAAGTCATATTTTTTACAGTCAAGTTTGAAGCGGTTAATATTAAGTTTAAATCTGTTGTTTGCTCTTGTGTTGTTGTGGTTGAAGCTAAAGTAGTCGCTGACAGGCAGGACGTTGCAGCATATGATATTGTGGGCAATACTTAGATCTTGTTTAAGGCGTCTTAGTTCTAAGCTTTCTAGGCCCAGGATTGAAAGTCTAGTCTCATAGGGTATTCTATTTCGAGTGGATGTGATGTGTTGGGCAACAATACAAAAACACAAAAATTAACTTACTTAAACGAATAAACCCTTTGTTTGGAAATATACATTCCCCAGTTCAGTCATATACAAAATGGGATAATATGAAACACTTCCTAGTTTTGTGGTTCAGACATCCCATCCTAACCAATTACTAGCTGAGCAATGCCTTTCTTTTGAGTGACTTGTTGTACAGGGCCATTAATCTTGGATAATTTAGGAAGCAGCATGTTGCATTGTTATTTTGAATTCTGAAGGCATTGCCTATGCAAAATGTTGCCATAAACGTTTAGGAACTAGCAATAAAATGTGAAACTGCGATTATGTAGCTATATATTATATTGCAGACATTTCCATTTGTAACTGATTCACGTGCCTTCTTGGAAAATAGAACAAAGAATACAAGATACCTCTCTAGAATACATAGCAGCAGACAAACACCGCAACAAAAAAGTCAAATTTGACAAAACCAGAGATGATAACATCCAGAAGTCCATATTCAAGAATGCCAAAACCACTCAATGCATGTTTCCCCTTCCAAAAACTTCCTATGGTGGATAAAAATAATGTAAAGAAAGTATTGCCCTATTCAGGTGAATGCAACATGTTCTCTTTAATATGGGGAACAGTAAATCTTCCCGGATGCTCAATTATTCACTAGACTCGTGGTTCTCAAACTGTAACAATGGTGCCCCCGGTCACTGCAGCAAACTCACAGAAGCACCACAGGATATCTTACTAGTTAATAATAAAATGATGCTCCACAATGCTGGAGAATCATGGCCCACATCTTGAGAGCTACTACAGCACTGTGAAAAAAATACGGAGACATTAAGGTTACTGTGAACCATCAAAGTTTGGGAATTGGGCTGTAACCACATTCAATTACATATATCTAATGTCCCATTCTTAGTCAGAGATTAGGAGAAGCAAAATAATAGTTGTACAGCCCAATTCTAAAATGAATTACTCATAACCAGAAGATATTAAGAGTTAATAAACAGTCCAAGTCCTAGTAAGGATTCAAAAGGCAAAGTAAAGGCATGTAGGACTTGCTTCAAGTATTGAACATGGTATACCAAGTAGTAGATCCACTAGGCAATTTCATTCAAGGGTAACCAACCATACAAATGTTTGGAAGTAGCAACAGTAATAACAGTTAGACTTATATAGAATTTTGTGAGCTGCCCCGAGTCCTTGGGGAAGGGCTGCATACAAGTCTAATAAATAATAATTTAAAAAATAAAAATAACATTAACAACAACAACAACAACAACAATATCGCTTTGTAATGCTTTATAGCCCTCTCTAAGCGGTTTACAGAGTTAGCATATTGCCCAATCTGAGTTATTATTTTACGGACCTGAGAAGGATGGAAGGATGAGTTAATCTTGAGCCACTGAGAATCGAACTGCTGGCAGTCAGCAGAATTAACCTGCAAAACTGTATTCTAACTACTGTGCTACCACAGCTCTTGTTGATGCAAATTTTAAAAATAATATTTTAGAACTCATGTTTTAGAACTCACCTGACTGGTATTTCTCCAACATTCATCGAGCCAGCTGACTATCTTTCAGACTTCTGTTTACACATAAAAAAGAGATCCTGATAAATAATAACCACTAATTTTTTAGTTGTTTTAGTATTGGATTGTTACATGCTGTTTTTTATTACTGTTGCTAGCCGCCCCGAGTCCATGGAGAGAGGCGGCATACAAATCCAATCAATCAATCAATAAATAAATAAATAGCACCTATTTGCTAATCTTTAAATTCTTTGAATAAAGATGTTCTGCAGTTTACTTTCAGATATTTTCAAAAATAGAAAAGAGTTAGGAAAGACGTTATTGCAGATAGTAGGCTAGCCTTTCCAAATATGATCATTTAAGTTGTATGAGACCTGCAACTCCTAGGATTCCCAGCCATTATGCATGTCAGATAGGAAGGACTTAAGTAGGAAAACATTGGGCCAAAACTTTGTTTTTGTGTCCACTACTGTTTTCATTTTAAGGGCTGTCCATTTTTGTCATTAAAATATAAGTTTAGAGTAATTTACACTTAACTCCTAAAATCCTTGATCAATGCCTCTCTATTATAACACTTGTTACAAAAGGACCTCTCTTTAGGAATACATTAACACAACACAATGGCACAGAAGAATGGATGATCAGAACTGTTTCCTGGATATTAGCCCAGGCATTTTTCTTACTCACTTTTGACCCATTCCCATTGTATCATCTACAAATCAATTAGAGGTAGGTATGGCTAATGTATGTTAAGTAGCTGAGCTTACAAGTTGGCTGTGAAACACAAGGAGGCTAAAAGCAGATTTGGCAAATTTACTTAACCCTGCTGTTCTGTTTAAGAAAAGTAACAAATCTTATGTTCCCGGGTCACCCTGACCCGGACCGAAAACTCTTCATTTGCAGTGCTTATGTTTGGTCTTTTTGAAAGCTTTTTTCACTTGGAAAGTAGTCTGAACATTTCTGCACACAATGATATGAAAATTGAAATGAAAAAAGTAAATCTTATTGGTTTATTTTGCGGATATAATGCACGCCCCCCCTGTTTTTGTGAAAAATTTTTCAATTTATGGATAGTTTTGCTTGCAAAATGCATTCTATTTTACTAAAGTTGGTATGGGATTGGTAGCTTGAACATTTCTGAACATAATGATATGAAAATTGAACTGGAAAAATTGATGCATATTGGTTTATTTTGTTGATGAAATGCACGCCCCCCCGTTTTTTTTAAATAGTCTTCACTTTATGGATAGTTTTGCTAGCAAAATACATTCTATTTTACTAAAGTTGGTGTGGGATTGGTAGCTTGAACATTTCTGAACATAATGATATGAAAATTGAACTGGAAAAATTGATGCATATTGGTTTATTTTGCACATAAAGTATGCCTCAATTATTTCAATTTATATAAAAATTATGCTGTTAATTTCAAACTTACATACTTTTTTTTAGTAAAATGGATTTGTTTCATAAAATTAGTTCTCTGGCTACAATGTGGTTGATTTTCAAAAGGATATTCCAAATATTTCTAGACAAATATGTATAAACAGTGACAATAATGGCACACAGCAAGGCCGAGGGGGGGTGGCCCTTTTGTGGCAAAAATAAACCAATAAGAACCATTTTTTTCAGTTCATTTATATTTTTCTTATATTCAGAAATGTTCAATTTAGTATATCAAACCTTTTGGGGGAAAATTCCTTAGGGATTTGTAGCCTTAAAAAATAGAAATTGACACGAAATTAAAAAAGGATGGGGGGAGGGGCTTTTTGATCAAAATAAAAATATAAGTCTCAATTTTTCCAGTTCAATTTTCATATCATTATGTTCATAAATGTTCAAACTAGTTTTCCAGTTGAAAAAGTTTTCAAAAAGATCAAATTCAAGTACCTAAAAAAAATATTTTTGGTCCGGTCACATACGAACAGAAACAGATTCAAAGTTATGATTTTTTTTTGCCCAGAAAACAATTAGCCACCACCCCAAAAATATTTTTTGATGATCAGCATTGTTAAATTGAGTAAATGAATGCCTAAGATTTTAAAGAATATTTCGGATTTGGAGCATAAAAAAATAAAAAGTGAAAATGGTTGCAAGCAGCCAAGGGGGGGGGGGGAGGCCTTATTTCTGATGTTAAAAAACCAATAAGAATCATTTTTTTCAGTTCCTTTATATTTTTCTTATATTCAGAAATGTTCAAGCTACCAATCCCACACCAACTTTAGTAAAATAGAATGCATTTTGCAAGCAAAACTATCCATAAATTGAAAATTTTTTCACAAAAACGGGGGGGGGGGGGCGTGCATTATATCCGCAAAATAAACCAATAAGATTTACTTTTTTCATTTCAATTTTCATATCATTGTGTGCAGAAATGTTCAGACTACTTTCCAAGTGAAAAAAGCTTTCAAAAAGACCAAACATAAGCACTGCAAATGAAGAGTTTTCGGTCCGGGTCAGGGTGACCCAGGAACATAAGATTTGTAACTTTTTTTGCCCAGCAAAAACTAAGCCCCCCCCACCCCCCCAAAAAAATTCTCATAGAGAGAACCCCTGAAATGATGAAACTACATGAAATTTCAAGTTTCAGATATGCAGGGAAAATTTTTTACAGGGACTCAAACTTGGCTTCGGGTCACATACGACCCGAACAGAACAGCAGGGTTTTAATTAAATTTGTTTTGCCTGTTCACAAATAAAGGAGATCACTTATTATTGTAAAATGCTACCACATCTCTGCATTATACTCCCCAAACAGATAAATATAGCATTATTTTAGTAGTCACACTGCCAAGGTTGAGGAGGGAATGCCTCCTAGATGAATTCTATGTATTTACCTCCTATGTTGTCGGTTTTGTCCTTGCAAAGTTCCTTTTTTCACATTCCCAGCAATTTTGTCTTTTTAAATATATATATATATATTTGCTGCTTATTATTTACTGCTGGGGTGGGTAGAGGACAGGATTTATAACAACTGGATTCAAGCTCTGTAGTCTGTAGGCTCAAAAGTTCTGCTGAGAAGGTGACTTCTTTTAAAAATTAAATTTTTAATTTTAATACACAAATTAAAATGGAAAACCTGCAATCCACAGACTACAACTTTTGGCAGCAAAAAGTGGGACTACTTATGTTAAATGTATTCTGCCCACCTTGCTTGCAGTCAAATAATTACTATGTATGGCTAGCTATCTAGGAACAGATTGCTCACTTCCTGCCATAGGGAACTCAGTTACCGGTACGTATCTGTATTGAATTCCTGGAATGAATGGGATGGTATTATTGTCCTTCCTTGCATCCAACAGATCTGTTGAAATCACCTAATGGGGATAATCTAAGATGGGTGTTTTTAAAAAAATCAATATGTAATGCAGGAGTTTCTGACATAGTCTTTTTTTCAAACCTGGGTATAGCTTGGTATCTGGAAGGTGGGGGGTTACTATTATTTTGATGGTAGTAATGATAGTCTGAGGAGTTAAGATATTTGGTAACAGTGCAATTCCATGTATACTATACCCAAAGATATCTTGAAGTGTAGTGCCAACCCAATCCAAACCCAACCTTGTCTCATCTGATTAATATTATTAATATTAGACCACATTTGGAATACTATGTTCAGTTCTGGAGACCTCACCTACAAAAAGATATTGACAAAATTGAATGGGTCCAAAGACTGGCTACAAGAATGGTGGAAGGTTTTAAGCATAAAACGTATCAGGAAAGACTTAATGAACTCAATCTGTATAGTCTGGAGGACAGAAGGAAAAGGGGGGACATGATTGAAACATTTAAATATGTTAAACGGTTAAATAAGGTCCAGGAGGGAAGTGTTTTTAATAGGAAAGTGAACACAAGAACAAGGGGACGCAATCTGAAGTTAGTTGGGGGAAAGATCAAAAGCAACATGAGAAAATTTTATTTTACTGAAAGAGTAGTAGATCCTTGGAACAAACTTCCAGCAGACGTGGTTGGTAAATCCACAGTAACTGAATTTAAACATGCCTGGGATAAATATATATCCAACCTAAGATAAAATACAGAAATTAGTATAAGGGCAGACTAGATGGACCATGAGGTCTTTTTCTGCCGTCAGACTTCTATGTTTCTATGTTTCTATTAGTACATTAATTTAAAAAGTTTAATACACTTTTAAATTTATTTTTAAATAAAATAATATATTGGCTTCTTGTGCAAAATACACCTATGTTTTGTCTAGTTATCCTCAATAGAATCCTTTTTATGCTTTACGTTGTTACAAACAGGATCTCAAAAACCAACTGACTTGGTCAGTATCTGGATAGGAAATCAGGAAATCCACAGACTGTAGGCTAGACAGGGAAATTGAAAGACATGCCAGGCAAAAAGAATGGCAGATCATATCCATATTACGTGACACAAACTATCCAGAAACATTCATGAAGTGCCCAGAAGTCAAACTATTTTCAAAGATTACCTTTTATAAGCAGGAAAACTGCATTTTCTGCTTGAGTAGATTTTAATAGACCTCTAACTGTTTTGCCCAAAGGTTTGTTACCTAAATTATAATTACGACATAAATAGTGGCTGACAGATGGCTGATAGCCCATGCCCCTATTTTTAAATCAATAATGCATTACACGGTTAGAGAATAGCCACGGGATTTATCTAAAATTCATGTTCCCCCAAGTAAACTGATGCAACAGAAGTCGACTCTTTTTTTCTGCCAAACACAAAGATACTCTGAGCATGAAATACCACCTTCTTTCTTGCCTCCTTTCTGCAACAATCAGGCTGCCTCTCATGCTTCAAGAACCTTCAGCGCTCACTTCTGTCTGAAAGAGATAATGGCAATATATTACTTTGGAACATGAAGGTCTTTCTGCAAAGAGCAGCCCTGGCAGTCTATGACTGATCTTAACCTGCAAGGACAGAAACGTATATCTGGGCACCAAATTGGTACAGTGCCTGCACACAGCAACTGCAAAAAAATGGCAATGGAGATATTTATTTAAGATTTTTTTTCCCTAGCTGTCAGAATAATGAAATACAAAGAAAAAAGATTCCAGATGTGGGGAAGTTTTCATAAGTGTGTTCAGCTAGAAATCATGTTATAAATATTGTTAAAATTAAAAGTGAATACAGTGGTACCTCTACCTAAGAACGCCTCTACTTACGAACGTTTCTAGATTAAGAACCGAGTGTTCAAGATTTTTTTGCCTCTTCTCAAGAACCATTTTCCACTTACAAACCCAACTATATGTATGTGCAACTGAGTGGTGGAGTAAACACATTTTTAAGAAAAAATAATACTTTTAGTTATACAGTGATATCTTGTCTTACAAACTTAATTGGTTCCGGGACGAGGTTCTTAAGGTGAAAAGTTTGTAAGACGAAACAATGTTTCCCATAGGAATCAATGGAAAGGCGATTAATGCGTGCAAGCCCAAAATTCACCCCTTTTGCCAGCCGAAGCGCCCGTTTTTGCGCTGCTGGGATTCCCCTGAGGCTCCCCTCCATGGGAAACCCCACCTTTGGACTTCTGTGTTTTTGCGATGCTGCAGGGGAATCTCAGGAAGGGAATCCCAGCATCGCAAAAACAAGCGCTTCGCTGGCAACGGAAGTCCGGACGTGGGGTTTCCCAGCGAAGGGAGCATCAGTGAAATCGCAGCATCGCAAAAACATCGAAGTCCTCGAAACCCCACCTCTGGACCTCTGTGTTTTTGCGATGCTGCGATTTCACTGAGGTTCTCCTCACTGGGAAACCCCACCTCCAGACTTCCGTTGCCAGCGAAGCGCCCGTTTTTGCGCCGCTGGGATTCCCCTGCAGCATCACAAAAACACGGAACTCCAGAGGTGGGGTTTCCCATGGAGGGGAGCCTCAGGGGCATCCCAGCAGCGCAAAAATAGGTGCTTCGCTAGCAACGGAAGTCCGGAGGCGGGGCATCCCAGCGGCGATGGTGGGTTTGTAAGGTGAAAATAGTTTGTAAGAAGAGGCAAAAAAAATCTTAAACGCCGGGTTTGTATCTCGAAATTTTTTATGACGAGGCGTTTGTAAGATGAGGTTTTTAAAAATATTTGAGTAACTTTTTCTTAATTCCTGCCTACACCTTCTTTTCCAAGATCTTTGACTACTAAAGTAGAATGTGCTTTTGACTTAGCATATTATAATTTGCAAACATTGTTCAATGGATTAGTGATTTACACATTTGTTTAAATATTCTTACAACCTACCACATTTAGCAAGATTACTGATGGTTTATATTTGTTTTAAAACAATAAAACTCGAACCAAAAACTATCCTTTGCCCATTAACAGCAATGGCCTAAAGCCTTTGCTTCTTACATAAATATAGAACTCATACAGAAATTGCTAGGGATAAAATTCAAAAGCAGAGGTTGAAGAGAAGATAATATTTTTTTAATTTAAAAAATAACCCTTAAAATTGTCTTAAATTTAAACTAGCCAGATCCAGGATGAGTCCCTTCAAATGGCAAGGTGCCATGACCCTCCTCCCCAAAGAAGTATTGATTGCCTCCAAAATTCAGCCCAAAGCACAGAAATGAGGCATGGACCCAGCCTACAAAGAGAAGGGCTACTACTGAGAGCAACTCTTATCAAATGAAAATACGACTTCAGAAACAGAGTGGTCAATGCTGGACTGCACTACCTGACTCTATCTACTGTTGACCTCACCCATTCCTAAGAGGTCTGTAAAAGGAGGTGCATAAGTGCATCAACATGCCTACCGTCCCCGCCCTACTGTCCCCATTTATTCAAATCCATTTCCTGTATTCATAATCATGTTTATACTTACATCTGTTATATTATACATGCTTGACAAACAAACAAACAAGCACAAAATAAAATAAATTCCTTCCAATTGATGTTTGCCTCTAAGTGTTTATAACTTTCTGTGTCCTACTCATCCTAGCTGATTGTGAAAGTTGTCAAAAATGACTTTAAATCCATTTTTAAAAATTCTCACTAATTTCTTCCTTCTGTTGTTTGAATTTCTCCAATTAAAGTTATATCCAAGGCATCAGTAATTTTCTTGGGCTTCAATACTTTAGCCTCATTTTTTTCCTTCCCTTTGTACAGTTCCCAAGTACCAATTAGTCAGTTTCAGCTTGAGAAATTCTTTAAAATTCAAGACTAAAAATTTCCTTTTACCTTTTGGTTACTTCCTCACCCAGTTTCAGCACTTTGTCCAAACACCGCTCCTGCACATAAACCTGGTTCAGTTGCTCCAGCTTTGTAGCAGTCATTCGAAAATGGCTGCTGCTCCTGCCGTCAGTCCGAAGAGCTGTCTATGATTGCTCAAGGAACTTGCCTGCTCCTCTGGGTCATCTGAGATGCCTCTCCTTCTTCACCATCCCTACAGGACAGCGGTTTGTCAGACTGGGTTTTCTCAAAGCTCGTCAGAGCTTTGCTATATCCCAGCCTGTCTCACCGCTTCCAGTCAGCTATAACAATTCTATGCATGGGTTCCTTGAGACTGAAAATAATTTCAAGGTTTCCTCCAGGATAAAAAAGGTTGAGAAATTCTAAATTCCAGGTCCTCAAAATTCTGCTTTTTAGTACTTCCTTTCACTTTTATTATCTATTTACAGAAAAACTGGATAATTCATTGTAATGGTATGTTTTCTGCCTGATGGGGCTCAGGCAGTAATTAAGGGTCCAGGAAACAAGGTCAGACACACACAGGCAGTGATAAACAGCAAAATTGTATTAAACACAAAAGGAAACAATAAACAAAATGTCCTTATTCTTCAGGAGTAAAACACAGTTCTAGGCGAAAGTTCAGATAGAGACAAAGTGCATGTGGAGCGAAAAGACAACCAAATACAAAGTTCATGTAGCAGGAAAGTTCCAGGAGTTCTCCGAATTCATGAGGCATGATAGAAGCAGTGATTCACAGGTTTCCCAATGCCCACTTGCCTGACAATGCTGGGTTGAATCCAAACGCACAGAGCAAAGATCTCAAAGCAGGGAACAGCAAAGCCACCCAAACCACACAGATAAATGTCCACGGTTTGCCTTTGCCTCCATTCCCTTTTGTAACTATAGCCCTCATTATGGGGACCACACCCAACCCTCAGTCTGTGAACCACACCCAAACACAGGTGACACCATAATCACTGTTGATAATCCCTTAATTGAGCCCTACATTGCATTGCTCTACGGCTACGCATATTGATTATCTGTTCGGCATTCGAATCCAAAGAAGAGAGGCTATCCGATGGGCTGCCTGCCAAGTCCCCTGGGCTGTCTGCCAGGTCCTCTGGGCTGTCTGCCAAGTTTTCCTGGCTGTCAGCCAGGCTTTCACAATCGCTCTGTGATGCATCTCTCACATACGTGGGAGCAGCAGCCGGCCCAGGCCCAAACCCAACAGTATGTGGGAATGACCTTGGGAGGTGGAGGAAAATCCGCAGCCTAGACAACAGTCTGATAAATGAATTTTAAGTTCAAAGGAGGAGGGAAGAATGCACCTTATAAGGAAACCTCCCTACTTTCCAGGAAGGTAAAAAAATAAGGGATAGCAGGGGTACTTTCAGAATTGTAAGATTCTGTTAATGTGACTTTACAATATGGGTAGAGCTAGTCATGCTTCTTGTCTGGACTACCTCATACTACACATGCTATTGTTGTTCAGTTGCTAAATCATGTGCGACTCTTCCTGATCCCAAGGATCATAGAAACAAAGAAACATAGAAGATTGACGGCAGAAAAAGAACTCATGGTCCATCTAGTCTGCCCTTATACTATTTCCTGCATGACATTCTATAACCCATGGGATCTGGCATGACTTAGCAACTGAATAACATACGCTTTTATTTTAATTATTTAATTTTACTTTAAATCAGGAAGCTGGTATTTTTCAAAGCCCAGTGCAAGCTTTGAAACAAAAAAGGATAAGGAAGCAGGATAATTGAAACATCAGTGGAAGAAGAGGGAGCTGTCAGAAGTAAAATATGAGATACCAGCTTGGATTAGCCTGCTGGTGCATAAGATGATACTTTAAATGATGTTTTGCCCTAAGTCCTGTCAAATCTTGCAGATAACTATATAGCAATAAAGCATGCCATAACATTATATTTCAGATTACCTATGCCATTATATAAAATTCCTTAAGGCTAAAAAAGAAAGATATCTGAGCACCTGCAGCAGTTATAACGAAGTTATTTGCATAGCAAAGAAAGGCTGTATATATGTTGAGTGGTATTCATTAAAATACCTTATGCCTTTAGGCTAAAAACAGGTACTATTACTTATCACTTAGAAGGCATTGTCACTCATCCCAGGGACCAAACCTGATTACCTAAAGTTCTGAGAAAATAATGACCATCTCCAGTAATTTTAATACTGTTAAATCTCAGCAAAAATTGAATTATACTAATATTTTCTGTGTGGCAAGAGCTCCCCCTAGTATTCTAATTAGGCTTAAGGATTTAGTATGCCTTTATGCTAATACTAAGTTACTTATCACAGCAACTCTCAATGTTATTAAAACCATATGAAATTACTTACTTACTTATTTATTTAGTCAAGCATTTATTAGACAATAAATATACAGTTAAACATGATTGAGTACATGAAATGGATACGAATAAAAGGGAATATAAGGACAGGGACCGTAGGCATGTTGGTGCGCTTATGAAAGCCCCTTAGAGACCTCTTAGGAATGGGGTGAAGTCAACAGTAGACAGTCTAAGATTAAAGTTTGGAGGGTTTCGAGAAGAAACCACAGAGTCAGGTAGTGCATTCCAGGCATTGACAACTCTGTTACTGAAGTTGAATTTCCTGCAATCAAGTTTAGAGCGGTTTACCATAAGTTTGTATCTATTATGTGCTCATGTATTGTTGTGGTTGAAGCTGAAGTATTCGTTGACAGGTAGGATATTGTAGCAGATAATTTTATGTACTACACTTAGATCGGCTCAAAGAGGCGAAGTTCTAAGTTGTCAACCTATTCTCCAAAGCACCTGAGGGTGGAACAAGAAGCAATGGGTGGAAAATAAACAAGGAGAGAAGTAACTTAGAACTTAGGAGAAATTTCCTGACAATTAGAACAATTAATCAGTGGAACAGTTTGCCTCCTTATTGATAGAAAATTCTGAAATATTTCATTCTGAGGGTGTATTTTCCTAGAAGGCATTGTTTCCAGAAATGATAGTCTTTTTTATATGGAAATGCTTGAATTTAGCGGGAAAAAGATATAAGGGTTTCCAAAATGTCAAAGTAATGAAGAGCCTGTTTAAGCAAAATATTTGCATATATTACTAAGAAGTAGGTCTTATTAAAATAAATACAGTAAGATGAGTGGAAATAGCTTTCAACTCCCTATGAAGTAGTTAAGGAACAAATTAGTGCAATTCTTCTCTTCCATTATTTATGCAATGTTACTCATTTTTATTCAAATACCATATGGTATACATGAATTTCAGTGCTATGGAGGATTTAGAAAAGTGTTTATCAAACTTGGCAAATTTTAAGACTTACATACCGGTAATTCTTGGTGGGGAATTCTAGACATTAAAGTTTCCAGGTCTTAAAAGTTGCAGAAATTGAGAAACACTGAGTAGAGCTAAGGAAATATACATTCCTGCCAGCCATAAAGCATTTTAAGTGGTTTTATATTAATAATAAAATAATAATCATGCCTAACAATATTATTGGGGGGAGGGGGAGATAACTATGCATACACTTTTGCATCCTGAGTTCCTTGAAGGCATCTATAAAACAATTTTAAAAAGTCACAATTTGCAAAGGGAAAATGATATTAGGATGCCTGTAAAGATGGGCAGTTTTAAAATTTGATAAATAAAATTTTATATTGTCAAAATGTGTCATTAAGACTACTATAAATTTGAATACTAGAACTATAGCCTCATGTATGTAGCCCTTAGCAACATCTTATAACTTTTGCTATAATCAATATAGGACTCTTTAATATGAACCTATTATGAGTTTATAATGTACAGTATATTAAAAATACGGAATACTAACACTGAAGATAGGACATATTTTAAAAAAAACCATCCAATTTGACTTAGAACTGTTGCAAAATTCCAAAGAAATCTATACAAGAATGTTATTTTTTTTTTAAATAAATAAGATTTGGATGGAATTTGCATGAGTTTTCTAAAGCTACTCATTTAGTAATACTTAAGAAACACCAGTGTTCTCTCTAAATTTTTTTTGGGGTGGGCGGAAAAGTATAGTGTCTGAGCGGCAGTCCCTTCGGGACTGGGCGACACAGAAATAATAATAAAATTTCCCTCTCGGCTTCTGGGCAGGTTTGGAAAACTCTGAGTTGATGATGATTTTTAAGTGAGCGATTGCTCACCTGCTCAGCTTAGAGGGAACTATGAGAAACACCCTAGCATTATTTGATGTAAAACAGTATTTTTTAAATGCTATTGAAGGGATTTTCTGCTTTTTTTAATGCAACTTTTTCAAGTACAGCGGTACCTGATGATACGAACCCCTCATCTTACGAACAACCCAAGATACGAACCCGGGGTTCAGAAAATTTTTGCCTCTTCTTACGAACTTTTTTCTTCTTACGAACCCGCCGCCGCCACCACTGAGAAGCCCCGCCACCCGGCTGTCGCTTTTTTAAACAACCGGGGGGCTTCACAGCGTCCTCCTGAACCCGAAGGCCAAACCCGAACTTCCGGGTTCGGCGTTCGGGAGGCTGCCGAGAAGCCCCCCGGCTGTTTTAAAAGGTGACACCCAGGTGGCGGGGCTTCCCAGCGGCCTCCTGAACCCAAACTTTTGCCAAACATCCAGGTTTGGCGTTCGGGAGGCCACTGGGAAGCCCCGCCGCCTGGCTGTCACCTTTTAAAACAGCCGGGGGGCTTCTCGGCGGCCTCCCGAACGCCGAACCCAGATGTTCAGGTTTGGCGTTCGGGTTCAGGAGGACACTGGGAAGCACCCCCGGCTGTTTCAAAAGGTGACAGCCGGGCGGCGGTGTTTTTTGCGTTTTTTTTTCATTGCACGGATTAATTGATTTTACATTGTTTCCTATGGGAAACAATGTTTCATCTTACAAAGTTACGAACCTCCCCCTTGAACCAATTAGGTTTGTAAGACGAGGTATTACTGTATACAGTATTTGCCCTTTCTGTTACCAAACTTCAAAAAGCTAGGTGGATGGTCTTTTCTGCAAGAATAGTCTTTATGGCTTATAATTCTTTAAGCAGTTTTTTCAAAAGGTTCAGTGAACATTTTCTATGAAATTCTAAAACATGCTAAATTATGGAAATGATAGGTGCAGACATGTTTTTATTAGATACTCTCAAATGTATTTTTGAATTAGAGATGTGATTTTCCTACTTTTCTACCCTTTTGTTGGATTGCTTAAGTACCCATTAAATGTGTTATGACCTGAAAAGCTGAGACGTTTTCACTCCAGTCGAGCAGGAACTCAAGCAGGTAAAATCTGATTGGGTCCTGATTTAAAGCCTATTTAAACCCCTTCTCAAACCAGGGCTTTGCTGATGTTTGCTAGCTATGGCCAACAAAGGAAGTATAAGTCTACGGAGAGGGGCGGCATACAAATCTAATAAATAAATAAATAAATAAATAAATAAGTAAGTAAGTAAGTAAGTAAGTAAGTAAGTAAGTAAGTAAACAAACAAACAAACAAACAAACAAACAAACAAAATAAGTATAAAGTTTTATTCATTTGGAAAAATTATATCATAACCCAACTTCAACCCTGCAAGCAGCTTTCAATAAACCAATACACCAAAACATACAGAAACAGGATATTTCTAATTAAAATTCTAATTAAAATCACTATATAACCCTTAATAGGCAATCAATAATTCACAATTTATCATCCTCTGCTAATGGAAACTTCAGTCACCCTAGCCCAGGGGCGCAAATTCAGCAGGTTCTGGAGAACAGGTAGAGGAAAATTTGAGTAGTTCAGAGAAGTTCAGAGAAGCCACTCCGAGTCTCCGGAGTGGGGCGGCATATAAATCTAATAAATAATAATAATAATAATAATAATAACAACAACAACAACAACAACAACAACAACAACAACTGGCAATACGACCTCTGGCTGGCCCCACAGTGGAGGTGGAGATGGAGATTTTGGAGGAGAGATGGAGGTTTTGCAATATCCTTCCCCCAGGAGTGAGGAGGCAATGGGGATTCTGCAGTATCCTTCTCTTGCCATGCCTAGCAAGCCACACCCACAGAACCGGTAGTAAAAACAATGGATCTAACCACTGCCCTAACCTCAATGTGCAAGGAAAAAACCAGTTACCTACATTGCACGTGACAACTGTCAAACTACAGAAACCCCACAAGCAGGCTTTTATTTTAATCTAGATCAGTGGTTTTCAACCTGGGAATCAGGACCCCTTTGGAGGTCGAATGACCATTTCACAGGGGTCACCTAAGACCGTGGGAAAAGACAAATTTCCCATGGTGTTAGGAACTAAAGCTTCTATTCTGGCACCTTGGAACATATTTTTACAATGCGACCAATCAGGTGTTTTCAGTGTGGGGGTGTCCTTCTGACCTGCCTGCCAATCAGCTTAAAGCTCTGTTGGGAGAATTGGCGCTAGATCTATGGTTGGGGGTCACCACAACATGAGGAACTGTATTAAGGGGTCGCGGCACTAGGAAGGTTTATAACCACTGAGATTATGTGGTAGCAGAAGAGGCATGAGATTCTGGTAATTGTTTAATAATAAGGGCATTAAGAGCAACATATACACAATAGTTTTAATAATTTCAGTGCAGGAGAAAACAAAAAAGGTTGACACATGGGGATTTTAGCAAATCTTCCCTTTAGCACAGAAGATGGCCAATGTAAAATTCACAACCTTTGCCGCATTCTGGCCCAAACAGGTTCAGGAGACGGGGGGGGGGGGGGGAGGAAGCAAAACTAAAATGAACTGCTTGCAACCCACCTATTGTAAATGTATGTATGTATGTATGTATGTATGTATGTATGTATGTATGTATGTATGTATTTATTTTGTCCTACAAATATAGTATTGTAGTATGTTTAACATAATATAAGTATAAAGATAGAAAAGATAGATAGAAAAGATAAAAAGACATTAGGACAGGAACGGTAGGCACAAAGGTGCACTTATGCATGCCCTTTACAGACCTCTTAGAAAAGGGGAAAGGTCTATTGTAGATAATGTAAGGTTGAAGGTCTTGGGATTGGGGGGGAAACAACAAAGTCCGGTAGTGAATGCCAGGCGTTGACCATTCTATTGCTGAAATCGTATTTTCTGCCAGTCTAGTTTGAAGCGATTTACATTTAGTTTGTATCTATTGCATGCTCTTGTGTTGTTGTTGTTAAAGGTGAAGTAGTCGCTAACAGGGAGTACATTGTGATGTATGATTTTATGGTTAAATCAGTTCAGAGGTGGCATAGCTGTAAAATTTCTAAACATAGTAATTGAAGTCTGGAGGAGTAAGATAATTTGTTCCATGAGTAGGAGTAGAGGACTCTTCTTGTGAAGTATTTCTCAACTCCTTCAATTGTATTAATGTCCGTTATCCAGTGTGGATTTCATACAGGTGAACTGTATTCAAGAATTGGTCTGACAAATGTTTTGTATGCTCTGGTTAGTAGATCGGTGTTTCTAGAGAAAAAGCTGCGTAGAATTAAGTTAGTGACTCCTAAGTGCTTTTTTGGCAATGCTGTTGCAGTGGGCTCTGGCACTTAGGTAATTGGAAATGAATACTCCAAGGTGTTTGACTGAGTGAGGGTCCTCTGCGAGTTCAGTTTGTCCAAGTGTGTATTTAGTATTCAGATTCTTTTTACCAATGTATAGGACAGAGCATTTGTTGGATGAGATTTGGAGTTGCCAGTTATAGCCCATTCAGCTACATGGTTAAAGGTCCTTTTGAAGGGTAGAAGTGTTATCGGAGGTATTAAATAGTTTAACATCATCAGCACTGTAATATTGTCATAGAGATCGTTTATGTAGAGTATAAAGAGAGTGGGTCCTAGGACACTGCCTTGGGAAACGCCACTGTTAACTGGAGCAGGATTAGATATGGCATTACCTATTTTGGCCACCTGTTGTCTGTTTGACAAGAATGCTGATATCCAATCGTACAGTGGTCCTGAGATGCCATAAGATTTTAGTTTCATAAGAAGTTTGTCATGAACTACTGAATCAAAGGCTTTGCAAAAATCCATGTAGATTGCATCGATTGATTTATCCTGGTCAATTTGGGTAGTCCATATGTTTTTGCAGTGTAAGAATTGCAGGTTGCAGGATAATTTTTTCCTGAAACTGAATTGTTTGTTGGAAAGTAGATTATTTGTTTCAAGGTGGAGTGTAATGGATTGGTTAATGATAGATTCTATGACTTTGCAAGTGGTGCAGGTCAAGGAGATTAGTCTATAATTTTCAACATTGTTAGGGTCACCTTTTTTGAAGATTGGGATGACTGGCTAGTGATCAGAGTTTAGGTAGGGAGCTAGTTGTAGAAGATATTTTGAAAATTATGCTTAGGGGTTCAGCCAGAGTTGAGGAGAGTTTTTTAAAGAAGTATGCACATAGTCCGTCAGGTCCGATAGATAGAGATGGTTTTAGGCTGTACAGTATAGTGATTTTTTAACGTTTTCTTCAGTAAAGTTGATTTGTGTTAGATCATTGAGGTTTGTTGGGGTGCAACTAGGAGTCTTCGGAGAGGGGCGGCATACAAATCTAATAAACAAACAAACAAACAAATAAATAATATAAAAATAAAAATAAAATAAAATAAAATAAAATAAATGCTGAGCATGAGCCATTACTGTTCACAAAGACAGAGCTGAAGAAGTTGTTAAAGAGGTTGGCTTTAATTGTTTCATCGATATACTCTCTGTCATTTGGTATCATAAGTGGTGGGATGGATCTAAGTCTTTAAGTTTATTGTTTATAAAGTTATAGAAGGCACGAGTTTTATATGATAGTTGGTACATTCAGTCTTTATTTGATGACATAAATTTATATAGCGTTTTTAAAAGTTTGCAACATAGCCTGTTTTGTTTTTACGCCAAAGAACCTTTTTTTGGATTGTAGCTTTCTTATTTTTATGGGTAATTTATTTCTCTTGGTTTTGGTGAATATTGGAAGTACATGTAATTTTATGACTCTTTGGATTTCAAGCAGAAATATATTGTAATAGTCATCTACAGTGATACAGCCGTAGAATATTGTGTTCCAATCAAGAGAGGTCAGATTCTATGTCATAGACGGCCTTTTTAAAGATTGGTTGTCCTGCCTTTGGGGTTGTTTATGAGAGGATGTACTATACATTAAGGTAAAAATTGATTGTGCTGTGGTTAGAAAAGGGTTCTTCCTTAGAGTCCATAAATTGAGTGTAAACTGTTGCAGAAGATAGGTCTAGGCAGTTGTTGAGTATGGTGTTGTCAGTAACTAGTTGCACTAATGCTAGGCTAGTGATAGCATTGTAAAGGGTTGAATGAATGGTTTCAGTTGTGCATTCATTTAGAGACCAGTTAATAAGTGGTAGGTTTAAATCACCAAGAAATATGAGGGGATGTTGGTAGGAGGTTGCCCATGTTAGTAGTGAGGTTAACTTCTTCACATGTGAGATGTCGTAGTCAGGGGCTCTATAGCATAGGAGGAAGTGGAGTGTGGTGTCTAAGGTTAGTTCACAAATAATAGCTTCTGGGAGGTAAAGTTCTTGTTTAACTTGGATTTGCTTTAGGTCGAGTGATTTCTTGTAGAAGATTGCAACTCCACCTCCTCTAAGGGTTTCGCGATCAGATCGAAAAACGTAGTAGTCATTTGTAGTGTTAATGGAGACAGGGAGGGATGCATTTAACCATGTTTTGCATATAAATATGATGTCAAATTTGGCAGTTTTTAGTAAGAGAAGGAGTTCGGGTATCTTGTTAGCAAGGCTTCTTGAGTTTATATTTAATGTTGGAAGTGGTTGATGATGAGGATAGCTTTAAACAAATAAATAGCTTTACACAGCCTGTTATGGTCTGAAGTTTGGATGACATATGGCATATGTTCAAAAAATGCAATTTATTTTGTTTTATATAACCTCTGACCAACCCACCATCACCGCACTTTTCCCTCTCATAATGACCCAAATAAATGTAGCATACAAAAATATGAACTTAGCCCGTGGCAGACTGTACCAACCCTAAGGGGCAAAAGCGTTATCGAAATGAATTTTAATTTAAAAAAAGAAAAAAAAGAAACCCCAAGCACCTATTAACGGACATTCCCCTCAAAATGCGCCTAATCACTCCCCCCCCCTACGAGCAACCCAAACACAGCAAACCGTCCCTCAGCTTCCCCTTCTCTCCCCCCACCTCCACCCCCCGCCAGCAAAATCCGCGCATGCCCTCGCAGGACCTCGCGCCAAAGCCACGCCTCTTACCTGCGTCAAAAGATTTTTGGGGAAGATCCTCGGCGTCCGACGTCGTCCTGGCAACAGCCGCGTCACCCGATTCCGGGCTTTGCCATTGGCCCGGGAGAATTCGCGAATCCCCGAGAAGGCGGAAGCGGAAGCCGCACGTGGAGCCGGCGAGTAAGAAGCCGCCGCCGCCGATTCTGGAAACTTCTGCCTATTGTCATCGGGAAGTCTTTTTTTTTTTTTTAATATCCCTTTCGCTGGAGGTGGCGAGTTTCGCGCGCGGGTGGAGCGCGCGAGCGTGGCACGTCTTCCCGCAGCGGATGCGAGAGGCTCACACCCCCCACCACACACTCTCCATCCCGCATCTCGGACTGACTTGGGAATTTAAAGGAGGCAAGCGAGCCGGGTGCAAATCCTTCCCGGGAGCGGCCGGTAGAGCTGCCCAGTCATGGCTGTGGTGGGCTTCGATCTTGGCTCGCAGAGCTGCTACATCGCGGTGGCCAGAGCGGGCGGGATAGAGACCGTGGCTAACGAGTTCAGCGACCGGTGCACTCCGTACGTAAATCCGGGGCGGCTGAGAGATGGACGGTGTGGGTGTGTGTGTGGGGGTAGCGGGCTGCCAGGCGGTGGGTGAGTGGGTGGGTAGGGGGAGGCAGTCCGTCCGCAAATAACGGCACTCGTCAACTCGGAAACGTGGAAACGAACGTGAGGTGTATTTATGGGGGATGCTGCAGATTTCATCCCACCCAGGTACTGCGGCTGACATTCCAGGTTGACGTGGAGCTTCATTTCGCCAAGAATTGGACCCGGCTAAGACTAGTAACACTCCCTTTTTAAAAAAATAAAATAAATATTATTATTATTATTATTATTTCAGTACAACACAGCAAATGAGATCACTATGCTGAATTTCATATTTCATCACCAGTCGGGCGCTTCCCAAGCACCTAGGACTGCGTGATGTAGCGGTGAATTATGTTTGCCGATCCCAGTAAAGCGGCCTTTTGCAATTGACAGATGGAGATTTTGTCAATTCCGATGGTTTTCAAATGTCCACTGAGATCCTTTGGTACTGCGCCCAGCGTGCCAAGTACCACTGGGACCACTTTCACTGGCTTATGCCAGAGTCATTGCAGCTCGATTTTTAGATCTTCATATTTCACTAATTTCTCTAGCTGCTTCTCCTCAATTCTGCTATCTCCTGCGATTGATTATTATTATTATTATTATTATTATTATTATTATTATTATTAATTAAATTTGTATGCCGCCCCTCTTGGTAGACTTGGGGTGGCTCACAGCAGTAATAGAAAAACAATATACAATACAAATCTAATAATTAAAACTAAAAACCCATAATTTAAAATACATGCACACAACATGCCATACATAAACAATATAGGCCTGGGGAAGCTATCTCAGTTCCCCCATGCCTGAGGGCAGAGGTGGGTTTTAAGAAGTTTGCGAAAGGCAAGGAGGTTGGGGGCAATCCTAATCTCCGGGGAGGAGCTGGTTCCAGAGGGTCGGGGCCACTACAGAGAAGGCTCTTCCCCTGGGTCCCACCAGACAATATTGTTTAGTGGACGGGACCCGGAGAAGGCCGACTCTGTGGGACCTAACTGGTCGCTGGGATTCGTGTGGCAGAAGGCGGTCCGGGAGATATTCTGGTCTGATATTCTGCTCCGATATATATAAAACTAGTAATGCTCCCTTTTATATATATATTGCTGTGAGCCACCCCGTGTCTACGGAGAGGAGCGGCATACAAATCTAATAAATAATATAATTGTAATTATATTTATATATATATATATATATCGGGGGTGAGGGTTATTTTGGTCTTCTTGGGGCAGTTGATCGAATGGGTCACTATCTAGATCCGACCATGAGTGATTGAGAGAGATGGATGATTTCATTAAGGGCTATTAATGTATTCTTAAATTGTCTTTTAATTGTTGTTTTTTATTGTAAGCTGCCCAGAGTCCTTGTGGAGTTGAGCGGCATTTTATATATAGATATAGATTATGTGTATGTATGTATATATGTATGTATGTATGTATGTATGTATGTATGTATGTATGTATATGTATATATGTAACATATTTTTGCTGATAATGAAAAGGAAGGGAGATTACTATAGATCTATTTCGCACTTATTTGCCTTCATCAGGTAGCCACACCCTTACTGGGATTTGAACCTGTGGCTCTGTCTTGTAAGGCAGTGGCCTTAGCCTCTAGGCTACAGGCTCATCTCCTGTATCAGCTTCCACAAAAACACATACACACACAAAAAACCCCACATATACATACATATATACATACACATATATACATACATAAATACATATATATACACACAAAATCCACATATACATATATACATACATAAATACAGTGTGTGTGGGTGTATCTTAATCAAGCTGTCTCTTCCACTATCTCCCCCCTTTTAAGATGCCCTGTCACATATCTATCCCCTGTCACATATCTTTTCATTCAAAATTCTGTGTGTAAGGATGTTGTTGCAGGTTGGTATCCCTTTTTTTGTAAAGCCAGTAGTAAAGATTTCTCTGGAGTAGTCGTGCCTACGAGCATCCTCGCTCCTTGCCTTTCACCGTTAGGCAGAAGGCCATTTCCCCTCTTTAAAAAAAATGATCGGAGCACATGGCTGCACCTGTCTTTCAAGAAGATGGATTCACCCCCCTGCTGTTATTTTTTCACCTCATCGGTGTAGCTTTATTACACCCCTTCTGTATAGTTCGTGCAGGGAAAATGAAATGAACCAAACCCCCACCCACCCACCAAAACCCCATCCCGCCCTCCCAAATTAGCAACGAGCAGAGATGCTATATGACTGGCGGATCTGTAGGATGACATCGGCATTTTATTGTTGTCTTTTCTCTTTGGGTGTTAAGTTCACAGAAGTGGGATGCTGCTGCTGCTGCAGTATCTTTTCACAATTTGTTGCCTAGGCGTACATACTCCCTGGATAATGAGCTGCTTCTGTTTGTGAAGGAGGTGGGAGTGTGGAGGGTGATGAGGGAGGTGGAAGGAGGAGCCTGCTGGTTTCAGAGGAGGCATGATAAACCGGAGGATTAGGCCAACTTCAAGTAGAATCTGGAAGCTTCTGGAGTTTTCCATTACTAGATTAATATAGGAGGTAAAAGACGGGGAAACACTTCCTATCCCCCCCCCCCCCTACAAGGATTTTCCTTTGGCCAGGTAATAGAGGATCTTCTAGAAAAACAAAATCGGACTGACATGTTCATGTTATTGGGATGTCTACTTCTTTGCATATTCCAGAGATTATTGAGATGTATTCCTTGACACCAGCAGGGATTAAATTCAGATTAAATTCATGATCCTCTATTATTATTATTTATTATTTATTGGATTTGTATGCCGCCCCTCTCCGAAGACTCGGGGCGGCTCACAACAATAATAAACAACAGTGTAACATTAAAACAAATCTAATAATAAAAAGATATATAAAAACATAAAATATAAAAGCCTGGGGGAGATGTCTCAGCTCCCCCATGCCTGGCGATATAGGTGGTTCTTGAGTAATTTGCGAAAGACAAGGAGGGTGGGGGCCGTTCTAATCTCCGGGGGGAGTTGATTCCAGAGGGCCGGGGCCGCCACAGAGAAGGCTCTTCCCCTGGGGCCCGCCAAACAACATTGTTTGGTTGACGAGACCCGGAGAAGGCCAACTCTGTGGGATCTTATCGGTCGCTGGAATTCGTGCGGTAGAAGGCGGTTCCGGAGGTATTCTGGTCCAATGCCATGAAGGGCTTTAAAGGTCATTACCTACACTTTGAATTGTGACCAGAAACTGATCAGCAGCCAGTGCTGGCCACAGAGTGTTGTAGAAACGTGGCCGAATCTGGGAAGCCCCACGATAGCTCTCGCGGCCACATTCTGCACGATCTGGAGGTATTATTAGGTATTTAACACTTTAAACTCCAAAGTTGTGGATTTAATGGATTGTATTTTTGGAGTGGAATAGGTAATGTTTATAAACAAGATGAAAAGAGGTGGTCCTAGTTTGTAAAGGGAGTGATTGGATACAGTACTACTAATTCAAAGAAATAGGTAGACAGTGACATTTCTTAAAGGGTCTATGATATGCAAGTTGCTTCCCTTGCACGCAGAGTTTCAGTGTGTAATTAGCATGCTTTATAATTTTAATCTCGGTGATATGATTCCTCATTGTTAGTTTTTAACTTTAGGATGATTGTTCAGATGTTCTAATCTTAACCCTAACACTTAGCCCATTAAACCATAGTTTTAGTTTAACCCAATAAATCAGAGTTAGATATATCTTTATTCTTCTTGATACCAAGGTATAAATAGAGATGTATAATTTGTTCTAGGCTATAAAGGACCCACTTGGTTTTGGGATGCTTGTACAAGTCCTCAAAATTTATGATGGGGCCTGGAGAAGATCTCTTAATTTTGTTTACTTAATAAATGAAATTAATATGACATTCATATCTTTTAATATTCTTATTTGGCAGTAATATATTTAACAATTTTCCATTTATGTCATGTTAAAAATAAGGCTTTGAAACTTGTAGAGGTTAATGGAGTTATATTTCAAGAGCCACATGTGGCCTTTGGGAACTCTTAAGCTAACTGTTTAGGAAGTCATTGGAAACTGTAATTTAAAAAATAAGAAAGTGATGAACCCTTCACTGAATTTAGAATAAATATTAAGAGACTGAACAGTTTTCATTTCTTAATTTTAACAAAGCTATTTTGAAAACGGTATTACAACATTCATTTATTCTTTATGACGTTGTCTAGTTTGTTTCCGAAAACTATTTCATATGATCCATTAAATGAAGATTGCACAGCATAATTTTATCACTGCTGTACAAAAATAAGCACTGTATATTATGAAGGACACAAACTCAACCCAACTTTCATTCCCAGATTGTGCCTTCTATAATTTAGTGGACTGTTTGCATACATAAAACACAGCTGTCTTTTGATTTAAGCTGGTTTTTTAAAAAATCAATTAGTTGAGTGTTGCCCAAAATCCTTCCTTGTTTCTCTAAACCACAGATGGTCAAACTCACAGCATCACATTGCTGCCATGTGACATTTCACAATATTTTCCCTCTTCGCGGAGCTGGGGTAGTGTGGCCTGCTCATGATGCTTCAGGGCTGCAGGTCGCCAGTTTGACGTCCCTTCTCTAAGTCATGATCAAATATAGAGAATTAATAATAATAATTTATTGGATTTGTATGCCGCCCCTCTCCGTAGACTCGGGGCGGCTAACAACAATAATAAAAACAGCATGTAACAATCCAATAATAAAACAACTAAAAACCCTTATTATAAAAGCAAACATACACACAAACATACCATGCATAACTTGTAATGGCCTAGGGGGAAGGAATATCTCAACTCCCCCATGCCTGGCGGTATAAGTGAGTCTTGAGTAGTTTACGAAAGACAGGGAGGGTGGGGGCAGTTCTAATCTCCAGGGGGAGTTGGTTCCAGAGGGCCGGGGCCGCCACAGAGAAAGCTCTTCCCCTGGGGCCCGCCAAACGACATTGTTTAGTCGACGGGACCCGGAGAAGGCCAACTCTGTGGGACCTTATCAGTCGCTGGGATTCGTGCGGTAGCAGGCGGTTCCGGAGATAATCTGGTCCAATGCCATGTAAGGCTTTAAAGGTCATGTCCAACACTTTGAATTGTGACCGGAAACTGATCGGCAACCAATGCAAGCCACGGAGTGTTGAAGAAACGTGGGCAAATCTTGGAAGCCCCACGATGGCTCTCGCGGCTGCGTTCTGCATGATCTGAAGTTTCCGAACACTTTTCAAAGGTAGCCCCATGTAGCCCCAGTTTAAATAGTCAATGTTGTTAGATTGATATATGTTTCTAACTACATTATTGTTAAGATTCTTCAGTAATTTTAACACATCAAATATAAATCTTTGTATAAAATAACTATAATTTTAGAAATTGTTCTTGTTAAGGTATCTGCACTGTTGGCTTGTTTATAAATTCTTCAGAATTTTCAAGGAAATATTAAGTATAATGACTTAGTGTTTTTACACCTTTGTATATAACATGAATAAACTTTCCAATGATGTTGTTTTTTTTATATTTCAGTTCCGTAGTGTCATTTGGGTCCAAAAACAGGGCAATTGGACTGTCTGCTAAAAATCAGGTAAGTTGCATTCTAAAAACAACAATATAAATGTTATTTGTATCTTTGGCATACAAATTGGACAGTAGTGTAATTAATATACACAGTGGTATTTATGGAGAACTGTAAAGCACAAAGTAAATACATGGTTTTGCTGTACTGTCTATATCCAAGAACTAAATCAGAAATCCAAGATTTCATACCATAATAATAATGTTTCTTCCAAATATGTTGTATTTCCAGTATACTAGTTTCATCAGATCTACATCTACAACAGTTTCATGAGATTTGTAATAATAATAATTGGGGCAGGAAAATAGAAATATTTCTTCTCTCCTTTTGTCCATCAATTTACTATTTTTAATTAGCAATGGTAAATGAAGTGTGAAATTTTTTTAACCACTGATATTACTGTCTCCTTTTACAGCTAATTACACATGCTGACAACACAGTATATAATTTCAAACGGTTCCATGGTCGTGCATATAATGATCCTTTTATTCAGAAGGAAAAAGAGCATTTGAGCTACTATGTAGTTCCGATGAAAAATGGGAGTGTTGGAATAAAGGTGAATATGTCAGTATTATAGTTACAACTTCCTGAGCAAAAACCAGTTGTGAAAAGGTTATGGAGATGAAACAAAAGAAGCATTGACATGCTTTATATTTCAAAAGAAAGTTTGGGAGGGGTGTTGGAAATTCAGTGTCTAAAAAGAAACAGTAAAGTGTTTGAAGTGCTACATAACTTACTTCCCTTGAATTTCTGCAGGTAACATATATGGATGAAGAGCATTTGTTTAGTGTGGAGCAGATAACAGCTATGCTCCTGACTAAACTGAAGGAGACAGCTGAAAATAACCTTAAGAAACCTGTAACAGATTGTGTTATTTCAGTAAGTAAATTGACTAAATTTTAAGTTGAAGTGTTTTTATTTGTTTAATAGTTTCTCAAATAATGTAAGCAATTTTGAATATCACTTGAATGATCTGAAGGCAGGGTAGAACTGTATGGCAGGAATGCCTAACCCTCGGTCCTTGGCTCAATACTGGTCTGCAGCTTGTTGGGAATTGAGCCATGCAAGCGGTAGGTGAGCGCATGAAACTTTATTTTCATATGCACCAGGTTGTGAATGCAAAATCATCCCCTCCACCATAACCACCCTGCATCGCTTCTGGGAAGAGCTGGAAAGGTTAGGGACTGCTGCTATGTGGAATGCTTGCAGTTGTGCTCTTGATGAAAGAAAGTTGATATTGACATTAACATCTAAATGAAACATTAAAATCTGAATGAATCCCATGATAGTATAGGATTTGCATTGGAATCTTTCATTCTCGAAAGACCAGGGTATCATGCTCTTTGTATAATATAGGATGCACTTGGGGAAAAGGAATCCTCAATCTGAGTATTGCATTGGCAGTTCTGTGTTAGCAAAAACTTCAGAAGAGAAGGATTTAGGGGTAGTGATTTCTGACAGTCTCAAAAGGGGTGAGCAGTGTGGTCGGACGGTAGGAAAAGCAAGTAGGATGCTTGGCTGCATAGCTAGAGGTATAACAAGCAGGAAGAGGGAGATTATGATCCCCTTATATAGAGCGCTGGTGAGACCACATTTGGAATACTGTGTTCAGTTCTGGAGACCTCACCTACACAAAGATATTGACAAAATTGAACGGGTCCAAAGACGGGCTACAAGAATGGTGGAAGGTCTTAAGCATAAAACGTATCAGGAAAGACTTAATGAACTCAATCTGTATAGTCTGGAGGACAGAAGGAAAAGGGGGGACATGATCGAAACATTTAAATATGTTGAAGGGTTAAATAAGGTTCAGGAGGGAAGTGTTTTTAATAGGAAAGTGAACACAAGAACAAGGGGACACAATCTGAAGTTAGTTGGGGGAAAGATCAAAAGCAACATGAGAAAATATTATTTTACTGAAAGAGTAGTAGATCCTTGGAACAAACTTCCAGCAGACGTGGTTGGTAAATCCACAGTAACTGAATTTAAACATGCCTGGGATAAACATATATCCATTGTAAGATAAAATACAGGAAATAGTATAAGGGCAGACTAGATGGACCATGAGGTCTTTTTCTGCCGTCAGTCTTCTATGTTTCTATGATACTAATCCTTTAAAATGAAAAATAACACAAAGTGCTACTTTAGTATACAAAACAGGTGAAAAGTAATATCTAATGATTTCCATTTATTCATTTATTATTTTACCTTTATAACTTTACAAATAATTCAAGGCAGCAAACATTCCTAAAACTCCTTCCTCCCTATTTTCCACACAACCATCACCTTATGGGGTGAGTTGAGCTGAAAACAATGACTGGCCCAGCAGGTTTTCGTAATATCAAAAATTGCATGTTGAGTAGTTGTGCAAGTTACAAAGACTTAAATTCTATATAATAATTTTGCTATAAGTGAACCAGGTTGGTGCAGTGATTAATGCATTAGGCTAGAAACTAGGATTTCTAGCCCTGCCCAGGACATGAAACCAGTTGGGTGACCTTGGACCAGACTTAAGAATGAGGCAATGACAAATTCTGAAAAATCTTACCAGGAAATCTTCAGGGACTTATCCTGGCAGTCTCTGAAAATTGGACACAATTAAAGTGGGGGAGCATTATATATAACAAATGATGTTTTGCCTGTAATCAGTTTTAAAAAGTTTTTTCAGTTAGAATTCTATTAATGTTGTTTTTCTTTAATGTAAATGTTTCTTTAATGTAATGTTTTTTTTATAACATTTAATGTAAATGTAATAAACTAAAAACAGTGCATTATAAGGGAATTTTGAGGTTTTTGGAAGGTATACTATAAACTCTTAGAGCTTATTTTTTCATAGTCCTATCAGGAAGAGAAAGCATTCTTACTAAACAAAAACGTTAATGATACCTCCAAAATTATTCTCCTTTTCATTGACTAAAAAATAAAAAACAAGTCGCTGAGTCCACCTTTTCTTCCTTAAGTTAGTTTGCCTTACTGAAATAGGTTAGCTTTTTTTCCAACAATTGCTTATATCAAACAAATATCATTTGTTTTAATTTCTAATTTAAGCACTGATTAGTACGTTTCTAAAGAGAAATGATTTCACTCATGAAAAGTGAATGTACTTGTGGATGACTTTATGGCTAGTTAAAATCATGTGACTTTTATTTCAGAGAAATTGAGTTTTAAAACAAAATATTTCCCCTCATGGATATCTGGTTTACATGGGCATAATTGCTTTCTTCAGGTGCCATCATTTTTTACTGATGCTGAAAGAAGATCACTGCTTGATGCAGCTCAGGTTGTTGGGCTAAATTGTCTCAGACTAATGAATGATATGACAGCCGGTGAGTAATTTAAGTTCATTTCACATTTATTTCTAGCATAATCTACACATGTGCACTTAACTGGTAATAATTTTAAATAATAAAACAATATTGAAACCTGTTCTGCTTTGGGCCTAACAGATTGGAACAAAGAAGCCCCCATGAGCAAAGGATTCAATTCAAACACTTTTATATGGTTAAAGATGCTTTGTACAGATAGGTTCATCCTCTTCAGAATCTGTCACTAGCTGACCTGGTCACGGACCACTCACAACACAACCAAGATAACAATGGAATAATAATCCCTTGCAATAATACAAATGCTGCACCGCTCGTCAAGATTGTTAGTTTTCTGAAAGGCCTTTAGGATGGGCATTGATCTGATTTTAGTGGTATGAAGCCACAAGAAAAAGACACTCTGCTGTGCCAGCCCCCTTAATCTCTTGTTAATATGCAACTATTTACAAATTTTGTCTGGGAACATGTGCTGGATGAGTTGTTCCCACATGATGGTGGTCCAGAAATTAGCTAGGAACCAAACTAAACAGGCTTTTATAAATTAAAAACCAACAAGTTGAATTCCACATTTAGTTGTTGGTTTTTATCTATCCACCCACATTTAGTGGCTGGAAATACAGCTAGTCCTTGACTTATGACCACAATTGAGTCCAACATTTCTGTTATTAATATATTTTGAGCTTTGACCCCTCTTATGACCTTTCTTATCATAGTTGTTGAGCAAATCACTGCAATTGATAAGTTAGCAACCTGGTTATTATGTAAATCTAGCTTCCCCATTGACTTTGCTTGTGACAAGGCTGCGTAAAGTGATGACATGATCTTGGGACAGCAATGGCCATAATCATGAAGCAGTTGCCAAGCTGCTGAATCCTGATCACATGGTCGTGGTCACGGGGATGCTACAAAGGTGGCAACTATGGAAAATGATAAGTCACTTTTTTCAGTGCTGTTGTAACTTTGAACAGTCACTAAATGAGCTGTTGTAAGTTGAGGACTCTCTGTAAAGCATCTCAATATTTGAAGCCCTCAACTGGTTCAGTTTAGCTTCCATTGGTATGCCAAATTAACATACTCACTGCACTTTATTGGAACTCGCCTTGAAGACCATCTGGAGCTGGTACAAAATGTATCTGTCTGCCGACTAGCAAAGGTGAGTTGATACAGCTTGCACTGCAGGATCTGGACTGGTTGTGTACATTTCCAAGTCAAGACATTCAAATTCTCTCCCGTGTTAATATAATTGATATTCTAGTTCTGCCCTGTAAAGAACACAGACTTTCTCAGCCTAATGTTTTTCATATATGTTAGATTACAGCTGCATCATCCCTCACTTGCGTTTTACTGGGCACAAGCAAGTTAACAATTATTTCTATTTCATTTTGTTTTACAGTGGCCCTGAACTATGGGATTTATAAGCAAGACCTTCCAGTTGCAGAAGAGAAGCCACGAACAGTGGTGTTCATTGATATGGGTTATTCAGCATTTCAAGTATCGGCCTGTGCTTTTAACAAGGGAAAACTCAAGGTAAACAGAGATTAGAAAACAGAGCAAAGTTGACTTTATATGAAGTCCAGTTTTATGGATGGTCCAAAGAAGGGCCATTAGTGAATGTGTTGGATTAGATCTGTAGAAATGTAGGTTGACATTTATCATTCAACCACAGGGATCATTGGGTGACTTTTGACCAGTTATTCCTTCTCAGCCTCTTCTTCCTCGCATTTTTTTAAAAAAAATTAGGGTATAATGAGAGTATATTCCAATACATCCCTGCCTTCAGCTTGTCTAGGCATTCTAGAGTAAGAAAATGGAAGTGGGGAAAATGGGGGGTATCTATGCATGCTTGCAAAATGTTGCATTGGAATTAATATAATTAATAGTCTCTGTTGTAGAAATCCATAACTTGATTGGATAAATGGAAACTTTTGATCCCTGGCAGTACTGTTTGTCATGCCTTGAAAACACTAATAAATCCATTCTTAAGCATTGACTTTATTCTTAAAAGAATGTTAGGTCATAGGATCATCTCTTTGGCTTAATATCTGTATTGAAAATGTTTCATACATGGATAATAACAGTATGGATGATAACAGTAATTCACATTCCATTTTGTTTTCCAAATTAGGTTCTTGGCACAGCTTTTGATCCCTTTTTGGGAGGAAAAAACTTTGATGAAATACTAGTGGGTTACTTCTGTGCAGAAATAAAATCCAAATACAAACTAGACCCCAAATCAAAAATACGAGCCCTCCTTCGTTTATATCAAGAATGTGAGAAGCTGAAAAAGTTAATGAGCTCTAACAGCACAGATATTCCACTTAACATTGAATGTTTTATGAATGATACGGATATCTCTTCAAAGATGAATAGGTAAGAGATGAATGTGGCTAGAGTTATTTAAAAAAAATCATTTTGCTGGTTCAGGCTGCGATCTAGCTGTTCTGTCTTTTCCCCCACAGTGGCCAACCAGAACACTGAATTCAGTAGAATTTTCTTTCTCTTGCTCATATATTTCTGTTCAGTTCATAAATATGGAAGCTGCCTCATACATAAATTACAGTTGGGAAGATGTTGCTGTCATGCTGAATCCATAGAGACCCTGTTACTTATGATTTCCCTTTGTACTCTAGGAGCTCATCAAATTTATAAAAAACTAATGTTGATGTAGATAAACTTTGTTTTGAGAACACTGTCTTGGTTATGGGCATCTTATTTTTTGTCATTGCTGCAAAGAATTATTCTCCACTACTTTTGGGGTTTTGCTTTGATCCAGCTGTTCAGAAACTTACTACTCATTCCTTTGTTTGCATGTGTTGTTGTCTATAGCGTACATAAACATGCTAGGTAATCTACATTCAGAACACAAATGACAACGTTAGCAATTTCCTTAGTCTTCCCAACAGGCATTTCAGAATACAGTGGTACCTCTACTTAAGAACGCCTCTACTTAAGAACTTTTCTAGATAAGAACCAGGTGTTCAAGATTTTTTTGCCTTTTTTCAAGAACCATTTTCTACTTAAGAACCCGAGCCCGGAAAAATTTCCCAGGAAATTTGAGAGCGGCACGAAGGCCCGGCCAGTTTCCTGCCATTCCCCCTTTAATCCCGGCCATCTCGGGCTTTTCTGGTCTGCCAGAGGAGCCTTTCGGTGGTCTTAAGGAGGCTTTGGCAGTCCAGAGCGAACAAAGCATTTTCCTTTCTCTGGGCGCTTGGAGAGGGAATAAACCTCTGCCACCGCCCAGAGAAAAGAAACGCTCCCTTTGCCCTGGGCAGTGAGCGAGAGGAGAGGAGAGCCCTTCAGCATGGGAAGGAAGAGGAAGCAGGTAGTAGCAGGCGCCTTTCAGTCGAAGAAGTGGGAGGCTTCCCCCTCTCGCCTGCCTGAGTTTCTCTGGCGCAGTGTATGGGAGGCAGCCTCGTGCCGGGTGTATGGGAGGCGCATGCTCCTCACCGCCTCAGAGTCCCTCTTTTTATTTTTTTTAAACATTTTTAGATTCCCCTCACCTAACCTTCTTCCTTCAGCAGCGACTCTCCTCCTCCTCCTCTTCTTCCTCCTCCTACCACCCAAATTCCGAGCTTTTATTTCTTTCCTAATGGGTTTGCACACATTATTTACTTTTACATTGATTCTTATGGGAAAAAATGCTTCTACTTACAAACTTTTCTACTTAAGAACCTGGTCACGGAACGAATTAAGTTCTTAAGTAAGAGGTACCACTGTATATTATTCTTAGTACCTTCTTACTATTTTAATAAAGCTGTAGGTTCAAGTAAACAACCTTTCAAAGCTAACTGAGGTATTTGGAACGTTGAGCATTTGTTGTGACATTTTATCACATGGGCATTGTTACGTAGTTGTCAGGAATGGTTTAGTCTCATTTTAGAACAGGTTAAGGTTGGTCTGTTCTGTATTTAACTGGCTATTTTTGAAGTTAGAATGGCCCATTCTTGAACCAGCTGAAAATTTGGCACGTTTTTCATACTTATTTACATATTTTTATTTTAGGTCCCAATTTGAAGAATTATGTGATGATCTTCTGCAAAGAATAGACATTCCCCTTCGTTCCTTGATGGATCAAATCCAACTCAAAGTAGAAGATATAAATGCTGTTGAAATTGTGGGTGGAGCCACACGTATGCCAGCTGTTAAAGAGAAGATAGGGACGTTTTTTGGCAAAGATGTCAGTACAACCCTGAATGCCGATGAAGCTGTTGCAAGAGGCTGTGCTTTGCAGGTATTTTCAGGAAAGCAATTTTAAAATCAGAAGTAGGACTGGATGGAGAAATGTGTTTAATTTTGTTCCCAAACTCATCCAAATCTATTTATGGCCTTTTTTTTGCATGCAAATTAACAGAAAACAGAAGAGAACAAGGGTTAAGTTAACCTTATTATAATTGCTTATTTGAAGTGTGTACTTAACCAACTCTAGTATTTATGGACCTTGTTTGGATACTGAACAATTGCTTATTGTGGAAAAAGTCTCCATGGAAAAAGAGTTTGTTTAAAGTCAGGCTGAAGCAATAAGAAAGCTTTAATCAGTACTGATTTATTTTCATAAAGTGGATAGTTTCTAAGAGAAAAAAATTTGGAAGAAACTATTAGGCATGACTAATGCTTAAATAAATTCTGTAACCTTTTCTCTCAAGTTAAAAATAGGGACCTGATAAAGATATACCTGGAATCCAGTAGAAAAAAGTCCCCTTTCTATAGGGATTGTTCGTGTAAAAACATGTTCTCCTGAACCACTCCCGTGTTTGTCTTTTCTAAAATAGCTTTAATTTTTAAGCAGAAAAACAAACAAAAGCAAGAATCTTTTGACATGCCAAACCCTATTAAGGCTATTAGTATTAATTTAATTTAGTTTGTGGATTCATATCATCATACTCAATTTTAAACCATTCTTTTTTTAAGGTTATGCAAAAAAAACACCCCCTTTCATAATTGCAGTTTTAGACTAATGGGATTATCTGGAAATTTTTGCTCTGTGGATAATAGTAAGTTTAAATAAAAAATTAGTTAATAGTATTTATTGGAAAAATATTCCTTTGCTGAAACTGTGTTGAAATTAAAAATATGATATTTTACAAATCTCCTTTATGATATTAGGCTCATAGTTCCCTCTAAGCTGAGCAGGTGAGCAATCGCTCACTTAAAAATCATCATCAACTCAGAGTTTTCCAAACCTGCCCAGAAGCCGAGAGGGAAATTTTATTATTATTTCTGTGTCGCACAGTCCCAAAGGGACTGCCGCTCAGACACTATACTTTTCCGCCCACCCCCAAAAAAATTTAGAGAGAACACTGATTAGGCTGCATAATAGTTATCCAGAACACTGTTTTTTCAATCAATAAAATTATCAATTCTCACTTTCTTTTAATAAGCTATTTTAATCTGACTTCTTGGAAAGGAAATAACAAAACATCTTGTATTGCATTTTCATTTTCCAGTGTGCAATTCTGTCTCCAGCTTTTAAAGTTAGAGAAATCTCCATCACAGATGCAGTTACGTTTCCAATATCATTGTTGTGGAGTACAGAGACTGAAGATGGGGATGGGTGAGTGATAACATCAAATTTCATGTTTCTCTGCTATAGCCCTGTAATGTAAATACTGCCTCTTAAATTGAAGCGATCACATTTGACTGAATTCTTACAGAAGCATCAACCAAAAAATTAAGTTATAAATAACAGTATGTTATTGAGTAGTTAGTGATCCCAGTTCAGTGCTAAGCACATGAGGTGAAGACAAATTCAGAAATCTCTTGATCTCCTGTCATATTTTTTGTAATCATTCATTCATTCAATTTATACAGCCATCTATATCACCAAGACTTGTAATGCAATATGTAAACTGGAGCAGGTTTTCTTTCATTCTTGTTCAGATACTTTTCAAAATGTATTCAAATTCATTTGTCACAATCATCTGTGACATTAATAAAAAATTTCTATTAAAAAAAATCATCTGTGACATTGATTTTAATATTCAACCTTTTAGACAATATAAATTTGTCAGTTGTATGTTGCAATTATACTAAATCTTTCATATGACAATAACTTGGCAGGTATGAATACATTGCCAGGTTCAGATTTTAATTATCTTATTGCCTGAAGCTTCAGCTCATTTGCATTGGATTTTCTGGAATATATATTTACAAAAGGGATTTCTCATTAAAAGAACTCTTGAAATGAGTGGGAACTATGCAGGCATACTTTATTAGCTTTTTATTTGGTTCATGCTTGATAGTAGAACCTCATAATAACAAAATCCATTTATTCTCGGAATTATTAACAATTGGGGAAAGAGTATACACTGAAATATTGTACTTATGCACAAGAATTGAAATGTTAGATTATTCTCTAACTATATCCAATTAGTGTACAAGGGAGAGACTAAGATAGGCTGTTGGAAGGAGTAAAAACATGGCTGGCCAGGAAGGACATCTTTGTGACATCAAAGCTCCGCCCATGGAATTCCCTATTAGGATTCCCCACCTCCTTTCCTGCCTCCCGACCGGCCCGACAGCTCCGCAGCTCTTTTGAAAAGCTAACAGCCGGGCGGCGGGGCTTCTCAACGTCCTCCTGAACCCAAATGCCGACCCCGAACTTTTGCCGAACTTCCGGGTTCAGCGTTTGGGAGAACGCCGAGAAGCCCCCCGGCTGTTTCAAAAGGCGATAGCCGGGCGGCGGGGCTTCTCGGCGGCCTCCCGAACTCCGAACCCGGAAGTTCGGCAAAAGTTTGGGTTTGGCACGGCCACCTGAACCCGAACTTTTGCCGAACTTCCGGGTTTGGCGTTCGGGCGGCGGGTTCGTAAGACGGAAAAAGTTTGGAAGAAGAGGCAAAAAATTTCCGAACCCTGGGTTCGTATCTCAGATTGTTCGTATGGCGAGGGGTTCGTATCACAAGGTACCACTGTACCATCCCAAAGGCTAAAGTGAGTCTTGAAATTGAGGATCAAACACTATGTATTAGCTTCTGTATTTTTTATTTAATATGCATACTATTGGATTATAATGGGCAGTCATATAGGATTCAGGAATAAATAGATAATTAAGCAGTTAGGATCTGGCAGAGCAATAATAATTCAATAAAACTACTTTCACATAACTACCTCCAAATCCTTTCCCTCTTTAATCTAACTAGGATTCATGAAGTTTTCAGCAGGCATCATGCAGCTCCTTTTTCCAAAGTCTTGACATTTTACAGAAAAGGACCATTTGAACTCCAGGCATTTTATTCTGATCCCAGTAATGTCCCCTACCCTGAAAAAAAGATAGGTAAGTGGTTGTGTATGTAAGAATCTCTAAATGTTTTTAATATGATATCACCTACAAAAAGATATTGACAAAATTGAACGGGTCCAAAGACGGGCTACAAGAATGGTGGAAGGTCTGAAGTATAAAACGTATCAGGAAAGACTTAATGAACTCAATCTGTATAGTCTGGAAGACAGAAGGAAAAGGGGGGACATGATCGAAACATTTAAATATGTTAAAGGGTTAAATAGGGTTCAGGAGGGAAGTGTTTTTAACAGGAAAGTGAACACAAGAACAAGGGGACACAATCTGAAGTTAGTTGGGGGAAAGATCAAAGGCAACATGAGAAAGTATTATTTTACTGAAAGAGTAGTAGATCCTTGGAACAAACTTCCAGCAGACGTGGTTGGTAAATCCACAGTAACCGAATTTAAACATGACTGGGATAAACATATATCCATTGTAAGATAAAATACAGGAAATAGTAAAAGGGCAGACTAGATGGACCATGGGGTCTTTTTCTGCCGTCAGTCTTCTATGTTTCTATGTTTCTATGATTGGATATAGGAGGAATATTTGCAATATTTGGCAATTCTGACCCATGCCAGGCCAGGGGTGATTTGTCTGTGAGAGAACATACCCTGCTCTGAGTTTGATTTGCTTCCAGAATCTGTAAATCGTTTTAAAATGGCCCAGGCCACAGAATGAAGCAGAACATTCTGGACTTTCCAGGAATGATTTGTTCCTCAATCATAAAATGTTCATATCCTTGGTATAATATTGATTGATTGATTGATTGATTGATTGATTGATTGATTGATTGGATTTGTATGCCGCCCCTCTCTGGAGACTCGGGGCGGCTAACAGCAACAATAAAAACAGTGTACAATAGTAATCTGATGTTAAAAACGATTAAAAACCCATTAATATAAAAACCAAACATACATACATACATACCATGCATAGAATTGTAGAGGCCTAGGGGGAAAGAGGATCTCAATTCCCCCATGCCTGATGGCAGAGTTGGGTTTTAAGTAGCTTACGAAAGGCAAGGAGGGTGGGGACAATTCTAATCTCTGGGGGGAGTTGGTTCCAGAGGGCCGGGGCCTCCACAGAGAAGGCTCTTCCCCTGGGTCCCGCCAAGCGACATTGTTTAGTTGACGGGACCCGGAGAAGATCCACTCTGTGGGACCTAACTGGTCGCTGGGATTCGTGCAGCAGAAGGCGGTCCCTGAGATAATCTGGTCCGGTGCCATGAAGGGCTTTATAGGTCATAACCAACACTTTGAATTGTGACCGGAAACTGATCTGCAACCAATGCAGACTGTGGAGTGTTGGTGTAACATGGGCATATTTGGGAAAGCCCATGATTGCTCTCGCAGCTGAATAAATTAACACCAACAAAAATAACTTCTGTAGGAAAGGACTTTAACTATGTCCATAGACAATACTGCTCGACTTATATCGACAACGGAGCCCAAAATTTCTCCTGCTAAGTGAGACAGTTCTTAAGAGAGGTTTGCCCCATTTTATGAACTTTATTGCCACGGTTAGTAAGTGAATCACTGCAGTTTTTAAGTTAGTAATGTGGTGGTTAAGTGAATCTGGTTTCTTGTCAGAAGGTAGCAAAACGAGATCACACGACTACAACCATCAAAAATACAAACCAATTCCCAAGTGGAAATGCTCGACTACTGTAACGCTCTCTACATGGGGCTACCTTTGAAAAGTGTTTGGAAACTTCAGATCATGCAGAATGCAGCTGCTAGAGCAATCATGGGCTTCCCTAGGTATGCCCATGTTACCACCAACACTCCGCAGTCTGCATTGGTTGCCAATCAGTTTCCAGTCACAATTCAAAGTGTTGGTTATGACCTATAAAGCCCTTCATGTCATCGGACTAGAATATATCTGGGTCCGCCTTCTGCCGCACAAATCCCAGCGACTGGTTAGGTCCCACAGAGTCGGTCTTCTCCGGGTCCCGTCGACTAAACAATGTCGTCTGGCGGGACCCAGGGGAAGAGCCTTCTCTGTGGTGGCCCCGACCCTCTGGAACCAGCTCCCCGCGGAGATCAGAATTGCCCCCACCCTCCTTGCCTTTCGTAAGCTCCTTAAAACCCAACTCTGTTGTCAGGCTTGGGGGAACTGAACTACTCTTTTCCCCCTAGGCCTATACAATTTATGCATGGTATGTTTGTATGTATGTTTGGTTTTAAATAAGGGTTTTTAATTATTTTAAACATTAGATTTGTTATATGCTGTTTACTACTGTTGTTAGCCGCCCCGAGTCTACGGAGAGGGGCGGCATACAAATCTAATAAATAAATAAATAAGTATCTGAAATATCATATGACCATAGAAATGTTCACCAGTCGTAAGTGTGAAAAAAGCCTTAAGTCACTTTTTTCAGTGCCATTGTTACTTTAAAGATCATTAATGAATAGCTGTAAGTGGAGGACTACCTGTATGTGTTTATTTTACTGTTTTGTTTATGTAGCTAAGTGAATTCTGAATAATGAAATAGCAGAGTTGTATATTTTTTGTTTGTAACGTGAGTATTTATAGAAAATCCTCAAAACTTGCAATAATATATTGAAAACCATTGTGCCATATGCTGTTTCTGTACTCACTGATGCTACTTAAACAGATCTATGTAGAAATGAAATATTTAAAAGAAATAAGACAATCAAGTACTTTAGAAGCTATAGGCCCTTTTGATAAAATGAAAATAGTTTTTCCCCCATAGAATTATAGACCAATATGTTTGGCAGAAAATTGATTTGCTGCTTATAAACATAATAGCAGTATTATAAATTTCCATCTGTTCTGAATTCCATTATTGTTACTTAGCATACTTATGTTTAACATATCTTAGCATTCATAATCAGAACAGAAATTCATTTGGAACATTACCTCTGCAAGAATAAAATATGTCCTGGTAATCCTCCACTTTGCAACATACAAATTAAACCAATAACAAGATTATATAACATATCATGGGCGGCATGGATTTTCTATCTCCCAAAGAAACAAGTTGCTGTCAGTGTTCCCTCTAATTTTTTGGGGGGGTGGGCGGAAAAGTATAGTGTCTGAGCGGCAGTCCCTTCGGGACTGGGCGGCACAGAAATAATAAATAAATAAATAAATAAATAAATAAATAAGCAAACAAACAAACAAACAAATAAAAAACCCACCCTGTGTTTGCCTCAGAGAATTTCAAAATAAAATACTGTACTGTGTGTCTATAACAGTGAGCTCATAATAGGGCAACTCTATCAATATCAAAATGCCACTTAAATAGTTGAGCTAGTTTCAAACTAGATTTTGATTTTCTTTCTCTCTTCCTTACTCCCATTCTTTTTTCTTTCTCTTTTCCTTCCTCTCTTTTTTCTATCTGTTTCTCTCTCTTCCTCTCTTCCTCTCTCTCTCCTTCCCTCTCACTCTTTCCCTCTCGGCTTCTGGGCAGGTTTGGAAAACTCTGAGTTGATGATGATTTTTAAGTGAGCGATTGCTCACTGCTCAGCTTAGAGGGAACTATGGTTGCTGTAGTAAACTCTAAAATCTACGTGCTTTTGGAAATCTAACTTTTCTTCCATATTTGTGATTGTTTTCTTGTATTCAGGAAAATACATTATCCAGAACATAGCAGCTCAGAATGATGGAGAAAAAACGAAAGTTAAAGTTAAAGTTCGCATCAATTGCCATGGCATTTTTAGTGTCTCAACTGCATCAATGGTGGAGCAGATGAAAATAGAAGAAACTGAAAGTCCCAATATTGAGGCTGAAATAGAGCCTCAGAGTCAAAAACCTGAGAACTGTGATGTAAGTTGGTCTCGTCCTGTAGAAAATTTAGAATTTTCTTTATTCTAGAAGATGGTAGCATTTCAAAACATAATAATTAAAGGGCGTTAAGGGCGGGTCAGTTAGAAGATTTTTTGCTTCTTGAGCTCTTCCAAATTTTAAACCAGGGATGGATAAAAGTACCAAGTGCAAGAAACTGTTTAAAACTGAGTTTAACTTGAAATGGGCTTTTAGTTTAACCAAACAAATGTTTGCAAACTTATCAATAGGGAACAACTATTGGAGCAGTACAGTTATTAGAGTGTAATTTTTATTTTTATTTTCCTCAGTAAGGTACAGTGGTACCTCGTGATACGAACCCCTCGTGATACGAACCTGGGGTTCATAAATTTTTTGCCTCTTCTTACGAACTTTTTTCGGCTTACGAACCCACCGCAGATCGCAAAATGGCGCTCCGCCGGGCGCCGCCGCCCGGCTGTCACCTTTTAAAATAGCCGGGGGGCTTCTCTGCGTTCTCCTGAACCCGAACGTTTTGGGTTTGGGTTTGGGAGGCCGCTGAGAAGCACCCGGCTGTTTCAGAAGGTTACAGCCGGGTGGCGCCTCTTGGCGGAGCGCCGTTTTTGCGATTGGCGGCGGCGTTTTCGGCCGATCTGGAGGCTGGAAAGGAGGTGGGGAATCCCAATAGGGAATTCCATGGGCGGAGCTTTGACGTCACGAAAGTTTGGGTTCGGGTTCAGGAGAACGCCGAGAAGCCCCCCGGCTGTTTTAAAAGGTGACAGCCAGGCGGCGGCGCCCAGCAGAGCGCCATTTTGCGGGTTTTTTTCTTTTTGCACGCATTAATCGCTTTTACATTGTTTCCTATGGGAAACAATGTTTCGTCTTAAGAACTTTTCGCCTTACGAACCTACTTCCGGAACCAATTAAGTTCGTAAGACGAGGTATTACTGTATTTTGAAATGTTAATCCCCAATATCTGAGGGCACAATATTATCTAGTAAACTCCCATTATCTTATTGATAGACTACGAATTCTATATGTTACGAGTTCAAAGTGTTGAATCCCTTCAGCTATGAGTCTCAGTTAACAGTAATGGAGGGAAATGACATTTTGTAGTGTTGTTATCAATCACAATAGCTGATTGATACTGAGTGACAATTTTTTCTGCACCTGTCTTGGAATAATTCAAATGCGCCTGGATATGAAATAGCTTATTCATTAAAAGAAGGCATTTTCAGCTCAAATCTGGGAAGAGGGATAATTCTGCAGCATCAAGAGGAGAGTTAGAGATTGTGATGAATTATATAATTTGCTTGGTGTTAGTGATTCATCTATCTGGCAACATTGAAGAGATGCTTAATGGCACTTTGCTCTCAAGAGATGAATTTCCATCCATTTTATGATGCTTATGTATGTAGAAATCCTCTATCTTGTCTTTCAGAGGTATCAAATGTTAAGTGTTTTTTGCTTCCTTAATGGCTTTTTGTTGTTACATTTTCACATCTTTTGTGCCTGGGCTCTCATTTCAGAAGAATATCCAGCAAGACAACACTGAGGCTGGACCTCAGTCCCAGGTACAAACAGATGGTCAGCAAACATCACAGTCTCCCCCTTCTCCTGAGGTTCCCTCTGAAGAAAATAAAATCCCCAGTGGTGAAAAAGTGAGTGTCTTTTCAATGGGTTCTGTTGCGGGGGAAATGTAACTATGTAAAAGTAATCTCATATAAATGATAATCTTCTAGTAAATCCGCATTAGCTTAGATCTCATGGAGGTGTAATGTTGAAATTACACCCAAGAGAAAATTACAGTATTGGGACAAACTGGATTCTGTTATACTGGGATTTTTTTCTGTTAGGCCCTGATGTAATTGCGGTATTGTATTATTCACTCTAGGGAAATGAAAAGAAAAGTGATCAACCTCCAGATGCTAAGAAACCCAAAATAAAAGTGAAAAATGTTGATTTGCCTATTGAAACTAATTTAGTATGGCAGCTTGGGAAGGATCTGCTGAATATGTATATTGAAACAGAGGTATGTTAAATTATCTTCAGCATCCCTGTTCTGTTTTTTCCGCTTAGTTGCAATTTTGGTTCTAGGGAATGTATTGAGGCTAATTATTAGCTGAAAAAAATAATTGAAAATGAACATTTCACTGATCAGTTATATCAGAGGTCCCCAACCTTTTTTGCACCAGGGACCGGCTTTAAGCTAGACCAGTTTTCCATGGCCCGGTGGGGGGGGGGGGGGGGAGCTAGCTGTCAGCGGCGCCGTAAAAGGGGCGATCAAGAGAGGAATGGGTGAATGAATGGACGGAGGGTGGGAAGGAAGGAAGGAAAGAGGGAAGGGACAGGAACAGAAGAAGGGTGCAAAGGAAGCAAGGAAAGGTGTGAAAGGGGAGAGTAAGAGAGGAAGGAGTGAAAGAAGGGAATGAGGGAGGAAAGAAGGGAGGAAGGAAAAGGAAAGCAAGAAATGGAGGGAGGAAAGGAAGGAAAGAAAGAAAGAAGGGGGGAAGGGACAGGAACAGAGGAAGGAAGCAAGGAAACTTATGAAAGGGGAGAGTAAGGGAAGAAGGTAGGAAGGAGAAAGAAAAGAAGAAATAGAGGAAGGGAAGGTAAAAGAGAGAAAGAAAAAGAGCAAGAAAGAAAGCAAGAAAGAGAAAGAAAGAAAGAAAGAAAGAAAGGCAACTTCAAAGAAAGGCTCACTGAGCATCTCTCACTCTCTCTCTCTTTCTATCCCTCTTTCTTTCTTTCTCTTCCTTTCTCTCTCTCCTCTTCCTTTATCTCCTCTCTCTCTCCCTCTCTTTCTCTCCCCCCTCTCTCCCCTTTCCCTCTCTCTTTCTCTCTCTCCCTCTCTTGCTATCTCTCCCCACTTTCCCTCTCTCTTTCTCTCTCTCCCTCTCTTGCTATCTCTCCCCCCTCTCCCTCTCTCCCTCTCCCTCTCTTTCTCTCTCTCTCCCCCTCTTTCTCTCTCTTCTTCTCACTTTCTCTCTCTTGTTTTCTTTCTGTCTCTTTTGCTTTCTCTCTCTCACTCTTTCTTGTTTTCTTTCTCACGCTCTTTCTCTCTCTTGTTCTCTCTCTTGCTATCTCTTTCTCCCCCCCTTTCTCTCACTCTCTCTTTCTCACTTTCTCTCTATCTTGCTGTCTGTTGCTATCACTCACTCTCGTTCTCTGTTCTTCTCAGCGGTGACGCGCGCACGCCCTGCCCGCCTCACCTTTGCGAGAGCACTTTCGCCCCGGGCTCTCAGCAAGGGGGTTTGCAGGAGAGGTGGGGCCGGCGAAGGTGATATTCAATGTCGGGGGCGCACAGGCGGTTGCACGCGCTCCCTATCTCCCTGCTAGCCCACTCGGAATATTCAAAATAAGAAAAGCCTTCGCCGGCAAAGGTTTTTCTTATTTTGAATACTCCGAGTGGGCTAGCAGGGAGATAGGGAGCGCGTGCAACCGCCCGTGCGCCCCCGACATTGAAGACCTCCGCTGAGAAAAGCCTTTGCCGGCATTTCCTCTCGGCGTCAAGGAGGCGCAGCGGCGGGCGGAGAGGGAAGGGGGGGGGCAGCGGCGTCCCTCCTGGCCTTGGCGGGCCGCCCGACCCTCCCCACCTCCTGCAAACGCAGCGGGCGGCGGGGGGAGAGCGAGGAGCCGGTTCCGGCGGGTGCGGGGCTTGGCTGGCTGGCGGGGGGAGCGCCGCTGGTGGTGCGGAAAGGCCGAGGGGGCCCTGGCGCCGCGGACCGGCTGAAAACCCCCAACGGCCCGGTGCCGGTCCGCGGACCGGCGGTTGGGGACCTCTGAGTTATACTGTTGAGGATGAGACTATGTTGATTTTTAATATCAATGATTTGTTTGTTTATTTATTTATTTATTATTAATTTGACTTCTATGCCGCCCACTCCCAATGGGACTCACAGTGGCTCACAGCAATATAAAACTACAGTACAATATAAAAATAAGTCAGATATTAAATATTACAACAATAAAACCCCATTATAAAAACCCACAAGGCAAACAGTCCAATCAACATACCTGCATACCAATCATGCACAATTTGGCCAATACAAATGTAATATTCACGGCCCCCAGGCCTGCCGGCAAAGCCAGGTCTTCACAGCCTTTCAGAAGGCCAGCAGGGTAAGAGCAGTATGGACATTGGAGGGGGGGGAGTTGGTTCCATAGAACCGGGGCAGCCACAGAGAAGGCCCTGCCTTGCAGTTCTGCCCACCTGCATTGCTTAGCTGATGGGACCTGGAGAGGGTAAACCCTCTGAAATCTTATTGGTATCTGAGACGTATGCGGCAGGAGACGGTCCCGTAAATAGTCTGGTCCTAAGACATATGGGGTTTTATAGGTAATAACCAACTCCTTGAATTGTGACCGGAGACACATCGGTAGCCAGTGCAGCACATGGAATGTTGGTGTTATATGGGTGTATCGAAGTACACCCATGATGGCTCGCACAGCTACATTCTGGACTATTTACAGTCTCTGAACACTCTTCAAGGATAGCCCCATTATTATTAGGGTAGCGCATTGCAATAATCAAGATACAATTTTGTTGATACAATTTTACTCATGTTTAGGGTTGTTGTCCCTGACACTATGGGAAATTACTGTGCAATCTTGAAACCTGACTGACTAGGTATTTTAGACCAAGTGTAGTTTCATTTCTTCTCCCTCCACGAGTGGCAGTTGACTTAGTTAAATCAGTTCCATGTACAGTATAGGAGGGGCATGGAGTGCAATGAATGTTCAGCCTTTAGAACTTACATTTAGTTGGTTGCCAAATTTTATCTCTCAGTGTATATTGTAAAAAAAAATATTTTATAAATGCTCAAAGCCCACAATAGGTGCTGTTGACACTTGATGCTGTAAACCTGGTCAATATTTCTGGGCATGTTTTTAGATACTCTCATTATTGTCATAAATTTCTTGTGTGCGCTAGAATCCTGTTTACTGCATTATTATCTATCAAAGTGAGTGTTTAAAAAGAAAAGCACAGCTTTGCAACACAGAATGCATTTTGTGAATCATTCATTGAGTTGTAAATAAAGGCTTTGAAGGGATTTAATTGAAGAGGCAATTATACTGTACCACTAAAGACTGATCTGATTACTGGGTTTTTTTGTAAACAGGGCAAGATGATCATGCAGGACAAATTGGAGAAGGAAAGAAATGACGCAAAGAATGCAGTCGAAGAATACGTTTATGATTTTAGAGACAAGCTGTCTGGATCCTATGAAAAATTTGTGTGTGAGCAGGTAGTTGTTTTATTTATTTAAAATATTTCATCCAGAATGCCAGTTTAGGATATTTACAGTGCACTAATTAAATATAATTGCTCATTGCATATGCTGCCTTGGGATTCTCTGGGTAGAGGTGTAACATACTATGAAGTATCAGATTAAAAAAGGATAATCCTTTTAATTTAATTCTCCTTTAAAGCCATTTAAATCTGCTTTAATTGTTATGGTCACAGCTTTCAGTGGCAAATTCTTAAGTTTGCAATAGCATTTTGGATTCCATTGTTCAATTTCTATTCAGCAAATCTACCTCCCTTCTGCTTGTGTATTCATTTTCTTCCTAAAAATGTATTAATATATTAAACATATGGAAACATATGGAAGGTCTTAAGCATAAAACGTATCAGGAAAGACTTCATGAACTCAATCTGTATAGTCTGGAGGACAGAAGGAAAAGGGGGGACATGATCGAAACATTTAAATATGTTAAAGGGTTAAATAAGATCCAGGAGGGAAGTGTTTTTAATAGGAAAGTGAACACAAGAACAAGGGGACACAATCTGAAGTTAGTTGGGGGAAAGATCAAAAGCAACGTGAGAAAGTATTATTTTACTGAAAGAGTAGTAGATGCTTGGAACAAACTTCCAGCAGACGTGGTTGGTAAATCCACAGTAACTGAATTTAAACATGCCTGGGATAAACATATATCCATCCTAAGATAAAATACAGAAAGTAGTATAAGGGCAGACTAGATGGATCATGAGGTCTTTTTCTGCCGTCAGTCTTCTATGTTTCTATGTTTCTTAACATGTATTAATTGTGATTATTATTTTATATATGATTAAGAGCAATTTTATATTATGAATATAACTAATCCAACTATTAGCTGGTGGGCGGTGCTGTTAAAAAATAAACTACTTGTTAACTCTTGCTTAGGATCGCCAAAATTTTTCTATACTGCTGTCAGAAATAGAAGATTGGCTATATGAAGAAGGAGAAGACCAAGCTAAACAAGTCTACATGGACAAATTGACTGGATTAAAGGTATAGCTAACTTTCATTTTATACGTTGGATTTTAAAAGTGCTATTGATTGCTAAAATGGCCCGTTTCTATTCTGATCTCTTTTAGAAATTTGGTACTCCCATTGAAATGAGATATCAAGAAGCAGAGGAGCGGCCAAAGCTGGTAGAGGAACTGGGGCATAAACTTCACATATATGCTGGGATTACAGAGGAATATAAGAACAAAGTATGTAATTGCAGTTATAGTACATACTTGAACTGTGAAGTGCTCTAAATTCTCTTTGTAAAATGTATTCAGATCAGTGGTGCATGACATTACTTAACAGTTGATAATTTTTTTTACAGCTTATGGTTATATAGACTCCACTGCTACAAAAACAATAAATTGTAAGAAATCCCAGATTTTAGAGGATTGTTTATTTTGTTTGTTTTTTCAAGTATGTGTTGTGATTCAGTCTGAGGCTCCTCAGGGAACGGCTGGAACTCTGCCGGCTTCATGCTCAGAGGGGGAGGACGAGGAACAGGAGGAGGAGGAGGAACAGGCAGACGGGGAAGAGGAATGTCAGGACGAGGACGAGGGAGAACAGCCTGAGACCCCCGGGGGGAGCTCTCCCCAGCGAGTAGCCTGGAGTCATTAGATGAGAACGCACAAGCCATCATAGATATGAGGCAGAGAAGGGCAGCACAACGAAGGGGACAATTAGCCAGGTATTTCCATCCCTAATAGGCAGCAGCTGGGTTTGGGTGTGGTTCTCCTCAGAAAGGTTGAAAAGGCAGGCCCGCCCTTCCTGTATTGTGGAGAGTTATCTTTTGGGAGTCCTGTGACCTTGCTTCGATCCTTGGCGTCTCTGATTCTGGCTTGTGGCCTCGAAGGCTGAAAACTTGGGAGAGGCGTGGGTTTTATTATCTACAGTGGTGTGTGTGCCAGCAAGAAGCCTGTTGTATTGTCTGGCCGTCGTGACTTTTCTGTGAAGCTTCATAGCATTCCAGTTTGTAAGAACAGTTTTTGTTATCTGTGTTTGTTTTCAAAGATATAAAATGACTTTGCTTTTTGCCAGCATGTCTGGCTACTCTTTTTAGTTGGTGTTGACGTCTGGGGGAACCCAGACAGAACAGTATGTATTGGGGTATACAAAGGTATAATAATATTTATATACATGATACTGAAATGCCATGACTATCATTCTGGTACAAGACAATAGGGGGACACAAAATAGAAAACCGAGTTTTAATAATTAGGCTGAACAATTAGGTGGGGCTACTTTTGGTATATAACACGCGCCCAGGTTTTCACCTCTTGGGGAGTAAATGGATGCGTCTTATACTCCGAAAATATGGTACTTTTTACATTAATTTATATTAACACATTTTGGTCATTGCAACCACCTATCAAGCTTTAGAACTGTTTTTATTTCCATTATCCTTATATTTGTGTGAATACTTGTTTTCGCTTAAAATCTGCATAAAATTTATGTTTGTGAAGTTGAAATATTGATGAATTAAAAGTTTTATGAGAAAATTAAATGGAGAGGGAACAGTTTTTCTCAGTGCAAGAACCATGAGCAGGCTATTTTAAAGCGAGAAGATGTAATTTAATGTGAATTTTATAAATGAGGACCTGGATTGTGGGGGCAATATACTGGCTCTGTTAAAAACAATGCTATTGCTAACATGTTGTAAGCCGCTCTGAGTCTCAGGAGAAGGGCGGCATAAAAATCAAATCAATCAATCAATCTGTTTTCTAACCTAAAACAGTGATCCCCAACCTTTCTGGCTTGGTGGACCAGCAAGGGGTGGGATGGGGCAAAGAGATAATGGTTCTCTGTGAGTGGCACAACTCCATGGAACTTTGCACATGAACAAGCATGAGCGCCTGCCACTCGTGCAGATGGAGCTATGTGTACGCGCATGCTCACCCACCACTTGCACAGTCTGGTTCCTGTCCCAGGGGCTGGGAACCCCTGATCTAAAATATAACAATCTAATGTCTCAGTAAGCTACAGTTCCCCAAAAATCTCCACAATTTAGAGATTGCTTACCTTCCATGATAATGATAATAATAATAATAATAATAATAATTATTATTATTATTATTATTAATTAGATTTGTATGCCGCCCCTCTCCGTAGACTTGGGGCGGCTCACAACAACAATAAAAACAATATACAGTGTAACAAATCTAATAATTAAAAGAAAGCATCTAAAACCCCGTCATTTAAAAAACCATACAACACAAGCATACCATACATAAAACTCTGTAATCCTGGAGGAGGTGTCTAAATTCCCCCACGCCTGGCGATATAGGTGGGTCTTAAGCAATTTACGAAAGACGAGGGTGGGGGCAATTCTGATCTCTGGGGGGAGTTTATTCCAGAGGGTTGGGGCCGCCACAGAAAAGACTCTTCCCCTGGGGCACGCCAGACAATATTGTTTAGTCGATGGGACCCGGAGAAGGACAACTCTGTGGGACCTTATCGGTCGCTGGGATTCGTGCGGCAGAAGATGATCCCGGAGGTATTCTGGTCCGATGCCATGTAGGGTTTTATAGGTCATTACCAACACTTTGAATTGTGACCGGAAACTGATCGGCAGCCAATGCAAGCCACAGAATGTTGGAGAGATGTGGGCGAACCTAGGTAACCCCATAATAGCTCTTGCGGCCACATTCTGAATGATCGGAAGTTTCCGAACACTTTTCAATGGTAGCCCCATGTAGAGAGTGTTGCAGTAGTTGAACCTCGAGGTGATGAGGGCATGAGCGACTGTGAGCAATGACTCCCTGTCCAAATAGGGCCGCAACTGGTGCACCAGGTGAACCTGTGCAAACGCCCTCCTTGCCACAACCGAAAGATGTTGTTCCAATGTTAGCTGTGGATCAAGGAAGACGCCCAAATTGCAAACCCTCTCCAAGGGGAGCAATAATTCCCCCCCCCCAGGGTAATTGACAGACATGGAATTGTCCTTGGGAGGCAAAACCCACAGCCACTTCGTCTTGTCGGGGTTGAGTTTGAGCTTGTTGACACCCATCCAGACCCCAACAGCCTCCAGGCACATCACTTCCACTGCTTCGCTGATTGGACATGGGGTGGAGATGTATAACTGGGTATCATCAGCATATTGATGATACCTCACCCCATGCCCTTGGATGATCTCACCCAGCGGTTTCATGTAGATGTTAAATAGCAGGGCGGAGAGGACCGACCCTGAGGCACCCTACAAGGGAGAGACCTAGGGGTCAACCTTTGACCCCCCATTAACACCGACTGCGACTGATGTTTACTTAAGCAGCAAGCCAACATAACAAGCAATCTTATTTCTTATATAATAAGTCAGAAATTTGGGTGTATGAAAGTATGGCCTTGTAATAAGTGGCTTTGCTGAGACTGAATGGAAGGGACAGGAAAAATATACATGATGAATTTACATTTTGAGTTTAAATTAATTACGATTAACTTATTTATATTTTATAGTCATCCATGCCCTGGTCACCTCTCATTTGGGTTATTATAAGTTATTCTACATAGATCTGTCTCTGAAGAGCATCCAGATGCTTCAGTTGACTCAAAACGAAGCAGCCACATTGTGAAAGCTGCACTGGTTGCCAATTTGCTTCTGGGTACAATTCAAGGTACCTCTATCTTATCATCTCTAAAAGCCCTACATGGCTTGTGACCCTGTTATTTGATGGAACATCTCTGCCCAATTCTGGCCAATAGAACAGGGTTAAAGGGTTAAATAAGGTTCAGGAGGGAAGTGTTTTTAATAGGAAAGTGAACACAAGAACAAGGGGACACAATCTGAAGTTAGTTGGGGGAATGATCAAAGGCAACATGAGAAAATATTATTTTACTGAAAGAGTAGTAGATCCTTGGAACAAACTTCCAGCAGACGTGGTTGGTAAATCCACAGTAACTGAATTTAAACATGCCTGGGATAAACATATATCCATTGTAAGATAAAATACAGGAAATAGTATAAGGGCAGACTAGATGGACCATGAGGTCTTTTTCTGCCTTCAGTCTTCTATGTTTCTATGTTTCTAAAGCAGAAGGCAGGACAGATAGCAGGTCACAACTATTGCAGATCCCAACAGGGAAGTACATCTGATGTGATCTCAAAAAAAGTTTCCTGCCACTGGAACATCATTCTTTCAGGGATGAGATTGGAACCCACATTATTTTTCCACAATACCTTGAAGGGCATAGTTTTGTCAATGGGTTTGGGAGCCTCGGAGCTTATCAAGTGACTTGTCTGATTCTGTTACTGCTATGGAGTATGATGGGGGATAGCCTGGAATTAGGGAGGGCTATATAAATTTAATAAATAAATATTATTGACTAATAAAATAGCCCTTAATTGGTGAACAATAATATTAGTGCTGATAATTAAAGCTTGAGATGGCCTTGAAAAAATGCCTATATCAATAACTAACATGTTGCATTTTTGTTTCAGGATGAGAAATATATTCATATTGATGAAAGTGAAATGAATAAAGTTGAGAAGTGTATCAGTGACACAACAGAATGGCTAAACAACATTATAAACATCCAAGCCAAACAAAATCTTGATCAAGATCCTGTTATGCGTGCAAGTGAAATCAGAAGACAGCTGAGGGTAAGTTTTAATTACGATGCAGATCTACATGTTTTTAAAAAAGCTTCCTTGTAATCACATATGTTTTTTATGATTCATTTTTCTAATTTAAACCTGGTCTGAATAAAAAAAGGACAGAGCATAACAAATGTAATGGTATTAACATAAAATAAAACAGTTCCACTGTCTCTCCTCATTTCCTATATAACTATTGCATGCCAAAATGAGGGAGAAATTGAGCAAGATAAAAATGAATGATGTCTGGTATTAGTTATTTATTTATTTAATTTCTACATGTATGTATTGTGATTTCATCAGTTATTGAGAATCAATAGGGCTCCTACATTTGTTAGTAAACTTGCACTGCAAAATAATTTTAGCATTACTTTCAGAGTCATTACATAGAATAGAATAGAATTTTATTGGCCAAGTGTGATTGGACACACAAGGAATTTGTCTTGGTGCATATGCTCTCAGCGTACATAAAAGAAAAATATACATTTGTCAAGAATCATGTGGTACAACACTTAATGATTGTCATAGGGGTCAAATAAGCAATGAAGAAACAATATTAATAAAAATCTTAGGATACAAGCAACAAGTTACAGTCATATAGTCCTAAGCGGGAGGAAAAGGATGATAGGAATGATGAGAAAAACTAGTAGAATAGAAGTGCAGATTTAGTAAAAAGTCCAACAGTGTTGAGGGAATTATTTGTTTAGTAGAGTGATGGCGTTCGGGAAAAAACTGTTCTTGTGTCGTGTGCAGTGCTCTGTAGCGATTTTTTGAGGGTAGGAGTTGAAAAAGTTTATGTCCAGGGTGCGAGGGGTCAGTAAATATTTTCCCCGCCCTCTTTTTGACTCGTGCAGTACATAGGTCCTCAATGGAAGGCAGATTGGCAGCAATTGTTTTTTCTGCAGTTCTGATTGTCCTCTGAAGTCTGTGTCAGTCTTGTTGGGTTGCAGAACCAAACCAGACAGTTATAGAGGTGCAGATGACAGACTCAATGATTCCTCTGTAGAACTGTATCAGCAGCTCCTTGGGCAGTTTAAGCTTCCTGAGTTGGCACAGAAAGAACATTCTTTGTTGTGCTTTTTGATGATGGTTTTGATGTTAGGTGACCATTGTAGGTTTTGAGATATGATAGAACCTAGAAATTTGAAGGTATCTACTGTTGATACTGTGTTGTCTAGTATTGTGAGAGGTGGAAGGATGGAAGGGTTTCTCCTAAAATCTACCACCATTTCTACAGTTTTTAGTGTGTTCAGTTCTAGACTGTCACACCACAAGATTAGTTGTTCAACCTCCCATCTGTATGTATCCCATCTAACTCAAGCCTAAATAAAAGCAAAATATTTGCTTTTTGGACTCACAATGAAAGTTGCCTTTTGTCACTCTTGTAATGTTTCCCTCTTGTAGGAAATGCACAGTTTATGTGACCCCATTGTTAACCAACCAAAGCCACAAATAGAGTCTCCTAAACAGGAAGAGCCACCAGATACAGCTTCAATCAACAAAACTGAAGAATTAGAAGAAGAAATCAAAAACATTGAGACCATGCAACAGAATGGAAATTGCCACATGAACGAAAGCCCAGTTAGCATGGACTTGGACTAGACCTATCGCATTTCAGTGAGGAATTTTATTGTGGTAAAATGTATTATGTGATATTAGGGAAGATATGTTTGGGGAGTTATTTATATTTTGGAATTCTGTTGTATTATGTGGGGAACGAATATATTGACAAGCTAGAAGTTGAAATCATGTTAATTTTAAAAGGAAAATTGCCTTGGTAACTTTCAGATTCCTGTGGAATTGTGAACACTGACTAAAATCTTCTGTGCAGGAATTTAAACCTTTGTATCAATTAAGGCCAAAGTGTCTTGAAATTGTTGCAAAAGGCACCGCTCCTTTGAAATGAGTGCACTTAGACCTTTTGTAGATGCCAAGGTAGTTTTTCTTTTTGTCTCCAAAATTATTTGTTCCTTCCATTGAAAAGGCATTCGGTCCAAAACAAAATGAAAGCCAAGCTTTAAAAAAAGTTATTTCTATCATTGTCAAAAACATTTGCTAGAGGATGAGAAGACGTATGTGAAGCAGCATGCACAATTGCTTACATTTCATTTTCATGTGTGGAAAACCAGATGAAGGTATAATACATGGGTTTTGTTGTTGGTTCCTGTGATGCCTTTAGTGAGCTTTAATAAAGTTCATGAAAATGGTTACAATTCTTAAAACATTAGCTTTGTTTATTTGTCCTGTTCAATTTTCTACCTTTGTCTTGGAAGCTAATAGTAGGACACAATATTTTTAAAAGTCTCACTTAAAATTCAACCAAAATTGATTATTTTTTGCTGAACTGATTCCATCAATAGGCATTCAACAAATTCCACTTCGAGCCTTGGTCCCTATTTCTGGACCCTTAGGCACTCTAGCACATTAAGAATTGTCTATATAGTGAGAGGAGAAGTACACAAGCAGCACCCATTCTGTTCCTATGTCGCAAATCTAAATGTGATCCTTAGATTCTCCTCTCAGGGCCGAAAAGATTTACCGGTATATAAATCCCTATGGATCACAGTCTCCATTCTGTTTTCCCACTGTATGTACAAGCTGGGCTGAAACTGGCATATAGATCAAGTACAGTACAGCGATCCCTCGTTTATCGCAGGTGTTCCGTTCCAGGACCAGCCGCAATAAACGAAAAACCGCGAAGTAGGGACACTGTATTTACAACGTAATATAACGTTAAAAAATGCCGCCCGCCCATCACCCAGCGCTCCTTTTTCCCTGTGCCTTAAACTAGGAGAGAAGGGGAAGAGACGGGTAATTGTGGTGAGAGAGAGACACACCAGAGGAGAGGGTCCACCACAGAGCAGGTAAGGGGAGCGCAAAACACGCAAAGAAAGCAGGCCAGCTCGGCAAAGGAGGGAGAAGGGAAGAAGACTCGGAGCAATTGTCTGTTTTGCGGAGAGGCATTTTGCAGGCGGTGGGCAGGGGCGGGACATTTACGCTCCCCGGGGACCCGCCAGAGCAGCTCGGCAGCCAAAACAGCCCCCTGAGTTTCTAAACTTGGCTGCCGCCAGCGGGCTTGGCTCTTGCTGGCACTCCCTGTCGGCTGGGGAAAAAGGTAGTGATGGCCTCCCACCCTGTCCCACCCATCTGCTGGACCAGAATCGCAACAGAATGGCTCTGACAAAGCTTCGCCTCCAATCGGGGGTTGGGGAAAAGAGAGGAGCCTGTCTGAAGAAAACTGCTATTGTATATATATTTAAAATATTTTATAAAAACCCGCGATGCACCGAAGCAGCAAACAGTGAATCGCAAAGTGGCGAGGGATTGCCTGATTTAAGGGCAGTGAGAATGGGGGACAAAAAATGTAACCAGATACAGTGGTACCTCATGATACGAACCCCTCACCATACGAACAATCCGAGATACGAACCTGGGGTTCGGAAATTTTTTGCCTCTTCTTCCGAACTTTTTCCATCTTACGAACCCGCCGCCCAAATGCCAAACCCGGAAGTTCGGCAAAAGTTTGGGTTCAGGTGGCTGCCGAGAAGCCCCACCGCCCGTCGGTTCACCTTTTGAAACAGCCGGGGGGCTTCTCGGCGTCCTCCCGAACCTGAATGCCAACCCCGAACTTTTGCCGAACTTCCGGGTTCGGCGTTCGGGAGGCCGCCGAGAAGCCCCGCCGCCCGGCTGTCAGCTTTTCAAAAGAGCCGCGGAGCTGTCGGGCCGGTTGGGAGGCTCAAACGGAGGTGGGGAATCCCAATAGGAAATTCCATGGGCAGAGCTTTGACATCACGAAGACGTCCTTCCTGGCCAGCCGAAACAATGTTTCGTCTTACAAACTTTTTGCCTTACGAACCTCCTCCGGGAACCAATTAAGTTCGTAAGACGAGGTATTACTGTATTGGTAACTTCATTTCAGCTAAAATGAATGCTTAGCAACAGACTGGGAATTTTTGAAAGATAAAAAGCTTTCAAAAGAATCTTCATGAAAATGCAGCAAAAAATGCTAGAATTGGTGGACAGTGAGCAGCTGTCTTAAATTTGGGGTTTTGCCCATGCCCTTTTATGCATTTTATACATGATAAATTTGGGATAGGATTGTATCTATGTGTAGTAGCACATAAATTTTGTCTACTAAATCCAAAATGTTAAAGGCCTATTAAGTATTTTACTGTGGTAGTTTGAGGAAAAAAGAATTAATAAGAAGAAGCTGAGTAGATAGGTTAGGAGTGTAGTTTGAAAAAGAGGTGAATGTGCTTGAGTATTACACAGTAAGTAACAATGCAAAAAAGTTGAAAATGGAAAGTGAAATAAAGCAATAAACCAAGACTAAGGTTGAGGTCCACATTTTGTGAATAGTTCAAATAATAATTTCAACTGTTTCATTCAGAATATTTCCCTGTAACATTTCATTGATAAAAGCTAATGGCCAAAAAAATGCAACCACTGGAACAAGAGCCAATGCTACATTAGGAGTTGCGAAGATAATCTTCAAACATCCAGATAACCACAATATTTTTTATTTCTTTATTTGTATCACACTTGGGTAGTGTTTACCTTACCTTGTCACAATCAAAGTGTCTTTTGGTAGCTTACAGTATATAGAAGACAAGATTAAAACTGTCAGATTCCATATCCACGTAACAAGAAAACATTCAACAATCAAGGGATAGGGTTATAACTGCTAAAAAAAGAGGGAACACTTAACACAATATAACTCCAAGTAAATCAAACTTCTGTGAAATCAAACTGTCCACTTCGGAAGCAACACTGATTCACAATCAATTTCACACGCTGTTGTGCACATTCAACTATGTACAGAACAAAGTATTCAATGAGAATATTTCATTCATTCAGATCTAGGATGTATTATTTGAGTGTTCCCTTTATTTTTTTGAGCAGTATATTTATCTTCAACGTGCAGGCATATATACTCACAATCACTCAAAGTTATGAAATGAAATGTCAGCCTTGGACCGTGCTCCACCTTGTATGCCCACCTATCAGCTCCACCACTACCCCCATAAGCATGTACAGTGTTCCCTCGATTTTTGCGGGTTCTAACTTCGCAAATAGCCTACAGCACGGTTTTTCAAAAAATATTAATTAAAAAATACTTCACAGGTTTTTTTTCCTATACCAGTTTTTCTCACCCGATGACATCATACGTCATCGCCAAACTAATAATTTTTGCAAATAAATAACAAAAAAAGTAATTATTGTTAATAAATTTTGTTTAGAAATATCAGGATCACTGTGTCTTATTCAATGGTGAGTACCAGTAATAATGGTGGACAAATACCGTGTTTCCCCGATAGTAAGACCCCCCCGATTGTAAGACATATGGGGGGTTTCAGGGGGGTCGGCTAATATAAGCCATACCCCGAAAGTAAGACATATGTCTTACTTTCGGGGAAACACGGTACTAAAAGCGAGGGAGCTGTGCGCGGTGGCGCGCTGCGCCCAGAGCTTGGGCCACCCGGCGGGCGAGGCGGCGGCCCTGGCCGAAGCGGCGGAGCGGCCACCGCCCGAGCTCCCTCCGGAGTCTGCCGCCGCCGCGCTTCCTCCGCCGGCCGAGGAGTCCTCCTTATCCGCGCCGGGTTTGGAGTAAGGCTTGAAGCTGGACTTGTCCTCGGCGCCGATGTTGCTGAGCTTCAAGGGTCCGCCTTTGGACGTCTCTTTGTCGATGTTGGGCTTGCGCAGGAAGCGCAGTCGGAGCTCCCGCTCGTGCCGCCGCCAGAGCCGCGCCGCTTCGGCCTGGGCCGCTGCCTCGCCCGCCGAGGACAAGTCCAGCTTCAAGCCTTACTCCAAACCCGGCGCGGATAAGGAGGACTCCTCGGCCGGCGGAGGAAGCGCGGCGGTGGCGGCAGGCTCCGGAGGGAGCTCGAGGCGAAGGGCGCGCGGGGAGCTGCCGGAAATGAGGCGGGCGAAGGAGGGCGCATCTCCGGCCGCTCGCCTCGCCCGCCCACCCAGCGTCTCCGAAGCTTACCGGCCGGGACAGGCAACACGGCGGGAGCAGCAGGAACAGCAACAAGCAGCGAAGCAGCCCGGCGAAGGCTTCTCCTGCCGAAAGGCGCCCGCCAGAGACCGGTAAGCTTCGGAGACGCCGGGTGGGTGGGCGAGGCGAGCGGCCGGAGCTGCCGGAAAGGAGGCGGGCGAAGAAGGACGGGGCGGACAGGCGGGGATGCGAATGTGTCTCCGTGTGTTTGTGTGTGGGGGGGAGGGTGCTACTACTTTTTACCGGACACGGGTGTTGCGGGTTCGGGTAGGTGGGTTGGCCGGGTGTGTCTTATTTTTTCCAATATAAGACATACCCCGAAAGTAAGACATAGGGGGGCTTTTGGTGGTAAAAAGAAAGTAAGACACTGCCTTACTATCGGGGAAACACGGTAGTTAAGGGAATGGGAAATGGTAATTTAGGGGTTTACAGTGTTAAGGGATGGCTTGTGATACTGTCCATAGACCAAAATGGTGTACTTACTTCCGCATCTCTACTTCGCGGAAATTCGACTTTCACGGGCGGTCTCAGAAAGCATCCCCCACAAAAATCGAGGGAACTTCACAAGCCATGATTAGGAGGCTAAAATCTCTCCCCATGCAGTTGGGCCTCTCCACTTGTCCAAGATTACCTCCGGAACTGCCTGCTACTGCGCGAATCCCAGCGACCGATAAGGTCCCACAGAGTTGGCCTTCTCCAAGTCGCGTCGACTAAACAATGTCGTTTGGCGGGCCCCAGGGGAAGAGCCTTCTCTGTGGCAGCCCCGGCTATCTGGAACCAACACCCCCCGGAGATTAGAACTGCCCCCACCCTCCCTGTCTTTCGTAAACTACTCAAGACTCACTTATGCCGCCAGGCATGGGGGAGTTGAGATATTCCTTCCCCCTAGGCCATTACAAGTTATGCATGGTATGTTTGTGTGTATGTTTGGTTTTATAATAAGAGTTTTTAGTTGTTTTATTATTGGATTGTTACATGCTGTTTTTATTATTGTTGTTAGCCGCCCCGAGTCTATGGAGAGGGGCGGCATACAAATCCAATAAATAAATAAATAAATAAATAGGCCTCTCAGCTGAGCTGCTTCCTGACAACTCCCCAGCAGCAGCAACGGGAGTTCAGGCAGTAGTAAACAGAGCTGCCTCCTGACAACTCCCCCGCAGCAGCAATTGGATTTCAAGCGGTAGCAACTGGAGGTCAGTCTGAATGTGTTTCCCATGGCAGCTTTGATGCGTCAGGGCTGACATCAAGGTCAGGTTAAAACCAATCTCAAAACCCATAGTAAGACCTTTGACCCAAGACCATTAAAAAAAGGATTTGATAATAAAACAAAAACCAAGAACCAGATAGCATTCAGTGTAAATTTAATAAACTGACCTCCAAAATATGTTTTGTAACCTTTTGTGGGAATCCGGCCAAGCGAGGCTTAACCTGATCTTCATCAGGAGGCTGTTCTAACAGAAAATCAGCACTTTTTCATTTCATTTCATTTCATTTATTGGATTTATATGCCGCCCCTCTCCGAAGACTCGGGGTGGCTAACAGCAATAATAAAACAGTGTACAATAATAATCCAATACTAAAAAACGAATTAGAAACCCCTTAATATAAAAAAACCAAACATACATACAAACATACCATGCATAAAATTGTAAAGGCCTAGGGGGAAAAGGAATCTTAATTCCCCCATGCCTGGCGGCAGAGGTGGGTTTTAAGTAGCTTAGGAAGGCAAGGAGGGTGGGGGCAATTCTAATCTCTGGGGAGAGTTGGTTCCAGAGGGCCGGGGCCGCCACAGAGAAGGCTCTTCCCCTGGGTCCTGCCAAGCGGCATTGTTTAGTTGACGGGACCCGGAGAAGACTCACTCTGTGGGACCTAACTGGTCACTGGGATTCGTGTCGCAGAAGGCGGTCCCTTAGATTCCACACACATACGCGATCAGTAGCGGGTTCCTACCAGTAGGGTTGACGCCATCGCACGGTAGCAAAAATTGAACTGCACACATTCTGCATCTCCGGTGTGGCGCGAACAATTCCAAGTGAGATTTTGTTTCTGCGTATGCACAGGAAGCAAAATCTTGTGAAGGGGCCTGCGCGTGTGTGAGATTTTGGTGATTTTTTGGCTTCTGCTCATGTCTGGAAGCAAAAAAATTGCCAAAATCTCTCTGTTGCATGCATCCCCTTGCAAAAATTTTCTTCCTGCGCAAAGCAAAGCAAAATCTCGCTTGGACGCACACGCGCACGGAGAGGTAGAGCTGCGCATGCCGCCCTCCGTGAATGCCAATCCCCGCCTGTACATGATGTCTATTTGGAAACATCATGTGCCATTTCTCCCTGGATGTTCTAATACGTGAGTCTGATGGTGATTGAAGTAGGTGGTGGTGGAGGTATTTAAATGCCAAGACAGTAGCTTTATAAGTCAAAATCAACACTATAAATTGTATCTAGAAATCAACTGATGGCCAATGCAGCAGTGTTTCCCAAGCTTGGCAACTTGAAGATATTTGGACTTCAACTCCCAGAATTCCCCAGCCAGCGAATGCTGGCTGGGGAATTCTGGGAGTTGAAGTCCAAATATCTTCAAGTTGCCAAGCTTGGGAAACACTGCAATGCAGGGCCAGCACACCTAGTGTTACCTGCTCCCGGCCATGAGAGCAAGGAAATGCGCAGGCTTTTGCTTTATGGACGATTTGCAATTTCCTGATAACTTCTAAAGCCCATGTGAAGCACATTGTAACAGTCTTTTCAGACGGTAATGAGAGCATGAGTTACCACATTTTTTCAGAATATACGATGCACCGAAGTATAAGACGCACCTTAGTTTTGGGGGACGAAAACAAGGAAAAAAGGCCCTTGCCTCGCAGCCGGTGTCTGGAGGCTGTTGGGGCCTGGATGGGTGTCAACAAACTCAAACTCAACCCAGACAAGACGGAGTGGCTGTGGGTCTTGCCTCCCAAGGACAATTCCATCTGTCCATCCATCACCCTGGGGGGGGAAACTACTGACCCCCTCAGAGAGGTTTCGCAACTTGGGTGTCCTCGATCCACAGCTGACATTGGAACATCATATTTCGGCTGTGGCGAGGAGGGCATTTGCCCAGGTTAGCCTGGTGCACCTCTTGCAGCCCTATTTGGACAGGGAGTCATTGCTCACAGTCGCTCATGCCCTCATCACCTCGAGGCTCGACTACTGTAACGCTCTCTACATGGGGCTACCTTTGTAAAGTGTTCGGAAACTTCAGATCGTGCAGAACGCGGCCGTGAGAGCCATCGTTGGGCTTCCCAGATTCGCCCACGTTTCTACAACACTCTGTGGCCTGCATTGGCTGCCGATCAGTTTCCGGTCACAATTCAAAGTGTTGGTTATGACCTTTAAAGCCCTACATGGCATTGGACCAGAATACCTCCTGAACTTTTCTGCAAACGCACGAATCCCAGTGACTGATAAGGTCCCACAGAATTGGCCTTCTCCGGGTCCCATCGACTAAACAATGTTGTTTGGCAGGCCCCAGGGGAAGAGCCTTCTCTGTGGTGGCCCCGGCCCTCTGGAATCAACTCCCCCCGGAGATTAGAACTGCCCCCACCCTCCTTGTCTTTCGTAAACTACTCAAGACCCACCTATACTGCCAGGCATGGGGGAGTTGAGACACCTTTCCCCCAGGCTCTTTATATTTTATGTTTGGTATGTATGTGCTTTTTGGTTTTTAAATATGATAGGGTTTTATATGCTTCTTTTTTAATATTAGATTTGTTTCGCTATAATATTGTTTTTTATTATTGTGAGCTGCCCCGAGTCTTCGGAGAGGGGCGGCATACTAATCTAATAAATTATTATTATTATTATTATTATTATTATTATTATTATTATTATTATTATTATTTTGCCAAACAGCACAGATGATATACACTGTTTGCTGTGTATTTCTGTGCATGTGTGCCTGATCCATAGAAATATTCAATTCAATTCAATTTATTAGATTTGTATGCTGCCCCTCTTTGTAGACTCGGGGTGGCTCACAACAATAATAACACAATATATAACAAATCTAATAATTAAAAGTCATTAAAAACCCTTATTAAAAGAAAACATAAACACAAACATACCATGCATAAACTGTATAGGCCCAGGGGAGAAAAGAATAGGAGAAATGTAGCAGTATAATAATAGTGTTAATATAATAACAGAAAGTTTTCTTAAATGTAATCACACTATTTATTTATTTATTTAATTTATTTATTTATTTTATTTATTAGATTTGTATGCCGCCTTTCTCCGAAGACTTGGGGCGGCTCACAGGATACAAAAACAACACAACAACAAATCTAATTAATTAAAAACTACTACTAAAATGCCATATATAATAAAATCAGTCAGTCAATTCATTCACAACCACACATTACATCTCGTAAACAGAGAAAGGGGGCTTGGTCTAACTGGTCTAACTCCTCCCAATTATTTAAATAGATCTACTCCAAACGTGACTAAGTCAGGATTTAGCTCAACTGCTTTATCTTAGTAATACTAAACAGGACACTGTTACACTTCAGCCTATACTTCTACAGAGCTATTAAAATTGACGTGGCTTTCTGAAAGTATACATTATTCTCTATTATTTAAAAGAAGATACACTGGGCCTCTTCAGATCAAGCTTTTATTTTAGAAAGCTTCAATTTTAAAGTTGTCTAGAACACAAATCACCAACCTGCGGTCCGTGAACCACTGGTGGTCTGTGAAAAATTTTTGGTGGTCCATGGAGAAAACTTGGTCACATAAAATTTGTTTAGCTTTAGTCTCTGTACTCTAGCCTGGTACTGTATGTTACAACCTGTGTCAGTGGTTTAGAAAACCATGGTTATCTTTCATTAAATGTGAACCCAACCAACCGTGCCCAATTCAGTAAAACACAATTAGTCAAACCAGGGCTTAGCATGTGTGAAACAAGTCTGCAAAACAGTACCATTTATTAGATTTTAACAGGGAGAAAATTCTCTGAATTGTGTAAATGCCAATTATGAGATTAACAAGTTACTGAAGTGTTTTAATGTATTACTGTTCTGTTTCTCCTTGATAATTAGCACTGAATATGTCTACCCCAAGGACAGACAAGTCTGGTTTTTCACAGTTTCCTGGGAAATTATCAATTTCATAATAGTCGATGGCATGATAAATGCTTGGTCCATTGTGTTTAATCCATTTATTTGAAAGCTTGAATCTCTCATACTTTATTCTAAAAGAAAAAAAGGAAAAAGGAAATTTCAGGTAGAAAAACAACACTTTGAAAATGCATCCATTCATTTGTCAACCACAACTTCTTACCGCCTGCTTGAAGTTTGCGAATAAAGCCTCTTGTTAATTTCCTCTTCAATATCCTCATCAGTAACAGTAATTCGTGATGAATGTGGATCACAAGTAACCTTCTGATGAAAAGTATAGACAGCTAATGTTAGCATTGTCACAAAATTGCTGCGATCATAATGTGCATTACAGAACTCTTGAAACGCTGTTCAGAAAATTATGTCAGATGGAAAAAGACCGAAACAAGGATAGGAAGCGTTCTAATTTTCTAACTGCTATATAGTGATCCCTCGGTTTTCGCGGGTTCAAACTTCGCGAAACGGCTATACCACGGTTTTTCAAAAAATATTAATTAAAAAAATACTCCGCGGTTTTTTTTTCTATACCACGGGTTTTCTTGCCCGATGATGTCATACGTCATCACCAAATTTCGTCTGCCATTGCTGATTGGCCGAAATCTCGGTCAATCAGCATTGTCATCTCAAAAATTTCGCCCGTCATTGCTGATGGGACGAAAGCGCTCTCAGTAAGAGGGGCGGGGCGGGCATTCTCAAAGTGCTCAGAGCGGCTAGCGGCCAAATGAGGAGGACGAGAAGCCGTAGCCGCCAGCGCTGCTGCAGGAGGAGCCGCGCCCCAAGAAAGCCGGTGAGAGGGGCGGATCGGGCAGGCAGGGGGTAGTGGTGAGGGGGCTGGAGGCACTGGGGGGGCGGGGGCGGCCAACATTCAAAACAATCTTCACCGGCCTCCGTACTTTCGTCGCTCCCCACCCCCAACTTCAAGCCCGGCTCCTTGCGCGGCCTTGGAAAAGGGTGCGTGGGGGGTAGTTTTTGATAGTATTAAAATCAGTCATTGCCATTCACACAACAAACATACACTACATTTGTTTGGCCAGGATCTAGGGTCTAATGGCCCCAAGCCTGGTGGCATAAATGAGTCTTGTGACTCTTACAGAAGGAGGAGGGTGGAGGCAGTGTGGATCTCTGGGGGGAAATGATTCCAGAGGGCTGCAGCCCCCACAGAGAAGGTTCTTCCCCTAGGCCCCACCAAGCGATATTGTCTAGTTCAGTGTTTCCCAACCTTGGTAACTTGAAGGTATTTGGATTTCAACTCCCAGAATTCCCCAGCCAGCAAACGCTGGCTGGGGAATTCTGGGAGTTGAAGTCCAAATATCTCCTAGTTGCGAAGGTTGGGAAACACTGGTCTAGTTGATGGGGCCTGGAGAAGGCAGACTTTGTGGGACCTAACCGGTCGCTAGGACTCATGCAGTGGGAGGCGGTCCCACAAGTAATCTGGTCCGATGCCATGTAGGGCTTTATAGGTCATAACCAACACTGAATTGTGTCTGAAAACCAATCGGCAACCATTGCAGTCCGCGGAGTGCAGGAGAGACCTGGGCATATCAGGGGAGGCCCCTGACCACTCGTGCGGCTGCGTTTTCCACCATTTGCTGTTTCCGAACACTCTTCAAAAGACAGCCCCATGTCCAGAGCATTGCAGTAGTCGAACCTCAATTGCATGATTCACTTAACAACTGTGACAGGAAAGGTAGTAAAATGGGTCAGAATTCACTTAACTGTCTCACTTAGCAACAGAAATTTTGGGCTCAGTTGTGGTTGTAAGTTGAGGATTATCTCTATATATTCAAAAGGTATTAAATGTAACCTTTATCGACACATGAAAAATAATACGCAAATTCTCCTGTGAGGGCAAGAATCTAATCCTGATAATAAGATACAGTGTGTATCGTGCTGAAACAACTTATCTGTGCATATTTTTGTAACAACTATGTATAAAAATAGAACCTAGGGATTATTATTACTATAAAGTGATCCCTCGAATTTCGCAGGGGTTGCGTTCCCAGACCGCCCGCGAAAGTCGAATTTCCGCAAAGTAGAGATGATCTGGTTATTCTGTGACAGGAATTCTGACCATACTCCATCCCAATATACAAGTAGTTTAATTTTTTCCTGCAAGCTGCACCAAAACGTAGTCTGAGTAAGCTTGTAAGTTAACATAATAAAACCTTGGAAGGATTTTTATTCTCATCTCGACTGTCGATCTGCAGGTCAGAGGAAGTGTCTTCCAGCATAGGATGTATGGGCATACTCTGTGGATCTATCAAAATCTCATAAGGGACCATGGGATGTTTCCAGGAGGATGTGTTAAAAATTTCCCAAGGTTCTTCCTGGCCATAAGTTCCTATGAAGGGAAGAAGGAAATATATTGCAATGTTGAAACTAGCAAATATGAAGAATCTGAGACCAGACAAGATTTAATAAAACAGAGGGTAGGTGCCTTCAAAATCCAATGCTGAGAAAGGAACACCCCAAAAAAGGGTTAATTATCCATTAGTGGGAGAAAGATGTGTTACTACAACTATCCAATTTTCCTTCTTCTAAATGTTTACTAACACTTAAGGGTATCGAATTATGCTCACGCTTTACAAACATATTGATTTACCGACGTATTCTCCATTCAGGCTCCACAAACGAATTGTACAATCAATAGAACAGGATAAAAGGATATTATCTTCATCTATAATTTCTAACCTGTGGATTGAAAGAAAATAATCAGACCTACTATATAAGCACAAATTATTCTTTTGGAATGGTTAAGATCATACTCACGTTAGAATCAGACCTAGATGAGCTCGCCAATGGTTCACATCTAAAGCAACGAAAAAGAAAAATATCAGTTTATTCATGGACTGTTCAGAATTATATTAATAAAGAAAAACACTACAGTATATATATTAAGGACGTGTTTAAATATATAATACACGAGACCTTAGGACTGTATTATTTAAAAATATCTGAGTCCAGGATTGTAGCGTGAGGTTATAGTGGGGATGTAATTTTGGAGCACCTTGCTCTGCTCCTATTAAAACCTCCGTAGTATATACTCACTAGAAGGGTGACATTCAAATTCCCCCACTACCGGTTCTGTGGGCATGGATTGGTGGGCGTGGCCAAGCCACAGCCAACAAGCCCCACCCACAGAACCAACAGAAAAGTTCGGCCAAGTCTTCTAGCGTTCAACCTGGTTGCTTCTCACCTTCTCATGTTTCCTCTGTATGAGCCTTAGTGGGAGGAGAGAAGGGTTGAGTGGGAGGGGTGGGCAGGGCCAGACAGTGGTACGATCTACCAGTTCTATGAACTGTGAATAATCGCCACCACCGTTCTATAGAACCTGTCTGAACCTGCTGAATTTATTTAATCAGTCATTCTTTCATTCTTTCATTTTTTCTTTCTTTCTTTCTTTCTTTCTTTCTTTCTTTCTTAATTTCATTGGATTTCTATTCCACCCTTCTCCAATTTGACCTCTGCTCACTAGCATTCAGAACAGGGGGGGGGGGGAAATCAATGGAAATTTTATGGGCTCAAATATTCTTCCAGTCTATATAACACCACTTTCCCTTGCCCCCATAAACACCCACCATACAACGTTTACTTCGGGCTTGGCGGTGCGATAAAAATAATTCCATAACCAGGACTGGAAGAAAATAACAGACACGTTTTTATTGCGTTTTAACTTTCAGGAAGATTCAAATTCATACCCCTCAAAATATAGGTAGGAATGTCTTTACCTGCTAAAATAAAGAATTCTAGGTCTATGGGTGTTGTGGTTAGCTCTGGCCCAGCTCCTGCCCCAAAGAATGTGCAGGTGGATGTGGGGGAAACATCCACATGCCGCAGGCCTGTTTTGCTCCCGATGGAATCTGCTGACAAAACCTCCTCTAACCAAGGAAGCGTGAGTGACAAGGAAGAGGGGAGTTTGGCAGACAGCCCAGGAGGAGATCAATCATCTGTATCATCCTTGGATTTTGAACAAGAATTAATGACACATCCACGCATGCGTAGAGTGATGCATAGGAGACAACAACTGAAGGATTATTGCAAGAGAAAATGAGGCCACCTGTGGTTGGGTGGGGCTGCTGCAATTAGTGTTATAGATAAAAGTGCAGACTGGTGTTTTAGTCTCATGGCAGTTTATCTGATTCATTGTTTTGTCAAGATCATGGTTTTTGTGCTGTTGAAAATTGTGTGTGGACTCTCTGGACTTTAGAATTGGACTCAATTTCCCAGTTATTGGGTGAGCAATTGGATTGCATTTAACCTGTGCCTTGTGTGTACCAGAAAATCCCTTTGATATTTAAAAAGGGAGCTGTTTCTGTTTTTATGTTTATAGAAACGTTTTTTGTTTTCCTTTTATTGTGTGGTGTGTGTCTTCCTGGACTAATTACCCTGTAATTACGGGCGGTTGAAACACGCCGGCAGAACAATGGGAATGTCCATAATTTATCTAGCTAGGTCTATGGGAACATCCATAATTTACGCAAAACACGATTTGAGCAACATATATGCCCTGTTAAGAAACAACTAGCTTGAGTAATGATAGGAAAGTGGCCTGCAGAGCAAGAAAATACAGTATATAGACCCAGTTTTTAAAAGAAAGAGTACAGAATGGTCACTTTAATATTCCATCCAAACTTGCCTCTTACAGCTTTTATAAATATAATATCTTCTCTGTTGTTTGTTGTCTATTGCATTCATTAAATAGGAGTACTGCTTAGAGAAATATAATCAAAACAGCTCTGATTTTACGTTTTAAGTGATTATTTCACCAGCCATATTGAAGAATATTGCCCATTTACAAAATTAAGCCACACAGTGTAGGAATACACTCCGTGAGTGATATCTGGACCAATTCAAGTTTTTAAAATAATGCAATCTAGATTAATTTTTAAACATTCATTCTTCTAGTTCCAGATACAAAGCTGTATTATACATGTACACATACATTTTGGTGTTTCTTCTTTTGCATCCTGAAGGGCATAATTCTGGATGTCATGGACATGCACATAACCATCTTCATCAGCTGCATATATATACGAATCATCTTCAGTCACAGCAATGCTGCTGATCAGGGATTTCCCCCTAGACTGGAGTATACAGAGGTACACTGTAAAATTATGCACTATTTTGAAAACTGCACAACTGCATGACTATACAGTATAAGGAGAGGTATACATTACAAAGAATGAGATTTCAGGGAGACTGCATTCCTTAGGCAAGTCCAATAACATGGCACCGGACCAGACTATCTAGGGCAGTGTTTCCCAACCTTGGCAACTTGAAGATATCTGGACTTCAACTCCCAGAATTCCCCAGCCAGCATTTGCTGGCTGGGGAATTCTGGGAGTTGAAGTCCAAATATCTTCAAGTTGCCAAGGTTGGGAAACACTGATCTAGGGGACCGTCTTCTACCTCACGTATCCCAGCAAACAGTCAGGTCCCACAGAGTTGACCTTCTCCAGGTCCCGTCTGCCAGACAATGTTGACTGGTGGGACCTAGGGGAAGAGCCTTCTCTGTGGCAGCCCCAGCCTTATGGAACAAACTCTCACCAGAGATTTGCAATGCCTCCACTCTCCCTGCCTTCTGTAAAGTTCTGAAAACCCACCTTTGCTGACAGTCTTGGGGCCATTGAGCTGCTAATATCTAGCCCCAGCTAATGATTGAATGTATGTATGGATGTGACTGATTAATTTTAAGTATTGGGGTTTGAAGACAACATTTTAATGTAGATTTTATTGTAGATTTCCAACATGTTTTGCATAAATTTGCTGTAAGCCGCCCTAAATCTCAGGAGAAGGGCGGCATAGAAATTGAATAAACAAACAAACAAGCAAACATCCATATTGTAATGGCCATCTCTGGTTTATACCACAAGGCAACGTAAAATTTTGCATTCATAAAGATTTAACAGAATGAGTACTTCCTGCGACGAAGATCTTAAACTTCAATCAGTGAAATGAAGGACTGTAAATTTATCAGTATACATGCTGAAGATCTATTTATAATTCATCACACAATCAGCCATATATTTAAACTAGATTTAGCGTATTACGATGTTGATTGCTTTCAAGTCAGCCTTGACTCCTGACAGTTATCTGAATAAGTCCCAGCAGTTTTCTGAAAAGATTTTTGGAAAGAGGTTGGCATTGCCTTCTTCCTGGGGCTGAGGGAAAGTGACTGGCTCAAGGTCAGCTGATCTAGAACTGAGAGCGTTCCAGTTTCTATTATTATTATTATTATTATTATTATTATTATTATTATTATTATTATTATGTCTCACAGAGTCGGCCTGCTCCGGGTCCCGTCGACTAAACAATGTCGTTTGGTGGGACCCAGGGGAAGAGCCTTCTCTGTGGTGGCCCCGACCCTCTGGAACCAGCTCCCCCCAGAGATCAGGACTGCCCCCACCCTCCTTGCCTTTCGTAAGCTCCTTAAAACCCACCTCTGTCGTCAGGCATGGGGGAATTGAGATATCCCTTTCTCCCTAGGCCTATACAATTTATGCATGGTATGTTTGTGTGTATGTTTGGTTTTAACAAGGGTTTTTTAAATTATTAAACATTAGATTTGTTATATGCTGTTTTACTATTGCTGTTAGCCACCCCGAGTCTGCGGAGAGGGGTGGCATACAAATATAATAAATAAGTAAGTAAGTAAGTAAGTAAGTAAGTAAGTAAGTAAGTAAGTAAGTAAGTAAATAAATAATAATTATTATTATTAGTAGTAGTAGTAGTACAGTGTTCCCTCGATTTCCGCTGGGGATGCGTTCCGAGACTGCCCGCGAAAGTCGAATTTCCGCGAAGTAGAGATGTGGAAGTAAATACACTATTTTTGGCTATGAAAAGTATCCCAAGCCTTCCCTTAACACTTTAAACCCCCAAATTACAATTTCCCATTCCCCTAGCAACCATTTAGATTATTACTCACCAAGTTTATTTATTAAAGTTTATTTTAAAAAAATGTTTTTTAAAGGCAGACCAAAGTTTGGCAATGACATATGATGTCATCGGGCAGGAAAAACTGTGGTATGGGGGGGAAACCGCAAAGTATTTTTTAATTAATATTTTTGAAAAACCGTGGTATAGACATTCCGCGAAGTTTGAACCCGCGAAAATCGAGGGAACACTGTAATTAGATTTGTATGCCGCCCCTCTCAGAAGACTCGGAGCGGCTTTAATCACTTTCTAGCTTTAATCACTACAGCAAACTAGTTTTCTTTCTAACTTTTACAGCCATTAATTTTACCAATTAAACTTACTGGTTGAAAACTTGCTCTGAGTGGGTCCTCTGAAAACAGGCTCCAGAAATGCAGATAACCTGGCCAGTGGGAGGATCATAAAGACACAAGATGAAATATTTGGTAACATTTAAACAAGGGTACTTTTGTACTAACGGTAACTGAATGCCCGAAGGCAAATTTATAAAATTACACTGAGTGTAAATTTCACTAAGATTGCTAGGACTCTCTCTACAATCTTTCTACTTGTTTTTACAAGGTTCTTCACACCGAGGTATCATTTCCTCATCTAGTCTGTAAAAACATAAGCAAAATGAAATGAAATAAAATTTATCTCCAAATTGGGGTTATCAATTAATTAAGTTATTGCTAGGCTTGTTTTGTTAATTATTTATATCATTCATGAATTCTACCTTGTGGCCCATTGGAAACCAGAGATGCAGTAGTTGAATCGAATTTCACAGCACGAGCTTTTAGAAAAATTATCCTGGTCACATCAACTGGTGAGGAAGGAAAAATACATAATCACTGTAGGGAAATGTGAGTTTTTTATTACGCTGTACAAAAGCCATAGCCCAACTGCATTTATCCTAATATATTATTATGAAATTAGTTTGGCTTGGCTTTGCATCCAGACATTTATTGTTTGCCAATTATGTCATAATTAAATTAACCAAGACTTGGCACAATATGTGAATGCAGTCAAATATCCATATTATCATATTATTAAAGTTAAAATTTAATTTCTATGATTAAATTTTAGCATAAGTAAATAAGAGGCCCTCTGCTCTGGGAATGTTATGTACAATACTTTTTAAAGCTACAATTGTAAATGTAGACATCTGCTACAAATACACTTAATTTAATTTTATCTGAATTGTATATTTGGACGAAGTCTTTTGGGGATCAAACCTTTCAGAAAGGTTTGTTGCTTTAATCTACTAAAATTTAGCCTCTCCCACCCTGATCTATTGCCTGTTATTTTATTTTAGTCTTTTGCTTGTGAATGTGACCAATCCGTCTTAATTGTATAAGCTATGCCCTAAGATCTTACTACAACAGATAAAGCCACATCTGAATGAAATAAATGGATAGAGATCTTATTTTAAGGTTCTTATTATTTCAAAGATCTGAGCCGTAGACTAAGAGGTCAGTAAGGGGCGTACATAAGTGCACTAGTGTGCCTTTCGTCCCCTGTCCAATTGTCTTTCCTTTATCCCATATATCATATATATTTTCTTCCTTTCATATATCTTCTCCTCTATTTTTACATATTATCTTTATATATATTACTTCATGTCTATTCTCTTCCATATGTATTGTGTATTGGACAAATGAACAAATAAATAAATAAATAAATAAATAAATAATAAATAAATAAATAAATAAATAAAAAAATAAATAAAAAAATAAAATAAAATAAAATAAAATAAAAAAGTTCCAGCAGAAATCTGTTTCTAATGTTAGTCAAAAAGTCTGTGTTGAACACATGACTGAGATACATTAATTAAACAGTTTAAGGACTGATGGCAAATAAGATCATTTCCTGCCCACCCACCTGGAAATCAGGAAATGACATATATATATTAAAACAACATCAACAAAATAAATGGGCTGACTTAACTATTCCTAGTGTGCTAAAACCTGAGCTGTTTTAACGATCCCAAACATGGGTTAGGCTTCAAATGTGAATTTCCCCCATATTTTCCATTTCTATGCAATTCCATATGCAATGATTCATAAAAAATAATTCTTGATGGCAATGTGAGAACTATATTCTACAGGGGTTTTTTTGATCAGTAAACTTACTCTGAGACTGAACAGAGGCAGCTGTGGTCATTGGAATGTAGAATCTATGGTCTATGTGACCTGAGACCATATTCCAAACAATAATTTCACCATCGTAACTGGATGTTGCAAGAAGATTTGGGGGACACTGAGCAACGCAGAGAATGTCTTCTTTGTGTCCCCACTTCTGGATTAAAAAAAGGTAAGAAAAAAAGTAAAAAAAAAAATGAACAAAACTGATTCAAGTTCTTCGCATTTTGGTTTCGATTGTATTTTACACAAATAGAGGGCCAGCCGCTCGAGGCTGGTCTGCGGTTGCGAAAGGGTTGGGCAGCACAGACCACCGGGAGTACCACAAGGGACTGTTGGCTGATCGTTCCCTTGCGCAATCAACCATCATGCCCCTTGTTTGGTGCAGGGGCATGACGTAGCTGGAGGGCGGGGTGGCGAGCCGCATACAGAGGCTGGCTCACCACCACCCGCCCTCTTTCCCCTTTGGCTCATCAGCACGATTGCAGGCGCCTGCCTGCCCTCCCCTTATCTCAGTGTGACTAAGTGTTGTGTTCGTTTAAATAAATTGAAGAAATTCACCGATTGGTTAAGAAGCAGCTAAATGTAAGTTGCCGCCAAAGTTAAACGGTTGTCAGTTAGAAAGCCCGCGTATTAAAAAAAGGTATAAATAGGGCAACGGGTTAGCCGTTGCCCTTGTTGGGAGTTGCCTTTCAAGGGAACGCTTGCTCGTTGTGTGTTATTGAATAAACGGTTATGAACAAACAGAAGTCTCCGGTGCAGTGATTTAACAGTGGCGACGAGGATGGGTGATTTAACACTAAGGGTCACCTACAGGAGCCAAATAGGAATTTTTTGCAGTGGCAACACACTTACGTTTCAGCCGTTTTTTTGCCTACTCCACCCTGGGTGTGATTGGGGAGTGGGGTGGTTAGGGTGTGTCACACTGAATATTGACAGCCCCTCAGAGACATTTAGTAATGAAAGAGTTAACTAAAGTGTGCCTTATTAGATCCTCCTATTATGATGCAATATCCTGCCAGCTCACTTCCTTCTTCACTCCTTTTTTTTCCTCTTCTAATCCTCCATCATGTAAGACGTTTTTATTACGTTGTCCCTCGAGACATGTTTTATTTTGTTTATTTCTGTTTTTACAATAAATATATCTTGTTTGAACAAATGACTAAGGCTTTTATCCGTCGACTCCGCGGGGTTAAGGTTCTAACGGACTTTAATCACTCACACACCGCGACAGGGTTTGCCAGTATAGGTCGTTTTACTAGGACTAGGTTAATTGGATTAAATCCCTTTGATCACTGGGGAAGGCAGTTATGGGGGAGAAAAAGGGGTCCAACAGCAACTGCGTGATCTCCTTTGGAGCACCTTTTGGAAGGTGAAGGACTGCCCCTCTCCGGAGACTCAAGTGCCAACCCGGCCAGGATGAAGGAGGGGGTATACCCTTGGGGCTCACCCATGCAAGCCTACAGGCGACCTCCTGGGTGGAGCCTTCCCACATGCCTTGGGCATGGCTAACAGCAAGGAAGGTCAAGGCCAAGGCCAAGTTCATGGCCAGGGTCAAGGTCAAAGGCTTTATTCCTTTGCTCAGCAGGGAGCTTTGCCCATAGTTGCCCAGGTATTTTGAATCTGAATTTCCGCCCCATTTATCTCACCTCTACAGATCCTGATTTAATAAATAAAGTGATCCATTAAATCCCAGCTCTGTGGTCCGTGTGTTTCTCCGGCATCCATCGCAACATGCAAACCACAGTTAGATGAAATTACACAATTCAATATAAGAGCCTTCTCTGTGGTGGCCCCGACCCTCTGGAACCAACTCCTCCTGGATATCAGAGTTGCCCCCATCCTCCTTGCCTTTCGTAAGCTTCTTAAAACCCACCTCTGTCATCAGGCATAGGGGAATTGAGACATTCCCTTCCCCCTAGGCTTATAAAATTTATGCATGGTATGTCTGTATGTATGATTTGTTTGTTAAATTGGGTTTTTTTAAATTACTTTTAATATTAGATTTGTTTACATTGTCTTTTTACTGTTGTTAGCCGCCCCGAGTCTGCGGAGAGGGCGGCTTACAAATCTAACAAATAAATAAATAAATATAAATAAATAAGTAAATAAGTAAATAAGTAAATAAGTAAATAAGTAAATAAGTAAATAAGTAAATAAGTAAATAAGTAAATAAGTAAATAAGTAAATAAGTAAATAAGTAAATAAGTAAATAAGTAAATAAGTAAATAAGTAAATAAGTAAATAAGTAAATAAGTAAATAAGTAAATAAGTAAATAAGTAAATAAGTAAATAAGTAAATAAGTAAGTAAGTATAAGATCTCATGAGTTGTAAAGTCTACAGTTTTCAGCATGGCCACTACGTACACCCTAGAAATAAATCTACTTTATAAAATAAAGTTAATAGGCTGACTTTTATGAAAAGAATAAGCCTATATTTTTGGTTACTGCCATGTTCATTTACTTAAATGTGGTCTCAGTCACACTGGCCACAAGAAAGCACCATGTGACTAATTTTATCCTATGGGAACTCATCAGAAAAAGAGAGTTTGAACCTCATGGGGTGACATCTGATAATCGACATTGGATAAGTAAAAAAGACAAATTGGTCTGTAAATCCCAGGATTAACAGATCATCTATTTGAAAGTGAAAAGCTCCAACTTGATGCAGGCCTCATCTGATTCACCAGAATAATGCTTCCAGTCCACAAGATATAGATGGGGGTCCCTCTCTCTCTATCTCTGATTTATTTATGCTTTGTTCTTCTTTTAGGCAGAAGGATGGTTTGTGAATTTATCTGGAGCTAGCTCATGTGATGTATTCCTATGGAAAGTACAAAGTAGGTCTTTCAGGTTTTGTCCAGTCAGTGAAGCAGTGGAAGTGATGTGCCGGTGCCTGGAGGCTGTTGGGGTCTGGATGGGTGTCAACAGACTCAAACTCAACCCTGATAAGACAGAGTGGCTGTGGGTCTTGCCTCCCAAGGACAACTCCATCTGTCCATCCATTACCCTGGGGGGGGGGAATCATTAACCCCCTCAGAGAGGGTCCGCAACTTGGGCGTCCTCCTCGATCCACAGCTCACATTAGAGAAACATCTTTAAGCTGTGGCGAGGGGGGCGTTTGCCCAGGTCCGCCTGGTACACCAGTTGCGGCCCTATCTGGACCGGGACTCACTGCTCACAGTCACTCATTCCCTCATCACTTCGCGGCTCGACTACTGTAATGCTCTCTACATGGGGCTACCTTCGAAAAATGTTCGGAAACTTCAGATCGTGCAGAATGCAGCTGCGAGAACTATCATGGACCTTCCTAAATATGCCCATGTTACACCAACACTCCGCAGTCTGCATTGGTTGCTGATCGGTTTCCGGTCACAATTCAAAGTGTTGGTTATGACCTATAAAGCCCTTCATGGCATCGGACCGGAATATCTCAGGGACTGCCTTCTGCCACATGAATCCCAGCGACCAGTTAGGTCCCACAGAGTTGGCCTTCTCCGGCTCCCGTCGACTAAACAATGTCGTTTGGCGGGACCCATGGGAAGAGCCTTTCTGTGGCGGCCCCGACCCTCTGGAACCAACTCCCCCCAGATATCAGAGTTACCCCCACCCACCTTGCCTTTCGCAAGCTCCTTAAAACCCACCTCTGTCATCAGGCATGGGGGAATTGAGATATTCCCTTCCCCCTAGACTTATAAAATTTATACATGGTATGTCTGTATGTATGATTGGTTTCTTAAATTGGGGTTTTTTACATTACTTTTAATATTAGATTTGTTCATATTGTCTTTTTACTGTTGTTAGCTGCCCCGAGCCTACGGAGAGGGACGGCAATCAAATCAAATCAAATCAAATCAAATCAAATCAAATCAAATCAAATCAAATCAAATCAAATCAAATCAAATCAATCCGGCATTGCCAATCCACAAAGATGGATCACGTCGGAGATTTATTTCTATTCATTCATTTTCCAACTCCCCAAATATAATCAAACTGCCCATCCCAAACTGCTTATATGGCACTTTATATGCCAAATGTTTCTTACTATGTCATCCTGCCAGTAGGGCTGAGGTTTCTTAATATGATAGAAATCATCTGTGGAATCCTATAACAGAAAATATCCAAATAAAATTATATCTAAGATAATCATTTATAATCTCCAACATGAACTTTGCATTTCGGACATACAAAAATAAAATCTAGCTCTAATTCTATTACTGCCTTATAGTTACCCAGATCTGACTCGCCTCTTTCTCATCTGAGTTGTGCGTTCGATAAATTACCACCATTTGTTCCTGTGAGTAGATTGTGGCTTCCCTTGAAGTTTGTACTGCAATCCATCCTTCCATTGAAGACTTACAATGCTACTATTGATTTTATATTTTTCCTAAACAGTTATCCAGTTCTAACATTAAATTGAATTTAAAGTACACATATACATATACACACACACACAAATCCATCCATCTGGTTACGTTACATCTTGTGTACAAAGTGGAATAGTGTCTTCCACTTGTGAAAGGGCCTTCTCATTGCTTCATGTGGATTGATCACTGTGAATAATAAGTGGTATTTGCCCATAGATTCAGGTACAGAACAATAATAATAATTCTCAGATTTTCTTGCTGATCTGTTCTTGAATTTACTACTGGCAGTGTAGAGGTACTACAGTGAAAGCAGAACACCAGCTTTTGGGGACCATAATTAATTAAGTACAGTGGTACCTCTTGATACGAACCCCCCGTGATACGAATATTTTGAGATACGAACCCAGGGTTCGGAAATTTTTTGCCTCTTCTTACGAACTTTTTTCGACTTACGAACCCACCGCAGATCGCAAAATGGCGCTCCGCTGGGCGCCGCCAGCCAGCTCTCACCTTTTGAAACAGCCGGGGGGCTTCTCGGCATTTTCCCAAACCCGAACCCGAACTTTTTCCGAACTTTTCGGGTTCGGGCGCCGCCGCCCAGTGGAGCGCCGTTTTTGCCACGTTTCGGCCGACCAGGAAGGACGTCTTTGTGACGTCAAAGCTCCGCCCATGGAATTTCCTATTGGGATTCCCCACCTCCGTTTCAGCCTCCAGATCGGCTGAAAACGCCGCCCCTGATTTGTAAAAATGGCACTCCTCCGGGCGGCGCCTCCTGGCTGTAACTTTCTGAAACAGCCGGGCGCTTCTCGGCGGCCTCCGGAACCCGAACCCAAACTTTTGCCAAACTTCCAGGTTTGGCGTTCGGGAGAACGCCAAGAAGCCCCCCGGCTGTTTCAGAAGGTGACAGGCGGGCGGCGGCGCTTCTCGGCGGCCTCCCGAACCTGAACCCAAAAAGTTCGGCAAAAGTTCGGGTTCGGGTTCGGGAGAACGCCGAGAAGCCCCGTGGCTGTTTTAAAAGGTGACAGCCGGGTGGTGGCGCCCAGCGGAGCGCCATTTTGCGATTTTTTTTCCCCCTTGCACGCATTAATCGCTTTTACATTGTTTCCTATGGGAAACATTGTTTCGTGTTACGAACCTTTCGCCATACGAACCTCCTTCTGGAACCAACTAGGTTCGTAAGACGAGGTTTTACTGTAATGCAATTTTGGCCACTTAAACTCATGGGTCACTTCCTACACTAAAATGGAAAGTGTTATCACTACAAGGCCATTATTTATGTGCAAGGCTATTTTGGCACAACAATTTCCACAATCAATTAAGAATGATACCATTTTTTGTATACTTACATAAAACAAATTTATTCTTCTGTCCCATCCCACACCTATGATATACCTGCAAAAGCAATTAATGTTTGAAATTTGAATTATTATAGTCTTTCTGCTATGCAACAGCAGTCGCTGCTAGGGCCAGCTATATTTCACTATCCCTCTTATCTAAATTATGCTATTAAACTGTTAGTGAGTTGAATTATCTACTATTCATTTTTAAATATAGGTGTAATCTTCGGTTGTCCCTAATTTTTCAAGGAGTTCATTTGCTTTCAGCTGAGCTGAGCTAAAAAGATCTTTTTCTTCAGTTCAGACTATAGTTGTCATGCTGCAGAATGGAGTTCGTATTTTGAGCAGTATACTCTCAAAATTTTCATTCATTCTTTATTACTGTAAGAGGTTTCATTTATTAGATTTTCTCCCAAGTTTTGACAATCAGGCATTCATCTTAATTCTGTAACTCTGTCTTCGGTATATATCAGTTTCTGAATGACCATTGAATTCTTTTCACAGGATTTTGTATGTATGAAACTCTACCTTCATGCCATTAAGTTTTACATGCTTATTTCTGCATATTTAACTGCTAAAGACAAGAACAAACCAAGCTATTTATTCCCTTCTCCAGGGCTACTCTATATCCTTGAGTGTAATAAAATACCTCAACAATCAGAATTATTATTGTTATTTATTAGATTTGTATGCTGCACTTCTCTAAAAAAATTGGGGCAGCTCACAGAATAAATATAGAAACAAAGCGTACAAAACAAATCTAATACATTAAAAAATCTACAGCTAAAAACCCTATATATTACTCAATCAGACAATCCAATCACACCATGCATCACATTTATTGGTCAGGGGGCCAAGATCTAATTGCCCCAGGCCTGGCAACATAGGTGAGTCTTAAGACTCTTGTGGAAGGCGAGGAGGGTGGGGGCAGTACAAATTTCTGGAGGGAGCTGATTCCAGAGGGACGTGGCCCCCACAGAGAAGGCTCTTCCCCTAGGCCCTACCAAATGACATTGTCTGGTTGACGGGACCTGGAGAAGGCCAATTCTGTGGAACCTAACCGGCCGCTGGGATTTATGTGGCAGAGGGCGGTCCCGTAAGTAATCTGGTCCAATGCCATGTAGGGCTTTATAGGTCATCACCACACTTTGAATTGTGTCTGGAAACCAATCGGCAACCACTGCAGTCCACAGAGTATTGGAGAGACATGGGTATATCTAGGAGGACCCATGACATAGAAACATAGAAGTCTGAAGGCAGAAAAATACCTCATGGTCCATCTAGTCTGCCCTTATGCTATTTTCTGTATTTTATCTTAAGATGGATATATGTTTATCCCAGGCATGTTTAAATTCAGTTACTGTGGATTTACCAACCACGTCTGCTGGAAGTTTGTTCCAAGGATCTACTACTCTTTCAGTAAAATAATATTTTCTCATGTTGCTTTTGATCTTTCCCCCAACTAACTTCAGATTGTGTCCCCTTGTTCTTGTGTTCACTTTCCTATTAAAAACACTTCCCTCCTGGACCTTATTTAACCCTTTAACATATTTAAATGTTTCGATCATGTCCCCCCTTTTCCTTCTGTCCTCCAGACTATACAGATTGAGTTCATTCAGTCTTTCCTGATACGTTTTATGCTTAAAACCTTCCACCATTCATGACCGCTCATGCGGCTGCATTCTGCACTATTTGAAGTTTCCAAACACTCTTCAAAGGTAGCCCCATGTAGAGAGGATTACAGTAGTCAAACCTCGACGTGATAAGAGCATGAGTGACCGTGAGCAAGGGCTCCCTATTGAGAAAGTACCTATTTTTCTGAACCTGAAAACTCAGATAGTTCCCTAACATAAGGAAAACGTATGAGATCTTTCCTATGTCATCTGTCAAAACAACCTGATGGATTGAAGTTTATTTTTTTAAGAAGCCTGCTTATATGAACCTGCCACACAAAAACAAACCAACCCCACATTGTTTTTATTAGCCTTTCCTACACTAAAATGTCACACGTTGTGACAAATGTGGATGACTTACTCATTTTTGTTGATCTCCACGTAAGCACAATCGCGAACCTCATCATATTTGTCTTCTGTAGGGAAGAAAAACATAATGCTGGACTTGTAATTTATTTCCCCTTTCTTGAAATGAATGTTTAGATAATTCAATCAATGTTCTACTTACCCTTTTTCAAAGTGTGAAGACACTGCCCATTATTATAATTCCATATTTTCAAGCAGCCATCTTTTCCTCCAGTAATAAGTCTGAAACATGATTGCAATTTAGCAACGTGCAAAAAAATCACAGCCCTTCTCATGCACTGAAACCCTCCAAAGGTACCTTCTTCCACTAAAATCAAATGCGAGGCACGTAATTGCAGAATCACCATGAGCATTGCCAAATTCAAATAAAAGGTTTCCGCTTTCGAAATCCCATACCTTGACCACCTTAAAAAGAAAAAAAAGAGAGACATATATAGAAATGCTACTTCCATGATTCTAAAATAACTATCTTGCAGAGAAATCTATTCTACAAGCTGCTCTGCCAGTAGATTTTTGGATGAAATTCAAAGTGCTGGGTGTAACCTATAAAACCCCTCATGGCACAGGGTCTGATCATCCAGACCATACATACATACAGAGGAATCATTGAGTCTGTCATCTGCACCTCTATAACTGTCTGGTTTGGTGCTGCAACCCAACAGGACCGACACAGACTTCAGAACTGCAGAAAAAACAATTGCTGCCAACCTGCCTTCCATTGAGGACCTGTATACTGCAAGAGTCAAAAAGAGGGCGGGGAAAATATTTACTGACCCCTCACATCCTGGACACAAATTGTTTCAACTCCTACCCTCAAAAGGTCGCTACAGAGCACTGCACACCAAGACAACTAGACACAAGAACAGTTTTTTCCCGAACGCCATCATTCTCCTAAACAAATAATTCCCTCAACACTGTCAGACTTTCTACTAAATCTGCACTTCTATTCTACTAGTTTTTCTCATAATTCCTATCACCCATTTCATCCCATGTTGACTGTATGACTGTAACTTGTTGCTTATATCCTAATATTTTTATTAATATTGCTTCTTCATTGCTTATTTGACCCCTATGACAATCATTAAGTGTTGTACCACATGATTCTTGACAAATGTATATTTTATTTTATGTACGCTGAGAGCATATGCACCAAGACAAATTCCTTGTGTGTCCAATCACACGTGGCCAATAAAATTCTATTCTATTCTTCTATTCTATGAACAGCCTATATCTCATTTTTTCTTTCCACCTCACACAATATGACAGAGTTGGCATGCTCCAAGTCCCATTGATTAAATTGTCATCTTGTAGGAAGCCCCAGGAAAATAACTGTAACTTCTTTAATGAAGAGCAGAGAGAGAGGATATTTCTGCTTATGCTTGATTTTCTTCTGAATTAAGTTTGAAGCCCACACATCTCCAGTAAACAGATCCTTTTTCTTTTGCAAAACTGAAGAGAATTTTATAATTATCATTTCACTTACAGAATCTTCAGAGCAGCTCACAACGTGCCTGAACACTTTGTTGAATTTGCAGCACAAAACTGGTTTTTTATGGGAAGTTACTGCATAAAGATCTGGAGCTGATCTACTTTAGAGACAACAACAGAATCAAATTATTAATAAATTTAAATGTTATTTGTCTTGCTGCTAATGCTTAATTAGCAAAATATACATAAATGCACTATACTATAATTAAAAGGAAAAACTACCACTACAGTACATCAAACCTGTAGCATCCCAACTACTCACTAACAAACCTGTAGCATCCCAACTATTCAAAAATGAATCTTTCCTCCAAATCCCAATTTTGATTATCTTTTTCTTAAATAACAGTCCAAACAAATGTATTAATATATTAATCTTAATAAGTATGTTTTGTTGAATTTATTATCTCTAAATAAAGTTGATGAGTATTTTTACACTGGGAGCTTATGCACCAAAGACAAAATCCTTGGGCGTTCAATCACATTTGGCCAATAAAGAATTCTATTCTGTTCTGTTCTATTCTTCAGTCTTAGTGGCAAGATAAACTTTATGTCTATGTAAAATTAACAAAATAGTAGGAAGTGAAGTCTGCATTTTTCTATATTCACCAGAATAGATACATGCCCCTTTCTTGCCTTCTGTATTAATCTTCTAAAACTGCAGATGAAAATAGGACACATTAAAAATTTCCTACATTTAAGAATTATTAAATCACACAATAGGGTGTTTAAAAAAAAATTCAGGAACCAAACATAAATATAACATCTATTCATTGTAAAATTATTTTTATAATCAATATGTAAAAAGATAAAGGTTTCCCTGTCCACTTGAGTCTGACTCTATAGCAATAACCGAGAGCCGGGGTGGCGCAGCAGGTAGAGTGCTGTACTGCAGGCCACTGAAGCTGACTGTAGATCTGTAGGTCAGCAGTTCAAATCTCATCACTGGATCAAGGTTGACTCAGCCTTCCATCCTTCCGAGGTGGGTAAAATGAGAACCCGGATTGTGGGGGCAATATGCTGGCTCTGTTAAAAAGTAGTGATGGGCGAACCCAATGGTGTTCAGGTTCGGCAAGTTCGGACGAACTTTACGCAAAATTCGGCCAAACCCGAACTGAACCCGAACCCGAACCCGAACGGGGAATCCCACCAAGACATTCCGAGCTTTGATGTCACGTATACCGGCAGGTTGCTAAAGACACCAAGGTGATTACTTCCTGGATTCCATTGAATCCAGGAAGTGATCACCTTGGCATCCTTAGCAACCTGCCGGTGATGTCAAGGCTCCGCCCCTGGAATCTCTTTGTGGGAGGGATTCCCCAGCTCCTTCAAAGGGAGGTCTTCACGTAAAAATAAAGATGTTTGTGATCACCTTGGCGTCCTTAGCAAACTGCCGGTGACGTCAAAGCTCCGAACGCCAAACACAACCCCGAACTTTGCCCAAAGTTTCAAAAAATGTCAGGTTCAGGTTCGGCATACCGAACACCGCAAAATTCAGTACGGACGTGAATTGTGCGGGTTCGGTTCGCCCACCACTATTAAAAAGTGCTACTGCTAACATGTTGTAAGCCGCCCTGAGTCTAAGGAGAAGGGCAGTATAAAAATCAATCAAACAAACAAATAAACAAACAATAACAATAGCACTTAGACTTATATACCACTTCACAGTACTTTACAGCCCTCTCTAAGCAGTTTACAAATCATCATATTGCCCCCAACAATCTGTGTCCTCATTTTACCCACATTGGACGGCTGGAAGGCTGAGTTCAACCTTGAGCCTGGTGAGATTTGAACTGGTGAACTACAGCCAGCAGAAGCAGCTTGCAGTACTGCACTGTTTCTGAGCCAAGGGAGTCAGCGTTGTCCAAAGACAATTTCTGTGGTTATGTGACCAGCATGATTATACACCAACGCACATGGAATGCTATTATTTCCCAACTGGAGTGGTACCTGTTAATCTACTCACATTTGCATGCCTCCAAAGTACTAAGTGAGGCAGGAGCTGGAGCAAGGAAGGGGAATTGCATGGTACTGAGGTCTCAAAGCCAGACTTTCTAGCTGACAAGCTTAGTGTCTTTAACCACTAAGCCTTTGTGCCTCCTTTTGTTTCAATTTGTAGTATTCTTTATATAATATCTTTAGGTAACACGCTATTCTCTTTGCTTGGCGAAGGCTGCTTTTATTAGTCACTTTTGATACATACAGATGTACTAGGTTGGGAAAATATCACAAGAAAGTGCTATCCCATGATTTTTTTCCCCAGAATTATTATTTTCTGGTTTTTAAAAAGTGTATGTGTTAAAAGAGTAGTAAATTGAATGCATATAAATTGAATTTGATTTCTTTCAAACAATGACATTCACCTGCAGATTATCTAAACTAACTCATTCCAGATATCACTGGGTATCCCCCAATATTTATTATTTGTTTGTTTGTTTGTTCATTTATTTATTTATTTGTTTGTTTGTTTGTTTGTTTATCTATCTATCTATCTATCTATCTATCTATCTATCTATCTATTTATTTATTTATTAGATTTGTATGCTGCCCCTCTCTGCAGACTCGGGGTGACTAACATGACTAACAGCAGTAAAAAAGACAATATAACAAATCTAATATTAAAAGTAATTTTAAAAACCCCAATTTAAGAAACCAATCATACATACAGACATACCATACATAAATTTTATAAGCCTAGGGGGAAGGGAATATCTCAATTCCCCCATACCTGACGACAGAGGTGGGTTTTAAGGAGCTTACGAAAGGCAAGTAGGGTGGGGGCAACTCTGATATCTGGGGGGAGTTGGTTCCAGAGGGTCGGGGCCACCACAGAGAAGGCTCTTCCCCTAGGTCCCACCTTTTCAATTCATTCCCACTGGCAAGTTTACAGAATGAATAGAATAATGTTCCAGCTCCCCAAATTTATCCCTGTATGAAACAGAGGAGAGCAAGTTGACTGATCATATTCTCTTACATTGTAAATTTTATTCTGACTGTAAAATCAGTGCATGGGAGGCAACTTTTCAATTCAAACGATTTATTCAGTACTAAACAGGACAGCCAACACTTCTTCTGAAACACCAAATCCCAACAAGGAAACCTTTATCTTTTTACATATTGATTATAAAATATACATATTGATATACATATTGACATAAATATACATATTGATTATAAAAATATACTTTTTACAGCGCGGGAAAAACTTTCAGACAGCCGTTTATTTTTGGCGGCATTCTGAGAGCTAGCCGCGTCAGAACCAATCAGCGGCTAGCTCGCTTGGTTTAGTCAGACATAACACTGACATAAACTGACAAACAGAAAGCTAAAATAAACATTTATATAGCATATTGGCTATTATTTGGCTAACAAGCATCCATCAAACCTGAATTAACTATATCATACTGCTGAAATCTTAATTTTGACTTGCTTTATTTATTTCTACTGATTGTGTTTTTGGTTATATTTTGATTTAAGACTATAATAACACATATTTGAATCTGTAATCTTTTAGATTTATTGTTCTTTACTTTCATTAATTGAAGCTAATTCTTCACTCAGTAAAATTAAATTGAAATTATGTTTTTCTCTGAATGAATCTGAAATTATAAAGGAAATAAAACCTTTAAACAAAGACTTTTGAAGTAAAAATTAACTAAAAGATGTATTTCAGGTTTAATTAATGTCACTCCTGTAACTAAACATAAAACTGTTATTAGGTAAACAATTTGGTACTCCCAAAAGTGCCTACATATGTATGGGTATCACTTTTCCTCTGTGGTTTCTAACCCTCCTAATATGTCTTAGTTTAATATGTGCAGATAACTTAATTAAAGTTTATGAATGTCAATTCCGCTAAGCCTGATTCAGCATTGCAATGCAGTATTGGAAATTTAGAGATTACTTATCCCAAAACACCATAATGACATGGTCTAGTAATGAAAATGCCTTAAGTTACATGTTTTGATAGATTCCAACAAGCTAATGCAAAAATCACATCACTAATTATTTGAAATTACTGTAAATGTTCATCTAGATTTTACAAAATGTTATTTCTTTGCATCATTTTGCTTAAGAGTGCAATTCTAATTGTTCTGCCGGGCTCTCTGATAGGAGCTCCCGAAAATTCAAGGGTACAAATTTCAGGCAAACACACGTTTGAAAATTCAAAACAATACTCTTTATCACAAAAGTCAAAATAAACCAAGCACTCTTTTTGTATTGCCAAGAGCACTCTTCCCAAAACAACCGGGTAGTCTATACAATTTCCCTTAAGCAGTCATTAAGTACTTAGCCAGCAGCTGTGGAGAAACTTCACACCCCTTCTTCGTCCAACGAAGTGGGACACACACACACGTTGCTCTGCTTTGGTTTCAAAGGCATGAAAAAGCAACAAAGTCCAGCACACAAGATTCCTGACGAAACTGCGAACAGATATTCTTCCAACATTTGCCAAACCCACATGCTGCTATTTATAGCAGCAGCCCTAATTCCTGGAGCCCCACCCAAACACAGGTGGCCTCCCTTATTTCCTGTAATATGTTCTTACTTGGTCTCTTCTACGCATAATTCTGCGCTTGCGTGGATCCAAAACGTCATCATCTGAAGCAATAGAAGATAAGGAAGATTGACTGCCTGGGCTGTGTGCCAAGCCCTCCTCTGCCGAGTCACTCCCACCTTCTTCTTCGTCCGAGGAAACTAAACTCTGAACTGATTCTGTCAGCAATAACACAGGCCTGTGACATGTTGAGGTTTCCCCTGAATCTACCTCCCCATTCCCTGGGGCAGGAGCTGGACCAGAGCCAACCACAACATCTAATAAATGCAACAACATTTCAAGTATTCTCTTGAAATGTCCCAACGTAATAATCACATTATTTCAATAGATCCTACAACTTCTTACATTTGGGGTTTTCCATAAATGCAATTCTTGGATCTGTCCAAACATTAGGAACTCTGATTATGTTGCTTTTTTACTTTACCGTAATCTTAGGTGAAGAATGGCCAATGTATCTGTGGCAACACAGAGTGATCGAGTGCCTGATATATAATGGCAAGTAGTAATCTCTCCTTTAATTCCATTGTTTTTTGAACAAGCGGTAAATAAGCATGTCTGATCCTCCACATCCCATATCTGCAAGGAAAGAATTGCGTTATATTGAAGAGAAATAACTAGGATAAAGAAAATAGAATTTGAAACATGAAAAAGACAGACCTTAACGGTGTTGTCTGTTGATATGGAAAATATTTTATCCTCCTCAGATACATAGACGTAGAAAATGGGGGCCATGTGACTTTTGAGAATGCCTGTGGGTCTTCTGAAATTCAGTAAGAACATTAAATCTTGACCAATTAGAAAGACACAATGGAGTATATACTACAATGAGCCAGTAATAATAGTAGTTTATTTATTTGATGTTTCAAGTCATTCTTGACGACTAGAAACTAGCTGGACATCATGGCTGTAAATATAACTATGTTTCCCTGAAAATAAGACCAGAATACCTCCGGAATACCTGCCGCATGAATACCAGCGACTAATAAGGTCCCACAGAGTCCGGTCGACTAAACAATGTTGTTTGGCAGGCCCCAGGGGAAGAGCCTTCTCTGTGGCGGCCCCAGCCCTCTGGAATCAACTGCCCCCAAAGATTAGAACTGCCCCCACCCTCCTTACCTTTCGTAAATTGCTTAAGACCCACCTATATCGCCAGGCATGGGGGAATTGAGATACCCCCCAGGCTTATATAGTTTATGTACGGCATGATTGTGTTGCATGGTTTTAATGATGGGTTTTAGATAGATGTCTTTTAAATATTAGATTTGTTATATTGTTGTTATTATTATTATTATTGACTGTAGATCTGTATGTCAGCGGTTCAAATCTCAACACTGGCTCAAGGTTGACTCAGCCTTCCATCCTTGCGAGGTGGGTAAAATGAGGACCCGGATTGTGGGGGCAATAGGCTGGCTCTGTTAAACAGTGCTATTGCTAACATGTTGTGAGCCGCCCTGAGTCTGAGGAGAAGGGCGGCATAAAAATAGAATAAATAAATAAATAAATAAATAAATAAATAAATAAATAGATAGATAGATAGATAGATAGATAAACAAACAAACAAACAAACAAACAAACAAACAAACAAACAAACAAATTATTTATTGGATTTGTATGCCGCCCCGAATCTCCGGAGAAGGGCAGCATACAAATCCAATAAATAAATTAAATAAATAAATAAATAATTATTGTTGCTGTGAGCCACCCCGAATCTGCGGAGAGGGGCGGCATACAAATCTAATAAATTATTATTACTTTTACTTTTACTTTTACTTTTACTTCTACTTCTACTTCTACTTCTACTTCTACTTCTACTTCTACTTCTACTTCTACTTCTACTTCTACTTCTACTTCTACTTCTACTTCTACTTCTACTTCTACTTCTACTTCTACTTCTACTTCTACTTCTACTTCTACTTCTACTTCTACTTTTACTTTTACTTTTACTTTTATTTTGCCATTAAAAAAGGCACCAGATCTTATTTCTAGAGGATGTATAATTAATGACTCACCTCGTGGTACAAACAGTCCCACTCAGCAGGAGCCCACTGCTGGCCTACTTCTTCGACTGCTTGGCGCCACTTGCATGTATTATCCCTGGCCTGTTTCACCATCATCTGAGAAACAGGTTCCAGATTGATGCTTGTACCCCCACCCACCGCGACTCCCGTTTTGCCCTCAGATGCCTTCCTGAAAGCCCTTTGCGGCTGATGACAGAGCTATGGATTGCACATGTCAATCCAGATCCCATTTATCAACTGCAGAGGCATTTCCAGAAGACCTTTGATGGCAAAACGAAAGACAGGGGCCAATGCACATGAACGGCGGCAAGTGGTCGCAGAAGAAGTGGGCCTGCAAGGTGAGGCAGATGTCGGGATCTTGAAGGCTTGGTAAATAAGGCATCTTTACAACCCCCCCAAACTGCACCCTAGTTTAATTTTTATCCGTGTGCCTTGCCCCACTCCATGGACCCCAGAGTGGGCGGGGTCTTAACTAGAGGTTATTTTGGGAATAGGGCTTATTTATTTTATTTAATTGGATTTGTATGCCACCCCTCTCCGAGGACTCGGGGCGGCTCACAGCATATATAAATACAGAACAATAATGTAATCCAATTAATACTACAATTTAAAAACAATTAAAAGAAAAAAAAATAACCAAACAATTAACCTATTAACCAAACATTCAGCAGTCATACTTAAGGCATTCAGTGGTCAGGGGAAGATCTAAAAGTCCCAAGCTTGGCGGCAAAGATGAGTTTTTAAGCTCTTTCGGAAGGCAAGGAGGGAGGGGGCAGTGCGAATCTCTGGGGAGAGTTGATTCCAGAGGGCCTGGGCTCCCACAGAGAAGGCTCTACCCCTAGGTCCCGCCAACCGACATTGTTTGGTCGATGGGACCCTAAGGAGGCCAACTCTGTGGGACCTCACCGGTCGCTGGGATTCACGTGGCAGAAGGCGGTCTTGGAGATAATCTGGTCCTGTGCCATGAAGGGCTTTATAGGTCATAACCAACACTTTGAATTGTGCCCGGAAACTAATCGGTAGCCAATGCAGTCCGCGGAGTGATGGTGAGATGTGGGCATTTCTTGGAAGGCCTAAGACTGCTCACGCAGCTGCATTTTGGACAAGTTGAAGTTTCCGAACACTCTTCAAAGGTAGCCCCATGTAGAGAGTTATATTGTTATATTGGGAACACATGCAAAAATTAAGCTAGGATTTACTTTTGAAGTAGGTCATATTTTCAGGGAAACATGGTAAAATTTACAAATATATTACAACAAAAATAATTTTACCTGACTTGAATTGTATCTTCAAAAATATTATTAATTTGTGGGATGGTTGAAAAAATGCAAACTATTACTCTTCAAAACCCAACAGGTGTCTGAAACTAGGAAAGTATTACTAGGGAAACTGCCTTAAGGCCAAGCTTTTAAAGATTTCATGAAGGGGCAACTATATTTCAATGGTCCCAAAAGACAAAGCAGTATTGGACGGTAGTGGCATATCTTTCTATTTTTCACAGTCAAGGGAGGTGAAAATGAAGCTAATAAATTCTTAGTAGGAATGGGTCATGAGTGAGAATGGAAAAGGTAACGGAGATTTCTTCTCTACAACAAATCCTATTTTGCCACGGGCTCCTTAAGAAATTTAATGAAAATCTAAAGAATAATGAATAAATAATAAACAACTCCTTAGATTTATTTATATCATTGGTTGCCGATCAATTTCCAGTCACAATTCAAAGTGTTGGTTATGACCTATAAAGCCCTTCATGGCATCGGACCAGAATACTTCCAGGACCGCCTTCTGCCGCACGAATCCCAGCGACCGGTTGGTGCCACAGAGTTGGCCTTCTCCGGGTCCCGTCGACTAAACAATGTTGTTTGGCAGGACTCAGGAGAAGAGCCTTCTCTGTGGCGGCCCCGGCCCTCTGGAACCAGCTCCCCCCGGAGATTAGAACTGCCCCCACCCTCCTTGCCTTTTGTAAAGTTCTTAAGACTCATCTCTGCCGTCAGGCATGGGGGAACTGAGACATCTCCCCTGGGCCTATACAGTTTATACATGGTATGTTTGTTTGTATCTTTGCTTTTAATAATGGGGTTTTTAGCGTTTTTTAAATTATTAGATTTGTTCTTACATTGTTCTTGTTATTGTTGTGAGCCACCCCAAGTCTACGGAGAGGGGCGGCATACAAATCTAATTAATAATAATAATAATAATAAATAATAATAATAACAACAACAACAACAACAACAACAACAACAACAACAAGAAAAATATTATTTCCTCCTTCCATAACTATAGTAAGGAACTCTTAAAGGGGTATTAAACTAACGGTGAATTAGGAATTCATCTGTTCTACATTTTTCTTTACAAATCATACTAATTCCATGCATGTATATTCTAAACAAAAATAGCACCTTATGCATTTAAAATAACTAATAGTTGGCTAAGGACTATAATAGAGCAGAATAGAATAGTTGAAATATCTCACCCAGGCATGTATGGATTCCATATTCGAATAATTCGATCCATTCCGCCGGTTACTATGGCATTATTCTTTTTACTAAGTGCAAATGTTTTGACTCCTTTATGAACCCGAAAAATAAGCTGATCCCCTTCAGCTCTCTGGGAGGGAGTTCCTAACATTTCCTGTGCTTTCTTTATTTTTGACTCTTTCTTATTTTCTTTTATTTCTCTCATTTGTTGCTCAACATTGGTAGCTCCCAGAATGCAACCTGTAGAGGGATATGAGAGTTCAGTAAAAGCTTTCTGCACAAAATCTTCCTACACTGACATTCTTACACAGAGTGAGTGTACATTGATTTTTTAAAAAAGAATTATGAGAGTTAGTTTGATCTAGTGGTTAAGGCACCAGAGTAGGAAGCCAGTAAACCATGAGTTCTAGTCCTGCCTTAGACACAAAAAAGTCTAGAACTAAGACACCTTAAACAAGATCTAAGTATTGCCCACAAGATCATATGCTGCAACGTCCTGCTTGTCGGCGATTACTTCAGCTTCAACCACAACAACACAAGAGCACACAACAGATTTAAACTTAATATTAACCGCTCCAAACTTGACTGTAAAAAATATGACTTCAGTAACCGAGTTGTCGAAGCGTGGAACTCATTACCGGACTCCATAGTGTCATCCCCAAACCCCCAACACTTTACCCTTAGATTATCTATGGTTGACCTATTCAGATTCCTAAGAGGTCAGTAAGGGGCGAGTACAAGTGCACTAGAGTGCCTTCCGTCCCCTGTCCTATTGCTCTCCTATATCTCCTATACCTTTCTTCTATTCTTATATCTCTTCTTCTGTTCTTTCATTGATATGTTCTATTACTATACCTTCTTTTCTATTATTTCTTAGATATATTTTACTTTGAGTATCTCCTCTATAACCTTCATCATGTATTTTACTATGTGTATATAGATATATACCCACTAAAACCCTCGTTGTTTACGAGTCTACGGAAAGCGGCGGCATACAAATCTAATAAATAAATAAATAAATAAATAAATAAATAAATAAATAAATAATAAATAAAAATAAATGAAAACTAGCTGGGTGACCTTGAGTCAGCTACTTTTTCTTAGCCCAACTCACAGGGTTGTTGGGAGGAAAATAGGAGGATGAAGGCATGTTGGATATGTTTCTTGTGTTATTTGTAAAAATAAAGGCAAATAAATTAATTAAACAAAGAAAATTGGAAATATGTCTAAATATATATAGCGCTCAAAAAAACCCACCCTCAAATAACACATCCTAGATCTGAATGAATGAAATATTCTCATTGAATACTTTATTCTGTACAAAGTTGAATGTGCGCAAGAGCATGTGAAATTGATTGTCAATCAGTGTTGCTTCCTAAGTGGACAGTTTGATTTCACAGAAGTTTGATTTACTTGGAGTTATATTGTGTTGTTTATTTAAGTGTTCCCTTTATTTTTTTCGAGCAGTGTACATTTAAGGCTGAAAGCTTAATCTACACATTTTCTATTTTACATATAAGTGTTACTTATAGGTCTTCACCAAAGGCAATCTCAAATTATCCTATTTTAGACCCATTTAAGGCAAGGTGGCACAGTGGTTAGAGTGCAGTACTGCAGGTACTTATGCTGCCTGCCGGCTACCTGCAGTTTGGCAGTTCAAATCTCACCGGGCTCAAGGGTGACTCAGCCTTCCATTCTTCCGAGGTGGGTAAAATGAGGATCCAGATTATAGGTGGCAATATGCTGACTCTGTAAATGGCTTAGAGAGGGCTGTAAAGCACTGTAAAGTGATATATAAGTCTAAATGCTATTGCTATTACTCGAAGACTTCTGTCTCTGGAGAAGGTTCTAATGCTGGGAAAGTGAAGGAAGGAGAAGAAGAAGTGGTTGAACAGCAGAAAGGTATACTACCTTGGTAACAGTGATCATAGATGCACTGGTGGAAGTATTGAAGGATCAGGTGTTTATGGAGAAATATTTTGTATACATAGATCTTTATGAAGAAAATCTTTTTATATACAGGGGGTGGACAAAAAAATGGAAACACGTGACTTTTTGGCATCATAACTTTTGAACATGTTCAAATCAATCAAAACTTGTGTTTTTTTAAAATTCTGTTATTTGATATGTTTTTTTAAACTACCTTTTTTTTTTTTTGGTTATAACCTTCTAGAAATGGCAGACCTCTCAGACTTTCAAAAAGGCCAAATTGTTGGTGCTTGAAATGGCAGGCGCTAGTGTAACAGAAAGTGCCCTTGGCGTTTCAAGAGGTAATGTCTCAAAAGTAATGACTGCTTTTGAAAGAGAAGGGAAAACGTCCTCAGCCAAGCACAGGTCTGGTCGAAAGTCGAAGTTGGAGAGAGACCGTCGGACTCTAAAGCGAATTGTTAGAGCGGATCGCAAGACCGCAGCTCCTAAAATCACTGCAGAGCTCAATAGACATGTACAGAATGCAGTTTCCACAAAAACTGTTTGAAGGGAGCTTCACAAATCTGAATTCCACGGAAGAGCTGCAAGGTGTTTCCATTGTTTTGTCTACCCCCTGTAGTTACTAAGAGACAACACCAACCTGTTGGTATATAAAAGATCATGAAGTATTTTTAAGGGGAGATTTTACAAACAATATACAATATAAAGAATTACATAATTACCTATTACTAAGGCTGTAGGCTCATGGCTTGAAGCAGAAATTATTGCCTTAATTGAATCATAGTAACTCAGCTAAAAAGCCAGAAAAAAGAATATTATTCAACCAGATCCTGGTGAGATGAAAATATTGTTGTTATTTAATTTACTGTTATTTTTTTTAAAGTTTTTTTTTTAAAAAAATCTTCTCCACATCCATAACAAAAAAAAACATACATCACATATACCTTCAATAAAAATTAACATACAATTTTATTTTCTTAACTTATATTTTAAAAAATAACATAGCTGTCTAAACATTACAAAACCCTGGAAAAATACGCCCATCAATTCAGAGTCAAAGTTTAACTGTTTCTTAATAATGAACGCTTTCTGTGTTTCTGGAAAAAATTGTGAGGTTTTTTGGATTATTGGGAGAAGCTTTAACATCACTTGAATGTATTAAAAAACTGAATAGAATCCCATGTTCTCTCTAGATCAGAAGTGCAAAGACCTTTCTCTATTTACCTGAGTCACCCAGTCTCCGTGAACTTTCCAACGGATGTAAGTGACATTTGGGGAAAGTATAGCACTCTCAAGCCTTATATTGGGGAGATTTTCCACTTTGGGCAGCTTCTTCCATGTCCTGAAAGATATCCAGAAAAGATAATTACAGTAACCCCTCGCTACTTCGCGGTTCATCTTTTGCGGATTTGCTACTTCACGGGTTTTCAAAGGGGACTTAAATTCATTAAATCCATTGAAAATTCATAAAATTCTTCTACAGTACTACTGTACTCTATTAAAGAAACTAGTAGGATATCACATATAGCTCCAGCTGAGAAACATTATAGAATGACTGTTTAATGCAAAGGGTGGGTTTTAAAAGTACAAATACTTGTTAAATACATTAAAAAAATATTTCCTCTACTTCATGGAAATTCGTTTTTTCGTGGGTGGTCTTGGAACGCATCCCCTGCGAAAAACAAGGGATCACTGTATATCATTTTATCTGAAAGAACTGATGCCATCCCTCTAACAGGCACGAATTACAAATTGCCAAATGAATGCTTTCTGTTACATCTATCTATCTATCTATCTATCTATCTATCTATCTATCTATCTATCTATCTATCTATCTATCATCTATCTATCTATCTATCTATCTATCTATCTATCTATCTATCTATCTATCTATCTATATATATATATATCTATTTTGTCCAATACACAATGAGAGTTTTAGTGGGTATATGTATATATACACATAGTAAAATACATGATGAAGGTTATAGAGGAGATACTCATAGTAAAATATATCTAAGAAATAATAGAAAAGAAGGTATAGTAATAGAACATATCAATGAAAGAATAGAAGAAGAGATATAAGACTAGAAGAAAGGTATAGGAGACATAGGAGAGCAATAGGACAGGGGACGGAAGGCACTCTAGTGCACTTATGCACACCCCTTACTGACCTCTTAGAGGAATCTGGAAAGGTCAACCGAGGATAGTCTAAGAGTAAAGTGTTGGGGGTTTGGGGATGACACTATGGAGTCTGGTAATGAGTTCCACGCTTAAACACCTCAGTTACTGAAGTCATATTTTTTACAGTCAAGTTTGGAGCGGTTAATATTAAGTTTAAATCTGTTGTGTGCTCTTGTGTTGTTGAGGTTGAAGCTGAAGTAGTCGCTGACAGGCAGGACGTTGCAGCATATGATCTTGTGGGCAATACTTAGATCATGTTTAAGGCATCTTAGTTCTAAGCTTTCTAGGCCCAGGATTGAAAGTCTAGTCTCATAGGGTATTCTATTTCGAGTGGAGGAGTGAAGGGCTCTTCTGGTGAAGTATCTTTGGACATTTTCAAGGGTGTTAGTGTCTGAGATGCGATATGGGTTCCAAACAGATGAGCTGTATTCGAGGATGGGTCTGGCAAAAGTTTTGTAAGCTCTGGTAAGTAGTGTGAGATACATTTATATTATATTTGGACTTTTGTAAGTGCTTACCTCAGGGTCTCACCCACAGAATATAACTGCAAGATATTGACACAACCCTACAAGAAAGCAAGGGTGGGTGGAAGGAAAATACAAAGATATATTCCTGTTATATTATAGATTACAAAAATATAAGTTATAAATTTCTGGTCAAGTGCTGAAAGATCACAATTATGTATCTTTAGGATGTGAAACATTTTCTAACTCTAATGACTCAAGACCAGAACATTGCAAGGAGGAATGCTTCTTTCTATATACAGATAGTACTCAACTTCTGACTGGTCACTTAGAGATCATTTGAAGTTCAAAGGACCTTCCTGGGGAGTATTTTCAACTTGGGATTCAAAGTTCTAATGGTCACGCCCCTCCATGGTCACATGACTGTACTTCTGGCGCTCAGCAACTGAGCCACCTTTATAGCAGTTTGGAGCACCTCACAGTCACATAACAATGTTTTACAACAATTTTGCCGAAAACCAGCATTAACTTCTGGTTTTGGCAAACTGCATCTGTAGCAACACATTCGTTTGCTACAGATGCAATCTGTATAAAAAAGATTGTCAAATTAGGCTGGTTACATGACTAATTCACTTTACAACCATGTTATGACCATGATAGGCAGGGTAATAAAAAGGGAAATAAAAACTAAGCTATATGAAAAGATATTTATTTATTTGTTTGTTTGTTTTGTGCAATGTACAATAATACACAATGAAGGTTATAGAGGATATAACCTTCATTGTGTATTATTGTACATTGGACAAAACAAACAAACAAATAAATAAATCTCTTTTCATATAGCTTAGTTTTTATTTCCATTTTTATTTTTTATTTTAGATTGAGGAAGTTGTGTTTATTTAACTGTAACAGAAAAAAACAAAAACAATTCAGCAGAGATATTTATTTATTTATTTATTTATTTATTCATTCATTCATTCATTCATTCATTCATTCATTCATTGGATTTATATGCTACCCCTCTCTGAGGATTTGGAGGACTATTGCATGATACTCGGATTCAAATGCCTGCAGAAAGTTTAAAAAAAACCTGTTCTTTTTTTAGAATGCAGAATAATATATCTGAATTACAGGAAGAGGAAGAATTTCTGAAAATTAGAAAAAGTTTCCTGTCAATGGTGGTTTTCCATTTGTTCAGGATTCTTTCATTTACATTCCTGCAATAAGCAGCACTTTGGACCTATAATTTCTCTCTTCCCACTTCACACATAATTCCGTGATTGTACCTTTAGAAGTAAATATCACACTTCTGTTTGTTTATTTATCTTTTCTCCGAGCAGAATACATACCTGGTCATCGCCGTAAAGAATCATACATTCATCATGACCTGTGTAGCTGAAAAGGAAGTATGGGAGAAAATGAAGAATTTCTTGTCCCTCATAAATAAATAGAAACATAGAAACATAGAAGTCTGACGGCAGAAAAAGACCTCATGGTCCATCTAGTCTGCCCTTATACTATTTCCTATTTATCTTAGGATGGATAGATGTTTATCCCAGGCTTTCCTGATATGCTTAAGACCTTCCACCATTCTTATAAACCGTCTTTGGACCCGTTCAATTTTGTCAATATCTTTTTGTAGGTGAAGTCTCAAGAACTGAACACAGTACTGTATTCCAAATGTGGTCTCACCAGCGCTCTATATAGCAGGATCACAATCTCCCTCTTCCTGCTTGTCATACCTCTAGCTATGCAGCCAAGTATCCTACTTGATTTTCCTACCGCCTGACCACACTGCTCATGCATTTTGAGACTGTCAGAAATCACTACCCCTATATCCTTCTCTTCTGAAGTTTTTGCTAGCACAGAACTGCCAATACAATACTCAGACTGAGGATTCCTTTTCCCAAAGTGCATTATTAAATAAATTTCATACAAAGTTTCAAGGAAATCTGAATCCTGCAAGTATATAAATGAAATGTAAACAAGATGGCATTCTTCAAACTCTTAAAAACACCTAGGCATATAGAGGAGTTTAGACCAGCGTTTCTCAACCTTGGCAACTTGAAGATATTTGGACTTCAACTCCCAGAATTCCCCAGCCAGCATTTGCTGCAACAATATCGCCAAAAAGGCTTCTAGAGTTGTTAACCTGATCCTACGCAGCTTCTGCTCCGGCAATCTCACGCTACTCACCAGAGCCTACAAAACGTTTGCCAGACCACTCCTTGAATACAGTTCATGTCTGGAACCCATACCACATCTCGGACATCAACACCCTAGAAAATGTCCAAAGTTATTTCACCAGAAGAGCCCTTCACTCCTCCACTCGAAACAGAATGCCCTACAAAAGCAGACTATCAATCCTAGGTCTAGAAAGCTTAGAACTACGACGCCTAAAACACGATCTAAGTATTGCCCACAAAATTATATGCTGCAACGTCCTGCCTGTCAATGACTACTTCAGCTTCAGCTTCAACTGCAACAACACAAGAGCACGCAACAAATTCAAACTTAATATTACTTGCTCCAAGCTTGACTGTAAAAAATATGACTTTAGCAATCGAGTTGTTGAAGCGTGGAACTCATTACCGGACTCAGTAGTGTCAACCCCTAACCCCCAACATTTCTTCCTTAGACTATCCACGATTGACCTCTCCAGGTTCCTAAGAGGTCAGTAAGGGGCGTACATAAGTGCACTAGTGTGCCTTTCATCCCCTGTCCAATTGTCTCTCTTTATCTCATATATATCTTTTCTTCCTTTCATATATCTTCTCCTCTACTTTTATATCTTTTCTTTATATATAATACTTCATGTCTATCCTCTTCAATATGTATTGTGTATTGGACAAAATAAATAAAATAAATAAATAAATAAATAAATAAATCTTTCTAATCAAATCGGGTGCTCTGGGGCGGGGGTCCATTTTCGCTTCCCCACTGTGTTCCTCCCCCATCCGGGCAGCAGCCCACACCTGAGTCTAGAATACAGATATTCACTCTGATGCTTATGACATCTGTACATCAGAAGATCTGTAAAACAAATTGTAATCAGTTTCATCTGAATATGATTTGCACAAAGAGTAGCAATGTGCAATCAGTTCTACCAATCACGTTAAACTACATTGAGCTGAACAAAATCCCTTGGTTACCTATCTTCCTGTCAACGGGGGAAGTCGGAGATGAATGAAAATGAGCCAACCTTGTACAGTTCTCCTCCGAACAGAGTAAGGCTAATGTGCTTTGAAAATGATTCAGAAGGGGCTTTGAACCCCATAAAAGTTTAGCAGCCCCCTCTGCTACTTATTAAAGTGACCTACTTTTCTTCAGGCTTCTGTATAAGTTTAAAAAATGCTTTAAGAACGGCCTCATTAAAACTATTCTTAAAGTAACCACTATCTTTTTTCCCCCGTTTGAGCAAGAAATCTAAGAAAAGTTAGGTTGATTTTATAACCAGCAGGGAGCTGTTATGCTCATGAAAAATTCACAGGATGTCCTCTGAATCATTTTCCAAATGTGCATAATCATGCACAGAGATTTTGAACAGGACTTTTGGAATATTGGCATTTTCAACCCACTAAGCTCCTGGCCTGTTATAAAGGTTTGCATGTTTACAGGTTCCTATAATTTTCTGAAACCTAATTATCAAAGCTATAAATGAGGCTTTATCTTTATCTCATAAGTGTAGGACCTGTGGCCCTCTGGATACTAGTGAACTATCATTTCCACCAATGCTAGTTAGTGTGGCTGGAATGCTAGCACAGCCACAGGAAATCTGTTTCCCCAACCTTTATGACTATTGGGGCCTCCTCCCAAACTAAGGTGACCAGACGTCCCACTTTTGGTGAGATAGTCCCGTTTTGGGGCAATTTGTCCCGTGTCCTGCAGTGTATTTGCAACCCCCCATGCATGTGCATGCAACCCCATGCTCCCCATCTCCTATGCATGCATGTGTGATGCCTGCACACCTCACATACCTGACACATGTATGCATAAAACCCCATGCTCCCTCAGCCCCGTGAATGAACATGTGGTCTCCACCCTTGTACATACTACATCCACCCAGCCCCCTGTGCATGTACAGCAAAAAACCCCAAATCAGCTGGCCAGTGGGAGACATATGTGCAATAATGGACAACCAAAATCTTTACTGCCACATTATGGGTGTGGCTTATTTTGTGGGTGTGGCTTAATGGTCATGTGACTGGGTAGGAGTGGCTTGCCAGCCATGTGATCAGGTGGGAGTGGCTTGAACGTTCATCATCGTTCAAATGAACTGTTAAGTCCTCGACATACAACCTTACCAGTGTCACTCGCTGGGGTGACAATTTGCTTCACGTTTCCTTCCTGGGTCGCCCCCCACCTCAGGCTGGGTAGCTAGGCGAACGGGTGCTGCCAGAAGCATAAATGCTACCAGCGCCACTTCCACCCACGCCTTCTGCTTACATGTTAGGCGGGAGGCGGCCGCGAGAGGCTGGAGGGGAGCCGGGCAGGAGAGAGGGAAGCGCGTCCAAGGCCAGGAAGGAGGAAAGAGGAAAAAAGCAAGGAGCGCAGACACAGCAGCAACAGCAGGGGGGAAAAAAGATAAGGTGAGCTGAGACCAGTAATCCAGGAAGTGACAGCCGCCAATCAGTTGGAGCTGCATTTTCATTTTCACCGGTGGAACTGCGTTCCACCCCATCCTGCCTGCTGCCCACCCCATGTGCATACATGATGGAGCTGAGCTGGGGCAACAGCTCACGTGCCATCAGAGAGAGCACTACTTGCCTCCTCTGGCACACATGCCATAGATTCACCATCATAGAACTAAAGGAAGCAAAAGAAAGAATCATAGCCAGAGAAATGTATTGCCCCACTGACCTTCCACAACTATATAAGAGTACCAACTGCCAAAATGGAGCATAGTAATAGATCTGGTATCATATATAATAAGACAGGACCATGATACCGCCTTCTCAGGGACCGCCTTCTGCCGCACGAGTCCCAGCAACCAGTTAGGTCCCACAGAGTGGGCCTTCTCTGGGTCCCGTCAGCTAAACAATGCTGTTTGGCGGGCCCCAGGGGAAGAGCCTTCTCTGTGGTGGCCCCAACCCTCTGGAACCAACTCCCCCCAGAGATTAGAATAGCCCCCACACTCCTTGCCTTTCGTAAGCTCCTCAAAACCCACCTCTGGCGTCAGGCATGGGGGAATTAAGATAATCTTTCCCCCTAGGCTTCTACAATTTATGCATGGTATGTTTGTATGTATGATTGGTTTTATAACAAGGGTTTTTAGCTGTTGTAGTATTGGATTTTTACATTCTGTTTTTTGCCACTGTTGTTAGCCGCCCCGAGTCCACGGAGAGGGGCGGCATACAAATACAATAAATAAATAAATAAAATAATATGATGATAAATGGTAGATGATAGGGATTGGCTTACCAGTAATCTAGATTCAAAGGTATAGCTTCCAAACCGCTAATCTGAAGATAGGGTTCAAAGTTGGAGCTTTCATAAAACTGAAGTTCACGATCCCTATCACAAGTTAAAATATGATCAGATGTTAACATCACAGACTTTATAGATTTTTTTCCCCCGTAAGTGAGACAAACAGTGGTAAACAAACTATGGCAAAGTTGTAGACAAGGATTAGTTAGGGTTAATTTCAAAATGGATTGGAAATAAAACCAATTTTGTAATGTCACTACATATTTGTGACAGTGTAATTGAACATGCGGTATTGTTCTGTATTTCAGATATTCTGACACTTGCGTCATCATACGGTCATGCAAATGGTGCAATATTGCAGCACAGGCCACAATATTAATAATACATTATCAATCATTCATATAATGATGTTAGAAAGCACATATTGTAATTTTGTTGGTGCTGTGACTTTTTCCACATGCTCCTCATAGCAGTTCTGCTATGAGAAAAATGTAAGTGGTTTTACTGTAAGAGATGACATCAGTTTTGTAAAATTATGGATGTTGTGGATATTTGATTCCACTTTCTTCCAAAGTTCCAGAATTCAGATTTAAGGGGGATTATATAGACACGAACCTAAGACATTGTATGGTTAGCTTCATTTTGATTTAGGGTTGTATGTACAGTACCCACTTATTCCAGATTGCAAACTATCTGATATTTCCTTACATGGAAAAAAGAAGTCTTCTATAATTATAAAATTATAGGGCAATATAATTGAGCAATAGCTCAATTCAGCCTAGAAGTATTGAATGTTTTTATTATAGGGTTTTTATATTTGCGAAGTTTGAACCCGCGAAAATCGAGGGAACATTGTACATATGCCATGTGTGTACATACATATTACACACACACTCAAAAACATACATTATCTTCTATATAAACTGTATGTGTATGTACACACACACGCACACACACACACACACACACACACACAGAGCTCTTCTAAAATTATACGCATTCAACCTCATTTACTGCGATAGAAAAAACATACCCAGAGCCCAGAAGGAAAAAAAAGGAAAAAAATCAAAAAATTTCTACCGGTTCTGCATACCTGACCTAAATTTTACTACGAGTTCTGTGTACCTGACCAAAATTTTACTACCAGTTCTGTGTACCTGACCGTACCCGTAGAAACCCATCACTGGGTGGGGAGACCAAAAATCTCAGCAGCCATAAGAACCCCTTACCTAAGAGAAAGAGAAACTGACGGAACTCTTGTCAATTTCATCTCTTCTCCTTTGTCTGAGTTACTGAGGGGAATCTGCCAAGCTTAGAGGGCAGCATTTCATTTCCGGAAGCAAGAGGTGCATCCATTTATGAAATGGACCATCGGTCACATCCACATAGCTGTTTTGCTTTGTCCCAAAGAGGCATCCAAACGTAGTTCCCTTCACAAACAGGTTTTACTGCATACCCAGAGTGGGTCTATGTTATGTTTCTATCTATATGGCTATTAATGTTCTATACCAGGGGTGTCAAACTCACGTCGTCCTGTGTTGTGTTTGGGCCTGGGCCAGCCATTGCTCCCACAGATGGGAGAGATGCGGCACAAAGTGAATGCGAAAGCCTGGCTGACAGCCAGGAAGATGTGGCAGACAGCCAGGAAGACGTGGCAGACAGCCAGGAGGATGAGGCCACTGGTACACAGGATTCAGCAGACAGCCCAGGGGATTTGGCATGCAGTCCCTCAGACAGTCTTTCGTCTCTGGGTTCTTCTGCAGATCAATATATTGATCTGCGTAGCTGAAGAGCTATGCAAAGAAGGGATCGCTTTAAAGAGTATTACAAGTCATTTTAGGAGCACCTGGGCTGGGTGTGGTTCTTATACTGAGGGCTGGGTGTGGTTCCCTTAATGAGGGCTAAAGGGATAAAAGGGAACAAAGGCCAAGGCAAACTGTGGCTGCTTATCTGTGTTATTTTGTGGTTCCTGCTCTGAAGTTTCTGTTCCGTGCCGTTGGAGTTTTCAACCCAGCTTTTTCAAACAAGTGGGAGGTGAAAACTCTGGGACTTGCTGTTTGCTCCAAAGATTCAAAAGGACTCCTGAAACGTCTTGGCTCATTCCAGGTTGTCTTTGTTTGTTTTTTCCTGTGTTTTTGTATGCGGCTGAAGTAAGCCTTGCACTATCATTGTTTTCGGACACTAAGAACTGTTTTTGAGTAATCCTTTTTTGTTTATCTAATAAAAGTTTGCTGATTAGCAGAGCACGTGTGTGTTTGATTTCTTTTCCTTGGACTGTTACGCATTGCCTGAGCCCAGTCAGGCAGAACATCCTGGTGGCGTCATGTGATGTATAGGGACTTCCCCCCCTTTGCAAAGCTGTGGGCGTGGCCAGCGTGTGACGCATCCGGCCTGCGGGCCGCGAGTTTGACAGCTTTCTTCTATACTCAGAGAGTTGTGGTTGTCGGTTTCCTTGGCTGAAATTTCAGCCCCACCTAAAAACATCCACCTCAAGAGGAATCTCCTCCAGCTGGCATGAATAATTCATCCTCCAGTTGGCATGAGTAACAATTCTGGTTATTCATGCACTGCTATTTTTTCCTCATTTTCCTTCCCTATTGCAGCAACCACTGGCTGACGTTAAAAACATAATGGTACAAGCTGTGCTCATCACCTATGTCCATCTTGAAACTTTTTACCATATCCTGTAGCTATTGCTGTGTTCTAGTAAACATCTCTCCCAATGTCCTGAAATAAAAGGAAATGATTAATCAGGTTAGTGGGTGTATGTACGTGAGATACTTACCCAGTTCCCAGAATGAGTTTATTGTAGGGTGTCATGACAATAAAATCCATCAGCCACTTAGATTTTCTGTAAATTTTCTCCTGCAAAGGGGAGAAACAGATAAAACTCAGCTGGTATTTCTGAATCATTAATTAGGCAACTCTTCTTTCAAAATCAAAATATGTTTTTTAAAAAAATCACTTGGATACAGGAAAAAAGCAGAGCGGACATGGCTGTACAGAGACAATAACAAGGGAAATAGTTTGAAGAAGGAATTCTTGCCAGAATACTAATATTGGTGTTTGGATGTCTAAACAATGCTATTGGAGTGAAGTGGGAAACAAACAGTTCTCCAAATATTGCTGAACTACAGTTCCCAGCTGTCCAGTAATTGTTTAGCACCATCTGTAGGGTATATTAGCCACCCCAAGTCTTCAGAGAAACAAACAAACAAACAAACAAACAAACAAACAAACAAACAATTCTCATGTTAAGACTTAGGTCTGATCCATACTTCCTGCTTCTTCTAGTGTAGAGGTCTGATCCATACTCCCTGCTTCTTCTAGTGTAGAGGTGGTTCATTAATCAATCAGACAACCATTTTTTTTAAAAAAAGGTAATTGATCAACAAATAGAACAAGAGAAGCACAATTATCTAGGATTTTAAAAAAATCATTGTTCTAAAACAACTAAAAAATATTATGGTGTATTGAGCAAGGTAAAAAACAGTACTTACTGTAACTTACTGTAAC